>NC_072013.1:37882743-38482743 GCF_027791375.1 Indicator indicator
GTCCAACCCCCCTGCAGCCTCCAGGGACATGCTCCACTAGCTCAGGCTGCCCAGACCTTGACTATCTCGAGGGATGGAGCCTCAGCTACCTGTGTGTGCAACCTGTTCTGGTGTTCCACCACCCTCAGAGTAAAAAACTTGTTCCTAAATACACAAATTCTGCTTTAAATCCAAGACTTCAATAAATCTCTGAGAGAAAACCCTTCCTGAGTGCACCTGTGCAACCTGCAGCACCTTAGTAGAGTATGAGTAGTGCTCAGGTCTGACTGTTCAGGAATTCTGGCTGGAGAGAAACTCTCATGTTACTGAGAAAGAGTTCAAGACAAAGCTGCTGGGTGGTGCTGAGGTTAATGCTCTCTCTTTTCATTCTTGCAGGTTTTTACAAAATCACTTCTTTGACAAGCACGAAAGTTTCCCAGAAGCACACTTTAAAAGCAGCTCTCTAGCACTGTTTTTAGAAGCTCTCACACAGCCTGTTAAGTCTGGAGAAGGCTCTGAGGAGACCTTCTTGGGGCCTGCCAGTATCTGAAAGGGGATACAAGAAAGCTGGGGAGGGAATTTTTTAGGGTGTCAGGGAGTGATAGGACTGGGGGAGATGGAAAAAACTAGAAATGGGTAGATTCAGATTGGATGTTAGGAAGAAATTCTTCCCCATGAGGGTGGTGAGAGACTGGCACAGGTTGCCCAGGGAGGTGGTGGAAGCCTCATCCCTGGAGGTTTTTGCAGCCAGGCTGGATGTGGCTGTGAGCAACCTGCTGGAGTGTGAGGTGTCCCTGCCCATGGCAGGGGGTTGGAACTGGGTGAGCCTTGAGGTCCCTTCCAGCCCTGACAATTCTGTGATTGGAATGTGCTGGCCAGGGAGGTGGTGGAGTCCCCAAGCCTGGCTGTGTTTCAAGGTGGTTTGGATGTGGTGCTTGGGGCTCTGGTTTAGGGGTGAGCCTTGTAGAGTAGGGTTGTGGGTTGGACTTGGTGATCCTGAGGGTCTCTTCCAACCTGAATGTTTCTGTGATTCTGTGAAGCAGACAAAACCTGCTCATGGGCAAGCAGCAGTGGTGACAGAGGGGGGTCAGAGAGGGGAAAACGTCAAGGAAAGTCACCCAGGAAACTGTTGTTTGTGGCAGAAATCAAATGTTTTCTACTGGGAAAAAAAAAAAAAAAGGTCAGATGTGTCAGGGATTGTGTAGAGGAAAAATATTTATTTGAAGGCATAAAATGTCACAGAATCAGAGCAGGTCACGCTGCTGTGCATAATGGACTACTGGCAAAAACATCTGTTGAATAAAAAACCCCAAACCCTACAGGTTTGTTCATTATTGTGTGTATTAAAAAAAAAAAACCAAACAAACCAAAAAAACCCAACTATTTCCCACAGATCCTTTCTATGTCAGAGTGCTCACAGGTACCCTAGCAACCAGGGTGTTGTTGAAAGTCTACATGCACGGGCATGACTCATTTGAAGAGCAGTAGTAGGACTCACAATGGACAGGGAGTGAAAGGCAGAATCAGTAAGTTAGGAGCTGGAGCTTAGAAGTGTGCAAAGCTTAGTCAACTACTGCTGCTCATGAATGTGCTGAGAAGAAAGGGTAAAGATCTGTGTTGCTTTGTGGGTGGTTTGGGTTTTTTTTTTCCTCTCAAAACAATGTTAAGTAGTATTATCAAGTTATTGCCCTCATTTATCATCTGGAGCTTTTTACACAGCAACTTATCTCAGTTGTAAGGATTTGTCTTATAAACATAAATCAGAGCTCTCCTAGCCTGCCCCAAAGCTGGGGAAGAGTCTTCCTTATGTAAAGCTGAGCTCTCCAAATCTCCTCTCTCCTATCCTGCCCCATATAGACTCATAGAATTGTCAGGGTTGGAAGGGACCTCAAGGCTCATCCAGTTCCAACCCCCTGCCATGGGCAGGGACACCTCACACTACAGCAGGTTGCTCACAGCCACATCCAGCCTGGCTGCAAAAACCTCTGGAGAAGAGTCTTCTCTACATAAATCACAGCTCTCCAAATCTTCTCTCCCCTGTCTTGCCCCAAACCTGGAGAAGAGTCTTCTCTACATGGGTTTGTGGGTATCTAAGTTAGAGAAAACATAGAATCATGGAATGGTTTGGGTTCAAAGGGGCCTCCAAAGGTCATTCAGTCCAACCCCTTCCACAGTCAGCAGGGACATCCTCCACTAGATCAGGTTGCTCAGAGCCTTGTCCAGCCTCACCTTCAGTATCTCCAGGGATGGAGCCTCAACCACCTCTCTGGGCAACCTGTTGCAGTGTTCCAGTAGCCTCCTGGTGCAGAACTTGTTCCTCACATCCAATCTCAATCTGCTCTGCTCTCATTTCAAACCATTGTCCCTCATGCTGTCCCTGCAGGCCTTTGGGAACAGTCCCTCTGCAGCCTTCTTGTAGCCCCTTCAGGTGCTGGCAGGCAGCTCTTAGGTCTCCAGGCTGCACACCCCCAGCTCCCTCAGCCTGTCCTCATAGCAGAGCTGCTCCAACCCCTTGATCCTTTTCATTGCCCTCTTCTGGAGCTGCTCCATCAGGTCCATGCATCAGTTCCATGCAGCCTTCCCTGATGCCAGTTTCCTGATGCTTGATCTCTGATTTTTGACTTACAGAGCTTTTACTCTGACTTTTAAAAGAGTGGTTTGCAGCTACTGCACAAAAACTTTTAGGGTGTCAGGTCATGATAGGACTGAGGGGGATGGAGCAAAACTAGAAGTGGGGAGATTCAGATTCAGAGACCATCATAAGGCATATTAAAAAAAAATATGTGGGAGTAGAATTAAGCCTCAGAGTAAAATTCCTTTCCACCTAGAGGGATCTGCAAAGGTCCTGTTTCATAACAGTCCTGTGGCATGCATTGCAAGGCTGAACCCCAGCTACCTGGGACTCTTTCCTAAGCAGCAGCCTAAGCACAAAGCAGCCTGGTATAAAGCCTACAACAGCACAGGATGGAAAGCTGTAATTCAGTGGATAAAAATCCACTGGTTTAGTCTGTGCTGAAGGGAAAGCAGAGGCAGACAGCATCCCAGAGAGGCAGTGTGAATGAAAAGCTGGCAGATTTTCAGCTGCAGCTGAGGCAGTTCATCCCAGGATATTGTAATCTCTTATCCTATTCCATTTCCCTCTATGTCTCTGTTTAAGGGAATGCACAGCCAGATCTCTCTCTGCTCTTCAGTCAGGATGATAGGCTGGGCTTGATGATCTTGAAGGTCTTTTCCAATCTGGTTAATTCTGTGATTCTGTGAATCTAGGGTGTGGCGTGTGTGTGCATTTACTCTCTTATCATAGAGCCCTTCCTTTGGTCTACAGCAAGGTACTGAGCAAGCCAAGGCTCTTTGGAACTCCCTTCAGTCCTGCTGCACTTCTCAGTACTTGCACCCTGAGCAGCATCAAAACCTGACAGAATTTCTCCATGGAGTTTTTCATTCTCCACTTAGAAAAAGGAGAAATAGGAACAGAGGCCACATTTAACCCTTTGGGTCCTTGTGCCTTCTAAACAACCAAAGAAACGAGTGCTGAAGTGAAGAATCATCCTTCAGAAGAGTGCTTAAGAGGGGAAGAAATTAGAAACTTGAATTCATTCTTCATAATGCAGCATTTATTTGTGCTTCAGGTTGTTTCCCCCCTGCTTTTAAATGATGCAGAAAAAAGATGTACCAGTTTAAAGTGGTGACTACAAGCCCTATAATCTGCAAGATGCCAAAAAATTAGCTGTGAACATCCTCTGTTTTCTGACGTGTTGGTGACTGAGGTCAGAGCTTAGGCTGGAAGGGACCTCAGAGTTCACCTACTCCAACCTCCCCACCACAGGCACCTCTCAGCTAGACTCAGCTGCTCAAGGCTTCATCCAACCTGGACTTCAACACCCCCAGGCAGGAGGCAGCCACAGCCTCCCTGGGCAGCCTGTGCCAGAGTCTCAGCACCCTCCTACTGAAGAACTTCTTCCTCAGCTCCACTCTAACCCTGCTCTACCTCAGCTTCAAACCATTCCCCCTTGGCCTGTCTCTGGACACCCTGATGAGAAGTCCCTCTGCAGCCTTCCTGCAGGATCCCTTCAGCTATTGGCAGGCAGCTCTGAGGTCCCCCCAGAGTCTTCTCTCAGGTGTTGTTTCTGTTCTGGTTAACCATACAACAATCATCTAGAGGAGTGATGTACTTTGTATTTGGAAGTGAACTTTATATTTAGAGGTGATCTTTGCAGAGCAGGGTTAGTGGTTGGTTTCTTTTCCAACTTTGTTTCTGTGATTCTCTGATTCTGTATTTGAATTTATATTTAGAGTCTTTCATGGGCACCAGCATATTAAGCACTGTAAAGACACAGGCAGAGTGCTTGCTCTGCCTAACTGGAACTGTGTCTAAACAGGCAAAAAGGGGAAATGAGAGATGAGAATTTGACCAAAATTACACAACTGCCTCATAGCAAACAAAGGGATCAAGATTTCCTGTCTTAAGCAGTGGATCAGGCTGCTTTATACTATGAAGCTTAGAGGGGAAACTACTTTGTCTTTCCACTTGCCAGAATCACAGAATTGTCAGGGTTGGAAGGGACCTCAAGGCTCATCTAGTTCCAACCCCCCTGCCATGGGCAGGGACACCTCACACTACAGCAGGTTGCTCACAGCCACATCCAGCCTGGCTGCAAAAACCTCCAGGGATGAGGCTTCCACCACCTCCCTGGGCAACCTGTTGCAGTGTTTCAGCAGTCTCCTGGTGCAGAACTTGTTCCTCACATCCAATCTCAATCTGCTCTGCTCTCATTTCAAACCATTGTCCCTCATCCTGTCCCTGCAGGCCTTTGGGAACAGTCCCTCTGCAGCCTTCTTGTAGCCTCTTCAGGTCCTGGCAGGACAACCTGAAAATAACAGGGCAGCGAAAGTTGGAGGCTCTATATCTGTCTGAAAAGTGGCAGTCTGGGTGTGTTTCACCTCTTCCTATCTCCCTGACCTATTTCTGTGCTGTTTCTTTGTAAGACAGGAGCACAGTTTAGATTCTGCAGTGCTGGTGGACAGCAAGTTCTGCATGGGACAGCAAAGTGCCCTTGTGGCCAAGAGAGCCAATGGGATCCTGGGGGACACCAAGAAAAGTGTGGCCAGCAGGGCTAGGGAGGTTCTGCTGCCCCTCTGCTCTGCCCTGCTGAGACCACAGCTGCAATCCTGTGTCCAGTTTGGGGCTCCCCAGTTCAAGAGAGACAGAGACCTGCTGGAGAGAATCCAAGGGAGAGCCAGGAGGATGCTTAGGGGACTTGAGCATCTCCCCTGTGAAGAGAGCCTGAGAGCCCTGGGGCTGTTTAGTCTGGAGAAGAGAAGGCTGAGAGGGATCTGATCAATGTCTATCAATAGCTGAGGGGTGGGGGTCAAGGGGAGGGGGCCAGGCTCTTTTCAGTGGTGCACAGGAATCAGACAAGGAACAACGGAGACAAAGTGGAGCATGGAAGGTTTCATCTCAACATGAGGAGAAACTTCTTTCCAGTGAGGGTGCCAGAGCCCTGGAGCAGGCTGCCCAGAGAGATTGTGGAGTCTCCTTCTCTGGAGACTTTCCAACCCCACCTGGATGCATTCCTGTGCAGACTCCCCTGGGGGCTGCTGCTCTGGCAGGGGGGTTGGACTGGATGATCTCTGGAGGTCCCTTTCAACCTCTACTGTACTGTGAGACTGTGATTTTGTTCATTTATTGTATCTTTTGTACATCTATTGTGTATTTTGTATATCTATTGTGTATTTTGTACATCTATTGTATATTTTGTACATCTTCATTGCATTTCATATTTCTAGATTGTCATCTTGCTTGTAATCAGAGCTTCATTTGCTTCCATCCCAAACTGAGCTGGGCTGTCAATTTTATTTTGGGGCTGGTTTCTCATATTAGTTGGGGGGCAGAGGGGTAATTCCAACCCACCACATACAGTTTGTTTACTTTGCTTTTAAGAACTTTGCCAAACTATTATCCTCACCACCAGCTGCAGAAGGTAATTGCAGAATGCACACACACACACACACACAGAAGCTTAATGTGTGTTTCCATAGCAGAGAGAAATGATACTAAAAAGAGGGAAAATTGTGCTTCAATGAACACGTCAGATCCTACCAATGTCCAAAGCACTGTTTCCCACAGAGGCAGAGCTGTTTGTATTCAGCCAGGAAGGTTGTTTCAGGGCTTTTATCTCAGCCTGTGGTTGTGGCAATAAAAAACAAACAAGCAAACAAAAGAAAGAGTTCAAACTCTGAGACAAAATAGGTCTGTAGATCCCTCAGAGTTCTTGCAGGACACGTGGCAAAAAAGCTAAATGAAAAAAAATAGACAGGAGCACCCTGGAGGAATAGTTGCTGATGGAGATTCAGAGTCTTGTAGTTCCTTTAGATAGCTCTTGGATTCCTCTGGCACAGGATGGATTCATTCAGTGGTTCCTCAGCAGCCAGCTTGACTTCCCCCTGGGGAGCAGCCAGGTGCCCTGCTGGCTTTACAACCTTACTCACCACCAGCAGAGGGTAGGGAAGTTTGCAGATGTGTTTAGAACATTTCACCTTCATACAAGTATCAAAGGCTCTGCTATCCTAATAATTGTGATAATGATGAAGAGCCCTGGGGGTGTTGGGTGCTGAGCAGCTCCCCAGGAGCCAGCAGTGCCCTCATGCAGCCCAGCAGGCAGCTGTGTGCTGGGCTGCATCCAGAGGAGTGTGGGCAGCAGGGCAGGAGAGGGGATTCTGCCCCTTGGCTCTGCTCTGCTGAGATCTTACCTCAAATCCTGCCTCCAGTTCTGCTGTCCCCAGCAGGAGAAGGACACAGAGCTGCTGGAGAGAGCACAGAGGACGCCACAAAGATGATGCAAGGGCTGGAGCCCTTGTTGAGAGGGAGGGGACAGGCTCTGCTCAGTTGCACCCTGGGACAGGACAAGGGGCAATGGAGAGAAACTGCAGCACAGGAGGTTCCACCTCAACAGGAGGAGGAACTTCTTGACTGGGAGGGTCCCAGAGCACTGGAACAGGCTGCCCAGAGAGGTTGTGGAGTCTCCTTCTCTGGAGCCTTTCCAGCCCCATCTGGATGTGTTCCTGTGTGAGCTGTGCTGGATTCTCTGGTCCTGCTCTGGCAGAGGGGTTGGACTCAATGATCTTCAAAGGTCCCTTCCAATCCCTAACATCCTGTGATGCTGTGAACCAAGATCCAGCCTTCCTCTGTCAAACATTTCATCATCCTCTGACGGACATGTCATAAGCATGCTGTTGACTGTGCTTCCATCTTTCCTTGATTACATCACTAGCTCATATTGCAGTTCCATTGCTATTGTTTGCAAGTGCTGCCCTCCTCAAAAGTGTCATTGCAGCCATTGCACAATCTGCCTGAGCTGTAGGCAGTGCTATGGCAACCAGAATCAAACCAGTCCCTACTCCTTCCACTGGAAAAGATGTAGAGTTTGAGATTCTCTTCCTCAGTTTCATATTTATGCTGAACGGAAGTTGTGTGCTTTGGTTTGGGTGAAGGCTGCTCACATTAGTAAGGGTGGGAAACTGACTTATACTGGAAGCCCTCTTTTGAACAGGAAGATAAAAATTCTGATCTGCTCAGCAATACTCAAATGAAACATATCTGCCCTCCTTCCAGCTTCATTCACACACACTTGGCAAGGGATCTCAGCACCTAGGACAAGGGGCAATGGATATAAACTATACGACAGGAGGTTCCACCTCAACATGAGGAGGAACTTCTTGACTGTGAGGGTCCCAGAGCACTGGAACAGGCTGCCCAGAGAGGTTGTGGAGACTCCTTCTGTGGAGACTTTCCACCCCATCTGGATGTGTTCCTGTGTGACCTGTGCTGGATTCTCTGGTCCTGCTCTGGCAGGGGGGTTGGACTCGATGACCTGTGGAGGTCCCTTCCAACTCCTAACATCCTCTGATCCTGTGACCTAGGAAGTGGCACAGGTTGCCCAGGGAGGTGGTGGAAGCCTCATCCCTGGAGGTTTTTGCAGCCAGGCTGGATGTGGCTGTGAGCAACCTGCTGTAGTGTGAGGTGTCCCTGCCCATGGCAGGGGGGTTGGACCTGGATGATCTTTGAGGTCCCTTCCAACCCTGACAGTTCTGTGGTTCTGTAATTCTATGCTGCAGAGACCAGAGTCATATTTATCATAGTATCAAAAATACTCTCAAGACCTAATGGAAAGTGTCAGGGAGGTTAGATGATCTTCAAGGTCCCTTCCATCCCAACCCATTCTATGAATCTATGAATCTATGACTGCATTTCTTTCCAGCTAGAAGGAGCTTAGCTGCTATTTGCTAAACAAAAAAAAAAACCAAACCAAACCAACAAATAGCAAAAAACCCCACAAACAACCAAAACCCCAAACAAACAAAAAAACCCAACCCAGACCAAACAAACAAAACCCCAAACACTTCACAGTCTCACAGTCTCACAGTATATCAGGGGTTGGAAGGGACCTCAAGAGATCATCTGGTCCAACCCACTTCTGCAAACCCAGCTCTCATCTCATTGTATTTTCAAAGGGACTCTTATATCCACAACAATTTATCTGTGTCTAGCTTGTGGAGTCTCCTTCTCTGGAGACTTTCCAGCCCCATCTGGATGTGTTTCTGTGTGACCTACCCTGGGTGATGCTGCTCTGGCAGGGGGGTTGGACTGGGTGATCTCTGCAGGTCCCTTCCAACCCCTTATGTACTGTGAGACTGTGATGCTGTGATACTGTGAAACCACTCTGAAGAAGTTAAAACCCTCCATGTGTTTCTAGTGAGTGATGTCTTGCCTTTTGCTGCTAAGCAAGAGATATCCTCTACAGGAAGCTGCTAATCACTATCTCCTTGGAAAATGTTTACAAAGGCACCCTTTAGGACGATGTTATCTACATCCTGTTTAAGTAGCTGTTTTGTTCTTTCAAATCTGATGGTGGACCCAGACAGAAGTACTCTTAGCAGTGGTGTTAAGCTTTTCCTTTCTGTGTCTTCATCCTCACCGTTTCTGGCCAGTGGTTATTTCAAGGTTACCAGGGTTCTTTTCATCTAGACCTGGTTGCTCAAGGGGGGAAAAAAAAAAGAAAAAAAAAAGAAGAAAAAAAAAAGAAAAAGAAAACAGAAAAAAAAAAGAAGAAAGAAAAAGAAACAAAGGAAAAAGAAAAAAGAAAAAGAAGAAAAAAAGTAAAGAAAAAGAAACAAAGGAAAAAAGAAAAGAAAAGAAAAAGAAACAAAGGAAAAAGAAAAAAGAAAGAAAAAAGACAAAACAAAAAAGAAGAAAGAAGCGAAGAAAAAAGAAAAAAAGAAAAAAAAAAGAAAAAAAAGTTTTCTTTGTACCCAGTCATTATCTCCTCTGGCATCAGTTTATTCATCGTCTCTCCTACATGCACTGCTGTGCAGAGCCTGGCTCCTTCTCAACAACCTTTTCAGAAGCACAGTCAGTCTGCTGTTACATCCCCCTGAGGCCATCTCTTCTCCAGGCTGAAATGGGCCCAGTTCCCGGAGCACTCCAACCCTGAACTATCTCAGTGGCCGTCTGGTCAACTTACTCCAGTTCAGTGATGTCCTCCTGGTACTGGAGAGCCCAGGACTGGGCTCAGTCAGGAGTGCTGAGCAGAGGTGCTGTAGTCACTTCCCTCAGTCTGCAGGCTTGGTGCCTGCAAATACAGCAGAAGTCAAAGGTTCAGAGGATGTTAGGGATTGGAAGGGAACTCCAGAGATCATCAAGTCCAACCCCCCTGCTAGAGCAGGACCAGAGAATCCAGCACAGGTCACACAGGAACACATCCAGATGGGGCTGGAAAGTCTCCAGACAAGGAGACTCCACAACCTCTCTGGGCAGCCTGTTCCAGTGCTCTGGGACCCTCCCAGTCAAGAAGTTCCTCCTCCTGTTGAGGTGGAACCTCCTGTGCTGCAGTTTCTATCCATTAACCCTTATCCTATCCCAGGGCACAACTGAGCAGAGCCTGTCCCCTCCCTCTTGACCTCCAGCCCTCAGCTATTGATAGACATTGATCAGATCCCCTCTCATTCTTCTCCTCTCCAGACTCCAGGGGATGACCTTCTAGCTGCCTTCCAACACCTGAAGGGATCCTCCAGGAAGGCTGCAGATGGACTTTTCATCAGGGTGTCTACAGACAGGATAAGGGGGAATGGTTTGAAGCTGAGGGAGAGCAGGGTTAGTCTGGAGCTTAGGAAGAAGTTCTTTAGTAGAAGGGTGGATCATGAGCTGGACATGAGCTAAAAGTGTGAGCTTGCAGCCCAGAAGGCCAATGGTAGGAAGGGTGGTCAGCAGATGGAGAGAGGGGATCCTGCCACTTTGCCCTGGTGAGACCTCACCTGGAATGCTGCATCCAGCTCTGGAGCCCCAGCACAAGAGACAGGGACCTGCTGGAGTGGATCCAGAGGAAGGCCACAAAAATTAATCAAGGGCTGGAGCACTTTATTATGAAGACAGACTGAAAGAATTTGGTCTGGGAGAAGGCTCCAGGGAGACCTTAGAGCTACATTTCAGTATCAGAAGGGGACCTAACAGGAAGGCTGGGGCAGGGTTATTTAGAAGTGCTTGCAGTGATAGGATGAGAGGCAATGGAGCCCTGGAGCAGGGTAGATATAGTTGGGACACTAGGAGGAAGTTCTTTACAATGAGAGTGGTGAAACACTGGAACAAGCTGCCCAGGGATGTGGTTGAAGATCTGTCCCTGGAGATATTCAAGGTCAAACTTGCTTTGGCCCTGGGCAGCCTGATCTAGTCAGAGGTGTCCCTCCTGACTGCAGGGGGGTTGGACAAGATGACCTTTGAGCATCCCTTGCAATTGGATGCAATCTGTGAATATCACAACTCCCACGACCTGTGGTCTTGGCTATATATGAATGCGTTTGTGGTTCTCAAACCACAGTGACCTTCAAGCTCTATGCTAGGAAATGAGCTTAAAACCTTAGTCAGAAGGTTGTCACCTCACTGAATCACTGGTGTGATTTCCAGCAGTCCATAGGGTTTTTCCTTTTACCTGGCAAAGCAAAAGGCAGGTTTGGCCAACTCCTGTTTGAGAATTGTAGTTACCCCTGCCTTGGTGAAAATGCATCTCACAGGGCATTTCATAGTACTTTAGAGGTTGGAAGGGACCTCCAGAGATCATCCAGTCCACCCCCACTGCCAGCATCACCCAGGGAAGGCTGCACAGGAATGCATCCAGGTGGGTTTGGAAAGTCTCCAGAGAAGGAGACTCCACAACCTCTCTGGGCAGCCTGCTCCAGGGCTCTGGAACCCTCACCATGAAGTTTCTCCTCATGTTGAGCTGAAATTTTCTGTGTTCCACTTTGTCTCCAGTGTTCCTTGTCTATCCCTGTGCACCACCCAGAAGAGCCTGGCCCCCTCCACTTGACCCCCACCCCTCAGCTATTGATAGACATTGATCAGATCCCCTCTCAGTCTTCTCAAGATTAAACAGCCCCAGGGATAGAATGCCAGGGAACTGCATCCTCTGCAAAACACATCCTCTTGGAGACCTATGGAGAAAGGTGCCCTGATTGTTGGCAGAGAAGTGTTTTGAATACCTGAACCATACCAGTTCAGAAGCAGTTTATCCTGGTGTGAGGCACAATGGCATTACAATACCCAGGGAGTTTTAAAGAACATAAGCAGCTGGCAACCCAGCAGCTGAAGTGCTCTGTGACCCTGCTTCTGTACTGCTCAATGGAAGCTGTTCAGCAAAAGTCAAACTGCAAGTTACAGGACCCAGGGTGCCTCTGTCCTTTCAGGTTCTCTGGCAAGTCCTCTGTGAAGGAACTGTCAGTGTGGAGTTTGAAGAGCGTCCATAGAATCACAGAATTGTCAGGGTTGGAAGGGACCTCAAGGATCATCCAGTTCCAACCCCCCTGCCATGGGCAGGGACACCTCACACTACAGCAGGTTGCTCACAGCCACATCCAGCCTGGCTGCAAAAATCTCTAGGGATGAGGCTTCCACCACCTCCCTGGGCAACCTGTGCCAGTCTCTCACCACCCTCATGGGGAAGAACTTCTTCCTAACGTTCAATCTGAATCTCCCCATTTCTAGTTTTGCTCCATTCCCCCCACTCTCTGACACCCTGAAAAGTCCCTCCCCAGCTTTCTTGTAGGTCCCTTCAGGTACTGAAGGCCACAACAAGGTCTCCTCGGAGCCTAAAAAGGAAAATAATGATAAGTTCTAAACTATCCCATTGGAGGGAGATCTACCATAAGAATTAGTTTGATAAAAAAATCTTGGTCTCTTTTGACTTCCTTGCTCTGAGAGACACCAACCTGCTTGTTCTTGACCTTGGCTGTGTTCTTTGTTGTGGCTGAGCATCCTAACAAAATAACTCTCTGCTCTTTCTCTTGTCCCTTTGTGTCCAGGGGGGTAAGGAGAGGGGCAGGGAGCAGAGAGGAGCTATTTGCAGCTCCCCTGTTTTTTTGGCCGGGAGGGGGGGGGGGGTTCTTGTGCTGTTCATTAATTGTAAATACCTGTAAATATATGTAAATGTTGTCCATTTTGTACGTGTTCATTGCATGTCATTGTAGATTGTAGTTTTGCTTGTAAATACAGTTTCCATTTGCTTCCAACTGGGCTGGGCTGGCAAATTTAATCTTGGGGGGGAATTTTCCAGCCCACCACACTGCACTTGCTGCCCCGACATGGCCCTTCCCGGGAGCCCCCGGCAGCGGCTGCCCTTGGGCAGCGGCCGTGCTCCGGTGGCGTGGGGAGGGAGCTTGAGGGGCGGGCGATGCTTGGAGGGGGGGAAAGCTGCGGCCGCTTTTTAGAGGCCAGAAGGTGCGAGCAGGGGGGAGGGAGTGTGTTTCGGTGCACGGTAAATCCGGCGGCTTCAGAGAAGAGCAACCCAGTAGTAGCTCACAGTACTTCCTTCTGCCGATAAAGATCTTCGCCTGCGCTCGTCACTGGTGGCGGAGTCGCGGCCGGTGGCTGCCGCGCTTGAATCGGTTTCAGACTCCTCCCGGGGCGAGACGGGGAGCGGGGAGAGCAGCGAAGCGGGAGGAGACGATGCGCGGAGCTGCGCTGCTCGCCCCGACCCCCCTCCGCCCCGCGTAGCCCCCGCTCCCTGCAGAGCCGGCCGGGCGGCGGAGCCGCGGCGGACACCGACATGGGAACCTTAGGGAAAAGGAAAGAAAAACAGTGAGTTCGCCCTTGCTGGTTGGGTTTTTTGGGTTTTCTGTTTTAATTTCAATCGTGCTGCCTGCGGCGGGATGGGGCAGGCGGGTCTGGGGGTCGTAAGGTAGCCCCGTCCGAGGACGGTGGTACGGACGCGGTGGGCTGCCCCTGCGGCAGGGCTGGTCGGGGAGTTCCGCGGGTGCAGGGTCTGTAGGCTGGCCGGCTGGAGCTCCGCGAGGGCCGGCCGAGACCCTCCCGGGTGGGAAAGAAAGGGGAGAAAAAAGCGCAGATGTGGGGAGGGCTTTGTTTCGCCCTTTCGAGTGTAGGCGTGCGGCCAGCACGGGCTGGGTAAGAGCCTCCCGTTACGGCCCCGGCTGAGCGGGAGGGGCGGCTGGGGCCGGGATCCGGTTACCTGCAGCACCGCCGGCGGTCTGCGGCTGGGGGGGGCCGCTGGGCGGGGAGCTGGATACCGGGGAACAAGGCTGCCGCTCCCCCGCCTTGGCAGGGGAGGAAGGGAGGCACCGGCAGCCCCGGTTGTGGGTGCTGGAGCTGCCGATCGCTTCTTTGCGATGTCTCCCCCGCCGCCCAAGAGCGTGGAGTGGGGAAGCAGGGCGCTCGTTCCTCCCTCGCCGCCCCCCAGCACAGCTTGGATCAATTTTTCATGTCAAGTGACAGCTGTAAGAGGATCCGTGCTAACGAATGTTTTGCTTCAGACGTGCCCAGGGATGAGTTTTGCCCCTCTAGTGTTGCCAAGTCGGCCACAGTGGTGCTGTAAACTTTTTCTTTCTTTTTTTGGGTGTGTGGAAACTTCAGGTTTGCTATACTCTGGTGCCAAGGTCTAAAATAACCTCCTGCCGTTACACCTACACTACCACCACTGCGCTGCTCGGGTTCTCAGCCCAGCGGTGGAAAGGTGCTGGAATAAAGTTAGGAGAGAGGTTTCAGCTTGTCAGAGCCCTGAGAGAGCTGGGCCCTGGGTCTTCTCATCTGAGAACAGGAAGTCAGAGCAGAAAGCTAAGAGGGAAATTTAGAGAAAGGGGGAAGGGAAGAGAACATTCTTTGCATAGCTGTCAGCTTAGCTACGGAGGAGCTGAGTGATGGGCACTACCTCTGCGGGGTCAGGTCCCTGTTTCCCTGGCTTTGAAACTATGGAGACCTGGACTCTGTTGCTTTGAAAGTCACATCCCAGGCAGTTTCGTGGCTTTCCCAGTGTTCAAACGAGAGAGAAATTGAAGACAAGGCTTGAAATTCACTGGCAGGAGGTAGGATCCAGTCTCTCTTCCTAAGGCCAGCCCGTATTTCCAAATTTGTTCAGGGGTGCCTGGGCAGGGACGTTTGTGTGTTTGCCTTCCCTCTCTGACTGCAAGATACACACCTAGTGGATGTCCACAGCTTTTCTTTCCAGGGCTGTCAATCTAGTAATAAAGTCTTGTTTAGTGTTCCAACAAAAGTAGAAAAGCTTAAGATAGTACCTTAAAGATAATCACAGAATTGTCAGGGTTGGAAGGGACCTCAAGGCTCAGCCAGTTCCAACCCCCCTGCCATGGGCAGGGACACCTCACACTACAGCAGGTTGCTCACAGCCACATCCAGCCTGGCTGCAAAAACCTCCAGGGATGAGGCTTCCACCACCTCCCTGGGCAACCAGTGCCAGCCTCTCACCACCCTCATGGGGAAGAATTTCTTCCTAACATCCAATCTGAATCTCCCCATTTCTAGTTTTGCTCCATCTCTCCCAGTCCTATCACTCCCTGACACCCTGAAAAGTCCCTCCCCAGCTTTCTTGTAGCTCCCTTCAGATACTGGAAGGCCACAATCAAGTCTCCTGGGAGACCTTATTTCAAGGAGCTCTGCATGCCTGTGCTTTACCATCCCCGTTTAGCAGAATAAAGATAATCACTGAGCAGCCTCTCTGGAGTACGTATTAAGTGGGAGGGTTATGCCTTGCAGCACCCTAACTACAGGGAGTTTAAGTTGTCCTTCAAATCTCTCTTCCTCCCATGCAGTGTAAAATCTACCACTCTGCCTTCCTGTATTTACTTCAGTGTTGTGCTTTCTCTTAGGAATCCTGCCCAAGCATACAGCACTGCCCCTGAACCAGCACTGGAGCTGAAGCAGATCAGTCATTGTCTCAGCATCTCAAATCTCACCCAGGTCACCATGGTGCCCTTGGGGCACTTAGCCAAAGGAGCCACCTTGGAAGATTTGCTGGAAACCTGCATCCAGTCTTTTGGTGAGTGTCTGGAGGGCTTTAGAATGGTGTTTCTTTCTGTGCTGGCCGTGCTTGGGGCACTCACTAGAGAATTGCACTGATTTATTGGTGGAGTCAGGCAGGTGCCACTGAGGATTTTCCATGCTGTGGGTGACTGCATATTTTTGTGGATCTTTTTTATGCCTCTGGGTGTAATATGTGCTAAGAGAATAATGTGACTCCTGTGTTTTCTTGAGAGAAGAAGACAAATGCCAGGCATCTATGTTTTCCTTCAAGTACCCATTTCCTGAACTCTAGCAATCAATCATCAGATGCTGCATCTTGCAGTAGTATTCTCCTAGTGTGTGCAAGCAACATCTTGAAGCTAAATGTTTTGAAATGAGCAGGGCTGCTTTTCAACTAGATGAAATAAGGTGGGATTACTTCTTGCCTCATTGTTATAAAGTTGGCTTATCAGAGGGGGTTCAGATTGATTCTGCCAGAAAAGAAAAAGAATCTGAACAAAAATCACAACTCCATAGCTTTTTGAGCCCATTCATTTATCCATCATCTCTTAAAAATAATAACTAATATGCATGGAGAAAGCATGACTGTTGCTGAGCTCTGTGTGTCCCTGGCTTGTGGAGCCTGAGCTCTGTGTGTCCCTGGCTTGTGGAGCCTGAGCTCTGTGTGTCCCTGGCTTGTGGAGCCTGAGCTCTGTGTGTCCCTGGCTTGTGGAGCCTGAGCTCTGTGTGTCCCTGGCTTGTGGAGCCTGAGCTCTGTGTGTCCCTGGCTTGTGGAGCCTGAGCTCTGTGTGTCCCTAGCTTGTGGACCCTGAGCTCTCTATCCCTAGCTTTCTTTTCCAACTTTTTCATCAGTGAAGGCGTTTAATTTACTTTTTTATATTAATACAATATGTTGGTACTGAAGGCACTGGAAGTGATTCTTAACCCCTGGAAGCAATGCATCTGTCTGTCAATGCTGTGTCTTTCACTGCAGTCAGCATAGGTGGCAAAGTCTTAGTTGCAGAGCAGTCCTTAGAAAATAGATGTGCTTGAGCACCCAGGAGGCTTGAAAATAATCTATCTGTACAGTTAAATAGTAACACAGAGGGCTGCTCTGGTGATATGGCACATTAGTGCTGTATACACAGTGACTAATTCAGTTTCACGTTCATTGGAAAGGTCTTTTGTTTCCTTTTGTTTCTTTAGAAAGCCTTCTAATCAGCATGTGCAGAGAAATAGATGTGAGGAAGGCTGGTGAAAGATGTAATTGGCAGCAGTGTTGTGGTTTGCTTTGATTTCTTCTTTCCTCCACTTAGTTACTGTAAAGAACCCATCCACTGATCTGCTGCAAAGCTCTGATTCCTAAACAAATGTCAGTTCGTATTTTTCTTATGGTTTGGTTATCAGACAGAGAGAGAGAGAATGTGGAGAGTGCATGCAAGACCTTCACCCAACCCTCATATTGTGACTGTTTGACCAACATTCATGTTCCACATGCTTGGAACAACCTGGGCTCGTGTGAGGTGTCCCTGCCCACGGCAGGGAGGTTGGAACTGGATGAGCTTCCAGATCCCTTCCAACCCAGACCATTCTGGGAATGTAACATTACAAAACTCCAGCAAAATTATTATGGTGATTCACATCAAGTACTACAGGTGAAACCCTTGAGTGGGAGATTAATTGTTGGCTTAATTATTTTCCTATTACCTTTCATCCTTTAAAAATGCTTTGTGGCTGCCAACATGTGCATGTTGAATGTACGCTCAGATTTCTGGATGTCTGTGTGTTGTAAGGACTAAGCTGGCAAAGAAAAGCAAGTGTGCCTGTCCAGGTCAGCTAGCAGAAATGGGAATCTTTCCTGAGAGGTTCATGTTCCAGAAGATTTGCCATAGCCCTTCCTGAAGCTTGAGAGGTGCTAGGAGGGTGTAGCAAAGCTAGTAGCAGTGCATCTGCAAGCATGCCCTGAAACTCACCAAGGACTGCAGGTGAGAGAGGTGAGTCTGGCACTTTGCTCTGCTCTGGGGAGACCTCACCTGCAGTGCTGCATCCAGCTCTGAATCCCTCAGCACAGAAAGGACATGGACCTGATGGAGCAGCTCCAGAGGAGGGCCAGGAAAATGATCAGGGACTTGGAGCAGCTCTGCTGTGAGCACAGGCTGAGGGAGCTGGGGGTGTTCAGCCTGGAGAAGAGAAGGCTCCAGGCAGACCTAAGAGCAGCCTGCCAGTGCCTGGAGGGGCTACAAGAAGGCTGCAGAGGGACTGTTCCCAAAGGCCTGCAGGGACAGGACCAGGGACAATGGTTTGAAATGAGAGCAGAGCAGATTGAGATTGGATGTGAGGAACAAGTTCTGCACCAGGAGGCTGCTGGAACACTGCAACAGGTTGTCCAGGGAAGTGTTTGAGGCTCCATCCCTGGAGATATTCAAAGTAAGGCTGGAAAAGGCTCTGAGCAACCTGATCTAGTTGGAGATCACAGGATCAGAGGATGTTAGGGGTTGGAAGTGACCTTTGAGGATCATTGAGTCCAACCCCCCTGCCAGAGCAGAACCAGAGAATCCAGCACAGGTCACACAGGAACACATCCAGATGGGGCTGGAAAGGCTCCAGAGAAGGAGACTCCACAACCTCTCTGGGCAGCCTGTTCCAGTGCTCTGGGACCCTCCCAGTCAAGAAGTTCCTCCTCCTGTTGAGGTGGAACCTCCTGTGCTGCAGTTTCTATCCATTGCCCCTTGTCCTATGGGATGTCCCTGCTATCTGCAGGGTGGTTGCACTAATGACCTTTGGAGGTCCTTTCCAACCCAAGCCATTCTATGACTGCTAGGATTATGATGTGTGCTGCAGAAGTTTAGGTTCTTTGTTGGGCAGTTCATGCCAGTGGCTGCATTTCTCCATCTTCTGTGCTCTGCTGGGACTTCTCAGCAGGCTATTTACAGGATTTGTAAAGTGCAACTGATACAACTATAGATAACCTACATAACAAAGTTCCTTAAAGAAGGCAAAATTTATTATGCCAACAGAGGAAGTAATGGGGGAAAAAAAAACCCCTTTAATCTGGGGGTTAGAGGAGGGGTGGGGGAAAAACAATGCAGTTGCAGAAGTTTAGGGTGTCAGGTAATGATAGGACTGGGGGGAATGGAGCAAAACTAGAAGTGGGGAGATTGAGATTGGATGTCAGGAAGAAATTCTTCCCCAGGAGGGTGGTGAGAGACTGGCACAGGTTGCCCAGGGAGGTGGTGGAAGCCTCACCCCTGGAGGTTTTTGCAGCCAGGCTGGATGTGGCTGTGAGCAACCTGCTGTAGTGTGAGGTGTCCCTGCCCATGGCAGGGGAGTTGGAACTGGCTGAGCCTTGTGGTCCCTTCCAACCCTGACAATTCTGTGATTACATTTGAGTGATCAGCACTGCCCCAGTGTTTATTCAATAGCATGATAAGAAGATGCTGGAAGTAGATCTTTCTTCAAATCCCATGAAGGATTGCAGCAGGATGAGTAATTTGAGTCATCCTGCTAATGAATTGCCAAAAGTAAAGGCAACAGAAAAGGCAGGGCAAGAGTTCAGGGAAAATTAGCATGATGGGGGATGGAAGGCAGGAAGTGCCTGGGACTGGAACATTGCTTCTGAGATTAGGAGAAAGTTTGTACAGACTTGAGACTGCTCTGCTCAGTGTGAGAAGAAGCTATCTGTTCACGTAGGACAGTGATTCAGAATGTCTTCTATGGCTTAGGATCTCTCAGAAGTTTAGGTAGCTACAGGATGCTGTTCCTGCTGTGATCTCACTTGAGGAGAAGAGTTGCAGAGTGCAAGTTGTGTGCATGATGAGTGGAGGCTTTAGAGAAGGAGGGGAAGTGTGGCATGCAAGCAGAAACCAACACAGCAGGGTCTGTGTCCACAACCACATGGACTCTTCAGTGCTTGGTAGCAGAGTCCTTCTTGTTGCTGGCTGTTGTGCTGGCAAACTGTGTGAGGGGCTGTGACATCTCTGCCTGCTGACATGGCTTCAGTCCAGAGGCTGTCACAGGGCAGACAGGAGAAATAGCTCAGCAGTGTCCATGTCACTGGAGGTCTTGTTAGTGGTACATCTGCTAACCATGGACATGGAATGGGCTGGCTTGGAAGGGACCTGCAAAGCTCATCCAGTCCAACCCCTGTGCACTCAGCAGGGACATCCTCCACTGGAGCAGGTTGCTCACAGCCTTGTCTAGCCTCACCTTGAATATCTTCAGGGATGGGACCTCAGCCACCTCCTTGGGCAACCTGTGGCAGTGTTCCAGCAGCCTCAAGGTGCAGAACTTGTTCCTCACATCCAATCTCAACCTGCTCTGCTCTCACAGAATCAGCCAGGTTGGAAAAGACCTCCGAGATCATCAAGTCCAACCTAATACCTCCCACCTCCTGACAACTAAACCATGGCTCCAAGTGCCTGTCCCTGCAGGCCTTTGGGAACAGTCCCTCTGCAGCCTTCTTGGAGCCCCTTCAGGTCCTGGCAGGCTGCTCTTAGGTCTGCCTGGAGCCTTCTCTTCTCCAGGCTGCACACCCCCAGCTCCCTCAGCCTGTCCTCAGAGCAGAGCTGCTCCAAACCCCTGAGCATTTTCACGGCCCTCCTCTGGAGCTTCTTCATCAGATCCATGTCCTTCCTGTGCTGAGGGCTCCAGAGCTGGATGCAGCACTGCAGGTGAGGTCTCCCCAGAGCAGAGCAGAGGGGCAGGATCCCCTCCCTCCATCTCTTTGGAGATGGATGCTTTGGCTGCAGCCAGGCTGCCCTTGGCCTTCTGTGCTGCAAGCTCACACTGCCTGCTCCTGTCCTGCTTCTCCCCCACCAGCACCCCCAAGTCCTTTCCTTCAGGGCTGCTCTCCATCTCATCATCCCCCAGCCTGGATTGATCTCGAAGGTACTCATGTTTCCAGTTCCTGCCAAAGCAGCTGAAGTTTGTTCATGGTGGTGTTCTGCAGGAAAATATTTCTGATCCTGGTGCTTAGGTAATCTGGGTGTGATTTGGTCAAAGAGAGTGCAGAAACTTTCAGCATTGCTTGGCAACAGAAACTACATTAATGATCAATTAATGACTCTGTGGGAACAGAAGAGTCATTACTGCTGTGGAGAATGCATGACTCTGTGGGAACAGAAGAGCAGTTACTGCTCTGGAGAATTCTAAGTGCTGTTTAACTAGCTATTAAAGTTAATTGTGATTGTACCAAAACCAAAATAGATTTCTTCTTTTTTTTTTTTTTTTTAACCTGGTGCCCATGGAAGAAAAAAAAATCCCAATTAAAAGAAACTTTAGGGAAGCTTTATGCATATTTAAAGTTCTGTTGAGCTGGTTTAACCTCAGGCTTTTCAATCTGTTTCCAAAGTCAGTTAATAAATAATAAAAGGAAATGAAAGATCACAGAATTGTCAGGGTTGGAAGGGACCTCAAGGCTCATCCAGTTCCAACCCACCTGCCGTGGGCAGGGACACCTCACACTACAGCAGGTTGCTCACAGCCACATCCAGCCTGGCTGCAAAAACCTCCAGGGATGAGGCTTCCACCACCTCCCTGGGCAACCTCTGCCAGTCTCTCACCACCCTCATGGGGAAAAACATCTTCCTGACATCCAATCTGAATCTCCCCACTTCTAGTTTTGCTCCATTCCCCCCAGTCCTGTCACTCCCTGACCCCCTATGAAGAAGGTTCAGCTTTCTTGCTGTACAAAGCAGTCTTCCATTCCCTGCCATTTAGCACAGGATATGACAGGAAATCATCTTCAGACCTCTGCAGTAAAAAAACCCCAACCCAACAGCAAACACCACCTGTATTTAACAATGCAAAAAAAAGCTTAGAGAGCCACAGAAAAAGTCTGAATTCTCCTGGGAATGGTGCATGAATCCAACCCTTTCTTCTCCTCCATCTAGCTGTGAAGTTGGAGCAAGCCAGGAGAGCTTTGCTGTTTGCTTTTTTTTTTTTTCTTTTTTTTTTTTTCTTTTTCTCCATGCATTTTACTCTTCCATGTGGTGAGGTTTGGTTTGGGTCTGCTTCAGAGTGAAACCTTGCAGTGCTCTGCTGTGTGTGTTGCCAGGTACAAAGACTTTTTTTTTATTTTTGTGGCTTTTTTTTTTGCATTGCTTTCTTTAAAAGTCTGGAGGAGAAGTGGCTTCCCTTAGACTGGTAGCTCAGTAGAGCTTTCTGTTATGCAGGTCAGGCTGGAGATAAAAAGCTAAGATAACTTGCTAAATAGGGTAAAAGGGTTTTTTTTTTCCCTCTCCCCCTCCCCATTACTGAGGTTAGAAGGTGCAAGTGCAGCAAGCTGGCAAAAGGCAAGGATAAGAGAGGACCTTTTGGGAGCTGCTCTTCTATTTTAACCTTTGTACCTTCTTTTTTGTTGTTGTTTTTTGTTTGTTTGTTTGTTTTAAATGTTAACCTTCAAAATACTCATTTTGGGTGTGAGGGGATTGTCCTCTTCAGGAGATACCAGTGCAGGCTGGGGGATGGTGAAACTGAGAGCAGCCCTGCAGAAAAGGACTTGGGGGTGCTGGTGGGGGAGAAGCTGGACAGGAGCAGGCAGTGAGCTTGCAGCACAGAAAGCAAATCACAGCCTGGGCTGCATCCAAAGCAGCATGGCCAGAGGTGGAGAGAGGGGATCCTGCCCCTCTGCTCTGCTCTGGGGAGACCTCACCTGCAGTGCTGCATCCAGCTCTGGAGCCCTCAGCACAGGAAGGACATGGACCTGATGGAGAGGGTCCAGAGGAAGCCATGAAGGTGATCAGGGACTGGAGCAACTCTGCTCTGAGGACAGGCTGAGGGAGCTGGGGGTGTGCAGCCTGGAGAAGAGAAGGCTCCAGGCAGACCTAAGAGCAGCCTGTCAGGACCTGAAGGGGCTCCAAGAAGGCTGCAGAGGGACTGTTCCCAAATGCCTGCAGGGACAGCATGAGGAACAATGGTTTGAAATGAGAGCAGAGCAGATTGAGATTGGATGTGAGGAACAAGTTCTGCACCAGGACGTTGGTGGAACACTGCAGTAAGTTGTCCAGGGAAGTGGTTGTGGCTCCACCCCTGGAGATATTCAAGGTGAGGCTGGACAGGGCTCTGAGCAACCTGATCTAGTTGGGGATGTCCCTGCTGTCTGCAGGTGTCCTTTTCCTCAGGGCTGCTTTCTATCACCTCATCCCCCAGTCTGTATTGATAGTGAGGATTGTCCTGGCTTTGCCCCCTCCAGCCCAGCTTCTTGTGCACCCCCAGCCTGCTCACTGGTGTGGCAGTGTGAGCAGGCATGCCCCAGCTGCTGGGTTAGAAGACATTTTGCCACACTGATTCCCCAAATGTATGTAGAAGTTAGAGCAAAAAGTGGGGAAGTGAGGTGTGGAAGGCATGGAAATGGGGAAGAGTGAGTTAGAAATATTAGAGGAGGAGCAGAGCTGGAGCTTCTCTCAGTAGTGAAAATCAAGATGAAGAACTGGGAGCTGAGTGGTCTGCCACATCTGCAAGTCCCTGAGAGGAAAGCAGCTTGGTGTCTGTCACAGCTTGAGCAGCCAGCTGGGCTCACCTGGTCCTCCCTTGGATCTGGAGGTGCTGGAAGGTGTCCAGAGAAGGGCCAGGAGGATGAGCAGAGGGCTGGAGCTGCTCTGCTCTGGAGACAGACTGAGAGAGTTGGGGTTGTGCAGTCTGGAGAAGAGAAGGCTCCCAGGAGACCTTCTTGTGGCCTTCCAGGATCTGAAGGGGGCTCCAAGAAAGCTGGGGAGGGACTTTTTAGGGTGTCAGGGAGTGATAGGACTGGGGGGAATGGAGCAAAACTAGAAATGGGTAGACTCAGATTGGATGTCAGAAAGAAATTCTTCCCCATGAGAGTGGTGAGAGACTGGAAGAGGTTGCCCAGGGAGGTGGTGGAAGCCTCATCCCTGGAGGTTTTTGCAGCCAGTCTGGATGTGGCTGTGAGCAACCTGCTGTAGTGTGAGGTGTCCCTGCCCATGGCAGGGGGGTTGGAACTGGATGAGCCTTGAGGTCCCTTCCAACCCTGACAATTCTGTGACTCCATGGGCTGGCTGCCCCAGGATCAGTCATGCAGCTGGAGAGAATCCCAGAATCCCAGAATTGCCTGGTTGGAAAAGACCTCAAGATCATCGAATCCAACCGTAATCCAAGATCCCCCTGTATACAACAGTCAGATCATGTCCCTGAGCACCTCATCCAAACATCTTTTAAACACATCCAGAGATGGTGACTCCACCACTTCCCTTGGCAGCTTGTTCCAGGGCCAAATGACCCTTTTGGTGAAAGAAATTTTTCTTAATATTCAACCTAAATCTCTCCTGGAGCAACTTGAGGCCATTTCCTCTCTTCCTGTCACTTGTTACTAGGGAAAAGATGCCGACTCCCACCTCATTTCACCCTCCTTTCAGGGAGTTGTAGAAAGCAATGAGGTCTCCCCTCAGCTTCCTCTAGTTCCCTCAGCCTCTCCTCACACTACTTCTGTTCAAGACCCTTCACCAGCTTTTTTGCCCTTCTCTGGACACACTCCAGCACCTCAGTGCCCTTCTTGGAGTGAGGGGCCCAAAACTAAACCCAGTACTCTAGGTGCAGCCTCACCAACACAGAGCACAGCGGGACAATCTTTGCCCAGGTCCTGGAAACATCACATGTGATCTCTGGCACTTTATTCAAGCAGAAGCCTTGAAGCAAAAGCCACAGAGCATGAAGCAATGCCATACATCCGTGCCCTCCCCACCAGCTGGCACAGGGTCTGGCAGAACACTACAGAACACTGGGTAAGGGGGTAGTGGTGTTTGAAATGGCTCAGTGCATCCCCTTTGCTGGGCAGCTTCCTTCCAAAACATATTTAAATGACAGTTTGTAGCATTTATTTGCAGTCTGGCTTTAAAAGAAATGAGTCATGGATGTACACACATGGATGTGAATTTGCCTGCGTATGTGTGTTGCTATCACAGACTGCTTTGGGTTGGACATTTAAAGTTCATCTAGTCCAACCACCCTGCAGCATCCACACACCTATACACACACATCCACCTGCCCAAATATGTCTCTTGGTGGGCTCACTCACACCCTAAGGCCACCCTAAATGCTGCATTTGTGGGATGAGCTCTGAAGAAAGAAAAAAAAATCTGGAATATTTGAAGGATGTTTTGTAGGCTTTGGAGAAAAGAAGTCTTTGATTAAAAAGTTCTCCTCTAAACGTGCTAAAATTGATGATTTTTAACCAGGCTGTAGAACAAGGCGGGGGGGGGGGGGGGGGGGGGTGTGGGGTGTGTGCTGGTGCTGATAACATTTGATCTTGTTCTGTGTGCTTGATCTGACTTTCCAAGGCTAATGGAATGCTTTCCACCCACCTTTCCTTTGGCTTCTCTCAAAGCACATTTTAATTCCTCCAAATCATCCCAAGTTCCCCCTTGACAAGAGCTTTTATCTTCTTGTTTTCCTCTCAAGGAATTACCCACCCCAGAGCCCTTTCTGCCAGAGGTACCTCCCCAAGGCTGCCTCAGAGAGGGCACTGCCTTTCCCTGGAGGGTTTTCTCCCCTGATATTCCATACCCTCTTGCACATGAGAGCCTTGCTGTCCTTTTTTGGGTGCCTTGTGGACTCACTCGTGGCTGGGAGGGATCTGCATTGCTGAGGAGGCTTTGGAGGAACAGAGGAGGTTCCCTCCCCCCTACTCTTCTGCAAGGAGTTTGAAAGGGGAAGTAGACTTGAAGAGACAACGTTTGGAGAGTTTCTTCCCACATCTGTGTTTTAATTCACTGCTTGAGGATTGGGCAGAGAGGAACCTCCTGAGGGTCAAGAAGGAGAAGTGCAGAGTCCTGCACCTGGGAAGCAATAATCAACTGCAGCAGGACAGGCTGGGAGGGGATCTGCTGGAGAGCAGCCCCAAGGAGAAGGACCTGGGAGTGCTGGTGGATAACAAGTTCTGCATGGCACAGCAATGTGCCCTGGGGGCCAAGAAGGCCAAGGGGGTCCTGGGGGGCATTCAGAGGAGTGTGTGCAGCAGAGCCAGGGAGGTTCTCCTCCCCCTCTGCTCTGCTCTGCTGAGACCTCACCTGGAATATTGCATCCAGTTGTGTGCTGCCCAGTTCAGGAGGGACAGGGATCTGCTGGAGAGAGTCCAAGGGAGGGCTGCAAGGATGCTGCAGGGACTGGAGCAGTGCCTGGGGAGGAGAGGCTGAGAGCCCTGGGGGTGGTTAGTGTGGAGAGGAGAAGACTGAGAGGGATCTGATCAATGTCTATCAATATCTGAATGAGTGGGGGGTGTGTGTGGGGGGGTTGGTAGGGGAAATAAAGGACAAATTTCTTGTTTGCTAGCTCAGAAAAGAGATGAAGGAAGCAATCCTTAAACAGATAAAACAGATTAAGGGAAAAAGAATGTTGTGGGGTTTGTTGTTCTCTTTGCTTGGGGCCAGGCATAATGGAGTTCAGCTGCCTGAAGCCAGGAGAATGCTCTGTTGACAGACTGCTCAGGGGCTGGCATAAGTCACCTGCTGAGGCTGTGAAAGCACAGAATCACAGAGTGTTAGGGGTGGGAAGAGACCTGGAAAGCTCATCCAGTCCAAGCCACCTAACAGAGCAGGGTCACCCAGAGCAGATCACACAGGAACACAAACTTTCATCACTGTCCAATTGTATCCTGGGCTGCAGCAAGAGAAGTGTGGCCAGCAGGGCAGGGAGGGGATTCTCCTCCTCTGCTCCACTCTGCTGAGACCACACCTGGAGCTCTGTGTCCAGTTCTGGAGCCTCTGTTCCAGGAAGGATCTGGAGGTGCTGGAAGGTGTCCAGAGAAGGGCCAGGAGGATGAGCAGAGGGCTGGAGCTGCTCTGCTCTGGAGACAGAGAGTTGGGGTTGTGCAGTCTGGAGAGGAGAAGGCTCTGAGGAGACCTTCTTGTGGCCTTCCAGTGTCTGAAGGAGGCTACAGGAAAGCTGGGGAGGGACTTTTGAGGGTGTTAGGGAGTGATAGGAGTGGGGGGTATGGAACAAGACTAGAAATGGGGAGATTCAGATTGGATGTTAAGAAGAAATTCTTCCCCATGAGGGTGGTGAGAGACTGGCACAGGTTGCCCAGGGAGGTGGTGGAAGCCTCATCCCTGGAGGTTTTTGCAGCCAGGCTGGATGTGGCTGTGAGCAACCTGCTGTAGTGTGAGGTGTCCCTGCCCATGGCAGGGGGGTTGGAACTGGATGAGCCTTGAGGTCCCTTCCAGCCCTGACAATTCTGTGATTCTAACTTCAACAGCAAACTCAGCTGGGTCTGCAGCATAGTGGCTTTGGAAAGCTCCTTCTACATTGGATCAGAGGAACAGAAAGCATTGGATCAGAGGAACAGAAAGCATTGGATCACAGGAACAGGCTGCACTTGCTCCTAGCCCTGCTTTCTGCCCTCAGCTGAGCTTTCATCTGTCATTAAAATAGTGAAGCCTATTTCCAACTCAACAAGTCAACAGTAACTGAGGTTGAGTCTGCTTGCTGCTCCTCAGTGGTGGTGATGTAAATGATGTGCAGGAGAGGGAATCTGATTCTTAGGAATCTGCTTCTGGCTGAGTGTGTTCAGTTTAATGGAGAGAGTTAAATTCCTACCTCTGTTACAGGGGTACCAAATCCTAGTGGGGAAGGAGACTGCTTACTATGTGTTGCCTCAGTTTTAAGCTAAAGGGGAGCAGAGTCCTTCCTATTTGCAAAGGAAGTTCCAGGAGTTAGCCATGGAATAGTCCTGAGGTGTTTCATTCAGTTTTGGTGGCTTCCAGCTGTTGTAAGGTAATCTTGTGGTGCTGCACCTTGCATGTGGCAGAGGTACTGACTCAGGGATGTTTCAGGGCAGTCACTAAGGCCTGGCTTGTGGTACTCCACATCTGACATGTGTCTGTTGCACCAAGCTCTTGGAGACCTTGGGAACTTCAGTCTGCTCAGTGTGCAAACCAGATGCTGCTTTAATAGAATCACAGAATTGTCAGGGTTGGAAGGGACCTCAAGGCTCATCCAGTTCCAACCCCCCTGCCATGGGCAGGGACACCTCACACTACAGCAGGTTGCTCACAGCCACATCCAGCCTGGCTGCAAAAACCTCCAGGGATGAGGCTTCCACCACCTCCCTGGGCAACCTGTGCCAGTCTCTCACCACCCTCATGGGGAAGAATTTCTTCCTAACATCCAATCTGAATCTCCCCATTTCTAGTTTTGCTCCATCCCCCCCCAGTCCTATCACTCCCTGACACCCTCAAAAGTCCCTCCCCAGCTTTCTTGGAGCCCCCTTCAGATCCTGCAAGGCCACAAGAAGGTCTCCTGGGAGCCTTCTCTTCTCCAGACTGCACAACCCCAACTCTCTTTGCAGTGCTGAAGCAGTCCATGTAGCACATCACTACAGCCTCCCAGGGCTCTCACCTTTGCACTTCAATTGCCTGCTCCTTGCTGGATGCTTTCTTGCACTGCATTGTTTTTGATGCTGCTTTTTGATAACCACTGGAAGACTTCAGGGAGTTCACCAGTAGTTGTTCATGTTCTTAGTGGATTAGTCACTCAACATGTGATGGCAGTTCTCTGTGATTCACTTCTGATTCATTTCAAACTGTACACTAGGTGATAGTGTTGGAGCCAGCATCTGAAGTAAAGACAATGCTTACTCTGTCTGCCCTGCTGAGGCCACATCTGCAATGTTGTGTCCAGTTCTGGGCTCCTCAGGTCAAGAATGACCTCAGGGAACTTCTTGAGAGAGTCCAGCACAGAGCCCCAGAGCTGCTGCAGGCAGTGGAACATCTCCTGTGAGGCCAGGCTGAGGGAGCTGGGGCTTGGAGCTTGGAGCAGAGGAGCCTGAGGGCTGCCCTCACTGCTGGGGATAAAGATGTGCAGGGCTGGAGCCAGGCTCTGCTCAGGGATGGCCAAGGACAGCACAAGGGGCAGTGGGGGCAAGCTGGAGCAGAGGAGGTGCCAGGGGAACAGGAGGGAAAACTTTTTCCCTGTGAGGGTGCTGGAGCCCTGGAGCAGGCTGCCCAGAGAGGTTGTGGAGCCTCCTTCTCTGGAGACTTTCCAACCCCCCCTGGATGTGTTCCTGTGTGAGCTGCCCTGGGTGACCCTGCTCTGGCAGGGGGGTTGGACTGGATGAGCTCTGAGGTCCTTTCCAGTCCCTCATGTTCTGTGATTGTGTGGAAATAGACCTAGAGAAGCTAACTTGTCATTCTTGCAGAACTCACTTAAGCCACCTTGGCATCCTCCCTGTTGTACTCCTGAGTGGGAAGGTCTCTTGTCTATAGGCAGGAGTCTATAGAACACACTCTATCAAGTCTGTTACCACAGATTTGGTGGCCACCAGGACCTGCTGCGAAGCAGACTGTCTGCTCTTAAAGCCTTGCTGACTGCCTTTGGAGTATTTTGATTCTTCAGCCTAGGAGCAAGTGATGCCAGAGTTATTTCTAAATCAGGGATTGAAAGCAGGCAGCAGCTGGAGCATGCAGCAGAGTGGCTGATGTGCCCCCCTGGGGTGTTCTGAATCTCACCTGCAATGGCACTCTTGCAACTGTAGTTTTTAGTTGCTTTGTGTAACTCCATAAAGTCTAAGATGTAAACATAAACATAGAATGGCTCAGGCTGGAAGGGACCTCAGAGATCATCCAGTTCCAACCTTCCCACCATGCCCAGGGACACCTCTCAGCTGCTCAAGGCCTCATCCAGCCTGGCCTTCAACACCCCCAGGCAGGAGGCAGCCACAGCCTCCCTGGGCAGCCTGTGCCAGAGTCTCAGCACCCTCCTACTGAAGAACTTCTTCCTCAGCTCCACTCTAACCCTGCTCTGCCTCAGCTTCAACCCATTCCCCCTTGGCCTGTCTCTAGACACCCTGATGAGAAGTCCCTCTGCAGCCTTCCTGCAGGATCCCTTCAGCTATTGGCAGGCAGCTCTGAGGTCCCCCTGGAGTCTTCCCCAGGCTGAACACCCCAGCTCCTCACAGCAGAGGTGTTCCACATCAGCCTTTGAATATCCTGTCAGTGACTTACCTATGGTGCAGTGAGTAGAGAAGGAAGAAGGACTTCAGTTTCCCCAGAATCTGTCAGCACAGTGGATATTTAATGACTTCCTACTTTTCTCACCCCCAAACAGGGAACATTTAGCCCTAAATGTCTTGTTTTGCTTTCACTCTTGTAGTTAAATGCTGGGGGAAATGTCTTCCACTGCTGCTTCAGAGAACAGCTATTGAAATACCTTAGTGCAGGAAGGGCACTTGGGCTGCACCCAAAGCAGCACTGCCAGCAGAGCCAGAGAGGTGATTCTGCCACTTTGCTCTGCTCTGGGGAGACCTCACCTGCAGTGCTGTGTGCAGCTCTGGAGCCCTCAATATAGGATAGACATGGACCTGATGGAGAGGGTCCAGAGGAGGGCCAGGAAAATGCTCAGGGGGTTGGAGCAGCTCTGCTATGAGGACAGGCTGAGGGAGCTGGGGGTGTGCAGCCTGGAGAAGAGAAGACTCCAGGCAGAGCTAAGAGCAGCCTGCCAGGACCTGCAGAGGCTACAGGAAGGATGGAAAGAGACTGTCTGCAAAGGCCTGCAGGGACAGGACAAGGAACAATGACTTCAAACTAGAGCAGAGCAGATTGAGATTGGATATCAGGAAGAGGTTCTTCACCATGAGGGTGGTTGCCCAGGAAGGTAGTTGAGGCTCCATCCTTGGAAATATTCAAGATGAGGCTCTGGGCAACCTGACCTAGTTGGGGATGTCTCTGCTGACTGCAGGGGGATCAGACTGAATGACCTTTGGAGGGCCCTTCCAGCCTGGACCATGCCATGCTGGATTTGCAGGAGGAAAGGCCAGGCAGCTGGAGGGCTGTGTGTATCTGTGCTGCAGTGAAAGGCAGCTGAGGCTCATGCAGCATTTTGCAGCTCTCTGTAAGGTGACTTGAGAGCCTGACACACAGCATCCCACTTGGTCTGGCATTCACTGGGTGGTTTCTGCTCAGCAGGGGCTGTGGTTAGAGGCAGGTATGCAAACGGAAACCAAAGGAGTCTGAAGCACACTGCTGGAGGCTCAAGAGGATGCTACAGGGGCACTGAGAGACACTCTTGAAACACAGCCAGGAGAGTTCTCTGCTTATTGCCTCCACTGCTGCACAAAGTTTGATAACACCAAACTGGGAGGCTTGGCTGAGACACCTGAAGGCTGTGAGGCCATTCAGAGACTTGGACAGACTGAGAGCTGGGCAGAGAGGAACCTCCTGAGGGTCAAGAAGGAGAAGTGCAGAGTCCTGCACCTGGGAAGCAATAATCAACTGCAGCAGGACAGGCTGGGAGGGGATCTGCTGGAGAGCAGCCCCAAGGAGAAGGACCTGGGAGTGCTGGTGGATAACAAGTTCTGCATGGCACAGCAATGTGCCCTGGGGGCCAAGAAGGCCAAGGGGGTCCTGGGGGGCATTCAGAGGAGTGTGTGCAGCAGAGCCAGGGAGGTTCTCCTCCCCCTCTGCTCTGCCCTGCTGAGACCTCACCTGGAATATTGCATCCAGTTGTGTGCTGCCCAGTTCAGGAGGGACAGGGATCTGCTGGAGAGAGTCCAAGGGAGGGCTGCAAGGATGCTGCAGGGACTGGAGCCCTGCCTGGGGAGGAGAGGCTGAGAGCCCTGGGTGTGGTTAGTGTGGAGAGGAGAAGACTGAGAGGGGATCTGATCAATGTCTGTCAATAGCTGAGGGGTGGGAGTCAAGAGGGAGGGGACAGGGACAGGCTCTGCTCAGTTGTGCCCTGGGATAGGACAAGGGGCAATGGAGAGAAACTGCAGCACAGGAGGTTCCACCTCACCATGAGGAGGAACTTCTTGACTGGGAGGGTCCCAGAGCACTGGAACAGGCTGCCCAGAGAGGTTGTGGAGTTCTCCTTCTCCATCTGGATGTGTTCCTGTGTGACCTGTGCTGGATTCTCTGGTCCTGCTCTGGCAGGGGTTTGGACTCAATGATCTTCAGAGGTCCCTTCCAACCTCAGGCTCAATTTTCAGTGCTGGAAACCTTTTTTTTTTTTTTTTTTTTTTTAATTATTTTTGCTGCAGAGTGTTTCTTTGGAAAATAATCCCCCAAGACCCAGAGGACAGATGTAGCCTAGAAAAACCTCAAGTGAAATCCCTGTAATGCATAGCTGAAGCAAATCCAGGAGGACATTTAGGTTCACCACCAGGAGCCTGATTAGGTTTCCCTCTGGACTTCTGCATGTGTTGTGTCTTGTTCCATGCACATCTAGGTACAGCTCTTGACCTCTGCATCTGCTTTAGCTATGTCAGGTGTGCAAAAAGCCTGACAACCACTGCAGAATGTTGCCATTCTCTTTGGTGAGTTCAATCATGCCAATGGCTGACTGCTATGGATTGGGAACTGAACTCTTTTTCTCCAGTTCAGTAGTTTCAAAGCTTATTCTCATCTGCCTGAAGCTAAGCATGGAAGGACATTGCAGGGCTGGGATCACTGTGTGCAAACATCTGCATATTTTGAGTGGCTTTGAGATAGCTCTTTTCCTCCTGGCCTTTCCTTATCTTTATTATTATTTTTTAATTGTTGTTATTATTATCACCAGTTGTCATTATTATTATTTGTTGTTGTTATTGTTATTTTTAACTGTTGTTATTATTATTTAATAATAATAATTTGGTTTTGTTCTTACTTTATCTTTATTTTGTTATTATACAACCTGATAGTGAAATATAGTTGTTGTCATATAGCTCTCATCAGAAAAATCCTAGAAGGGCTCAGGTTGGAAGGGACCTCCTCCACCATGCCCAGGGACACCTCTCAGCTAGACTCAGCTGCTCAAGGTCTCATCCAGCCTGGCCTTCAATACCCCCAGGGAGGAGGCAGCCACAGCCTCCCTGGGCAGCCTGTGCCAGAGTCTCACCACCCTCCTACTGAAGAACTTCTTCCTCAGCTCCACTCTAACCCTGCTCTGCCTCAGCTTCAAACCATTCTCCCCTGTCCTGTCTCTGGACACCCTGATGAGAAGTCCCTCTGCAGCCTTCCTGCAGGATCCCTTCAGCTATTGGCAGGCAGCTCTAAGGTCCCCCCAGAGTCTTCTCTTCTCCAGGCTGAACACCCCCAGCTCCCTCAGCCTGTCCTCACAGCAGAGCTGCTCCAGCCCTGGGATCATCTTTGTGGCCTCCTCTGTGCTCCTCTGTGTCCTTCTCCTGCTGGGGACAGCAGAACTGGAGGCAGGATTGGAGGTGAGGTCTGAGCAGAGCAGAGCCAAGGGGCAGAATCCCCTCTCCTGCCCTGCTGCCCACACTCCTCTGGCTGCAGCCCAGTACACAGCTGCCTGCTGGGCTGCATGAGGGCACTGCTGGCTCCTGGGGAGCTGCTCAGCACCCAACACCCCCAAGGCTCTTTCTCCAGAGCTACTCCCAACCCACTCTGCACTCACCCTGGATTTGTGCCTGGGACTGGCCTGAGCCAGCACTTGCTAAGTTAGTAAATCACTGCTGAATTTGAAAGAGGCATGGTCAGAATGAATGTTCTGAAAAAGCCTCTTGCAAGATTTGTTTTTCTCCCAGGTGTACCAAGAGTTCACTATCAATGCTCCTTCTGTTTTTTTCTGTCTTTCAGATTTAGACGGAAATGCTTATCAAAACAACCAGCTGCTGAAGATCATTCTGGCCATGCACCAGCTGATCATCTCCTCTGCAGACATGCTTCACAAACTCATGGATCTATATCCTTTGCAGCAGTCACCTCCCGCCAAGGCAGCGTTGGATAACTTGGGCAGCTTTGAAATGGGCAAGCAGAGGATATTCAATCTGTGGGGGTGTTGCTGTTGCTCTAATCCAACAACACCCAATTGCTTTGTGGGTCTGCTTGGGTCAGGGTTGGAGCTTTTTTTTGTTGATTTGGTTTAGGTTATCATCCACAGAGGAAAAAGACGAACCTGCAGTGTGGATTTCCAAGCAGGATAAACCTCCCTCCATGGGCTGGGGAGGTGTCAGGTGGATGTGGGCACCTCAGTCAGGGATGAAGTTTCAGATTTCTTTCCTCCTTACAAAAAAAAAAGGAAAAAAACTCAGAATTGTGATTTTTTTTTTTTTGAGGGGTGGGGGAATATGTTCTGATAGGAGCAGCTGGGTTGGAAAATTTCCAATCAATATTACTTCTTACACACTTCAAATGTCAATGCACCCAGATGAATCCTCAGCTTTTCCTTCTTCTTTGCCCCCATTTGGATTGTGCCAGCCTGGGCTTCCTGCAGATGTGTTTCTGGCTCACTTCAGTTGCTCTCAGCAAAACCACTCAAACCTATGAACCACACTCAGGGATTTTCAAGTGGGGAAGGAATTCCCTGACTTCTTAGCTTTGCAGAGGGTTTACTCCTAATTAGATAAAAAAAAAATACTTCAGACCTGAGATGCTGAGAATCTCCAGCCAGGTTTGCTACATTGTAGATAATCCTTTTTTTTCCCCAAAAAACTCTCTGTCTTATGGGCTTTTAAAAGCAGCACCACTGATCACAGAGCTTTGCTGGAGTGTTGGATTCTTGGTGACCTCCAGAGATCATCCAGTCCAAGCCCCTGCCAGAGCAGCATCCCCCAGGGGAGTCTGCACAGGAATGCATCCAGGGGGGGTTGGAAAGTCTCCAGAGAAGGAGACTCCACAACCCCCCTGGGCAGCCAGTTCCAGGGCTCTGGCACCCTCACTGGAAAGAAGTTTCTCCTCATGTTGAGCTGAAACCTTCCATGCTCCACTTTGTCTCCGTTGTTCCTTGTCTGATTCCTGTGCAGCACCCAAAAGAGCCTGGCCCCCTCCCCTTGACACCCACCCCTCAGCTATTGATAGACATTGGTCAGATCCCCTCTCAGCCTTCTCTTCTCCAGACTAAACAGCCCCAGGGCTCTCAGGCTCTCTTCACAGGGGAGATGCTCAAGTCCCCTAAGCATCCTCCTGGCTCTCCCTTGGACTCTCTCCAGCAGGTCTCTGTCTCTCTTGAACTGGGGAGCCCCAAACTGGACACAGGATTGCAGCTGTGGTCTCAGCAGGGCAGAGCAGAGGGGCAGCAGAACCTCCCCAGCCCTGCTGGCCACACTTCTCTTGCTGCACCCCAGGATCCCATTGGCTCTCTTGGCCACAAGGGCACTTTGCTGTCCCATGCAGAACTTGCTGCCCACCAGCACTCCAAGGTCTTTCTCCATGGAGCTGCTTTCCAGCAGGGCAGTCTCTAACCTGTCCTGGTGCCTGCTGTTATTCCTGCCCAGATGCAGGACTCTGCACTTGTCCTTATTGCCCTTCATGAGGTTTGCCTGCAGCCAGCTCTGGTTGGATGGCAGCACAGCCTGAGGGGTGTCAGCCAACACCCCCCCCCCCCAGTTTTGTATCATCAGGAACTTGCTGAGGGTGCTTTCAATCCCCTCCTCCAGGGCATTGATAAAGATCTTGAACAAAACTGGAGCCAGTCCTGATCCCTGGGGAACACCACTAGTAGAGTAGATGATCTCTGAGGTCCCTTCCAACCTGAGCCATTTTAGGATTTAAAGTCTCTGAGGCTTGCATGTTTGTGTAGAGTTCCCTGATTTGGTTTTGTGTGGCTGTGTATAGCTCCCTGTAAGGACATTGAAAGGGAAGGGCAGTTCTGAATGGCTCAGACCTTGCAAATGTCCCTGCTTCACCTTTTCCATCCTTAAATCAGGTGGGGGATTAGATGGTTATGGCTGGTTGGGAGCCACCTAACTTCAGGCATTCAGATTTGGGACCTACTTCAGACCTCACTGGATCTATAATAAGCCCAAGCTGAGCTGAGCACTTGTTTTGGGTGGATTTTCCATGTCTTCAAAAGACAATGGCTGCAATATCCACACACATTTTATAGAGCTGATAGGATAAAATATTAGTGTTTCTTTCCACAAAAAAAACCCCAAACAAAGAATCAGGGAATGGTCTGGGTTGGAAGGGACCTGTAGAGGTCATCATAGAATGGTCTGGGCTGGAAGGGACCTGTAGAGGTCATCATAGAATGGTCTGGGTTGGAAGGGACCTCTGTAAGTCATCATGGGATCACAGAATGGTCTGGGTTGGAAGGGACCTCTAAAGGTCATCATAGAATGGTCTGGGTTGGAAGGGACCTCTAAAGGTCATCATAGAATGGTCTGGGTTGGAAGGGACCTCCAAAGGTCTTCCAGTCCAGCCCCTCTGCAGTCAGCAGGGACACCAACTTCAGCTGCTGCTCCTTGGAGTGCTTTCTCCCCCCCTGAGCAAGCCCCTGCCCTGCTCTTGTGTGGTGGCAGCCCAATGATTCCTGTTGCTTCCAGCTCTCAGGCAAGTTGTGTTTTGTATCCTCTGTGTGTGGCTGTGGTTTCCCTTAACACTTTCCTACATACCTCCATGCTTTGGAGAAGAAATCTTCCATGCTGTGTGTGAAGATTTGCTACTTTGTGAGGTAAGAATATCCTCCCCTGGTGGCTCTTAGGCTGTGCCAAGCATAAAGCTTCTGCCTCTCTTCAGCTGCCACTACCAAAGAGGAGCAGCTGCACTGCTTCAGCTTTCAAGGCTCCCTTTGGCAGCTTTATACACACACACACAGACCAAAAAACAACACAATAAAAGGCTGGATTGACTCAGAAATTGTCTAATCCTATTCTCTAGGCCTGCTAAATAAAAATGAAGTGGGATATTGCAACTATTTTTATGTTAAGCAAAACTCTATTGTGCTCAAGAGGTAGTTCTTAGTAATTCTAATAATGGTCCTGGTTCACTTTTATTTTTTTTTTCCATTAAGTATAGTTTGATGTTGTAGAGAAAATAGGAAAGAGGGAGGGGGAGGGGAAAGGCAACTCTGATAATAGATTTTAGACACAATCCATAAAACGGGATATAAGTAGTAACAGGAAAGGAAGAGTTCTTTGAAGTGGTGCTGATTGCATTAGCTCCCAGCAGATTCTTGGTTGGGTCAGGATGCTTTGGTGTTTTGTGTGATCTGGGAACAGTGCTTTGGCTTTGGGTGGGGCTGGGAATATTTTTGCTTCTAGGCAAATTCATTGAATCACAAAATTGTCAGGCTTGGAAGGGACCTCAAGGCTCAGCCAGTTCCAACCCCCTGCCATGGGCAGGGACACCTCACACTCCAGCAGGTTGCTCACAGCCACATCCAGACTGGCTGCAAAATCCTCCAAGGATAAGGCTTCCACCAGCTCTCTGGGCAACCTGTGCCAGTCTCTCACCACCCTCATGGGGAAGAATTTCTTCCTAACATCCAACCTGAATCTCCCCATTTCTAGTTTTGCTCCATTCCCCCCAGTCCTATCACTCCCTGACACCCTAAAAAATCCCTCCCCAGCTTTCTTGTAGCTCCCTTCAAATACTGAAAGGCCACAAGAAGGTCTCTTCAGATCCTGGAAGGCCACAAAAAGGTCTCCTCAGAGCCTTCTCTTCTCCAGACTGCACAACCCCAACCCTTTTTGCAGTGCTGAAGCAGTCTGTGCAGCACATCACTACAGCATCCCAGGGCTCTTACCTTTGCTTTTCAGCTTTTTCAATTGCCTGCTGCTTGCTGGATGCTTTCTTGCACTGCATTGTTTTTGATGCTGCTTTCTGATAACCACTGGAAGACTTCATCTGAGGTTATTCATGCTCTTAGTGCATCCCTGAGCATGTGCAGTTCCCTTTTTGTATGCAGGGGTGCCCTGCACCTGGCTGGGATGGAGCTAACTTCCAGCAGAGCAGCCCCTGTGGTGCTGTGCTTTGCCTGCCTTTGCTCTGCACAGCAATGTTCCAGCTGCTGCTGAGCAGTGACTGCACAGCCTCAAGCCTCACTCTGCACCCCCACAGCATAGGCTGGGGGTGAGCGTGAGACTGGGAGGAGGCAGAGTTGGTCTTGTTAAACCTCACATTCCACTGACCTCAGCCCATGGGTTTCACCTGTCCAGTGCCTTCCTAACTGTGTGCAGCATTAAACCAGCTAACTTGTAAGAAATTTTTAATCTTGGAATTTTGAGTTCCAATAAAAACCAAGGTAAGCCTAGAAAAGGATTCTAACTCCAAGGCTCAGCCCTTGAAGCTGGAGAGGAAGAAGGAATACAGCCCAAAACAGTGAGCAGCTGTCTAAATCCCAGCCTTAGTGATGTTCCAGCATGATGCTGATGGTGCTGTTCCTGTGCTTTCCATGTTGCCCCAGGTACTGGATTACAGAGTTTTGGGTTATGTTCAAAATGGACTCAAAGCTCTCCACAACCATGGAGGAATTTCAGCAGCTGGTGAAAGCCAATGGTGAGGAGCTCCACTGTCACCTGATTGACACAACTCAAATGTAAGTCCCAAAGGCTCAATAGGATTGGGGGAAAAAAAACCCAAAACCAAAGAACAAACCCAAACCCTTTCGCTCTGAATTTCTTTTATTCACTTGTCTCTCCAGTATTGCAGGAAAATAGTTCTGTACTGGGTTTGATGTTAATAAGCCATGGAATCATGGAATAAGTCATGACAATCATGGAATTGTCAGGGCTGGAAGGGACCTCAAGGCTCATCCAGTTCCAACCCCCCTGCCATGGGCAGGGACACCTCACACTACAGCAGGTTGCTCACAGCCACATCCAGCCTGGCTGCAAAAACCTCCAGGGATGAGGCTTCCACCACCTCCCTGGGCAACCTGTGCCAGTCTCTCACCACCCTCATGGTGAAGAATTTCTTCCTAACATCCAATCTGAATCTCCCCACTTCTACTTTTGCTCCAGGTCAATATTATCTGTCCTTAGAGAAGATTATACATCACTATAAATGAAATATATATTACAGAGAGGAATAGTTTAGGTTACATTGAATTGCTGAGTAGCCTTTGTGCTGATTTCTTTGGCTTAGGTAAATTTTACTCCATCCAGGGAAGGTAGAAAATCTGTAGAGGGCCTAATGGTTTTGGGAGATCACTTGGAAGTCAGTGAGAAGGGAGAATATATTTTGACAGGGTAGGAGATGAGGGTGGGGGAAAGTGTGTTGTATTTCCAATATCTAAGAAGATAAAGTTCATTGCATTGCCAAACTTGTGATACTATTTTCTGTGATTTTAGTTATAAAATTACTTGTCCTGTCAAGACTAAATCCTGCAGCTCTACATCACATAGCTCTTCCTTGGGAAGAGAGCCTTCCTTGTTCAGTGAGACTAAGACAGTTCTGTGCAACACTCATCCTCTGGTTGGGAATGCAGAGCAAAAGCAGAGCAGGATTTGGCATAGATCTTTATATCTGGCTGTGGAAGAGTCACAGATTCATAGGAAGCTTTGGGTTGGAAGGGACCTCAAGGCTCATCTAGTTTCAACCCCCCTGCCATGGGCAGGGACACCTCACACTACAGCAGGTTGCTCACAGCCACATCCAGCCTGGCTGCAAAAACCTCCAGGGATGAGGCTTCCACCACCTCCCTGGGCAACCTGTGCCAGTCTCTCACCACCCTCCTGGGGAAGAATTTCTTCCTCATCTCCAGTCTTAATCTGCTCTCCTCAAGTTTCAATCCATTCCTTTTTGTCTTTTACAAACCCTTGCAAAAAGTTTTGGGTTTTTTTTCTGGCTTTCTTGTAGGGCCCTTTCAAGTACTGGGAGGCTGCTCTAAGGTCTCCCCTTTGCCTTTGCTCAGCAGCATGATCCCAAGAACAGAACCCTGCAGGACTGGGCTGTGCAAATCCCCAAGATTTCCCCAAGTGCTGGCAAACTGGAAATACAAAGTCCATTGGATGAGGGCTTGATGTGTCCCACTGATTCCTTTGCAGCTCTTAACAGTATCTCTTGGGTTTATTGGTTTGGTTTGGTTTTCCTTGTTTTTTTTTTTTTTTTTTATTTCTGGCTTAAAAGAAGCATATAAAAAAAAGTAAATCTCAGAGGTTTGAGGTCCAATTCAGACACTTATGCCTAGCTCAGCAATACTTTGTCAAACCCAGAAGTCTCTAGTAGCAGCTTGAGAGCTCAGCCCAGCCTGGGCAAGGACTAAGAGAACCTTTCTAGGGCCTCCTGATGGAGGATGATATTTAATTTTACACTTAGATGGGCAGGGGGCATGGGAGGACAGATGATATTCAGAGTCTCGTGATAGAAACTGCCAGAATGATTAAATGCCGGAGCACTGGGAGGTGCTGAGTGAAGACAAAGCTCCAGACAGCAAGTCTGGAAATGCAATCTGTGGTCTCAGGCTGTTTAGTAACACAGCTGTAAAGTGCTTGTATGCTACACCAACACAATAAAGAGTAACAGTGAGGCTTTGTCATACAACCTCCAATGCATGAAAGCAGCTGAGAAACCACAGAATGTGGCTGGAAGGGACCTTGAAAGCTCATCCAGTCCAACCCCCACCTGCCAGAGCAGGATCAGCTAGAGCAGATCACACAGGAACACATCCATAATGATTAACTTCTTACTGCAGTTTAAGGCATGGAAAAAAATGTATGTTAGGTTTTGTATTAGGAGGGGAGGAGAGAAGTTTGCTCTTCAGAAAGCAACTGAGAGTAATCCTGTCTCAAATTTCCTCCTGAAGAAATTCCAGGGACTGGTCTAGAAAGCTGACACAGCGTGTCAAGGCCAACAGCAGTAAGAAAAGGAAAGTCTCCCTTCTCTTTGATCACCTGGAGCCAGAGGAGCTGTCAGACCACCTTACCTACCTGGAATTTAAGTCTTTCAGGAGAATATCAGTAAGTGGTTCTTGGTTGTTTATTTGAAACAAAGATGGGAAGGGCAGAATCACAGAATCAGCCAGGTTGGAACAGACCTTTGAGGTCACCCAGTCCAACCTACCACCCAACACCTTCTAATCAACTAAACCCTGGCACTGAGTGCCTCCTCCAGGCTTTATTAAAACACTTCCAGAGATGGTAACTCCACCACCTCCCTGGGCAGCACATTCCAGTGGTAAATCTTTCTTTCTGTGAGGAATTTCTTTCACGCATCCAGCCCAAACCTCCCCTGCACAGCTTGAGACTGTGTCCTCTTGTTCTGGTGCTGGTTGCCTGGGAGAAGAGACCAAACCCCTCCTGGCTACAACCTCCCTTCAGGTAGTTGTAGACAGCAATGAGGTCTCCCCTGAGCCTCCTCTTCTCCAGGCTGAACACCCCCAGCTCCCTCAGCCTCTCCTCACAGGGCTGTGCTCCAGACCCCTCCCCAGCTTTGTTGCCCTTCTCTGGACACCTTCCAGCATCTCAACAGCTTTCTTGAACTGAGGGGCCCAGAACTGGACATAGAAGAGATGGGAGAAGGGTAGAAGTACAAGATTAACCCTGCAGTGCAAGCTGTTGGACAAGAAGAGCTTGTCAAGACTCTTTGTTTTACTACTCTGTGGAAAGTGGCCAGTGGTGCTTACTCTGAGTATCTGAGAGAGGGAGAATCAGTGTCTTAAGCAGCTGTGGAACAGAGCTGGGGCAAGGTCAGCTGGGAGGAAGGGGAGCAGAGCAATTGATCCTCTTCCAGATAATCTCTTTTTTGGTAGAGCAAATGGTGTCAGGAACCAGCAGCTTCCTTTGACTCCAGTCAGTAATCAGTCAGAAATGGGATGGAGGAAACTTAGACCATTCTGCTAGAATGCCAACCTCCTGTGGCTGTAGGAAACAGTGCAGCAGTCCTGTGTGGTGACTACTGAGCTGCCTTCACAGAAGGTGCCCAGTGGACTCTGCTTGCCAGTTTGGATTGCACAGAGCACAGAAACACAGAATTACTGAGGCTGGACTAGACCTCTGAGATCATCAAGTCCAGCCTATGACCCAACCCCACCACACTGACTCCACCCTAGCATAACAAAATAAAGACTGCACAGGCTGAGAGCTGGCTGCAGGCAAACCTCATGAAGGGCAATAAGGACAAGTGCAGAGTCCTGCAGCTGGGCAGGAATAACAGCAGGCACCAGGACAGGTTAGAGGCTGCCCTGCTGGAAAGCAGCTCCATGGAGAAAGACCTTGGAGTGCTGGTGGGCAGCAAGTTCTGCATGGGACAGCAAAGTGCCCTTGTGGCCAAGAGAGCCAATGGGATCCTGGGGTGCATCAAGAAAAGTGTGGCCAGCAGGGCTGGGGAGGTTCTGCTGCCCCTCTGCTCTGCCCTGCTGAGACCACAGCTGCAATCCTGTGTCCAGTTTGGGGCTCCCCAGTTCAAGAGAGACAGAGACCTGCTGGAGAGAGTCCAAGGGAGAGCCAGGAGGATGCTTAGGGGACTTGAGCATCTCCCCTGTGAAGAGAGCCTGAGAGCCCTGGGGCTGTTTAGTCTGGAGAAGAGAAGGCTGAGAGGGGATCTGATCAATGTCTACCAATAGCTGAGGGGTGGGGGTCAAGTGGAGGGGGCCAAGTGGTGTGCACTGATAAGCCAAGGAACAACAGGTTCAAGCTTGAACAGAAAATGTTTCAGCTCAACATGAGGAGAAATTTCTTTCCAGTGAGGGTGATGGAGCCCTGGAGCAGGCTGCTGCCAGGGAGGTTGGAATTGAATGATCTCTGGAGGTCCCTTCCAACCTAGCCCACTCTATGAATCTATGAAACCTCCATGTCTCCATTTCTTTCCAGCAAGAAGGAGCACCACAATCTTAGCTATCTGCTAAACAACCAAACAAAAAACCCCAACCCAACCAAACAAAACCCCCCAAACAAAATCCCCAATCCAACCAAACAAAACCCCCCAAACAAACAAACAAACAACAAAAACAAAAAAACCCAACCCAGACTAAACAAAACCCCAAACACTTTGCAAGCCCAGCTCTCATCCCATGAGAATTTCAAAGGGACTCTTAATGTCCACAACAATTTATCTGTATCTAGGTTGTGGAGTCTCCTTCTCTGGACACATTCCTGTGCAGACTCCCCTGGGTGCTGCTGCTCTGTCAGAGGGGTTGGACTGGATAATCTCTGGAGCTCCCTTCCAACCCCTAATATACTGTGGGACTGTGATAACAAAGCAGCTGAGAAAAATGCCATTTTTTGATCTAAGAGGAGGTTTTCTTAGAGAAGCTTTCCAGTAAGGATATGTAAGGACTTATTTCATGTCTGTTGTCTTCCCTTTGTTTCCTCAGCCCTGGTGGCAGCTCGTAAGATGCCAACTTTCCTATGCAGCCTGGTTGCACTTGAACCTTGGTGTGCTGCAACACTGCTTCTGGTCGGACAGGGAACATTAGAGACCAAAATCTGAGCTCTTTGACAGATCATAGAATGGCTTAAGGTTGGAAGGGACCTTAGAGATCATCTGCTCCAACCTCCCTGCCACGGGCAGGGAAACCTCTTCAGGGAAAGCAAAATGTTGTGGGGTTGTTTTTCTTTTTCTTTTGTGTTTGTTGGGGATTTTTTTTGGCTTTGTTTTGTTGTTGTGTTTGGTTTGGGTTTTTTATTTCTTTCTTTTTTTTCTTTTGGTTGTTTAGGGTTTTTTTAACTATAACAATAATTATTGTTGTTGTTATTATTATAATAATCTATATTTATTATTACCTTCTGTTATTATTACCTTCTGTTATTATTACCTTCTGTTATTATTGCCTTCTGTTATTATTGCCTTCTGTTATTATAGCCTTCTATTATTATAACCTTCTATTATTATAGCCTTCTATTATTATAGCCTTCTATTATTATTACTTTCTATTATTACCTTCTATTATTGGTACTTTCCATTATTATTATACAATTATTGGTATTTATTATTATTGTTGTTATTGTCATTGTTGTTATTATTAATAATATCAACATTATTATTAATAATATCTACATATCAACATTATTATTATTGACATTATTATTGATGATATTATTATTGTTGTTGTTATTATTAATATTATTATACTATTATTATTATTACTATTATTATTTTAAAAACCCCTAAACAACCAAAACAAAAAAGAGAAAGAAATAAAAAACCCAAACACAAGAACAAAACATCATAATAATAAATTTATATTATTATTATTATTATTATTATTATTATTATTATTATTATTATTATTATTATTATTATTATTATTATTATTATTATTATTATTATCAACTCCCATTTGGAGATAAAGCCTTGCAAGGAAAGGGGCTCCCCATAGATGGGGGAAGGTTGCAGAGCCAGGTGTTAGTGCACTTCTTTTTGAGCTGACAGGAGGTGAAGTCTCTCTGTGTGCTGTGGTGAGTTCCAAAGCCCTGCCCAGCTTGCTGCCTGCAGGCAGTGCTGGTATGCAAAGCTTATAGAAGTCTCCAACATCTGCCAGCTCCCTGCAGCCATGAAGTCATTACTGGTTCATGAGCATGACAGGGATGACTGCAGTCAGTGTCAGATGTGTCACAGAGCTCCAGCAGTTCCATGCTTGGATTATATGCAGGGTCACAGAATTGTCAGGGCTGGAAGGGACCTCAAGGCTCATCCAGTTCCAACCCCCCTGCCATGGGCAGGGACACCTCACACTACAGCAGGTTGCTCACAGCCACATCCAGCCTGGCTGCAAAAACCTCCAGGGATGAGGCTTCCACCACCTCCCTGGGCAACCTGTGCCAGTCTCTCACCACTCTCATGGGGAAGAATTTCTTCCTGATGTCTAATCTTAACTCTCCCCTCCTCTAGCTCCCCACACATGTTTTGGTCCTGAACCCTCAGAGCAGACAATAAGACGTCATAAATCAACAGCTGTATTCCTCAACCCTCTGCAGAGTGTGCTCATGGTGTGCTGAGCCACAGAATCCTTTTGTGGCTCTAACATGGCAACACAGACTGCTGGAGAGGCTGCAAGTCACCTGCTGTGCTAGCAGGCACTGAAATAACTGTTCATAGGTTTGGTCATTTCATGGAATCACAGAGCTGTCAGGGCTGGAAGGGACCTCAAGGATCATCCAGTTCCAACCCCCTGCCATGTGCAGGGACACCTCACACTACAGCAGGTTGCTCACAGCCACATCCAGCCTGGCTGCAAAAACCTCCAGGGGTGAGGCTTCCACCACCTCCCTGGCAACCTGTGCCGGTCTCTCACCACCCTCAAGGCAGTGAGGAAGAAATACTTCATGTCATGACTATAAAGAGCACAATCTTCCATGAGACATCAGCAGCAAAACAGGATGCAGGACATGGTGTTCAGAGGGTAAAGGCTGCAGGTACCTGGTGTTTGGAAGCCATTTGGATTGCTCATCCACACAGGCAGGGTCCAGTCTTTTGTAAGAGCCTGGGTTCCTTTCCCTTCTTTAGGCTCCTAAACTGGTCACTGTAACAGCAGGCTCTGTGTTAATTGAGTACCTGCTTGTCTGTAGAGTATCTGCCAGCAGAGAGGTGATTCAGTCAGCAGGGACATCCTCCAGATCAGGTTGCTCACAGCCTTGTCCAGCCTGGCCTTGAATGTCTCCAGGGATGGAGCCACAACCACCTCCCTGGGCAACTTACTGCAGTGTTCCAGCAGCCTCCTGGTGCAGAGCTTGTTCCTCACATCCAATCTAAATCTGCTCTGCTCTCATTGTTCCTCACGCTGTCCCTGCAGGCCTTTGGGAACAGTCCCTCTGCAGCCTTCTTGTAGCCCCTTCAGGTCCTGGCAGGCTGCTTTTAGGTCTGCCTGGAGCCTTCTCTTCTCCAGGCTGCACACCCCCAGCTCCCTCAGCCTGTCCTCATAGCAGAGCTGCTCCAAGTCCCTGAGCATTTTCCTGGCCCTCCTCTGGACCCTCTCCATCAGCTCCATCTCCTTCTTGTGTTGATGGCTCCAGACCTGCACAGAGCACTGCAGGTGAGGTCTCCCCAGCACAGAGCAGAGGGGCAGGATCCCCTCTCTCCATCTCTGGCCATGCTGCTTTGGATGCAGCCCAGGCTGTGCTTTGCCTTCTGTGCTGCAAGCTCACACTGCCTGCTCCTGTCCAGCTTCTCCCCCACCAGCACCCCCCAAGTCCTTTCCTGCTCCTCTCCATCTCATCATCCTCCAAGCCTGTACTGATGTCCAGGTGCATGATGAGAAAGCTGTGATATAAATAATGAACAGAAAGCTGCTTCCACTTGACTAAACACAGCTTTCTGTTTTGAAGTGAAAAAAGGAGAGGTTTTAACTCTTGGGCTTATTGAGTGTGTTTCATGTGCAAAGCAGAGCTGCATCTCCAGACAGGTCATGAGGAACATGAACCTTCAGAGGAGTTTTCATTTCCTTTTTTTTGTTTGTTTGTTTTTTTTCTGAAGTTCTCAGATTATCAGAACTACATTGTGAACAGCTCTGTGAAGGAGAACCCAACCATGGAGAGGTCGATAGCTCTGTGCAATGGCATCTCCCAGTGGGTGCAGCTGATGGTCCTCAGCAGGCCAACCCCACAGCTTCGGGCTGAAGTCTTCATCAAGTTCATTCATGTGGCACAGGTCAGTGAAGTCTGCACAAGTGTGGTGCTGCTTGGGTGGGTCCCTGACACAGCCTTTTAGACTGAGAGGGATCTGATCAATGTCTATCAATAGCTGAGGGATGGGGGTCAGGAAGGAAGGGACAGGGACAGGCTCTGCTCAGCTGCACCCTGGGATAGGACAAGGGGCAATGGATGGAAACTGCAGCACAGGAGGTTCCACCTCAACATGAGGAGGAACTTCTTGACTGGGAGGGTGCCAGAGCACTGGAACAGGCTGCCCAGAGAGGTTGTGGAGTCTCCTTCTCTGGAGCCTTTCCAGCCCCATCTGGATGTGTTCCTGTGTGACCTGTGCTGGATTCTCTGGTCCTGCTCTGGCAGGGGGTTGGACTCAATGATCTCTGGAGGTCCCTTCCAACCTATAACATCCTCTGATCCTGATCTCATGCTGCTGCTGTAGGGCACTGCTCTCCTGGTTCATACACACCATGTTTCATAGCAGCTGTTCAGATCCTACAGTGCCACCATGGCATCCTCACAGCCATTCTGACCAAACCCAGGCTTGTTTTTGGACTGGCTGGGTGAAATTCCAAGCTGGGATGGCACTTTCCAAAGCATGAACCACTCCCATGCCTGTGGCTGCAGTTAGAAGCACATCTCCCAGCTACACCTGGCTTGACAGCAGCAGAGTCATGGTGCTGTTAGTATTTTTTTGCAGTGGTTCCTCTTTGTGGTGGACTGTGGGAAGAGGAAATGCTTTGAAAACTTAACTGTACCTGCAGGATGAATATCTGCTTTAATAAGAGTAGAATAAGTACATGGTTCACAGAATCACAGAGTGTGAAGGGCAGGAAGGGACCTCCAAAGCTCATCCAGTCCAGCCCCCCTGCCCTGATCCCAGAGCAGGGTCACCTAGAGCAGGTCACACAAGAACACATCCAGGCAGGTCTTGAATACCTCCAGAGAGGGAGACTCCACAACCCCCCTGGGCAGCCTGTGCCAGGGCTCTGTCACCCTCACAGGGGAATAATTCTTCCTCCTGTTTCCATGGAACTTCCTATGCCTCAGCTTCCACCACTGCCCCTTGTGCTGGCATTGGGCATCACCCAGCAGAGCCTGGCTCCAGCCTCTGGGCACTCCCCCTGCACATCTTTATCAACAGCAATGAGGTCACCTCTCAGGCTCCTCCTCTCCAAGCTACAGAGCCCTCAGCTCCCTCATAAGGAAGATGTTCCACTGCCTGCAGCAGCTTTCTGGCTCTGCCTTCAGGCAGTTCCCTGAGGTCCTTCTTGACCTGAGGGGCCCAGGACTGGACACAATATTCCAGATGTGGCCTCACCAGGGCAGAGCAGAGGGAGAGGAGAACCTCTCTGGACCTACTCACAACAGCCCTTCTAATCCCCCCCAGGATGCCCTTGGCCTTCTTGGCCACCAGAGCACATTGCTGGCTCATGGTCAACCTCCCATCCACCAGGACCCCCAGGTCCTTGTCCCCTTCACTGCTCTCCAGCACCTCAGTCCCCAGCCCATACTGACACATGGGGTAAAGTCCCAACTCATCACCAAAAGGCATTAGGTCAAGTGGGAGGTGGCACAAAACCTGTAAGACCAGAGGAAAGCAACAGAGGAAATACAGAATTTGAATGTGCATGTTGGAGACCCTGAACCTTTGCTGAATACTGGGTTTGATGATGGCTTTTTGTGTGTGTGTGTCACTACAGAAGCTCCACCAGCTGCAGAACTTCAATACATTGATGGCAGTGATAGGAGGCCTCTGTCACAGTTCCATTTCCAGACTGAAGGAGACAAGCTCCTGTGTTCCTCATGATGTAATCAAGGTTGGTGTTGCTCCCCTATGGTTCACAAATAAGATAACTCTTAACTGTTTTGGTCACTGCACACACAGAAATAACCTCACATCACTGGGAAAGGTGGAGAGCAAGACAGTAACTAAGGAGGAAAATACTTCCTTTGGTTTTGGAAGGTTCTGCTTTGTGATTTCACCATTCTCCTACTGAAGAACTTCTTCCTCAGCTCCAGTCTAACCCTGCTCTAACCTTCCTTCCTCAGCTCCACTCTAACCCTGCTCTGCCTCAGCTTCAAACCATTCCCCCTTGGCCTGTCTCTGGACACCCTGATGAGAAGTCCCTCTGCAGCCTTCCTGCAGGATCCCTTCAGCTATTGGCAGGCAGCTCTGAGGTCCCCTCAGAGCCTTCTCTTCTCCAGGCTGAACACCCACAGCTTGAATGATCATTGCTTACCTGGAGTAGAGACCAGAAGTTTGACCGCCCAGTGGTAATGGTTGCAGCTCTCAGGATCTATTAAAACCACTGAGGCAGGCAGGTTCAGAAGCAGGCTGTGCCATCCTAGGGAGTGGGCTCAGGGTTTGAACAGCTTCTTGCATGGAGCAAGTGTATGCAAGTGCTGATGGAAAACATGGAAACCAAGGCTGGTAATTAGTGACTGGAGAACAGAGTCCTGCACCTGGGAAGCAATAATCAACTGCAGCAGGACAGGCTGGGAGGGGATCTGCTGGAGAGCAGCCCCAAGGAGAAGGACCTGGGAGTGCTGGTGGATAACAAGTTCTGCATGGCACAGCAATGTGCCCTGGGGGCCAAGAAGGCCAAGGGGGTCCTGGGGGGCATTCAGAGGAGTGTGTGCAGCAGAGCCAGGGAGGTTCTCCTTCCCTTCTCCTCTGCCCTGCTGAGACCTCACCTGGAATACTGCATCCAGTTGTGGGCTGCCCAGTTCAGGAGGGACAGGGATCTGCTGGAGAGAGTCCAAGGGAGGGCTGCAAGGATGCTGAAGGGACTGGAGCAGTGCCTGGGGAGGAGAGGCTGAGAGCCCTGGGGCTGGTTAGTGTGGAGAGGAGAAGACTGAGAGGGATCTGATCAATGTCTATCAATAGCTGAGGGCTGGGGGTCAAGAGGGAGGGGACAGGGACAGGCTCTGCTCAGTTGTGCCCTGGGATAGGACAAGGGGCAATGGAGAGAAACTGCAGCACAGGAGGTTGCACCTCACCATGAGGAGGAACTTCTTGACTGTGAGGGTCCCAGAGCACTGGAACAGGCTGCCCAGAGAGGTTGTGGAGTCTCCTTCTCTGGAGCCTTTCCAGCCCCATCTGGACGTGTTCCTGTGTGACCTCTGCTGGAGTCTCTGGTCCTGCTCTGGCAGGGGGGCTGGACTGGATGATCTCTGGGGGACCCTTCCAACCCCTGACATCCTCTGATCCTGTGAGAGCACCCTTTAAAGTTTCACTGTAATTAACCAGTTGGTGAAGGTTAAAGATCAAAGGGTCAGACAGGACCTTCCACAAGAAAGTATTGTCTGTGTCACTGATTGTCTGTGGAGTCAGCTTTGTACTTGTCTAGTTTTAAGCAAGAGAAGTGCTTACACTGCTGGACTTCAGATTCATTGGGCCCTTCAATGTCCTTTATGTTGTTTCTTCTGCAGCTGTAGAAGAAGTTAGAATCATAGAATCATTGACTGCTTTGGGTTGAAGCAACCTCCAAAGCTCATCCAGTCCAACCCCCTCTGCAGTCAGCAGGGACATCCCCAACTAGATCAGGTTGCTCAGAGCCTTGTCCAGCCTGACCTTGAATGTCTGCAGGGATGGGGCCACAACCACCTCCCTGGGCAACCTGTTGCAGTGTTCCAGCAGCCTCCTGGTGCAGAACTTGTTCCTCACATCCAATCTCAATCTGCTCTGCTCTCATTTCAAACCATTGTCCCTCATCCAGTCCCTGCAGACCTTTGGGAACAGTCCCTCTGCAGCCTTCTTGGAGCCCCTTCAGGTCCTGGCAGGCTGCTCTTAGGTCTGCCTGGAGCCTTCTCTTCTCCAGGCTGCACACCCCCAGCTCCCTCAGCCTGTCCTCAGAGCAAAGCTGCTCCAAGCCCTTAACATTTTCCTGGCCCTCCTTGGGACCCTCTCCATCAGGTCCATGTCCTTCCTGTGCTGAGGGCTCCAGAGCTGGATGCAGCACTGCAGGTGAGGTCTCCCCAGAGCAGAGCAGAGAGGCAGGATCCCCTCTCTCCAGCTGCTTTGGATGCAGCCCAGGCTGCCACTGGCCTTCTGTGCTGCAAGCTCACAGGTGCAGTAGGTCACTGTGTGATGGCACCACAGGGCAGTGTAGAGTTTCTCTGCCAGGACTTTCCAATGCCAGCAGTTCCAGATGGTGACCTGGCAACCAGAGAAGTGCATTCCACATTGTAAGGTGAAGCTGATTGCTGTGATCAAGCTCAGAGAGCTTGTGCTGTGCTGATGCATTAACTGTGATTTGAGAGAATCCTGCTGCTTTTCTTGGACTAAGTAGGGAATGGGGAAGGTCAGTGTTATGGATCAAGCTATGGATTATCTCTAGATAGAGAGTTACAGGATGGGATGAATCCCTAACTGCATTTGAAGCCTACAATTTTGGAATCCTTTATCAAGAGTGGCTGTGAGTGAACCCTTTAGCCATAGGATGGGAGATTCTGGTGTTCACAGCTCCACACGACATTAGAGGTTGGAAGGGAGCTCCAGAGATCATCCAGTCCAACCCTCCTGCCACAGCAGCATCCCCCAGGGGAGTCTGCACAGGAATGCATCCAGGTGGGGTTGGAAAGTCTCCAGAGAAGGAGACTCCACAACCTCTCTGGGCAGCCTGCTCCAGGGCTCCAACACCCTCACTGGAAAGAAGTTTCTCCTCATGTGGAGGTGCAATCATCTATGTTGAAGTTTAATCCCATTGTTCCTTGGCTTACTGCTGTGCAGCACCCAAAAGAGCCTGGCCCCCTCCCCTTGACCCCTACCCCTCAGCTATTGATAGACATTGATCAGATCCCTCTCAGCCTTCTCTTCTCCAGACTAAACACCCCCAGGGCTCTCAGTCTCTCTCCAAAGGGGAGATGCTCAAGTCCCCTAAGCATCCTCCTGGCTCTCCCTTGGACTCTCTCCAGCAGGTCTCTGTCTCTCTTGAACTGGGGAGCCCCAAACTGGACACAGGATTGCAGCTGTGGTCTCAGCAGGGCAGAGCAGAGGGGCAGCAGAACCTCCCCAGCCCTGCTGGCCACACTTTTCTTGCTGCCCCCCAGGATCCCATTGGCTCTCTTGGCCACAAGGGCACTTTGCTGTCCCATGCAGAACTTGCTGCCCACCAGCACTCCAAGGTCTTTCTCTGTGGAGCTGCTTTCCAGCAGGGCAGTCTCTAACCTGTCCTGGTGCCTGCTGTTATTCCTGCCCAGCTGCAGGACTCTGCACTTGTCCTTATTGCCCTTCATGAGGTTTGCCTGCAGCCAGCTCTGGTTGGATGGCAGCGCAGCCTGAGGGGTGTCAGCCAACCTCCCCCCCCACCCCCCCCAAGTTTTGTATCATCAGGAACTTGCTGAGGGTGCTTTCAATCCCCTCCTCCAGGTCACTGATAAAGATCTTGAACAAAACTGGAGCCAGTCCTGATCCTTGGGGAACACCACTGCCCACAGGCCTCCAAGTTGACTCTGTGGCACTGCTGCCAAGCCTGTGATTGCAGGAGCAGGAGAGCAGTAAGGTACCAAGGTTGATGACTTCTGTCTCTGTTTCTTCCCAGGTATTTAATGACATGACAGAACTGCTCTCATCCTACAGGAACTACGACAGCTACCGACGAGCCTACAGCGAGTGCACCAACTTCAAGATCCCCATCCTTGGGGTCCACCTGAAAGACTTGATATCACTTTATGAGGGCATGCCAGACTACTTGGAGGACAAAAAAATTAACATCTACAAACTCTACTCTCTCTACAACCACATCAATGAGCTGGTACAGCTCCAGGAGATGCCACTTCCTCTGGAGGCTAATATGGACCTGGTTCATTTGCTTACAGTGAGTCTGCTGGAGGAGGGAAATGCTCCCATTTGAAAGTGATGTCATGCACCCCTCCAGCAACCCTGGCTCTGGAACTGGGGAGCCCCAAACTGGACACAGGATTGCAGCAGGGCAGAGTAGAGGGGGTGCAGAATTTCCTCAGAGCTGCTGGCCACACTTCTCTTGCTGCCCCCCAGGATCCCATTGGCTCTCTTGGCCACAAGGGCACTTTGCTGTCCCATGCAGAACTTGCTGCCCACCAGCACTCCAAGGTCTTTCTCCGTGGAGCTGCTTTCCAGCAGGGCAGCCTCTAACCTGTCCTGGTGCCTGCTGTTATTCCTGCCCAGCTGCAGGACTCTGCACTTGTCCTTATTGCCCTTCATGAGGTTTGCCTGCAGCCAGCTCTCAGCCTGTCCAGCTCTGGTTGGATGGCAGCACAGCCTGAGGGGTGTCAGCCACCCCCAGTTCGGTATCACCAATGACCTTACTGGGGGTCCAACTCAATCCTCTCATCCAGTTTGATGAAGATCTTGAACACACCTGTGCCCAGTACTGATCCCTGGGGAGAACCACTGGACACTGTGCCCCTGATCACAAGGGGTAATGGATAGAAACTGCAGCACAGGAGGTTGCACCTCAACATGAGGAGGAACTTCTTGACTGTGAGGGTGCCAGAGCACTGGAACAGGCTGCCCAGAGAGGTTGTGGAGTCTCCTTCTCTGGAGCCTTTCCAGCCCCATCTGGATGTGTTCCTGTGTGACCTGTGCTGGATTCTCTGGTCCTGCTCTGCCAGGGGGGGTTGGACTGGATGACCTTCAGAAGTCCCTTCCAAGCCCTTCCTGTGATCACACCCCTCTGAACTCCTGTGTTGAGCCACTTAGCAGTAAATTACCTGACTGCTGCTTCTGCCCAGAGTCAGTTGCTGTGCTCCTGACTGTAGCTGTGTGCTGTCAGAGCTGTTCAGATCATGCCACAAGCAGTCTGGAGTTTCCAGCTGTGCCCATTGCAAGTCACCTGTGCAGCTCACCTGCAGTTTTCTTTTCCTCCTAGCTGCCACCTAAACTAAAAATTAATCCTTCCCAAAAAAAGAAAAGTGCAGATGCATGCCAGGAAGAAGTTCACCAAGTAGCTGTGGCTGGTCTGGGGTTCACCTGCTGTTGTGTTTGTGTTCCAGCTGTCCCTTGACCTTTACTACACCGAGGATGAAATCTATGAGCTGTCCTACGCGCGAGAGCCACGGAGCCACCGTGCTGCTGTAAGGACCTTTGGCATGTTCCTCACAAACACAAAGATGATTTCTTTATCTGAGCAATGTGATTTTTGTTCCTTTGCATTCCTTGGGTTTTTTTGGTTTTTGGTTTTTTTTTTTTGGTTCATGCTGAACTGAAAACATTTTAGCTTTACAGACTGAGCAAAGTCTGTGAAAGCATAGAATCACAGAACTGTCAGGGTTGGAAGGGACCTCAAGGATCATCCAGTTCCAACCCCCCTGCCATGGGCAGGGACATCTCACACTACAGCAGGTTGCTCACAGCCACATCCAGCCTGGCTGCAAAAACCTCCAGGGATGAGGCTTCCACCACCTCCCTGGGCAACCTGTGCCAGTCTCTCACCACCCTCATGGGGCAGAATTTCTTCCTAACATCCAATCTGAGTCTACCCATTCCTAGTTTTGCTCCATCCTCCCCAGTCCTATCACTATCCAGCATCCTAAAAAGTCTCTCCCCAGTGAGTGTCCCACAAGTTAACAGGGAGAGCAATTCAGTGTGAACCAGTGAGAAATCAAAACTTAGCTGCTGAGGTGTAGTAACTAATCAGTTATAACTGAAATGGAGGCAGAGCCAACATAGAATCCCAGAATGGCTCAGGTTGGAAGGGACCTCAGAGCTCCTCTGCTCCAACCTTCCCACCATGCCCAGGGACACCTCTCAGCTAGACTCAGCTGCTCAAGGCCTCATCCACCCTGGCCTTTAACATCCCCAGGGAGGAGGCAGCCACAGCCTCCCTGGGCAGCCTGTGCCAGAGTCTCAGCACCCTCCTACTGAAGAACTTCTTCCTCAGCTCCAGTCTAACCCTGCTCTGCCTCAGCTTCAAACCATTCCCTCTATGAAAGGGTTGACACCAGGTCAAAGTTTTGCAATGTGAACACAAAGTCAGATGAAGTTGTTTGGAGACAGCCCACCAGGCTCAGTCCTGGCCATGCACACTGATTCCTTTACATGAAATTATTCTCCTGTGATTCAAATGATTAAATCCAGACATTGTCTCCTTCTCTGGAGACTTTCCAACCCCACCTGGCTGCATTCCTGTGCAGACTCCCCTGGGTGCTGCTGCTCTGGCAGGGGGATTGGACTGGATGATCTCTGGAGCTCCCTTCCAACCTGTAATGTTCTGTGATACTGTGGTATAAATATGGAAATGATGTTGAATTTGTGGGGCTGGCAGTGACCTGTGCCACTGTTTTGGACAGCCCAGGGAAGAGCTTCCCCTGAAGCACCAGGGGACTGTCAAAAGCATGATGTGGGCACAGCAGGCTGGGTCACACGCAGTCCATGCTCACAGCTGGAAGCAATGCAGGACTGCAAAATCTTTCCATGGGGCACTAATGAAGTTCCATTCCATTTATTCCAGCCTATGACACCTTCCAGACCACCTGTAGTTGCAGACTGGGCCTCAGGAGTAGCCCCCAAGCCTGATCCAAAGACCATCAGCAAGCACGTTCAGAGGATGGTAGATGTAAGTATGCTTGGCCCTTTGACTTCCAGGTCATCTGTGGATCATATCCTTAGCTGTGAGAAGATGCAGAAAGGGATTGAGAGCTGCTGGGAAGCACTTCTCTCCTCACAGATAGGTGTTTCTGCCTGCCTGTAAACAGCAGCAGTGCCCCAGGAGGCATGGAAGGAAATTCCACTCTAAGGAGCCAGCAGGAGCTGTGAATGCTCATTTGTGTGCTTAGAAGCATGGACTGGCCTGGGTCGGAAGGCACCTCCAAAGCTCATCCAGTCCAACCCCCTGCAGTCAGCAGGGACATCCTCCACTAAATCAGGTTGCTCAGAGCCTTGTCCAGCCTCACCTTGAATATCTCCAGGGATGGGACCTCAACTACCCCCCTGGGCAACCTGTTGCAGTGTTCCAGCAGCCTCCTGGTGCAGAACTTAATGATCTTAAAGCAAATAAAGGTCTTAAAGCAACACAGAAAAAAGCTGTCAGTGTGCAGGGAAGCAGTTAGCTCAGCCTCTGTTGACTTCTCTCCATTTTGCTCCAAATGCAGACTTTGTGAGGGCTTCTTTAGCTTCAAGTCAAAGAAAACCCCAACCCAGATAGTGTTGCACTGGGAGAAAGTGGGGGAGGAAAGCCCTGAGTGCAGTGGAGGCTTTGTCAAGTGGCCATGCAGCCCATCCTTGCTGTCACCCATTCCCCTCTTTTCTTGCACAGTCTGTCTTCAAAAACTATGACCATGACCAGGATGGATACATCTCCCAGGAGGAGTTTGAGAAGATAGCTGCCAGTTTTCCATTCTCATTCTGTGTAATGGCTAAGGACTGGTGAGTACCCAGCCCCTAGCTCTGCCTAGCAACTTGGGAGCATCTGCTTTTTGGGAGAGTCCTGTGGGATTTTTTGTGGGTTGGGTTTTTTGTGGGGGTTTTCTGTTTGTTTGGGTTGGGTTTTTTTGTTTCTTTGTTTAGGATTTTTTTTGGTGTGTGTTTCAATTCTATTTTCTCAGGGTTGCAATATCACAGAGTCACAGAAACATTCAGGTTGGAAGAGACCCTCAGCATCACCAAGTCCAACCCACAACCCTACTCTACAAGGCTCACCCCTAAACCAGAGCCCCAAGCACCACATCCAAACCACCTTGAAACACAGCCAGGCTTGGGGACTCCACCACCTCCCTGGGCAGCACATTCCAATCCCTGACCACTCTTGATGGGAAGAAAATCTTCCTACTGTCCAGTCTAAACCTCCCCAGTCACAGCTTGAGGCCATTCCCTCTTGTTCTATCACTAATGACCTGTGAGAAGAGACCAGCAGCAGCCTCTCCACAACCTCCTTTTAGGTAGTTGTAGACAGCAATGAGGTCTCCTCTCACCTCCACTTTTAGGAGGACTACACTTTACATTGTTTTTTTCTGTTTGTGCAGGGCTGTTTTATAAGCATCTTTCGTTTTCCTCCTTCAAACAAATCATGTCCTGCTTTAAACACTACAAAAGGAATAAAAGGAAAACATAGAACCAAAGAATTGTCAGGGTTGGAAGGGACCACAAGGCTCATCCAGTTCCAACCCCCCTGCCATGGGCAGGGACACCTCACACTACATCAGCCTGGCCAGAGCCTCATCCAGCCTGGCCTTAAACACCTCCAGGGATGGAGCCTCAACCACCTCCCTGCACAACCCATTCCAGGCTCTCACCACTCTCATGGGGAAGAACTTCTTCCTCACATCCAGCCTGAATCTCCCCACTTCCAGCTTTATTCCATTCCCCCCAGTCCTATCACTCCCTGACACCCTAAAAAGTCCCTCCCCAGCTTTCTTGGAGCCCCCTTCAGATACTGGAAGGCCACAAGAAGGTCACCTGGGAGCCTTCTCCTCTCCAGACTGTACAACCCCAACTCTCTCAGTCTGTCCTCATAGCAGAGCAGCTCCAGCCCTCTGCTCATCCTGGTGGCCCTTCTCTGGACACCTTCCAGCACCTCCAGATCTCTCTTGTAACAGAGGCTCCAGAACTGGACACAGTGCTCCAGGTGTGGTCTCAGCAGAGTGGAGCAGAGGGGGAGAATCCCCTCCCTGCCCTGCTGGCCACACTTCTCTTGCTGCAGCCCAGGCTCTGCTTGCTCAGGGCTGCTTTCCAGGCAGTCACTGCCCAGCCTGTACTTGTGCTTGGAGTATGGATTGCTGTGTGAATAGCTAAGGAGACCAAAGATGCAGCTCAGCATCAAAGTTGTGAGGGAAGGTTGTGTTGACTCTCCTTGGGTAGGTCTGGCAAATAACTTCTCTTGTCTGTTTGCAGGGAAGGGCTGATCAGCAGGGATGAAATCACAGCTTACTTCATGAGGGCCAGCTCCATCTATTCCAAGCTGGGACTTGGCTTTGCTCACAACTTTCAAGAGACCACTTACCTAAGGCCTACTTTCTGTGACAACTGTGCTGGATTTGTAAGCTACTTTTTTGTTTTTTTTGATTCAATTCTGCTATGGTTGCTTGGAATGATGCTCTCTCTTTCTCTCTCTCTCTCTCTCTTTCTCTCTCTGTGGTTTGTTTTTTTTTTTTTAATCTCATAAAAACCAGTAGTGTCTCACACAGAAATCATGGAATCAGGAAATGCTTTGGGTTGGAAGGGACCTCCAAAGGTCATCCAGTCCAACCCTCCTGCAGTCTGCAGGGACATTCTCAACTAGATCAGGTTGCCCAGAGCCTTGTTCAAGTCGAACCTTGAATATCTCCAGGGATGGGACCTCAACCACCTCCCTGGGCAACCTCTTGCAGCATTCCAGCAGCCTCCTGGTGCAGAACTTGTTCCTCACATCCAATCTCAATCTGCTCTCCTTTCAAACCATTGTCCCTCGTCCCTGCCCTCTGCAGCCTTCTTGTAGCCCCTTCAGGTCCTGGCAGGCTGCTCTTAGGTCTGCCTGGAGTCTTCTCTTCTCCAGGCTGCACACCCCCAGCTCCCTCATCCTGTCCTCACAGCAGAGCTGCTCCAGCGCCCTGATCACTTTCATGCCCTGCTTCCAGAGCCATTCTTCCATGAGCCAGGGACTCCTTTTCTGCCAGGCACTCCAATGTCATTCTCTTGGTGGAGTCTGCAGTGAGCCTCTCATGTGCTTCACTTGCAGCCGTTGCTTTTTCTTGCTCTTTTGGGTCACCTGCTTCACTGGAAACCCTCAGGTAAGCTCAGGTGCTGGATTCCAAAACTGATGGGGAGAGAGGGGGGTAAAGAGTTTGTCTTTGCATCCCTGCTTCATCTCTTCTCCTTCTAAACCCTTGCAGTATTCCTGGGTATCCTTTGATAGATGCTGTTTGGGAATGTTCTACCACCCTCATGGTGCAGAACTTGCTCCTAAGGGATCTGTAGAAGACAGCAGTGAAGTTACATAGAGCACCAGGCTTCTGCCTGTGTAGCTCTTGGAGGTATCCTTGGCACCCCTCTGGGCACTGCTATCATCTGTTTGAAGGTATCTCCTACCTGGTGGTGGTGATGGGGAATTGTGTGACCAACCACAGTCTCAGGTTTACAATTCCAGAGCCTTCCATGTCCTGGTACAGACATTTCCTGCCCCTTGCCTGTGTCCCAGAAAGATTCAGTAAAACTGAGTCCTCCCAATCCTCAGCTCAGCTGGGATCAAACAAGGATGCTGAGAGAGAATTCTCCACCTGCTCCAGCTCCATGAACTCCCTGGGAGCTGTCAGAGCTGCTGATGTGTTCAGCAGAGACTGGCTCAAGGTACAAAGGTGCTGAGAGAGAATTCTTCCTCTCCTCCAGCTCCACGAACTCTGGGAGCTCTCGGATCTGCTGATGTGTTCAGTAGAGACTGGCTCGAGGTACAAACAAGGTTGCTGAGAGAGAATTCTTCCTCTCTTTCAGCTCCACAAACTCTGGGAGCTCTCGGATCTGCTGATGTGTTCAGCAGAGACTGGCTCGAGGTACAAACAAGGTTGCTGAGAGAGAATTCTTCCTCTCTTTCAGCTCCACAAACTCTGGGAGCTCTCGGATCTGCTGATGTGTTCAGCAGAGACTGGCTCCAGGTACAAAGGTGCTGAGAGAGAATTCTTCCTCTCCTCCAGCTCCACAAACTCTGGGAGCTCTCGGATCTGCTGATGTGTTCAGTAGATACTGGCTCCAGATACCAAGGTGCTGAGAGAGAATTCTTCATCTCCTCCAGCTCCACAAACTCTGGAAGCTGTCAGAGCTGCTGAGTGTTCAGTTGAGACTGGCTGAAGGTACAAAGGTGCTGAGAGAGAATTCTTCCTCTCCTCCAGCACCACAAAATCTCTGGGAGCTGTCAGATCTGCTGATGTGTTCAGTAGAGACTGACTGAAGGTATTTTGTTTGTGACTGAGGACCACACATGAGTTATTATCTTTACCTTATGGTAAAGAGGGAAAGAGTTCAGATTCTAAGCTTACTTGAGAAGGTATTCTGGAGGTGCTCAGATCTTACAAGTGAGTGGAACTTCTAATGGACTTTCTTGTCTCATCTGGTGGTATCTGGTGCCCAGGGAAATCTCTTAATCCATGGTCTTTCTGTTTGAATTTCAGCTGTGGGGAGTCATTAAGCAAGGATACAGATGCAAAGGTAAGAAAGTACCTTTGGTTTGTTCTAATCTAAAACTGCTGGTGAGTGGTGGAACCCCATGGTCATCCTGAGATCCTGGGGACCTGTTTATCTGACCTCTCAGGGAGGAGAAGACCAAGTCAAGCACAGAATGACATACAGCTGGTCCAGAATGGGAGCGAGTACAGAATCACTGAATTGTCAGGGTTGGAAGGGACCTCAAGGCTCATCCAGTTCCAACCCCCCTGCCATGGGCAGGGACACCTCACACTACAGCAGGTTGCTCACAGCCACATCCAGCCTGGCTGCAAAAACCTCCAGGGATGAGGCTTCCACCACCTCCCTGGGCAACCTGTGCCAGTCTCTCACCACCCTCATGGGGAAGAACTTCTTAACTTCTAACCTAAATCTGCCCTCCTCTAGTTGGATTCATTTCCTCCCACTCCTGTCACTACCTGATACACTAAAAATTCCCTCCCCAGCTTTCTTGGAGCCCTCTTCAGATACTGGAAGGCCACAAGAAGGTCTCCTCAGAGCCTTCTCTTCTCCAGACTGCACAACCCCAACTCTCTCAGCCTGTCCTCATGGCAGCTGAGCTCCAGCCCTCTGCTCATCCTTGTGGTGCTTCTCTGGACACCTTCCAGCACATCCATAACACAATGAAGGAACTCCTAACTGCTAGCTCCAGCCCTCTGCAAACCATCCCTGAGTTCAGAGGGTTTGGCAGCAGCCCCTTGTGTTCCAAGGGGTGCAAACACCACTTAGTGACCTGCTCTAGTCCATGTGCTGGTGTTAGGTCATAGGCTGGACTGGATGATCTCAGAGGTCTATTCCATCCTCAGTAATTCTGTCTGCAAGGCGTGCAGAGCAGGTGTTTGGCAGAGGTTTCTTCCTGCTCTCTCTGCAGCTCAGGCAGTCAGAATGTTGCTGCAGGATGAAAAGGGGTTTTGGTGCAGGGATGTCCTTGGTCTCTCTGCCAGTTGGATGTTGTTGCACCTCATGCAGGTAGAGAACATCCAAGCAACTTTCTTGCTTCCTGGAGAGGCAACCCAGACTAAAAGCTGGCTTTAGGTTCCTCTGATAGTTTAGGGGCTAGGTGCCTTTAAGAACCACAAAGTTGAAAACCTCCAGAGGCTAGAGAGGTCCAGGATGTGGACAAGGAGCTGTATTTCATTCCCACAATTCCTGCATCCCTATAAAACAGGCTGCAGAGTCAGTTTTCTTCCCCTTTCCCCCCCTCTCTCCTCCCAGGAGGATGCCCAGGCTGTTCTCTCTTGCAGGGGAGACCTGGTGTCAGCCTTGGCAATGCTGCCAGTTAGGGCTGGAGCTGCCAAGCTGAATTTTAGCTGTGTCACAATGGTGTGGAGGGTAGAGAGGCTTGGGGGGTGGGCATGAAGGCTTGGGTTTGTTGGCCTGGTTTAAAGGGAGGCTTGTGTGAAGCTTTGGCTAATGAGCTGCTGTGTTAAGCCCAGCCCATGGATTTTGGGGTCTTTTGTATGCTCAGTGCTGTTGTATGGAGTTGTGAATTGCATTTCCATCCAAACTCTCCAATTCTGTCCAATCCTTTGTGTCAGCATTTTTCTTGTGCCCCTTTTGGAAGAGGTAAAAGAGCAAACCTGGAGGGAGGGCAGAGGAGGGCAAGGAAGCTGGGAAGGGCCTGGAGAAGAAATCTGATGAAGAGCAACTGAAGGAGCTGGGGATGGTTAGTGTGAAACAGAGGAGGCTGAGGGGAGACCTCATTGCTCTCTGCAACTACCTAAAAGGAGGTTGTGGAGAGGCTGCTGCTGGTCTCTTCTCACAGGTCATTAGTGATGGAACAAGAGGGAATGGCCTCAAGCTACAACTGGGGAGGTTTAGACTGGACAGTAGGAAGATTTTCTTCCCATCAAGAGTGTTCAGGGATTGGAATGTGCTGCCCAGGGAGGTGGTGGAGTCCCCAAGCCTGGCTGTGTTTCAAGGTGGTTTGGCTGTGGTGCTTGGGGCTCTGGTTTAGGGGTGAGCCTTGTAGAGTAGGGTTGTGGGTTGGACTTGGTGATCCTGAGGGTCTCTTCCAACCTGAATGTTTCTGTGATTCTGTGATTGAAATCTGTCTGGCTCTAAACCAAGGCTGAGTGTGTGTGCCAACTGTGCTTTGCTTTCAGACTGTGGAATGAACTGTCACAAGCAGTGCAAGGACCTGATTGTGATAGAGTGCAAGAGGAGATCCAAAACTTCAGTCGCAGACAGCAGCCCAACATCTGCTCTTGCTTCAAGCCTCTGCCCAGTAGGAGTCAAGGAACAATTCCATGGTGAGAAAAGATCTCAGGAAAAAGATGCAAAGATCTGAGATCCTCTTTGCTGTGCTCCTTTTCCAGCATCATTGGAGGGGTTTAGGTGCAGTGTGTCATCAGCATCTCAACTGGAGCCAGGTACCAGGGAAGACCACTGCAGGTCCACTGCCTTTGTCCTTTCCCTTCCTGTGTTCCCATGTGCAGCCTTGTTTTGTTTTCTTCCCACCAGCAGAAATCACTTTACCTGAAATGAGTCTCTTTAAATACCTCTTCATTGCAGGGTTGGGTTTTTTTTTTTGCCTTCCGTTTCTAACATTGTGAGTTTGGTTCCCTGCCCCCCCCCTCCCCTCTTTTCCCTCAGATTTTATTTTTAACTGCCAAAGTATTTTAGGCTGAGCTGTAGAAAAGCAGTGGCAAATGAAACTTGTTGTTAGCTAAAATGAATTTGCCAACCATTTGAAATTCTTTTTCAGGTGGGATTTGTGACAACACTGAACTAATAATCCCCAGCTTTCATCTCTCAACCCAGTCAGGGTCTGTATAAAACCTCTTGGCCCTCAGGAGGTTTGTCTCTAGCTGGAGCTCCTGTCCTATGAGGACAGGCTGAGGGAGTTGGGGCTGTCCAGCCTGGAGAAGAGAAAGCTCTGAGGGGACCTCCTTGTGGCCTCCCAGCCTCTTTTCCTCTCATTGATCCACATTTATGTTCCTGAGACAGGGCAAAGAGTTGCTCAGGAGACATAACCCTGAGAAATCTCCAGGGCAATGAATGTGAAACCAGTAAAGATCTTCTCTTCCTTCCCAATACCAAGTTTAGTCACTGTGCTGCCTGATTCTCTTTTCCTGGGCTGAGCTCTTGACTCCATTCACCACAGGACAAGAAGAAGGAGCATTCCCATTTCCCAATGGAGAAGTGGTGGAACACAACGAAGACACCAAGGACCGAACCATTATGCTCATGGGCTCCTCAGCTCAGAAGATCTCCGTGAGGCTGAAACCAGCTGTGGTCCACAAAAGCACCCAGACTGAGCTCATCCTGCTGGCTGCTGCTGCTACTTCTCGTAGGCAGGCAGAGAAGAAGGAACACAGGGGGCCAGAAAATCCTCCCCACCTGCAGGCTGCTCCCCCATCCCCCTGGCCAAGCCCCCTCCTGGGCCGCAGGAAGGCCTATGTTAAATGGGAGAACAAGGACTGCAGCCACAGGGCAAAGGAGGAGCAGCCCAGCTCCAAGCCCTCCTACCAAGAACTCGAGCAGGTACTCAGAGGCTGCACGCAGGCTGATCCCCACAGATGAGCTGGGAGGGGCAGGGGGGAGGGACCGGGTGGGAGGGTGTCCCCTGACCCCCTGCAGGTGATTGTCAGAGCAGTCAGAGAACCCTAGAATGGATTACAGAAATCACAGAGACACAGAGATCACAGAGTCACAGAAACATTCAGGGTGGAAGAGACCCTCAGCATTTCCAAGTCCAACCCAGAACTCTCCTCTACAAGGCTCACCCCTAAACCAGAGCCCCAAGCACCACATTGAAACACAGCCAGGCCTGGGGACTGGAGATGCTGAGGTACTGGAAGGTGTCCAGAGAAGGGCAACAAAGCTGGGGAGAGGTCTGGAGCACAGCCCTGTGAGGAGAGGCTGAGGGAGCTGGGGGTGTTTAGCCTGGAGAAGAGGAGGCTCAGGGGAGACCTCATTGCTCTCTACAGCTACCTGAAGGGAGGTTGTAGCCAGGTGGGGGTTGGTCTCTTCTCCCAGGCAACCAGCAGCAGAAGGAGGGGACACAGTCTCAAGTTGTGCCAGGGGAGGTACAGGCTGGATGTGAGGAGGAAGTTCTTCACAGAGAGAGACTTGCCATTGGGATGTGCTGCCCAGGGAGGTGGTGGAGTCTCCATCCCTGGAGACGTTCAAGAGGAGCCTGGATGAGGTACTTAGTGCCATGGTCTGGTTGATTGCTTAGGGCTGGGTGATAGGTTGGATCTTGGAGGTCTCTTCCAACCTGGTTGAGTCTATGATTCTATGAATCCACCACCTTCCTGGGCAGCACATTCCAATCCCTGAACACTCTTGATGGGAAGAAAATCTTCCTACTGTCCAGTCTAAACCTCCCCAGTCACAGCTTGAGGCCATTCCCTCTTGTTCCATCACTAATGACCTGTGAGAAGAGACCAGCAGCAGCCTCTCCACAACCTCCTTTCAGGTAGTTGCAGAGAGCAATGAGGTCTCCCCTCAGCCTCCTCTGTTTCACACTAACCATGCCCAGCTCCTTCAGTTGCTCTTCATCAGATTTCTTCTCCAGGCCCTTCCCAGCTTCCTTGCCCTCCTCTGCCCTGGCTCCAGCACCTCCACATCTCTCTTGGACTGAGGTGCCCCAAACTGGACACAACACTCCAGGTGTGGCCTCCCCAGAGCTGAGTCCCAGGGGACAATCCCCTCCCTAGAGCTGTGAGGTAGGAGCTGGGTTGCTGTTTGCCCTCTTTGGAAGCAGCAGTGGAGGGTAGATAGATGCAGGTGGTGGACACAACTGCCAGGCAGCAGCTGCTGGAGATGTTCAGGATGAGCAGAGGGCAGGAGCACCTCTCCTGTGAGGACAGACTGAGAGAGTTGGGGCTGTTCAGTCTGGAGAAGAGAAGGCTCCCAGGAGACCTTCTTGTAGCCTTCCAGTATCTGAAGGGGGCTACAGGAAAGCTGGGGAGGGACTTTTGAGGGTGTCAGGGAGTGACAGGACTGGGGGGAATGGAATAAAGCTGGAAGTGGGGAGATTCAGGCTGGATATGAGGAAGAAGTTCTTCCCCATGAGAGTGGTGAGAGCCTGGAATGGGTTGTGCAGGGAGGTGGTTGAGGCCCCATCCCTGGAGGTGTTTGCAGCCAGGCTGGATGAGGCTCTGGCCAGGCTGATGTAGTGTGAGGTGTCCCTGCCCATGGCAGGGGGTTGGAACTGGATGATCCTTGTGGTCCCTTCCAACCCTGACTGATTCTATGATTCGCTGATGTTTAAGAGGATAGATGAGTGACCAGGGAAATGCTCAAATGAGTTACTGCTCCTGTTCCACTGATAACACCTACAACTCTTTTTTTTTTCCCCTTCATTTTTTTTCGCCTTGTCTAAATGACTTCTAAATAATAACTTAGAGGTACTTGGGGATATTGCAATCATGACTGAATGCCCTCACAAAGGGAGGAAGGGTCTGGAGAACAGGGCTGGGGAGAAGCAGCTGAGGGAGCTGGGCTAGGGTAGTCTGGAGAAGAGGAGGCTGAGGGGAGACTTCACTGCTCTCTGCAGCTCCCTGACAGGAGGCTGCAGTGAGGTGGGGGTTGGGCTCTTCTCCCTAGTCTGCATCTAATGATGGAAGGAGAGGGAATGCCCTGAAATTGTGCCAGGGGAGGGTTTGGTTGGAGACAATCCAATGGAGAGCCAGGAGGATGCTTAGGGGACTTGAGAATCTCCCTGTGAAGAGAGCCTGAGAGCCCTGGGGCTGTTTAGTGTGGAGAAGAGAAGGCTGAGAGGGATCTGATCAATGTCTATCAATAGCTGAGGGGTGGGTGGAGTGGAGGGGCCCAGGCTCTTTTGGGTGGTGCACAGGAATAAGCCAAGGAACAACAGGTCCAAGCTTGAACAGAGAAGGTTTCAGCTCAACATGAGGAAAAACTTCCTTACAGTGAGGGTGTTGGAGCCCTGGAGCAGGCTGCCCAGAGAGGTTGTGGAGTCTCCTTCTCTGGAGATTTTCCAATCTCCCCTGGATGCATTCCTGTGCAGACTCCCCTGGGTGATGCTGCTCTGGCAGGGGGGTTGGACTGGATGATCTCTGGAGCTCCCTTCCAACCTCTGATGTACTGTGAGACTGTGATCAGGAAAAACTTCACTGCAAGAGTGGTCAGGAATTGACAGAGGCTGCGCAGGGAGGTGGTGGAGTCCTCATCCCTGGAGGTGTTCCTGAAAGGTGTGTCCATGGCACTTGGGGCCAGGGTTTCTTGGCCATGGTGGGGTTGGATTGATGGCTGGACTGGATTAATATCAGAGGTCTCTTCCCACAGAAACAATTCTGTGCTCTTCATGCCATTCAACCTGAACTTTTTTTTTGTTGCTGTTCTTTAGGAAAGAAACACTCTGAAGGCAGTCAATGAAGGCTTAAAGCTCCAGCTGGAACAGGCACACAAAACAATTGAATCTCTCACAATCCAGAGGAGAAACCATGTAGTCCACAACCTGCAACACAGAGACTGCTCGTAGCAGGCAGGAAAGGAAACCTGCTGTGGAGGAATGCAAGACTGAAGGGTGGGGTTGTGCTAGAGCTGCTTTACCAAGTGAACTCGAGAGGCTGAGGGGTGTTAAACAGAAATATTCTCCTTCTTCAGCACACTTCCATCTGAAACAGCCTCCAGTGCACAGACCCTCTCCTCTCACTTCTAAAGGTAATTTAGTGTCACCTCTGCAATGAGAAGAGAACCTTCTGGGTCTGCTTGGGACAGAAATGAGGTTGTGGCTGATGTTCCTGCTCATGGTGAAGGCCATGTGGATTGCCCAGCACCTTGGCTGCCAGCAGCACAGCTTCCTCTGCAAGTGTTGTGACACAGGAGCTGTTTGTGAGCCTGGGGCACCTCAGATTCACCAACAAATTTTTAATGGAGACAAATATTTCAGTCAAACTGTAGAATATTCCCCCAAGAGGTCCTTCTCCTTGTGGCTGGAACCAGCTCAGATCATGCCCTTGTCATCTTTCTTTGCACAAGGTGAACAAGAGTGTTACAGGAAGGAGTTAAGCTCTTGAAGCCTGATTGTTTAGTAAGAGACCTTAAGATAAACTGAAATGGTTTTCAGCCCTCTTTCAGAGCTGTAGGAGTCCTGCTGCCTAAAGGCTGACCTTGGTAAGGGAAAATGGATGAGCCCAGGGTTTGCTCTGAGGACTGCTTCCAGTTCTGTGTGCTGTGTCCTACTCATCTGGCTTAAGGAAGACATTGTTCACACAGGGTACCTACCATAGAGAGCTTTGGGTTGCAAGGGACCTGCAAAGCTCATCCAGTCCAACCCTCCCTCAGTCATTAGGGACCTCCTCCACCAGATCAGGTTGCTCAGAGCCATGTTGAGCCTAACCTTAATTGTCTCCAGGGACTGAGGCCTCAACCACCTCCCTGGGCAACCCATTCCAGTGTTCCAGCAGCCTCCTGGTGCAGAACTTATTCCTCACATCCAATCTCAATCTGCTCTGCTCTCATTTCAAACCATTGTCCCTCATCCTGTCCCTGCAGGCCTTTGGGATCAGTCCCTCTGCAGCCTTCTTGGAGCCCCTTCAGGTCCTGGCAGGCTGCTCTTAGGTCTGCCTGGAGCCTTCTCTTCTCCAGGCTGCACACCCCCAGCTCCCTCAGCCTGTCCTCAGAGCAGAGCTGCTCCAGCCCCCTGATCATTTTCCTGGCCCTCCTCTGGACCCTCTCCATCAAGCCCATGTCCTTCCTGTGCTGAGGGCTCCAGAGCTGGATGCAGCACTGCAGGTGAGGTCTCCCCAGAGCAGAGCAGAGGGGCAGGATCCCCTCCCTCCATCTCTGCTTTGGCTGCAGCCCAGGCTGCCCTTGGCCTTCTGTGCTGCAAGCTCACACTGTTGGCTCATGTCCTGCTTCTCCCCCAGCAGCACCCACAAGTCCTTTCCTGTAGGGCTGCTCCCCATCTCATCATCCCCCATCCTGGATTGATTTCCAGGATTGCCCTGACTGAGGTGCAGGACCTCACACTTTGCTTTGCTGACCCTGATGAGATTCTCCTCAGCCCAGCCCTGGAGCCTGTCCTACTGTAGTGTGGCTTAAGGACTAACTTGTTGATCTGTGGTAGATCTGAGACCAGGTTATTTATTTATTCTTCTCTCATGTCCAGTGTTTGCCACTGCTGAACAGAACCTCAAGGGCCACCCTGTGAAGGCCAGTGCCCAGGACTCCAGTGCAGCTGTATTCCAGAGCTCCTAACATCTTCTGGTTCTCCCCACGGTTTCTCCATTATCTTTCTCCTAGATTTCAGATGCACTTTAGGTGAAGAGTCAAGGTGAGAGTGCTCTTGGCTGTGTAAATTCTGTACAGGAAAAGGTGCTAGGAAGGCAACTTAGTCTGCTTAAAGCTGCCAAGTGTAAATACTGTCAAGAGACCCCAGAAGAGCCAAGTTCCTGCTAAATCTACCTGTCAGCAGAGCCACTTTGCAGTCCAGGAGAGAACTTCTGCACATGCTGTATAAAATTTGCTTGCCTTCAGCCCACAGGGATTTGCCATCATACCTTTAAACAACAGGAACTTTGGCATCTTGATCTCCAAAGTCCACTTCATGCTCCTGAATGCTTAGTTAAGTAAGTTCCAGGTCCCAGTGGAGCCAGGCTCTTCCAGCAGCATGTGTGCTTTGTGTTCCAGATGCTGTAGATGTGTGCTGCAGTCATTCTTTACAGCAGTTGTCAAGTAAATGAGGCTTTATTTAAATGACAACAATAATAAAAAAAGGCCTTTTGAACCTCTTTGCCAGCTGAGTGATTTCTAAGTTCTTGCTTTGACCTTGGATTGTGCTAAGTTAAAAAAAAAAAAAAAAGGAGGCAAATAGATTTTTCTCTTCCCTTCCTGGAAATAACTGAAAAGTAGAGGACAAACCCCAGCAGCTGTGAGGATGTTCCTCATCCACTAAACCCAAATTATTACCAATTAACACAGAATTGTACTCTGATTGTTGAAGGCACCAGAATGGTTTTCAGGTTCTGGCTGTAAACTTGCTTTGCCCTTTTTTTTTTTTCTTCTTCTCTAAGCTTCTTGATTTTTTTGGCCCTTTGTTGAGGGAATTGCAGCAAGGGGTGAGTTAAGGAGGCATCTCTCAAGAAGAAAAGTCGTCTGTTTCTGCAACAATTCAAATAAGAGAAGAGTTGAATATTTTGAAGGCTCTTTTGAAAAATAGCTTAGAAGAGCAGCTGAGCCTCACAGGGCTGTGCAGCAAACTCCTTCATGGCCTGAACTCTGGAGTCTAACACACTTGGGGTGTACACACAAAACTGTGCAGAGGGATGGAGATCAACAAAATCCTACTGCAAATTCTCCAGTCAGCTGGCCCCAAGGCCTCAGTGGTGCTAGGATGAATCCTAATCCTCAGCTCTGAGCTGTGGCCATAGGTTTGTGGTGTTTGTGTGGTCATCTTGCTCCTACAACTGACCTGGATGGCTTTTAATGGTTGCAGGACTTCTTATCTTACAGAAGCAGTGTTTGGAGCTCCAGCAGTGCTGGAAACCTCCTGCTTCAGGGCCAGTTGGTAGCTGGAGAATTGCAGAAGTGGTTCTCTGCCCTTAGTCCCTTGGTTCTCTCTGTGGTGGTCCTTTCTTGCTTTCTTTTGGATCTGCCTTTTAGCTGTAAGGAAGATGAAGAGCAGAAACTGACTGCAGGGCTGCTGCTGAGACCGCCAGAGCTCTGAACAGAAACCACTCACATCTCTCTAAGTAGGTCCTCCAGCTGCTTTATGCTAGCAGGTAAAAATGAAGGCACCAAGTGCTGTTTAGGAGTCACATTTAGCAAGCACTGAAACTAAGTTGTTTTTTTTTTTTCTTGTCATGGCTAATTTAAATGACAATCACTCCCCTTTGCTCCTGCTCCAGACTCAGCTGGGCTTCATCTGCATACAGGAAGGGAAGAAAAACAAATCCCAGCCCCCACCCCTTTCTCCCCCCAACTACTGTTTGTTGAAGTGTGAATTCTGATCATTTAAAGAGGAGAGAAGAAAATAGGTGGAGGAAGATCACCAGGAAGGAGGCAGGGCTGCCTGGGAAGTAGCTTTTCTGGGGGGAGGGAGGGTTGGAAATGGGTTGCTGTTGTTTTGTTGTAACTGCTGTCTGTGGCTACCTGAAATCTTGGAGAGGATGGGAAAAGTGTACAGATTGTAAAGATTTTATATCAGCTGTAAGGTTTTGGGGTTCATGTTTCTAATAGAAACAAAGCCATTCCAATTGCATTTCCTGCCTCTTGAGTCTCTGTCTCAAAGAAATCAGGCAAGCAGCTGACAGCAGCTCCCAGAGCCTCCTCCCAGCTGAGCTGGCCAGGGTCTGGATGAGCAGGGAGTGAGGTGGATCAGTAGTGCTTGAAGGAGAGAAGCCAGAGAGTTGTGGTCAATGGGACAGAGTCCAATTGGAGGCTCACGCCTAATGGGGGCCCTAAGGGGTGGATACTGGGAGCAGTACTGTTAAATACGTTCATCAGTGACTGGATGAGAGCACAGAGGGCACTGCCAGCAAGTCTGCTGGTGGCAGCAAGCAGGGAGCAGTGGCTGAGCCCTCATTTATTTGATAGATCTGCTCTACAGCCTGCACAGACAACACAAGGTGTGGCTTACTGCACAACTGGAGACACTTGAAGACTTCAGAAGTAACTGAAAGCTATTGCCTCGCTTTACATAAAGGCACAAATCCTCATGGAATGGTCTGGGTTGGAAGGGACCTCCAAAGGTCATCCAGTCCAACCCCCCTGCACTCAGCAGGGACATCCTCCACTAGATCAGGTTGCTCAGAGCCCTGTCAAGCACCACCTTGAATAGCTCCAGGGAACCTGTTGAATATCTCCCTGAGCAACCTGTTGCAGTGTTCCATCAGCCTCCTGGTGCAGAACTTGTTCCTCACATCCAATCTCAATCTGCTCTGCTCTCATTTCAAACCATTGTTCCTTGTCCTGTCCCTGCAGGCCTTTGGGAACAGTCCCTCTGCAGCCTTCTTGGAGCCCCTTCAGGTCCTGGCAGGCTGCTCTTAGGTCTGCCTGGAGCCTTCTCTTCTCCAGGCTGCACACCCCCAGCCTGTCCTCATAACAGAGGTGGATCTGCAATTTACTAATTTTTTTTTTACCATGATAAAATGTAGATGAGATTTCTTAGTAGTCCCAGACACTACCAGGGATATATCTTTGACAAGCCACAGGCTCACAGGATGTTGTGAGTTGGAACCTCTGGAAGTCACAGAGTCCAACCCCCTGCCATAGCAGGAGCAGAGAATCCAGCACAGGTCACACAGGAACACATCCAGATGGGGCTGGAAAGGCTCCAGAGAAGGAGACTCCACAACCTCTCTGGGCAGCCTGTTCCAGTGCTCTGGGACCCTCACAGTCAAGAAGTTCCTCCTCATGTTGAGGTGCAACCTCCTGTGCTGCAGTTTCTCTCCACTGCCCCTTGTCCTATCCCAGGGTGCAAGTGAGCAGAGCCTGTCCCTGTCCCCTCCCTCTTGACCCCCAGCCCTCAGCTATTGATAGACATTGATCAGATCCCTCTCAGTCTTCTCCTCTCCACACTAACCAGCCCCAGGGCTCTCAGCCTCTCCTCCCCAGGCAGTGCTCCAGTCCCTTCAGCATCCTTGGAGCCTTCCCTTGGACTCTCTCCAGCAGATCCCTGTCCCTCCTGAACTGGGCAGCCCAGACCTGGATGCAATATTCCAGGTGAGGTCTCAGCAGGGCAGAGCTGAAATTTTCCTGTAGTTACCTATAGCCTTCTCCAGTTTGACCCAAATCTGTTATTTGTCATGCTGAAGAACAGAAGTTCCAGCACTGTTGTCAAACAGCAGCAGGAGTTGTTCCTTATCAACAGGGGAGGAATGCTCCACAGTGGATCCAAATCACACTACACAAAGTGATGCAAACAACTTCACCTCCAGTGCTTTTATTCCTCAGAGTTCACATCTGTTAACAAATCTCTCTCCAATCCTGGAAATGAAAATATATCCCCAAACCTGGTTTTCAATTCTCCAGCAAAACCAAAGCAACATTCAGGTAGATACTAAGAGTGCAGGAACACAAAGGAGTATGAAAAATCTTTTACTTACAACAGGACTTTTCCAAAGACTCTTTTTTCCCTTCCCCCCAAGAGAAACATACAAAAGGGGAGTGAGGGGAGGTTTAACCCCACAATCATTTTGCACAACCTTATTGCATCTTTTTGCTGGACTAAGACAGAAAAGGACATTTACACAACATGGTGGTGCTTACCTTAGTTTCCAGCTACTGGATTCACAGTTTGGAATTAATGAATTAAAACCCAAACCAAACCAAATCTGACATGGCCAAATGAAGCCCCAAAATCTCCAACCTGTTTAAATTTTCCACTTTTACCTGGTCTACAGCAATGGAATTAAATGATAATGAACTAATTTGAGTGGCAGGATTACATGTGGGCACACAGCTGCTTCACTTGAGGGTTTGCTTCACTCACAACTGTCCTGCCTGCTACAACCAGCAGTAAGTGGTGAGTGAGTGCAGAAGCCCCAGGCCAGAGCCCCAGTTACACCCAAGAGTTCAATCCCCTGCCCTAAGCCTGATGGAATCTTGAGGCAGAGATGAGCCTTTTGATTTTCCCAGCAGCTTTCCCTGGGGCAGCCAAATGCTTGACTGCTGCTCAGAAATCTCTTGTAGCAAAACATCCCTTTGGGATGAGCAAACAACTTTGCATTAAGGCTTTGGTTGATAAACTCCTCTCTCTGTTCCTCTGCTGCCCAACACCTCACCTCCAAGGGAAAAGGGAGGGGAAGCAAAGGGAAAAGAGAAAGGGAGGGAAGCAAAGGGAAAAGAGAGAGGGAGGGGAAGCAAAGGGAAAAGAGAGAAGAAGGGGAAGCAAAGGGAAAAGAGAGAGGGAGGGAAGCAAAGGGAAAAGAGAGAGGGAGGGAAGCAAAGGGAAAAGAGAGAGGGAGGGGAAGCAAAGGGAAAAGAGAGAGGGAGGGAAGCAAAGGGAAAAGAGAGAGGGAGGGAAGCAAAGGGAAAAGAGAGAGGGAGGGAAGCAAAGGGAAAAGAGAGAGGAAGGGAAGCAACTGTATGTTCTTTGTCAGGCAGCTCAGCTTATTTGCCCTTTGTGTCCCCAGGCTGATTCAGGAGGAATACAGAGCTGAGGTATTCCCAGAGGAGATGGTTGCAGAAGTTTCCTGCCCAGCCTGACTTTACATTTGATGAAACACCAACAAAATGGAAAACAGGTGAAATGAAAACATCAAACCTCACCACTGCTCTGAGTTCACAGTACACAATCTGACCTGATTGGATGAGTTTCTGGAGAGGACTAACTCAGAATGCTACTTTTATGGGAAGCTCTGGAAGAGTAAAAAAGGCTGATTGAATAATTTTGACCAAAGCCTTAAAGATTTGAACATGAAAATTGGTTCACACATCCCACATGAAACCTAGAAGAGGAAAAGCCTGAAAGCAGCATTCTAGAGTATTTCAAAACATTTTTCCATCCAGTTCTTAGCCCTGTTTTGTCTTTTTTTCTACATATAGCATTTTGGAGCAGAGGAACGGGCATGCAACATGCAATAACTGAGAGGCCTGAGCAACAAAATGATGGGATTTGCGTCTGTTTAGAAAGGGCTTTTATTATTTATTCACTTTTCTGAGGGTTATTTTAAATAAAATTGCATACTAAAACCCCACCACATGAGCAGTATGAAAAAACAAGGACTGAAACCAGCACATCTGAGTATAAAAGTTGGGTTAAAGGATTCAGTGACAACATCACTTGGTCTAATGCAGGGATTCACTCTAAAGCCAAGTGAGCAAGATCTAAACTCCTGATCCCAGTAAACACCACCACTAGATTTTGCCAGTTGCTCTGCTAATATTTACAGTGGTTTAGTATCTTCTGTAGCCTCCTCCTCCTCCTCTTCCACCATATGGATCACCATAGCCTCCTCTGCCACCATACCCTCCCCTGCCACCATAATCTCCCCTGCCCCCTTGGAAGTTCCCTCCACCTCTTCCACCACCTCTGAAACCCCCAGCTCCAAACCCACCTCCACCTCCAAAACCACCCCCACCCCCACCTCCTCCTCCTCCTCTACCCCCTCCGCCCCCCCAGCTGCCCCTTCCTCCACCTCCACCTCCCCAGCCACCTCTTCCACCACCTTCTTGTCTTTTCTGCCAGGGAGGCATTTCAGGAGGAGGTGGTTCAATCTCTGTTGGCCTGCCTCCACGGTCAGGCACTCTGCCCATCAGCACCTGCATGGAAAAGGAGGGGGTGTTCAGTTTCACAACAGCATGAAGGGACAGAGGGTTCTCCTCCCATGGACACAGACACATTGCCTGCTCTTTACAGCAAGCATGGTCCCCCTGGTGTGAAACAGAATCTATTTCCTGTCCTTGTAAGCTGCCACAACACAACAGACCTCAGAGTGATCTCATTTCCCACTTGTGAAACTGAACTGACTGCAGCCAGCTAAGCTCAGATGACTGCTGGGAAACCTCTAGGAAAAGACCTAGAGCCAGGGGAAGGACTGGGATGAAAATGAGCAACATCCATGATTCAGAGGTGGGGATAAATACATAGGCACACAGGAAAGACTCCTTAGGAGGCAGCTGATGTTTCAGAGAGCCAAGTTCAAGGCTAATCAGTTGTCAAAAAACCACCTCCATGGACTGCCAGCTCTGTCCAACTCCAAAAGGATGCAGGTTTGCCCTCCATTAGGGGACTCTGGACACTCAGCTGAGGTGCTACAGTGACACTTGGCAGGAGAGGATAGAGAAAAAGGATCTTGACTACCACACAAAGGGCTTGGAAGGGACCTGAAAGCTCATCCAGTCCAACCCCCCTGCCAGAGCAGGGTCACCCAGGGCAGGTCACACAGGAACACATCCAGGGGGGGTTGGAAAGTGTCCACAGAAGGAGGCTCCACAACCTCTCTGGACAGTCTGCTCCAGGTCTCCAGCACCCTCACAGGGAAAAAGCTTTCCCTCCTGTCCCTCCTCTGCTCCAGCTTGCCCCCAGTGCCCCTTGTGCTGTCCTTGGCCATCCCTGAGCAGAGCCTGGCTCCAGCCCTGCACATCTTTATCCCCAGCAATGAGGGCAGCCCTCAGGCTCCTCTGCTCCAAGCTCCAAGCCCCAGCTCCCTCAGCCTGGCCTCACAGGAGATGTTCCACTGCCTGCAGCAGCTCTGGGGCTCTGTGCTGGACTCTCTCAAGCAGTTCCCTGAGGCCCTTCTTGAAGTGAGAGGCCCAGAATTGTACATTGTATTCCAGATGTGGCCTCAGCAGGGCAGAGGAGAGGGGGAGGAGAACCTCTCTGACCTACTCATCACAGTCCTTCTAACCCACCCCAGGCCTCTGGTGGCTCTTACTCCATGTCAAAAAAGGGAGACTGCACTGGACAAAGCTGCACAGAACATTGATTTGAAGAACAAAGAGGTATCCAGGAGGGCCTTTTGCTTGTTGCTTTCCTATTTCCTGACCTCTGTGTGCTGAGTGTTAACATTCCCTGGGCAGTCCCAGGCACTCCAATTAAGGCCTCTCAAGAAAAACAAAACAACTTTCTCTGAGATCCTCCAATAATGAAGACACTTCAGAATCTTTGGGAATCAAAAATATATTCAAGGGTATCTAGGAGGCAAAAAAATATTAGAGAAATCTGGAAATAAAGGATTAACAAAACCAGCCTCAGTCACCATTTGAAGGGTGAACCTTGAGCTGTGTTCCTCTGAACTCACACACAGACCCTACCACTGTTCCTTCTCATCTGGGCTGTTCCATCCTGTTGCACAGTAGTAAGATCAAAACACAAGAGAAGCTGCTGCAGTGTTTAGTGGAATGCTGCAATCCCTCTTCCTTCAAGCCCCAAGGTAGCTTTCAAAAAGAAATGAAAACATTGAAAGCACAACAGCATCCTGGGGGGCATTAAGGAAAGTGTGGCCAGCAGCTCCAGGGAGGTTCTGCTGCCCTTCTACTCTGCCCTGATGAGACCACACCAGGGATACTGTGTCCAGTTTTGAGCTCCCCAATTCTAGACAGACAGGTTTGCTTGAGAGGTGCCTAAAATCACTTTTACTTTCAAGAGAGACAGGGATGTGCTGGAGAGAGTTCAAGGCAGAGCCATGAGGATGATGAAGGGATTGAACATCTCTGCTAGGAAGAGAGACTGAGAGCCCTGGGGCTGTTCAGCCTGGGGAAGAGAAGGCTGAGAGGGGATCTGATCAATGTCTATCAATAGCTGAGGGGTGGGGGTCAGGATGAAGGTGCCAGGTATGACAGGACCAGGAACAAGCTGGAACACAGGAGGCTCCACCTCAACACTCCTGTATGGTGAGGGAGACACAGCCCTGGAGCAGGCTGCCCAGGGAGACTGTGGTGTCTCCTTCTCTGGAGCCTTTCCAACCCCCCCTGGATGCACCCCTGCTCTGTCCCTGCTCCGGCAGAGGGCTCAGACTGGCGGATGTCTGGAGGGGCCTCCCCAGGCCCTGCCAGTGCGTGCTGCTGTGATGGCAGGGGTGTGCACCAGAGCAGCATACCTTGTTGATGGCACAGGCTGTGTGCTCCCGTGTTGAGCCACTGCTTGTTCGGATGATCTTGGAGAGGTCCTCTCGAGCCGCCAGCAGGTGCGCCAGGCTCACAGCTGACTTTGGGGACAGAGCATAGCGCTTGGGCTGGTAGATCCTGGCTATGTCATCAGTTCTGACCTGCAGGAGAATCACAGAATCAGTCAGGGTTGGAAGGGACCACAAGGATCAGCCAGTTCCAACTCCCCTGCCATGCCCAGGGACACCTCACACTAGACCAGGCTGGCCAGAGCCTCATCCAGCCTGGCTGCAAACACCTCCAGGGATGGAGCCTCAACCACCTCCCTGCACAACCCATTCCAGGCTCTCACCACTCTCATGGGGAAGAACTTCTTCCTCACATCCAGCCTGAATCTCCCCACTTCCAGCTTTATTCCATTCCCCTGAGTCCTGTCACTACCTGATAGCCTAAAAAATCCTTCCCCAGCTTTCTTGTAGGACCTGCCTAGCAGATGAGTTCTGTTGGGTCTTCTAGTGTGGCCAGCAGGTCAAGGGAGGTGATTCTCCCCCTCTGCTCAGCTCTGCTGAGACCACACCTGGAGTACTGCATCCAGTTCTGGAGCCTCTATTACAAGAGGGATCTGGACATGCTGGAAGGTGTCCAGAGAAGGGCCACCAGGATGAGCAGAGGGCTGGAGCTGCTCTCCTATGAGGACAGACTGAGAGAGTTGGGGCTGTTCAGTCTGGAGAAGAGAAGGCTCTGAGGTGACCTTCTTGTGGCCTTCCAGTATCTGAAGGGGGCTCCAAGAAAGCTGGGGAGGGACTTTTGAGGGTGTCAGGGAGTGATAGGACTGGGGGGAATGGAACAAAGCTGGAAGTGGGGAGATTCAGGCTGGATGTGAGGAAGAAGTTCTTCCCCATGAGAGTGGTGAGAGCCTGGAATGGGTTGTGCAGGGAGGTGGTTGAGGTCCCATCCCTGGAGGTGTTTGCAGCCAGGCTGGATGAGGCTCTGGCCAGCCTGCTGTAGTGTGAGGTGTCCCTGCCCATGGCAGGGGGGTTGGAACTGGATGAGCCTTGAGGTCCCTTCCAATCCTGACTAATTCTGTGATTCTGTGAACAAGGTCTCAAAATCAAAGATTAGCTTACAAAACAGAGTGCCAGCTGCCACCAGCCCTCTCTGTATGGATGGAGCTACTGACCAAGGCATTTGTAGAGGGGACCTTAAAGATCATCCAGTTCCAACACTCCTGCCATAGGCAGGGACACCCTCCCCTAGACCAGATGGCTCAAGGCCTCATCCAGCCTGGCCTTGAACACTTCCAGGGAGGGGGTTATCTACAACCTCTCTGGACAACCTGTTCCAGTGCCTCCCCACCCTCACTGTCAAGAATTTCTTCCTGATTTCCAATCTAAATCTACCCTCCTCAAGCTTCAATCCATTCCCCCTCATCCTGTCACTACAAGCCCTTGTCAAAAGTCCCTGCCCAGCTTTCCTGTAGGCCCCCTTCAGGTACTGGAAGGCTGCTATTAGGCCTCCCCAAAGCCTTGCCTTGCCTTCTCTTCTCTTCTCTTCTCTTCTCTTCTCTTCTCTTCTCTTCTCTTCTCTTCTCTTCTCTTCTCTTCTCTTCTCTTCTCTTCTCTTCTCTTCTCTTCTCTTCTCTTCTCTTCTCTTCTCTTCTCTTCTCTTCTCTTCTCTTCTCTTCTCTTCTCTTCTCTTCTCTTCTCTTCTCTTTTCTCTTCTCTTCTCTTCTCCAGGCTGTACAGCCCCAACTCTCACAGCCTGTCCTCATCAGGGAGGTTCTCCAGCCCTGTGATCGTCTTTGTGGCCTCCTTTGGACCCCATCCAGCAGTTCTGTGTCCCTCTTACGCTGGTGGCACCAGAACTGGATGCAGTGCTCCAGGTGGGATCTCATGAGAGCAGAGGAGAGGAGCAGAATCACCTTCCTGTCCTACTGGTCACACTGCTAGCCAATAGTTCAGAAAAAGGTGAGATGCAAAATCATTGAAGTGAGAAGCCCCAGCAGAGGATGCTTGAATTTATACTAGCAACAGCCATAAAGGATGGACTGTGCTACCTGTCCAAATCCTTCCCCTTTCTCAATAACTAGGACTTGGAAGTTACAGGCTGGGATGAGAAAGTGAGTGGAGAAAAGACAACAGTAATGGAAAGCAGCCCTGCAGAAAAGGACTTGGGGGTGCTGGTGGGGGAGAAGCTGGACAGGAGCAGGCAGTGTGAGCTTGCAGCACAGAAGGCAAATCACAGCCTGGGCTGCATCCAAAGCAGCATGGCCAGAGATGGAGAGAGGGATCCTGCCCCTCTGCTCTGTGCTGGGGAGACCTCACCTGCAGTGCTCTGTGCAGGTCTGGAGCCCTCAGCACAGGAAGGATGTGGACCTGATGGAGAGGGTCCAGAGGAGGGCCAGGAAAATGATCAAGGGGCTGGAGCAGCTCTGCTATGAGGACAGGCTGAGGGAGCTGGGGGTGAAGAAGAGAAGAGAAGGCTCCAGGCAGACCTAAGAGCAGCCTGCCAGGACCTGAAGGGGCTCCAAGAAGGCTGCAGAGGGACTGATCCCAAAGGCCTGCAGGGACAGGATGAGGGACAATGGCTTCAGACTAGAGAAGAGAAGATTAACAGTGGGTGTTAGGAACAAGTTCTACATCATCAGGGTGGTGGAACACTGGAACAGGCTGCCCAGGGAGGTGGTTTGGGCCCCATCCCTGGAGATATTCAAGGTGAGACTAAACAGGGCACTGAGCAACCTGATCTGGTGGAGGATGTCCTGCTGACTGCAGGAGGGGCTGGACTGGATGACCTTTGGAGGTCCTTTCCAACCCAAACCATTCTGTGATTCTCTGAATTGACAAGGTGTGTGTATTGGGTAGGAAGAGGTGGGGAAGTGCAGCACACAGGGGAAGCAGAGAACAGAGCCAGCTGACCTTTGCTCTGTCAGACCAGCCAAAGGACTGCACAGTCACATCCAGCCTCTTGACCAGCATCCGCCGCCGGCACTCGTACTCGCTGCGCAGGGCAGCGTTGATCTTTTCCAACTTCTCCTGCAGGGTGACAGTAAAGGAAAAAATAAAAGTCAAGCCTCCCAACCTATAAAGTTATTGAAGTCAGTTTAAAGTTCACCTCACTCAGCAAGTAAGATTTCTGTCCCCATGTGAATGCTATAAACCACTTCAGGTTGTGGTGCACCTCTGTAGGGCTGCAGTAGGACAAAATATTTTGGCAGTTAGTAAGAGGCTGACTCAAAGCCAGGTCTGCTTCTGACACCAGCTCTGGAAGTGTTTGAGTAGCACTGGAAATATTCAGCTATTTCATTGACTGTCATAGAATGGCTCAGGTTGGAAGGGACCTCAGAGCTCATCTCCTCCAAAATCCCTGCCATGCCCAGGGACACCTCTCAACCAGACTCAGCTGCTCAAGGCCTCCCCCAGGGAGGAGGCAGCCACAGCCTCCCTGGGCAGCCTGTGCCAGAGTCTCAGCACCCTCCTACAGATGAGCTTCTTCCTCAGCTCCACTCTAACCCTGCTCTGCCTCAGCTTCAAACCATTCCCCCTTGGCCTGTCTCTAGACACCCTGATGAGAAGTCCCTCTGCAGCCTTCCTGCAGGATCCCTTCAGCTACTGGCAGGCAGCTCTGAGGTCCCCCAGAGTCTTTTCTTCTCCAGGCTGAACACCCCCAGCTCCCTCACAGCAACTGTAAAGTGAACATGGTTGTAGGAAGCTGCATGCACTGCTCCACACCATCCTGTGAAATACAAAGAAAAGCAATGGAGAGACTTTTTTACCACTTGCTCTGAGTTCAGAGGTTTTGTTAGCAGGGATTTCCCCACATGGTTATTTTGAACTTTGGAGAGGATGTCCTTGATCTGAAAAGAAACAACACAAATGACAGTGAGATTTGTTTCAGCTCAATTTGCTGCTCCTACGATCACACACAGCACACTGCTTGTCCTCCCAGTTAGAGCAGAACACTTTCTATATGGCAAAGTGATCACCGCATACAGGCATGGGAACCACTAAATTACTCCTTTTATTTGTTACTAAGTATTGTAGCTACAACTAAGGAAATGTAACAACTAGAAGCTACTTGTGTTGCCAAATGCTAGGCCTGGCTACAAAAAACTGGCAGTAGGTGGCAGTAAGAAGGGCAGGAGATAGGGTAGGTGGTGACCCTCCCTGGTTTGCTTCTAATCTATACCTGGGTGCATTTAACACCACAGAACGGTTTGGGTCGGAAGGTCCCAGTCCAACCCCCTCCAGTCAGCAGGGACATCCCCAACTAGATCAGGTTGCTCAGAGCCTTCTCAAGCCTGATCTTCAGTATCTCCAGGGATGGAGCCTCAACCACCTCCCTGGGCAACCTGTTGCAGTGTTCCAGCAGCCTCCTGGTGCAGAACTTGTTCCTCACATCCAATCTCAATCTGCTCTGCTCTCATTTCAAACCATTGTCCCTGGTACTGTCCCTGCAGGCCTTTGGGATCAGTCCCTCTGCAGCCTTCTTGGAGCCTCCTTCAGGTCCTGGCAGGCTGCTCTTAGGTCTGCCTGGAGCCTTCTCTTCTCCAGGCTGCACACCCCCAGCTCCCTCAGCCTGTCCTCATAGCAGAGCTGCTGCAACCCCCTGATTATTTTCCTGGCCCTTCTCTGAACCTCCTCCATCAGGTCCACATCCTTCCTGTGCTGAGGGCTCCAGACCTGTACAGAGTACTCCAGGTGAGGTCATGTTTAAGACTTCTGCACTCACTCCAAATCAGTGCCCTCTCTAGTCAGGGCTCTCTGGTTTTGCCTTCAAAGCTCCCCTGCATTCTCCTGTCTCACTACAGGAAACCTCTGCCTGGGCAGCCTGTGCCAGAGTCTCAGCACCCTCCTACTGAAGAACTTCTTCCTCAGCTCCACTCTAACCCTGCTCTGCCTCAGCTTCAACCCATTCCCCCTTGGCCTGTCTCTGGACACCCTGATGAGAAGTCCCTCTGCAGCCTTCCTGCAGGATCCCTTCAGCTATTGGCAGGCAGCTCTCAGGTCCCCCTGGAGTCTTCTCTTCTCCAGGCTGAACACCCGCAGCTCCCTCAGCCTGTCCTCACAGCAGAGCTGCTCCAGCCCTGGGATCATCTTTGTGGCCTCCTCTGGACTCTCTCCAGCAGCTCTGTGTCCTTCTCCTGCTGGGGACAGCAGAACTGGAGGCAGGATTGGAGGTGAGGTCTGAGCAGAGCTCAGGGGCAGAATCCCCTCTCCTGCCCTGCTGCCCACACTCCTCTGGCTGCAGCCCAGCACACAGCTGCCTGCTGGGCTGCATGAGGGCACTGCTGGCTCCTGGGGAGCTGCTCATGCACTTGTCACATGGGGCTCTTACAGCTCAGAATGCTAGGCCCCAGACTTCAATGAATGCTTACAGAGCTCATGCTTACAGTTCACTTACAGAACACATCACAGTTCATACCTTTTGTTCCACACTGTTTAACAAGGGAGGAATATCAGAAGCTGAGGAGTTTGACAGGCCCAGAGCATCACAGATAGCTTGAACCTCCTGGTAAATTTCATTGTGCTTTTCCAAATGGGAGCCTTTCATTTTCTTGCTATGCAGGATCTTTAAAGCCTGAAGTTCTGTACTTAGAAATACTGGAGAGAAAAGTGTCACAGTGGCATGTTCAGAGGCACCAACACTTCCCCATCCACATCTCACAGACAAAGACAATACATCAGTTTATAATTAGGCCATTATAGGAGGGAGACTCTTTCCAGTTCTCTGACTCAGACTGTTCAACCCTCCTCTGCCACCAGACCCCTAGCTCCTTATCCAATTTCATCTTCTTACACTGGTTCCTGCTGCTACTCCTTTGTCCAAGCCCAGCTGAAACTTAAGACTTCTCTTCATGCCTTCAGCATGTTCAAACCTTGTGCCATCTTCTTTTAGGCTGCCCAGAAACCTCTCAGAAACACAGGAATCACAGATTCATAGAATGGTTTGGGCTGGAAGGGACCCTGAAGATCATCTAGTTCCAATCCCCCTACCATGGCCAGGGACACCTTCCACTAGCCCAGGCTGCTCGAGGTGTCATCCAGCCTGGCCTTGAACACCTCCAGGGAAGGAGCATCCATGACCTCCCTGGGCAGCCTATTCCAGGGTCTCACCACTCTCACCGTCAAGAATTTCTTCCTAAGATTCAGTGTAAATCTCCTCTCCTCCAGCTTCAATTCATTCCTTGTCATCCTATCACTACAAGCCCTTGTACAATGTCCCTCCCCAGCTTTCTTGGGATCTCCTCTGACATCCGTCCCTGGCAGGCTGGCATCTCTATGCCCACCCAGTTCACAGATAGCAGAAACTGGTGGTAGGAGACAGGTCTCAGTTTCAGCTGAGCTGGAACTGGATCATGAAAGGGATCAGGAAGCTTCACTAGGTTGAGTCACACTTCACAAAGGCATTTTAGTTTCTGCTCAAATAGTTTTCTGCTTTCTACTCCTGCACAAGTGAGCTGATGCACGCTCAGCTAGGCTGCAATGGCTGCACACAGATATGCCCACAAAGAACTATTTAAAGCACATTGTACAGTGATGGCAGCACATGCATGGAAAACACTGGATTACAAGCAGAAAACATGGTTCCAACTTACAGAGGAGTTTAAGACAATCTTCTTTCTCTCTTAATCTCTCCTTGATGTCTCCAGATGTAAGTGATGAATAGGGGCAAGCCATTTCTCTCAGAAAGCTGCTAACCTCAAGCTGGAAGCTCTCTATGTCCTTACCACCTATGGGAATAAAGAAATGCAAAGCTAAAGGCTTTTGACAGAAACACCAAACTGTAATCTCATTTTCTTAGCTTACACATTTAAACTGCAGGTTTCAATAGCCCAGGCAAAGAATACCACCTCTTTACTTCTCAAAACAGTCCTACCTACAAGCAGACAAGAGTTTTAAGAGCTACAGCAATGTTGTGTTCATGATGTGAGGGGGAAGGTGAAGCTGCAGCAGTCTTTGAAGACATGAATGCAAATGAACATCACCAGAAGTTTAACAGTTTATCAGAAAATGGCTCTGGTTGGAAAGGACCTCAGAGCTCATCTCCTCCAAACTCCCTGCCATGCCCAGGGACACCTCTCAACTAGACTCAGCTGCTCAAGGCCTCCCCCAGGCAGGAGGCAGCCACAGCCTCCCTGGGCAGCCTGTGCCAGAGTCTCAGCACCCTCCTACAGATGAGCTTCTTCCTCAGCTCCACTCTAACCCTGCTCTGCCTCAGCTTCAAACCATTCCCCCTTGGCCTGTCTCTAGACACCCTGATGAGAAGTCCCTCTGCAGCCTTCCTGCAGGATCATTTCAGGTACTGGAAAGCAACTCTTAAGGTCCCCCCAGAGTCTTCTCTTCTCCAGGCTGAACACCCCCAGCTCCCTCAGCCTGTCCTCACAGCAGAGCTGCTCCAGCCCTTGGATCATCTTTGTGGCCTCCTCTGGACTCTCTCCAGCAGCTCTGTGTCCTTCTCCTGCTGGGGACACCAGAGCTGGAGGCAGGATTGGAGGTGAGGTCTGAGCAGAGCAGAGCTCAGGGGCAGAATCCCTTCTCCTGCCCTGCTGCCCACACTCCTCTGGCTGCAGCCCAGCACACAGCTGCCTGCTGGGCTGCATGAGGGCACTGCTGGCTCCTGGGGAGCTGCTCAGCACCCAACACCCCCAAGGCTCTTTCTTCAGAGCTACTCTCAACCTGCTCTGCACCCAGCCTGGATTGGTGACTGGGATTGGTCTGACCCAGACGCCACGAACAACAATGTAACAAACTTTCTGCTGAAGAATTCGCGGGAGTCAGGAGCTCCTTATTTCCAGTGATTTAATATACTTTTACATTTTTCTTTGTGAAAACATGAAAAATATAAAATCTCATCCAAGTTCCAGACCTCAACAGAAAGAATCTGGTAGCACAACTTGTGTGTCTAGGCACAGTGCTGACTGGAACACTGCACTAGGGCTGAAAACACCAGGCACTAGAAATTAAGCCATCAAAATATGATTACATGTAACAACCACTCAAAGGAGATACAGATGTACTTTTTCTATTTATGTAGATCTAAAAAAACCCAAAATACCTATTATTCTTCCTGTTGAAACAATCCTCAGAAGACAAGGCCTTAATCTAAGAGCCACATCCATGCAAACATCAGCCTGAATTCAGCTACCTTTCAGCTATCTTCTGAACCTCAGCATTGCCATTTCACTCTTAGCTGGACAATACAAGTAGAAATCCACTGATCAAATACTAAACAGCTTTAACACTCACATACCATCTGTTGAGGTGATGCTTTCTTCCATATCACAAAGTGATTTAATTTGGGAACCTAACCAAACGCAAAGCTCAAGAAATTCTGGTGATGACAATCCATTTTCTGCTGCTTTGTTCAAGGCTTCTTCCTCTAGCAGGGGCCCTGTGTACCTGGCACAGACAGATAAACATTAGTCAGAAGAAGTAAATTTAATACAACCACTGTTTATTTTAAAATCATTTTACTATTGGTCAGGGCAATCTCAAGCACCGATATAAGCTGGGCAGGGACTGGCTTGAGAGCAGCCCTGAAGAAAAGGCCTTGGGGGTGCTGGGGGATGAGAAGCTCACCAGGAGCCAGCAGTGAGCACTTGCAGCCCAGAGAGCCAAGCAGAGCCTGGGCTGCAGCAAGAGAAGTGTGGCCAGCAGGGCAGGGAGGGGATTCTCCCCCTCTGCTCCACTCTGCTGAGACCACACCTGGAGCTCTGGGTCCAGTTCTGAAGCCTCTGTTCCAGGAAGGATCTGGAGGTGCTGGAAGGTGTCCAGAGAAGGGCCAGGAGGATGAGCAGAGGGCTGGAGCTGCTCTGCTCTGGAGACAGACTGAGAGAGTTGGGGTTGTGCAGTCTGGAGAGGAGAAGGCTCCCAGGAGACCTTCTTGTGGCCTTTCAGTACCTGAAGGGGGCTACAAGAAAGCTGGGGAGGGACTTTTTAGGGTGTCAGGGAGCCTGGGGGGAATGGAGCAAAACTAGAAATGGGGAGATTCAGATTGGATGTTAGGAAGTTCTTCCCCATGAGGGTGGTGAGAGACTGGCAGAGGTTGCCCAGGGAGGTGGTGGAAGCCTCATCCCTGGAGGTTTTTGCAGCCAGGCTGGATGTGGCTGTGAGCAACCTGCTGTAGTGTGAGGTGTCCCTGCCCATGGCAGGGGGGTTTGAACTGGATGAGCCTTGAGGTACCTTTAGGCCTGACAATTCTACCAAAGACGGTTAGTAACTACACTGAAAGAAATTCACCTTCGTAAATTACGCCTGCCAAGCCGTAGTTCAGGGTCGATAATAGAAAATTAATCAGCGTTTTACACTGTTCCTGCCCTGTTCCACTTGCAGCAGCTCGGCGGGACGCCGGTAGGCAAGCACGAACCGGCCTGCACCGCAGCCCCCCTCGGCCAGCCCCGGCCCCCGGCGGTCGCTCCGGTATCACTGAGCACCGCAGCTGGTAAACCGTCCGTACCCAAGGGCCGCCCGTACCGCAGCCCTTCCTTCGTCTCCCCCTCACTGCAAGCAGGGCCGCTCAGCCCAGGCGCCATCACCCCGCTGCCGGGGAGGAAAAAGGCCGAGCCCCGGCCGCCGCCGGGCCTGCCCCGACACCCGACCCTCCGCCGCTCCCCGGCTGCCCGCAGCCACCGGCGCCGCGCTCCTCTGAGCTGCCCTCCGCCCCTCCCCGCCTCCGGCCCGTCCTCCCGCCCGCGGCCGAGGGGCCTGGCTCCACGCAGGGCTCCGGCCGGCTCCCCTCGACCCCTCGTCCCCGCCGAGGGGGGATTCGCTGGCCGCTCCCCGCTCGTACCCCAAGGCCTCCAGCGCGTCCAAGATGTCGCATTCCATCCTCGGCCCCGCCGCCAGCTCCCTCATGCCGGCTCCGCGCCTGGGCGCCCGCCGCGCCGCGCTGTGCCCTGCTGAAAGAGGCCCTCCGCAACCTGCTCCCGTCCGAGGCGTTCCGCCGCCGCCACGGGCCCCGAGCCGGCCGGGAGGCTCCGAGCTGCCCCCGCCCTGCCCCGCCTCGGAGGTGCTGCAGGGCCGCCGTGCGCTGCCCAGTCGCACGTAGCGGGAAATGGCCGTGTGGAAATTAGACAGAGGCCTGACTTCCCCTCTCCTAACAGTCCCATTCACCGTGTCAGGGACCGATGGCTGTCCTTGTGACCGTCCTGCTCTGCTACATCTGAGGGCTGGGGGTCAAGAGGGACAGGGACAGGCTCTGCTCAGCTGCACCCTGGGATAGGACAATGGGCAATGGAGAGAAACTGCAGCACAGGAGTGTGTCGGTGTGAGCTGAAATTCCCCCCCCACCAACAATAACCAGGCTAGCCCAGTCTGGAAGCAAATGAAAAGCTGTATTTACAAGCAGAGTCTAAAATCTACAATGAAATGCAATGAATATGTACAAATATACAAAATTCACAACATTCACAAATATATACAATCAACAGAAAAAGCACAATCGATCTCCCTTTGCTTCCCCCCCAAGGGGACCCTCCCAAAGGGGACTCTCCCTCTCCCAGGAGCTTCCCCCCCAGACCCCCCTGGACAGAGAAGCAGAGTTAGTTAAGCAGAAAGTTGTTAACTTAGCTGCCAAGGTCAGTGTGTTATCTTCAGCCAGAAGAGAAGAAGAAACAGCAGCCAGACAGCCCAGCAACTGCCCCCACTGCCGAACGCAGAATGTGCAGAGTGCCTACTTTGTTTTGGGTAATAGTTCTTAAACATTTCTATCTATCCAATGGAAGCGTTTAGAACAATCAGTATTTTGCTTTCTTACACCCAATAGTGACTTATTTACATTCTTTCACTTTCTCTGTTCTGAACTTTGCAAGGAAAAATTAAAAAGACAGTTTCAAACCATCACAAGGAGGTTGCACCTCAACACGAGGAGGAACTTCTTGACTGTGAGGGTCCCAGAGCACTGGAGCAGGCTGCCCAGAGAGGTTGTGGAGTCTCCTTCTCTGGAGCCTTTCCAGCCCCATCTGGATGTGTTCCTGTGTGACCTGTGCTGGATTCTCTGGTCCTGCTCTGGCAGGGGGGTTGGACTGGATGATCTTCAGAGGTCCCTTCAAACCCCTAACATCCTGTGGTCCTATGTTCCTGTGACTCTTGCTCTCCTCCCCTGCTGAGGACCGACCAAACTCTCTCACCCTCCCATGGTGGGGCTTGGCTTCCACCCTAAGGTTGTCCCTGCTCTGGCTTTGACCACAAACCTAATGGAGTGTTACTGTCCCCCCTCCACCAGGTAAAAGCCACCTGGAGAAATACAGAACCCAGAGAGACCACAGACAGCTTTTTGTCCTCCAGACATGGCTGGTGCCTGGGGATCCAGCTCTGCCATCCACACACCCTCACAGCCTGCCCCACGCCTCCTCTGGGACGTGGTTACATACCTGACTTTTAGACCTGGACTTTTGCAATGCTTCTGGGATGCCTGAATTTTCAACTGTGAAACTCTGCCAGAGTCAATAGAGTGGTCTGGGTTGGAAGGGACCTCCAAAGGTCATCCAGTCCAACCCCTCTGCACTCAGCAGGGACATCCTCACCTAGATCAGGTTGTCCAGAGCCTTGTTGAGCCTTATCTTTAATACCTCCCTGAGCAGCCTGTTGCAGTGTTCCACCACCCTGATGGTACAGAACTTTGTTCCTCACACCAATCTCAATCTGCTCTGCTCTCATTTCAAACCATTGTCCCTCATCCTGTCCCTGCAGGCCTTTGCAAACAGTCCCTCTGCAGCCTTCTTGTAGCCTCCTCCAAGTACTGGCAGGCTGCTCTTAGGTCTGCCTGGAGCCTACTCTTCTCCAGGCTGAACAACTTTTGCTTTGTCTTTCTTCTACACAGCACAGAAATACAAACCCAGACCTCTTGGTGAATTAGGAGAGGCAGAACTAATGTGAAGTACGAAGCACCGTTTGAGCAGATGATTGCTGACCGCTAGAGGGGATCATAGGAGTGGAGAAGGAACTGGATGTACTCCATGGTAAATCACAATCTTGCCTACCTCTGCTGTTCATAGAACTCATAGAATCCCGGATTGGAAGGCATCTCAAGGGATCACCCAGTCCAACCTTTCAGAGTAAGGATATAGTTTAAATGGGAATGGCTCAGCACCCTCTCAAGCTGGGCTATGAAACTGTGTAATGTTGTGTTTTATGCCCACAGTTTAAAAACAATTGAGACAAGACAGCACTTTGTGCATGCTGAAGTTGATATAAGGAGCTTGTATTAATTGCATTTAAAGCAGATCAACACCAGGTTAAATTAATCCAGTTTAAACCTGCCCAGCTTCCAGCCCTTGTCATTCTTTAAACCTGAAAAAAAAAAAAAAAAGAGACACTGTTCTTCAGACTTCTTGATATTTAAGCACCTCTTGTATGCTTGGTTAAAAAAATTAACATTAAATTGTTTTTAATCCCTTGATAAACTCCATTTTTAAATCCTTGTAGAGCTGGAATGCCAGTTCAAACTGATCTGTATGGAAATGACATCAGTCTTGCAAATAAAGTAGGTGTGAATGATGGGCACACTCATCTCACTGAACCTGCATGGACTCATACCAGCTGCTGCCCATCAGTTGAAGGGATGTCCCCAGTTCCAGAGAGACAGGGATCTGCTGGAGAGAGTCCAGTGCAGCGCAACAAGGATGATTGAGGGACTTGAACATCTCTGCTATGAAAAGGGACTGAGAGCCCTGGGGCTGTTTAGTCTGGAGAAGAGAAGACTGAGAGGGATCTGATCAATGTCTATCAATAGCTGAGGGGTGGGGGTCAGGATGAAGGTGCCAGGCTCTTTGTGGTGCTGCCCAGTGACAGGACAAGGAACACCAGGGACAAGCTGGAACTGAGGAGGCTCCACCTCAACACAAAGAGACATTTCTGTAAGGTGAGGGTGACAGAGCCCTGGAGCAGGCTGCCCAGAGAGGTTGTGGAGTCTCCTTCTTTGGAGACTTTCCAACCCCACCTGGATGTGTCCCTGTGTGACCTGCCCTGGGTGCTCCTGCTCTGGCAGGGGGGTTGGACTGGATGATGTCTGGAGGTCCCTTCCAACCCCTAAAATTCTGTGATTCTGATGAATCTTTTTTTTTTTTTATCTATTTTTTTAAGAGAAGTTGAGAAGATGATTTATTCTCTAGGTGCTCAGTGAACATTTGTTTGCAGAGGAGGCTTCAAAGTACTGGTAATAATTTTCTGGATATTATTCCATTGTGAATGAGAAGCCTCAAACTAGTACAACATATTCAGTGAACAAAATCAAAAGGGCAGACCTGCAGTAAGTCTGGCCCTTGGTACATCAAATGTTCAGCCTGGCAGGGCAAAGCAATGAATTTCTCAACCACATATTTCTCACTCTTTTAAAAATAAACTCTGCCCATTTTGCTCTTCAGACCATATGGTATGAATCACTTCAGTGAAGCCTTCATCACACCATCACTTACACTGACATTATTTCTTAGAAGTTAAGTGGTGGGGCTGCACTGTGAGGAGCTTCATGTATTAGATAGAGCTGTACTCTGGTCTTTCTCCCCTTCTTTCACTGAAAGGTAACTTTATTTACCTGAGCTCAAAACTAGAGTTAGAAGGTGTGGAAAAAAACCCCAACAACAGACTAAAACCCACCAAAACCAAACCAAACCAAACCAAACCAAACCCCCCCCCCCCCCCCCCCCCCCTCCCCCAAAAGCACAAACCCTTCCTGCTTTTAGGTTTTCTGGTTGAAAGTTCATCTCCTCCAAAAGGAATGGGCCAGTGTCAGCTGCAAGAGGTTCAACAAGGCCAAGGGCAAGGTTCTGCATCTGGGTCTGCCCAGTCCCAGGCACAAATCCAGGGTGAGTGCAGAGTGGGTTGAGAGCAGCTCTGAAGAAAGAGACTTGGGAGTGTTGGGTGCTGAGCAGCTCCCCAGGAGCCAGCAGTGCCCTCATGCAGCCCAGCAGGCAGCTGTGTGCTGGGCTGCAGCCAGAGGAGTGTGGGCAGCAGGGCAGGAGAAGGGATTCTGCCCCTGAGCTCTGCTCTGCTCAGACCTCACCTCCAATCCTGCCTCCAGCTCTGGTGTCCCCAGCAGGAGAAGGACACAGAGCTGCTGGAGTGAGTCCAGAGGAGGCCACAAAGATGATGCAAGGGCTGGAGCAGCTCTGCTGTGAGGACAGGCTGAGGGAGCTGGGGGTGTGCAGCCTGGAGAAGAGATGAAGGGATTCTGCAAGAAGGCTGCAGAGGGACTTCTCATCAGGGTGTCTAGAGACAGGCCAAGGGGGAATGGTTTGAAGCCGAGGAAGAACAGGGTTAGAGTGGATCTTGGGAAAAATTTCTTCAGTAGGAGGGTGGCGGGACTCTGGAATAGGCTGCCATGCTCATGTATGGAGCGTGGCCTTGGGAAGTCACTTAACTTGGTGCTTCAGCTGTAAAAAACAAAAAAATGTTATCTGGGTAATAAAGACAGTGGATGAGAACTTCCTAGTTTTAAGAAATAATAAATATAATCACATTCTCCTGAACTAATGAAATACAAATATCAGATTATCTGCCCTAGTTAAAAGACAGAAAAGATGGGCTATGATTAAATATGGGAATAGTCTACTTCTGAAAAAAAAAATTAAACCAACAAACCCAACAAATCAAAACATCATAAAGTGGCAAATGTTGTGTCTTGAATGTAAAGCTGAAGCTTCCAAAGTATGAGACATCCTCTCCACTGGGGCTTGACTCACAAGTCATACTTCACAATTTGTAGCAAAACTGGAGTCTTAACATATTGGGATAAAGATTTTTTAACAAGCTTCCATCTGTTAAATGAGCAAGTTAGCTTGGTCTGATCATAGAATCACAGAAATGTTAGGGTTGGAAGGGACCTCAAGGATCATCCAGTTCCAACCCCCTTCGTGGTGAAGAATTTCTTCCTAGCATCCAATCTGAATCTATCCATTTCTAGTTTTATTCCATTCCCCCCAGTCCTATCATTCCCTGAGACCCTGAAAAGTCCCTCCCCAGCTTTCTTGTAGCCCCCTGCAGATACTGGAAGGCCACAAGAAGGTCTCCTCAGAGCCTTCTCCTCTCCAGACTGCACAACCCCAACTCTCTCAGGCTGTCTCCAGAGCAGAGCAGCTCCAGCCCTCTGCTCATCCTCATGGCCCTTCTCTGGACACCTTCCAGCACCTCCAGATCCTTCTTGTACTAGGGGCTCCAGAACTGGACACAGTGCCACATCCAAGCTTTTATTGAACACTTCCACCACCTCCCTGGGCAGCACATTCCACTGGCCAATTACTCTTTTTGTGAGTAATCACCCATTTGGTGTCAGTTCACCTTAATTTACTCCAAGGGAATTTTTGAACCTAGCACAAGCTCCCTGCTGCCCAGGGCTGGCTCAGGGTTGTGATATCATGTTGGGGGTGAAAAAACCCAACAAACATTCCCTCTAAGTTCTCTGGCTACCACATTTATCCCAGCACTCACTGCTGCCAAATTGCCTTTCCTTTCTAATCACTGCATGTGAGAGCAAGAGAAAATTAATTCCACAGCCTAAATGGTTTTCTCTGGGCAACAGACAGCAAATTAATAACCTGTTGTGCTTGTGGTCATTAATAATGACTGAAAAAAAAGTAATCTAAAGAGGAGAGAGGCAGCAGGAGGCTGTGGGAGGGTGGGAGAAGTGATATTTTTAGTAAACATATATTTTTATCATTTTATATATAAGTTTTAACGGTTAAAGCAAAGGATCAGTGAAGTTGAGTGCTTGTGGCCCACAGTGAAGCATGCAAAACCCATCAAAGAGAAATCAGAATGGGAGAGGTTGTTGAAAATAAAGTGTTAAAGAAGTTAACTACATATAAACAGCTACAAAGACTCATGGGCTGGAAAGGCTGAGCAGGGTTGCTTTATGACCAGTGCCTCTAAAGTCCTTAGTGTGAGGAGTGGCCAAAATAGGAAGTGGTGAGGACTTGGACCTGATGGAGAGGGTCCAGAGGAGGGCCAGGAAAATAATCAGGGGGTTGGAGCAGCTCTGCTGTGAGGACAAGCTGAGGGAGCTGGGGGTGTGCAGCCTGGAGAAGAGAAGGCTCCAGGCAGACCTAAGAGCGGCCTGCCAGGACCTGAAGGGGCTCCAAGAAGGCTGCAGAGAGACTGTTCCCAAAGGCCTGCAGGGACAGGACCAGGGACAATGGTTTGAAATGAGAGCAGAGCAGATTGAGATTGGATGTGAGGAACAAGTTCTGCACCAGGAGGCTGCTGGAACACTGCAACAGGTTGCCCAGGGAGGTGGTTGAGGCTCTATCCCTGGAGCTCAACCTGACCTAGTGAAGGATGTCCCTGCTGAGTGCAGAGGGGTTTGGACTGGATGAGCTTTGGAGGTCCCTTCCAACTCATTCTATGATTCTACAGATGCTGGCCTCTGGCCCATATCATTAGAGGCCAATACATCAGGAAAAAAAAAGAATTGTCCAGTTTGTTCTCACTTCTCTGTCCAGTTTGTTCTCACTTCTGTCCAGCTTGTTCTCACTTCTCCACCTTTTCTACACCCAAGCTCATCACCTTCTCCTGCATGCTTTCCTAGGGTGTTTGATGCAGACTTTTTCTCCTCTCCATATCAGCCTTGTCCTTGTCCCAGTTCCTCTGATGAATTTCCAAAGCAGCTGCCGAATTAATGTGATCCAGGTGAAGAAGTTGAGCTGAAGTCACCAAAAAGAAAAAGTGTGTGAAACATTTGAGCCCAAGTGATTGAAGTTAGAAGCAATAAAACCACATGTGGCATGGCCTTTGATGCTGACAGTCTTCCTCTGAGAGGAAATGGGCTGCAAGCACATCCATGTGCATACATACAGACCTGTGCATGTCAACCACAGCACTGTGGAGGCTGGAAAAGACCTCTGAGATCATCCAGCCCAGCCTATGACCCAACACCACCACATCAGCTCAACCATGCCACCAAGTGCCACATCCAAGCTTTCCTTAAACACCTCCAGTGAGGGTGACTCCAGCACCTCCCTGGGCAGTCCATCCCAGTGCCTGATCAGCCTTGCTGTGAGGAACTGCTTCCTAAAATCCAACCTAAACCTCCCCTGGCACAGCTTCAGGCCATGCCCTCTTGTCCTGTCAGGAGTTGCCTGGAGCAGAGCCTGACCCCCACCTGACTACAGCTTCCTTTTAGGTAGTTGTAGAGAGTGATGAGGTCCCCTCTGAGTCTCCTCTTCTCCAGGCTGAACACCCCCAGCTCCCTCAGCCTCTCCTCATGAGGCTTTCCCCCCAGGAACAAGGAGGTTATTAAGTTATGCCTGAGGCTGGGGGCAGGTTTTGGTTCTTAGGCTCTCTCTTGGAAATGATTCACCTGTGCACTGCTTTTTACACAACTTCTTAACCTAATTCTGCTGAATTATCCTAGTTAAAAAAAAAAAGAATATATTTTTACAAAGCTTATTTTGCTTGGCCTTGAACTCTGCGCCTTTTTTCTTTTTTCTTTGGTATTTTTCTTTTTACTAGGAACTCAGCCTTTTGGTTTTCTCTCACCCCTTTCACCCCCTCTGTTGCTATTCCTTGAGCACTGTGGGTGGCCAAGGAAGCAGCAAACATCACATCATGTCACTTAGCAACCTGATGCACATAAATAGCAACAATCATTTTCCTAATGGCTATTTCTCCCCATCAGGAAGAATACTTATACCCAGGCCATGCTGACAGTGCCAAATTCTTCCAGCATGTTCTTTGCTGATGCTTCCCTGTTTGAGGATCTGATTCCAAATGCTAATATAATGGATGAGGCTCTTAGAAGGCTTCCAGTGCATTTGGAGAGGGCTGGAGCAGCTCTGCTGTGAGGACAGGCTGAGGGAGCTGGGGGTGTTCAGCCTGGAGAAGAGAAGACTCTGGGGGACCTCAGAGCTGCCTGCCAATAGCTGAAGGGATCCTGCAGGAAGGCTGCAGAGGGACTTCTCATCAGGGTGTCCAGAGACAGGACAAGGGGGAATGGTTTGAAGCTGAGGCAGAGCAGGGTTAGAGTGGAGCTGAGGAAGAAGTTCTTCAGTAGGAGGGTGCTGAGACTCTGGCACAGGCTGCCCAGGGAGGCTGTGGCTGCCTCCTCCCTGGGGGTGTTGAAGGCCAGGCTGGATGAGACCTTGAGCAGCTGAGTCTGGGTGAGAGGTGTCCCTGGGCATGGAGGGGAGGTTGGAGCAGATGAGCTCTGAGGTCCCTTCCAGGCTGAGCCACTCTGGGATAAGTTGTTAAGCTTTTGGTGATGTTCATTTGCATTCATGTCTTCAGAGACTGCTGTAGCTTTGCCTTCCCCTTCACAGCATGAGCACAATGTTGCTGTAGCTATTAAAACTCCTGTCTGCTTGTAGGAAGGACTCTTTTGAGCAGAAAAAAAGTCACTGGATGAGGCCTTGAGCAGCTGAGTCTAGCTGAGAGGTGTCCCTGGCCATGGAGGGAGGTTGGAGCAGAGGAGCTCTGAGGTCCCTTCCAACCTGAGCCATTCTATGACAGTCAATGAAATAGCTGAATATTTCCAGTGCTACTCAAACACTTCCAGAGCTGGTGTCAGAAGCAGACCTGGCTTTGAGTCAGCCTCTTACTAACTGCCAAAATATTTTGTCCTCCTGCAGCCCTACAGAGGTGCACCACAACCTGAAGTGGTTTATAGCATTCACATGGGGACAGAAATCTTACTTGCTGAGTGAGGTGAACTTTAAACTGACTTCAATAACTTTATAGGTTGGGAGGCTTGAATTATTTTTCATTGTCACCCTGCAGGAGGGGCTGGAAAAAAAATCTGTTCTAGGACTCTGATATTTCTGAGCCTACTGGTAACACAAAGTGACCAGCATCATTGGCACCTCTGAAGGTTTTTAGTCTCCTCTCCTGTCCCTGAAATGCCTCCCAACTGTCAGATGACCTCAACCCAGTGGTGGGGAGATGAAATCAGAAGGGTCAGCCATGCCTTTGGGGAATACTCAGGAAGCTCAGAAACTTTCCAGTTCTGTCAGGATTTTTTTTGTGTGTGTCCTCTTCATATCAAGATAAACCTACAGAAGACTGGCTGTGCTGCCTTTGCTGAATGACAGATTGTTGCCAATGGCATAGGAGTTGGTAACACAGAAACCCAAACATCACAGCACCACAGAACTGTCAGGGCTGGAAGGGACTTCAGGATTCATCCAGTTCCAACCCCCCTGCCATGGGCAGGGACACCTCACACTACAGCAGGTTGCTCACAGCCACATCCAGCCTGGCTGCAAAAACCTCCAGGGATGAGGCTTCCACCACCTCCCTGGGCAACCTGTGCCAGGCTCTCACCACCCTCATGGGGAAGAATTTCTTCCTAACATCCAATCTGAATCTTAGCAATTTCCAAAAAGAGGTAGAAAAACGATCCTATCCCAGGGTGCAACTGAGCAGAGCCTGTCCCTGTCCCCTCCCTCTTGACCCCCACCCCTCAGCTATTGATAGACATTGATCAGATCCCTCTCAGTCTTCTCCTCTCCACACTAACCAGCCCCAGGGCTCTCAGCCTCTCCTCCCCAGGCAGGGCTCCAGTCCCTTCAGCATCCTTGCAGCCCTCCCTTGGACTCTCTCCAGCAGATCCCTGTCCCTCCTGAACTGGGCAGCACACAACTGGATGCAATATTCCAGGTGAGGTCTCAGCAGGGCAGAGCAGAGGGGGAGGAGAACCTCCCTGGCTCTGCTGCACACACTCCTCTGAATGCCCCCCAGGACCCCCTTGGCCTTCTTGGCCCCCAGGGCACATTGCTGTGCCATGCAGAACTTGTTATCCACCAGCACTCCCAGGTCCTTCTCCTTGGGGCTGCTCTCCAGCAGATCCCCTCCCAGCCTGTCCTGCTGCAGTTGATTATTGCTTCCCAGGTGCAGGACTCTGCACTTCTCCTTCTTGACCCTCAGGAGGTTCCTCTCTGCCCAGCTCTCAGTCTGTCCAAGTCTCTGAATGGCCTCACAGCCTTCAGGTGTCTCAGCCAAGCCTCCCAGTTTGGTGTCATCAGCAAACTTGCTGAGCAGACTCTGTCTGTCTGTCCATCCCCTCATCTATGCCATTGATGAAGATGTTGAACAGCAGAGCTCAGGAGCTGCCCAGCAGCTACCTGTTTGATGTGGTTGCATCCTGATGCCCCTGTCTGTCTGTCTGTCCAACAATGGGAGAGATTTAGGTACTGAATGACTTTGGATGCCTTTCTGTGCTGAGCAGACGAGGCAACGGAATGTTCCTGTGAGTGGCTATGGAGGCTCTTGAGGAAAAGATTCCTGCTCTGAATTTCTCCCACAATCCCTCTGAGACTCAGCTGGCTGCCCACCACATGGGAACTCTCTCCCATCCTTCTTTCCCAGGTTATTGTGCAGACAAGGTGCTGGTGAGGCTGAGCAGTGCAGAGGCAGGCAGTCTGTGCTGGGAGGGAGCCTCTTGCACCTAATGGAGTGAGACCCTGGCTTGAGACCTAGCTTTCAGCAGGAGAAAGCACATTTTCAGCCCAGAATGTTAACCAAGTTTCTTCCTCTTCACTGCCAGGCATAGTAAACATCAAGAACTGACCAACTCCAGAATCAAAGGGAAGAGGAACAGCTTCAGGTTTGCTTGCCAGCAGCCAAAGCCTTTCCTCACTTGGTGGAACCCATCCAGGCTTCCACCCTCTAACTTCAGTCAGTTGCTCCAGATTTAAGCCAGTGTAAGCAAGGGCAGGTTAAAAATACCTGGGCCACAAGTGGCCTTGGAAAAGCCCTTTCTCCATGATAGATGTTCAGGTGCCTGCTGAGGCAGACAGAGTGTCTTGCCCATAGTCATTTTGTATTTGCTTCTTTTCCCCAGCTCTTAAAAATGAGTTCATGACTTCATGGCTCTAAGAGTAAACAGATTCTATAATGAATGCTCCTCTTCTTCACTGTTGGGAGGAAATGAAAGTAAATGTTGTGTGTAATAACACTGGATGGAAAAGAAAGCAGTGACAATTAGCTGCTGAGAGAGTGAACATGGAGGCCACTCAGTTGCTCCTGTGGTCTGAGGTAGATGGCAGACAATCAAGCAAAGCCAATTACCACCATGAAACAAAGAGCAACAGCATCAAGCCTCCAGCTCCTGGCTAAACTGGGATTTAGGGATTTTTCCTCAGATTAACATTGCATGGAAAGGTGACAGCAGATACACTCAAACCCTCTGCCACAAATCAGACAATCCTGGAATGGCTCAGGCTGGAAGGGACCTCAGAGCTCATCTGCTCCATCCTCCCCACCATGCCCAGGGACACCTCTCACCCAGACTCAGCTGCTCAAGGCCTCATCCAGCCTGGCCTTCAACACCCCCAGGCAGGAGGCAGCCACAGCCTCCCTGGGCAGCCTGTGCCAGAGTCTCAGCACCCTCCTACTGAAGAACTTCTTCCTCAGCTCCACTCTAACCCTGCTCTGCCTCAGCTTCAACCCATTCCCCCTTGGCCTGTCTCTGGACACCCTGATGAGAAGTCCCTCTGCAGCCTTCCTGCAGGATCCCTTCAGCTATTGGAAAGCAGCTCTGAGGTCCCCCCAGAGTCTTCTCTTCTCCAGGCTGCACACCCCCAGCTCCCTCAGCCTGTCCTCACAGCAGAGCTGCTCCAGCCCTGGGATCATCTTTGTGGCCTCCTCTGGACTCACTCCAGCAGCTCTGTGTCCTTAAAAACAGGGTTGATTGTTTTCTAGATTTGATTACTTGCAGTACCCTTTTCCTATTAATCCTCCATGGTTGTTTGTTGGTTGTTTTCATAGGATCACAGATCAGGGGGTGTTAGAGGTTGGAAGGGACCTCCCAAGATCATCCAGTCCAACCCCCCTGCCAGAACAGGGCCAGAGAATCCAGCACAGGTCACACAGGAACACATCAGAGAAGGAGACTCCACAACCTCTCTGAGCAGCCTGTTTCAGTGCTCTGGCACTCTCCCAGTGAAGAAGTTCCTCCTCATGTTGTCCCAATGACAACAAATTGTCTGATTAGATTTAGGTAGAATGCATCCAGCTCTCAGCCTTAATGCCAACTCCCTGAGCAGAGATCTCAACTCTTGTTGGGGGCTACAAGAAAGCTGGGGAGGGACTTTTTAGGGTGCCAGGACTAGGGGGAATGGAATAAAGCTGGAAGTGAGGAGATTCAGATTGGACATGAGGAAGAAGTTCTTCCCCATGAGAGTGGTGAGAGCCTGGAATGGGTTGTGCAGGGAGGTGGTTGAGGCCCCATCCCTGGAGGTTTTTGCAGCCAGGCTGGATGAGGCTCTGGGCAGCCTGATGTAGTGTGAGGTGTCCCTGCCCATGGCAGGGGGTTGGAACTGGATGAGCCTTGAGGTCCCTTCCAACCCTGACTGATTCCATGATTCTATGAACTCTACAGAACTAAAGCAAGTGCAGAGGGCTACGTGCACCTAGCAAAGAGGTGGCATGGAAGGACAGGAAAAGGGCAGCAGCTTGAAATGAGGAAAGGAAAAATGCTGTCATGCCCTGGAACCATAGAGCAGGACTCCCAGCACAGTGACTGCAATGAAAATAAGGCACTGAAAGGGAGGACTGAGCTGTGGTATTCCTGAGAGCATGCTGCTGGCTCTGCTTGTTTGGCTCAGCCTCCTGACCACCTCCAAGGCTGCTGTGACAAATGTGGGTGAGAGCTCGATGGAAAGTGAGCAGGAGGTAGTTATTTTATTTATTTTTTAAGCTAAGGAAGCAGCCACCAGCTCTCTGCCTACTCCATTTCCTAAATAACCTGCCCCATGAATTTAACTTTGTTGGCATGAGACAAATGTTAGCATTAAGCACTTCTAGGTTAAAAGGCAGGATGGAAATATTCACTGAGTTTCTCTGGGGGCATTCCTCAGCCCATACCTTTCAATTCCATGCTTGGAAAAAAAAACAAAAATGGATTCCCTCCAAAATGCACAATAACAGCATCTGAATAAGAAGTGCTGCTGGCTAAAGGGCTGACCCAGGGACAAAAGGAAAGACCTTGGAGTGCTGGTGGGCAGCAAGTTCTGCATGGGACAGCAAAGTGCCCTTGTGGCCAAGAGAGCCAATGGGATCCTGGGGTGCAGCAAGAAAAGTGTGGCCAGCAGGGCTAGGGAGGTTCTGCTGCCCCTCTGCTCTGCCCTGCTGAGACCACAGCTGCAATCCTGTGTCCAGTTTGGGACTCCCCAGTTCCAGAGAGACAGAGACCTGCTGGAGAGAGTCCAAGGGAGAGCCAGGAGGATGCTTAGGGGACTTGAGCATCTCCCCTGTGAAGAGAGCCTGAGAGCCCTGGGGCTGTTTAGTGTGGAGAAGAGAAGGCTGAGAGGGATCTGATCAAAGTCTATCAATAGCTGAGGGGTGGGTGTCAAGGGGAGGGGGCCAGGCTCTTCTGGGTGCTGCACAGCAGTAAGCCAAGGAACAATGGGTTTAAATTTCAACATAGAAGATTTCACCTCCACATGAGGAGAAACTTCTTTCCAGTGAGGGTGCCAGAGCCCTGGAGCAGGCTGCCCAGAGAGGTTGTGGAGTCTCCTTCTCTGGAGACTTTCCAACCCCACCTGGATGCATTCCTGTGCAGACTCCCCTGGGTGCTGCTGCTCTGGCAGGGGCCTTGGACTGGATGATCTCTGGAGCTCCCTTCCAACCTCTAACGTTGTGTGATCCCATGGTGTAGAGCTTCTCTTGCATCATGGAATCATCACCCAGTTCAGTGCAGTTCCTCTCAGTGCCATGTCCTGTTGAAGAATGAGAGTTCAGATTCAGGGTGAGGGTAGGAGCCTCACCTGGTCATCCATGTCATAGAATATGTTGGGGTGGAAGGGACCTCCAGAGCTCATCCAGACCAACCCCCTGCAGTCAGCAGGGACGTCCTCCACCAGATCAGGTTGCTCAGAGCCTTGTCCAGCCTCACCTTGAATCTTTCCAGGGATGGAGCCTCAGCTACCTCCCTGGACAACCTGTTGCAGTGTTCCAGCAGCCTCCTGGTGCAGAACTTGTTCCTCACATCCAATCTCAATCTGCTCTGCTCTCATTTCAAACCATTGTCCCTGGTCCTGTCCCTGCAGGCCTTTGGGAACAGTCCCTCTGCAGCCTTCTTGGAGCCCCTTCAGGTCCTGGCAGGCTGCTCTTAGGTCTGCCTGGAGCCTTCTCTTCTCCAGGCTGCACACCCCCAGCTCCCTCAGCCTGTCCTCATAGCAGAGCTGCTCCAAGTCCCTGAGCATTTTCCTGCTCCTCCTCTGGACCCTCTCCATCAGGTCCTTCCTGTGCTGAAGGCTCCAGAGCTGGATGTAGCACTCCAGGATTCAGGAGACATTAAAGAGATTTTTTTTTTTTTTATAACTGGCCTTTCAATGAAATTTTTCTCCTCTCCTGGCACTAAAAGAGTCTTACTCATGTGTGACTAAGTGACACTAAATTTATGCAGGCTTCTCACAGCAGAGGGAGTAAAGGGGGAAAAGCACAACAGGGTTTCTGCATGCAGCTTACAAAAACATTATCAATGTGGCTCATTCATTGAGCACTGCCAGCCTCCCAGGCCTGGGAGCAGCTGGGATGGATGCACTGGACCTAGTACAGAGGGACAGTGGAACTGGGACAACCACAGTCTGACACTCATCTAAAATTAGAGTACAGCACACAGAAGGGACACAGCCTGACAGTGCTCCAGTTGAGAACAGGTCAGACTGGGAGCTTGGGAGCTTTGGTGGCATGGGAAGCAGGTGAGAGGGTCTGGGAAACAGGTGAGAGGGTCTGGGAAGCAGGTGAGAGGGTCTGGGAAGCAGGTGAAGAGGACTGGGAAGTAGGTGGGGGAGTCTGGGAAGCAGGTGGGGGAGTCTGAGAAGTAGGTGAGGGGGTCTGGGAAGTAGGTGAAGGGGGTCTGGGAAGCAAGTGAAGGGGACTGGGAAGCAGGTGAAGGGGACTGGGAAACAGGTGAAGGGGACTGGGAAACAGGTGAAGGGGACTGGGAAGCAGATGAAGGGGACTGGGAAGCAGGTGAGGGGTCTGGGAAGCAGATGAAGGGGACTGGGAAGCAGGTGAGGGGTCTGGGAAGCAGATGAAGGGGACTGGGAAGCAGGTGAGGGGGTCTGGGAAGCAGGTGAGGGGGTCTGGGAAGCAGGTGAGGGGGTCTGGGAAGCAGGTGAGGGGTCTGGGAAGCAGGTGAGGGAGTCTGAGAAGTAGGTGAGGGGTCAGGGAAGTAGATGAGGGGGTCCCACAGGTAGGGGAAGGAGCAGAAGGCAGCTTCCCCTGGCAGCATTTGAAGGTGTGCAGCTGTGGCAGTGTTAGGCTATGCCTTGAAAAATGCTTCCCAGATGTTGAATTGTTAGGCAGCAAAATGTCAGTAGCTCCCTGCTGGGGGCACAAAGGCAAGGCAGGAGGGTGCTGAACAGCCCCACTGGAGCTCCCAGGCTGGGACACACTCACTTTGTGCTTCTGCTTCACCTTGGCTGCACTGCTTTGGCTGAGTCTAACACAATCTCCCTCTGCTCCTTTCTCTTGTCCCCTTTTGAGCACAGAGGGATCAGTACAGGGGGCAGGGAGGCAGAAGCTATCAGCTGCCCCTGGTTTTTTGGCCAGGAGGGTCCTTGTGCTGTTCATGAGTTGTAAATACCTGCAAATACAGTAAGTATTGTCTCTTTTGGCCAAACTCATTGCATTCCATTGGAGCTGGCAGTTTTGCTTCTAAACACAGCTTCCACTGGCTTCCAGCTGAGCTGGGCTGGCAAGTTTAGTGCTGGGGGCGGGGAGGGGGGGCAATTTCAACCCTCCACCTTACAGCAGGTTGTGCTGAATTAAAGAATTAAAAGGTGAAGACCTGGTGAATGACATCAGGGATTGGGAGGCAGCTCTAAGGCCTCCCTGCAGCCTTTGGGAGCAGTCCCTCTGCAGCCTTCCTGCAGGATCCCTTCAGCTATTGGCAGGCAGCTCTCAGGTCCCCCTGGAGTCTTCTCCAGGCTGAACACCCCCAGCTCCCTCAGCCTGTCCTCACAGCAGAGCTGCTCCAGCCCTGGGATCATCTTTGTGGCCTCCTCTGGACTCTCTCCAGCAGCTCTGTGTCCTTCTCCTGCTGGGGACACCAGAACTGGAGGCAGGATTGGAGGTGAGGTCTGAGCAGAGCAGAGCCAAGGGGCAGAGTCCACATTCTCATGTTCTTACCAGCCACATCTCAGAAGCTGCATGAAGTCTGGCAAGCATCCAAACATGTCAGCAGCTGGTGAGCTGCCTGCCAGCAGAGCTGATCTGCCAAGTCAGGGACACAGTTAAGCCCTAGCTGAACCTTGGAGAGGAAAGAAACAAACACATTAAAAAACAAACAAACAAAGAAAGAAATGCACAGAAACCTGCAACCTGCAATTCCCCTGGGGCTGTGTCACACCAAGCCCTGGCAGCAGGGTCACCAAAGGCTCTGCCAGTCAAGCCTGTGATCTCAGGTGATGTCAGAGGCTGTGTTTTTGCAGACATGAATCACTCCTGATCTCAACCTTTCCTCAGGGATTTTTTTTCACAGCACATGGGAGCAGTTTCGTCTAAATACTCTCCTGTCCAGCTGCCACACACAGAGCCTAAGCCTGGGCAGGGGTACAGATGTGTCCTGCAGGCTAATCATCAATTACCCAAAGGGAGAGTTTGACTCATGCAGGATGTTCAGGGGGCACAGAAGGCCAGAAGAGGTCCATGCCCACAGCAGGATCTGGTTTGGCCATTGACAAATCTGTACCACTTGGATAGCTTGCAGAGAGCAGCTCCTTACCCACCAGCCTGGGAGGGAAGCCTACACTTGTTAAAGGTTCATTTGGGATGCATGATGGTGACACAAACCATCACTGACTTTGGGACATGCTGCTTGTCCATCAAAGAGCAGGCCCACAGTGTTCTCTCCAGCTTTGGGAAAAGACTTCCCTCTGTTTGCAGCAGCACAGAAGGCAAATCCTGTCCTGGGCTGCAGCCAGAGGAGTGTGGGCAGCAGGGCAGGAGAGGGGATTCTGTCCCTTGGCTCTGCTCTGCTCAGACCTCACCTCCAATCCTGCCTCCAGTTCTGGTGTCCCCAGCAGGAGAAGGACACAGAGCTGCTGGAGAGAGTCCAGAGGAGGCCACAAAGATGATCCCAGGGCTGGAGCAGCTCTGCTGTGAGGACAGGCTGAGGGAGCTGGGGTTGTTCAGCCTGGAGAAGAGAAGACTTGGAAGGACCTTAGCCCAACCTGATCTAGTGGAAGATGTCCCTGCTGACTGCAGAGGGGATTGGACTGGATGAGCTTTGGAGGTCCCTTCCAACCCAGAGCATTCTATGACTTAATGAAAATCCTTCTACCTCCCTTACAATGCTGTAAGGCCTCAAGGCAGGGGTCACCAGGAAAGGAAATACACAATTAATAATGCCAGGAAGAGGATCCTGTCATCAGCCAGAACTGCCACCACACTCAGCAGGGCTTGACTCAGTTCAGAGACCAGGCTGAAGAATCACAGAAACATTCAAGTTGGAAGAGACCCTCAGGAGCACCAAGTCCAACCCACAACCCTACTCTACAAGGCTCACCCCTAAACCAGAGCCCCAAGCACCACAGCCAAACCACCTTGAAACACAGCCAGGCTTGGGGACTCCACCACCTCCCTGGGCAGCACATTCCAATCCCTGACCACTCTTGATGGGAAAAATGTTTCCTACTGTCCAGTCTAAACCTCCCCAGTCACAGCTTGAGGCCATTCCCTCTTGTTCCATCACTAATGACCTGTGAGAAGAGACCAGCAGCAGCCTCTCCACAACCTCCTTTCAGGTAGTTGCAGAGAGCAATGAGGTCTCCCCTCAGCCTCCTCTGTTTCACACTACCCATCCCCAGCTCCTTCAGTTGCTCTTCATCAGATTTCTTCTCCAGGCCCTTCCCAGCTTCCTTGCCCTCCTCTGCCCTGGCTCCAGCACCTCCACATCTCTCTTGGACTGAGGTGCCCAAAACTGGACACAACACTCCAGCTGTGGCCTCCCCAGAGCTGAGTCCCAGGGGACAATCACAAGAAGTGAGGACAGAGAGAGGAAAGCAAAAAATGTGGCAAGTCCAAAGGGAAGCATTTAGCATCTTGTGGAAGGTCTGGGAGATGAATGAAGAGAAAAGCTGGAGAGAGGGAGCATGAAGTCATCAAGGAGAATGCAGGGAGGACTTGAGTCATGATCAGCATGGTACCCTCACAGGGAAAATATTTTCCCTCCTGTTTCCATGGAACTTCCTATGCCTCAGCTTCCACCACTGCCCCTTGTGCTGGCATTGGGCATCACCCAGCAGAGCCTGGCTCCAGCCTCTGGGCACTCCCCCTGCACATCTTTATCAGCATGAATGAGGTCACCTCTCAGGCTCCTCCTCTCCAAGCTACAGAGCCCTCAGCTCCCTCAGCCTCTCCTCATAAGGAAGATGTTCCACTCCCCTCATCACTTTTGTGGCTCTGTGCTGGGAACTCTCAAGCAGTTCCCTGAGGTCCTTCTTGACCTGAGGGTCCCAGAACTGGACACAATATTCCAGATGTGGCCTCAGCATTGCAGAGTAGAGGGGGAGGAGAACCTCCCTCGACCTACTCCCCACAGCCCTGAGCCTGTGCATTATTTACACAGGGGTTCAACATCATCCTCCAGGTGCACCTGACGAGATGACTGTGAAGAGGACACATCTGCCATTGGACTGTTATACTCCCAGGTGCAAAATGAAGCCATGGTTCAGAATCCCTTTCTTTCTCTAGAGGAAACTGCAGTGGTTAAGGCTGGAGCACAGCTAAGACTGCCTGGAGAGGCATCTGAGTGTGCTGCCATCGTTTGCTGCTGTTTACTACTCAGTTACAACAGGAATTGTAGATCACTCACAGCAGCTTGCTTTAATCTTGCCCACAGCACCCAATCCCAAGTGCACAGCCCCAGCTGTGCCCCTGCAAAGCTCCATTCCTGCCACAAACCAAAAGGCCTTGCAAGTTCCCTCTGGGTGGACTTCAGAACTTCATCACTTTGCTGCAGGAGATAACTTCTAGAGGGAAAAAAAAAAGAAATAAAGTATTTCTTATGAGGCCAGTGATAGACTCAAAAGAATTTCTGATTTCAGTTGTGTTTTTTATGCTCTCCTGTAAGAAGCCCTTGCTAACTGTCTTACACCTAGCCAAAGACAGGCTTAAAGTCACTCTCCATCAGTAGAACTTGAGAAGCCTGATGGGATAAAGAACCCCAGAGCTCCAATTCCTGTTCTGTGAATTCCTCGCTGAAGCTGAAGCAGTGCACTGCCAGGCAGCTCAGCTCCAGTGCCTGAAGGCAGCTGCAGGTTTCTCCCCCAGCAGATGGTGCAGAGTGCTGCTGGCAGCTCCCTTCTTGCCCTGCTTTGAAGGAGGAATCCTTCCCACCCTAACTCAGGGTTTCAACAAGTGAGGGACTTACTGCTCAGTGATGGTTTCCCACGGCTTGGATCTCCCTCCTTCAAGCAACTCCAAGTTCTGCTACTACCTACCTGACAAACTACAGATCAGAGAATCCTAGAATGGCTCATGTTGGAAGGAAGCTCAGAGATCATCTAACTCCAACCTCCCCTCCATGGACAACACTTGGCTGCCCAAGGGCTCATCCAACCTGGCTTTGAACACCACATGAGAGGAGGCAGCCACAACTACGCTGGGTTGTTCCAGAGTCTCACCACCCTCCTACTGAAGACCTTCTTCCTAAGATCCCTGCTGTGCCTCAGCTTCAAACCATTCCACAGATTTCACTGAAAGCATCTGGGTGGAACAGACCTCAAAGATCATCCAGTCCAACCCTTGACCCAGTGCAGAATCGTAGATTTGTGAGGGTTGGAAGGGACCTCAAGGCTCATCCAGTTCCAACCCCCCTGCCATGGGCAGGGACACCTCACACTACAGCAGGTTGCTCACAGCCACATCCAGCCTGGCTGCAAAAACCTCCAGGGATGAGGCTTCCACCACCTCCCTGGGCAACCTGTGCCAGTCTCTCACCACCCTCATGGGGAACAACTTCTTCCTAACATCCAATCTGAATCTTAGCAATTACCAAAAAGAGATAGAAAAGAGATCCTATCCCAGGGTGCAACTGAGCAGAGTCTGTCCCTGTCCCCTCCCTCTTGACCCCCACCCCTCAGCTATTGATAGACATTGATCAGATCCCTCTCAGCCTTCTCCTCTCCACACTAACCAGCCCCAGGGCTCTCAGCCTCTCCTCCCCAGGCAGTGCTCCAGTCCCTTCAGCATCCTTGCAGCCCTCCCTTGGACTCTCTCCAGCAGATCCCTGTCCCCACGTCCAGTTTTGCTCCCTTCCCCCTAGTCCCCTAGTGCAGGGAAAGCCTGGAATGGTTTCAGAGCTTCTCTGTGGGTTCACTGCTTAATTCCTCTCAACCCTCAGTAAGCACAAAGCCACAACACGAGAGACAGTGCAGCCCTGCGCAGTCACACACACTGTCAGACACTCTCCCTTCCCCTCCCTCCCTCCAGATCTCCTCAATTAAGGTCTTGCCTGGCTCTGCCATTGCTTTCTCGAGCTGGAACCCAGCACCCAGCACACAGCAACCTTTTGTCCTTGCCTGGTCGGTGCAGGCAAAGTTGGGATTTCACAATAACGAGGAGAGTTCCCCCAGCTGTTATTAATCTTTTGTTTTAATTAGAGTACTGAATAAACAGCTCAACAGGATCCTAGTTTAACAGAAGGATAAACAAGAACACTGATGACAAGTTGTTACAACTGCCTTAATGTACCTTTTTGCTTAATGAACATTGGAATATGCAAGAAAGTCTATTTTTTTTTTTGTTTCTTTTTTTTTTTTTGAGGGGAGGGGGAAAGGACACCCCAAAAGAAAACAATTTGCTGGTTGAGCAACAACAACAACAACAAAAAAACCCCAACTTCCTTTTTTATTTTCTCTCCTTTTTTTTCTTCTCCTTTTTTTTTCTCCTTTTTTTTCTCCTTTTTTTTCCTATGATGTTGAAACCAAAGTAATTTATATATAAAAATAAATGTTATGTTCTAAGCAGAACATTTTAGACAATTACATCTGTGCTTAACGACAACAACAGAAAAAAACCAAACAAACCCCCCCAAAAAAACCCAAAATATTGGTCACTCAAGACTAGAATCATTAATATTAATTAATATTTTAAAGGGTTTTATTTCTTTTTTTTTTTTTAAGGTGAGCAGAGTGGATGCAACTCAACACAAAGTGGAGCTCAAAGGATCATCAAAAAAAAAAAAAGAAAGAAAAAAAAGGGGCTGGAAAACAAAAAAGGGACTGAAAAAAAAATTGTCCATTTGGAATAATTAATTAAAAAAATGGGACTGAAAGAAAGAAAAAGAGCAAATTTGTCCATTCAGAATAATTAAGGAATTAAAAATAAATGAATAAAAAAAAAAGGACTGAAATAAAAAAGAGCAAATTTGTCCACTTGGAATAATTAATTAACAACAACAAAGAAAGAACTGAAAGAAAAAAAAAAGAGCAAATGTGTCCATTTGGAATAATTAACTAATTAAACAAACAAACAAACAAACAAAAAACAACAAAAAAGGGACAAAAAAGAAAGAGTAAACTTCTCCATTTGGAATAATTAATTAATTAATAAAAAAGGGACTTAAAAAAAAAAAAGAGCAAATCTGTCCATTTGAAATAATTAATTAATTAAAAAACAAAAATAGAAGAGACTGAAAAAAAAAAAGAGCAAATTTGTCCCATTGGAATAATTAATTAATTAAAAAGAAAACCAAACCAACAAAAAAGAGACTAAAAACAAAAAGAGCAAATTTGTCCAGTTGGAATAATTAACTAATTTAAGAAAAACTCCAAAGAGCAAAGTTGACCATTTGAAATAATTAATTAGTTAAAAAAAAAAAAGGGAGTGGGGGGAAAAAAAAAAGTAAATTTGTCCATTTGTAGTAATTAATTAAAAATAAATAAATAAAGGGGGACAGGGCTGGAAAAAAAATAAAGAGAAAATTTGTCCTGTTGGAATAATTAATGAATTAAAACAAAAAAATTGAAAAAGTAGTGACTAAATGAACTAATTAAATATTTCCAATCCTACCATGGAATGTGACAGCAGAGATGGGCCCAGGGCTGCCCTGGCAGAGGGAAGGGCAAGTTTGAACATCTCAGAACTCGTACCTTACACATTTAGTTAAATATAAACATTTGTTGTTATTTATACATAAAGTTGCTTCCAGAAAAAAAAACAAAACCAAAACCAAAACCCCCCCCCAAAAAATCCAAAAGAAACCTTCCCCCCCAAAAAAAACCACCAACCAAAACCCCAACCCCCCAACAGACTACGAATAAGTGATTTAGTTGCACTTCAAATCCGTTTTGTTCCTCCTTTAGCCAAGTGTGAGCTTTCTTCGTCTCCAGGCCCACTGCCCCTAGTGCACTTGTTTAGTGAAGAGACTTCCCCCTCAGCTGGAGGTTTTTTAAAAGCCTTTTAGAAGAGGCTTCTTCCCCTCCCCCTCCCCACCCCTTAACCTCCCCACTTCACCTCAATGTCCAAAGTGGCCCCGAGTTAATCCCTTTTAGTACGTTCTCAGAGTTTAGAGGACTCGTTTTAGAGCCAAGAACCACCACAAGGCTTTGCTTTTGGGTTGGGTTTGTTTCTTTTTTTTTTTTTCTTTCCTTTTAATCCCTCATGGAAAAAAAAATAAAATAAAAATATAAACTGAACCCAAAATCTCCTTCACAACTCGCAGCTCCCAAGGAAACAGTCAGGCATGGCTAGCACGTGGAAAATGCCAAGGGTCTGACAAGTCTTCCTTGCTTCCTTCCTCCACACCAAGCATCTCCCTCTCTCTCTCTTCCCCTTCGAGCTTGCCACAGAAAGAGCTTCGGCAAATCCCAGTGAGATGCTTCCCGGAAACAAAGATTCGTTCTGGTTGTTGGTCGTCGTCGTCGTCGTCATCGTGGTAGGTTGCATTCAGCTCTGTTTGGCAGCAGGGCTGACCTCATCCTGCAGCTTTATGCTTCCCTCCACAGCACCCACACAGCTCGCCACAGTGGTGGCAGGCCCTCAGCGGCAGGTAGCAGCACATACAGGGAGCCACGAAGGAGAGGGCTACCAGCGCCAGCCAGCGCAGGCAGAACTTGTCGTCGCTGGTGTCGCAGGAGCAGGGGTCGGAGAAGTCTCCTTCCGAGTCTGACATGCAGTGATAGAGCATGCTCTCTGCACACAGCATGCAGCTGACTTGGTAGATGCATCTTTTGATGGGGTCTGGAGCATCCTGGCACTTGCCCCGGCCGTTGTCTTCGTGGTTAAACCTCTCCTGGCAGTAGACGCAGCGGGAGCGCTCCCCCTCCTCTTTCCTTCTCTTGGAGTTCTTAAATTTGGACGAGGAAGGCTGAGTTTTAAATACCACAGAACTCTTGGAGTCTTTCAGGGAATTCGACTTAGTTCCATCCCCACAGGGGTATAAATAGTCGGATTTTTTACTGTCTGCTTTAGAAAAGGGGGGGTGTGAGTCTGCCTCCTCCCTCTCCAGCTCGTTCTTCCACATGTCAGGATGCCGGTAGTCAGCATACCGCCGGATCAGGATGTCCCGAGGGTTTATCCTCACAATCTCATCTTCATCCTGGAAACTGACGTGCCTGAGGGACTTCAGGGGCACCTGAAATGGCAAAGCACTGTGTCACAGGAGGTTAGGGGATGGAAGGGACCTCTGGAGATCTTCCAGTCCAACCCCCTGCCAGAGCAGGAGCAGAGAATCCAGCACAGCTCACACAGGAACACATCCAGATGGGGCTGGAAAGGCTCCAGAGAAGGAGACTCCACAACCTTTCTGGGCAGCCTGTTCCAGTGCTCTGGGACCCTCACAGTCAAGAAGTTCCTCCTCATGTTGAGCTGGAACCTCCTGTGCTGCAGTTTCTATCTATTGTCCCTTGTCCCATCCCAGGGTGCAACTGAGCAGAGCCTGTCCCTGTCCCCTCCCTCTTCACCCCCAGCCCTCAGCTATTGATAGACATTGATCAGATCCCTCTCAGTCTTCTCCTCTCCACACTGAACAGCCCCAGGGCTCTCAGCCTCTCCTCCCCAGGCAGTGCTCCAGTCCCTTCAGCATCCTTGGAGCCCTGCCTTGGAGTCTCTCCAGCAGATTCCTGTCCCTCCTGAACTGGGCAGCCCAGAACTGGATGCAATATTCCAGGTATTTCACTAGGGCAGAGGAGAGAGGGAGGAGAACCTCCCTGGATCTGCTGACACATTCTTCTTAATGCACTCAAAGCAAGACAAGTTTCCTAGAGCAGAGGCCCAAATTTCTGCCTATCTACAACGTAAGGCAGATTAGAAAATTAGGAAGTGTTGGGTTTTGTTTCCTTGCTACTTGAAGATACAAATTCCAGCTCCTTTTAGTGCTAACACAATTCACAGGCTTCTGAAATCACTGAGCCTTCTGCATCAGATTAGGACCGTCAGCTGTGGTACTCCTTCCTGACTTTTTAGTCTCTCAGAAGAGCTTTGGCTGTTTTGGAATCCACATCAAACTCGATGCTGTTCCCTGAACTCCTCTCCAAACAGAGGTTTTCCCATCTCAGAGTGGCAACTGATTCCACAGAGCAGTGGCACCTCAGGTGAATTGGATTTCTCCTCAGTGCTGATCCCCTGATACAGGATTAACTCCCTGATACACCCACTTGGAGTTTCTCCTGTTCTCTAGGAGAAGCTTTCCATTATTCCTACTTCAGGCTTTCAAACCCCCTCAACTTACATAATCATAGAATGGTCTGGGTTGGAAGGGACCTCCAAAGCTCATCCAGTCCAACCCCCCTGCAGTCAGCAGGGACATCTTCTAATAGATCAGGTTGCCCAGAGCCCTGTCCAGCCTTACCTTGAATATCCCCAGGGATGGGGCCTCAACCACCTCCCTGAGCAACCTGTTCCAGTGTTCCACCACCCTCTTGGTGCAGAACTTGTTCCTAACTTCCCCTTTTGCAAGAGAGTATTGAGCTACTTGTTCTCCAAGCTGTATTCCAGGCAAGGATTTTGCCATCTGAAGGAGAGCATTCAGCATTGTGACGAATCATTGGCAGTGGCTTCTGAAGGCATCTCCCCTCAGCTGATAGGAAGTACTTAACCCCACTGTGTTTAAAACCCTGGCAGGCAGACACAGAAGTACTTTTTGAGTTGTCAACTTGTAATGAATTAATCATAACTTAAGATCATTTAGCTCAAAAGGCAGTAAGAAGGAACACATTCAAACCAAACTAAACTCTGCCTTATGGTGAAAGGGCACAGGGGCACAAAAAACTTGAAAGCAGCTAAGGTTCTCCTCTTCCTCTACTCTGCACTGCTGAGGCTGGCTTTGGAATATGGTGTCCAGTTCGGGAGCCCCCTGCCAGAGCAGCAGCACCCAGGGGAGTCTGCACAAGAATGCATCCAGGTGGGGTTGGAAAGTCTCCAGGGAAGGAGACTCCACAACCTCTCTGGGCAGCCTGCTCCAGGGCTCTGGCATCCTCACAGTGAAGTTTCTCCTCATGTTGAACTCAAACCTTCTCTGTTCAAGTTTGTCTCCATTGTTCCTTGTCTTATTCCTGTGCACCACCCAAAAGAGCCTGGCCCCTCCACTTGACACCCACCCCTCAGCTATTGATAGACATTGATCAGATCCCTCTCAGCCTTCTCTTCTCCAGACTAAACAGCCCCAGGGCTCTCAGTCTCGCTTCACAGGGGAGATGCTCAAGCCTGTTGCACCACAAGCACAGGCAAACACCTTCACAAAGCCTTACCTTTGCCATACTAGAGTTGTAATATTTCAGCTGCAAAGCTTAGATCAGGCATTACATAGGATCAGAGGATGTTAGGGGCTGGAAGGGACCTTCAAAGACCATCCAGTCCAACCCCCTGCCAGAGCAGGACCAGAGAATCCAGCACAGGTCACACAGGAACACATCCAGATGGGGCTGGAAAGGCTCCAGAGAAGGAGACTCCACAACCTCTCTGGGCAGCCTGTTCCAGTGCTCTGGGACACTCCCAGTCAAGAAGTTCCTCCTCATGTTGAGGTGGAACCTCCTGTGCTGGAGTTTCTATCCATTGTCCCTTGTCCTATCCCAGGGCACAACTGAGCAGAGCCTGTCCCTGTTCCCTCCCTCTTCACCCCCAGCCCTCAGCTATTGATAGACATTGATCAGATCCCTCTCAGCCTTCTCCTCTCCACACTAACCACCCCCAGGGCTCTCAGCCTCTCCTCCCCAGGCACTGCTCCAGTCCCTTCAGCATCCTTGCAGCCCTCCCTTGGACTCTCTCCAGCAGATCCCTGTCCCTCCTGAACTGGGCAGCACACAACTGGATGCAATATTCCAGGTGAGGTCTCAGCAGGGCAGAGCAGAGGGGGAGGAGAACCTCCCTGGCTCTGCTGCACACCCTCCTCTGAATGCCCCCCAGGACCCCATTTCGAGAAGCTGAGAGTCCAACACCACACAGAGGGCCTCAGTTCTTGTCAGACACTCCAGGCTGTGCTGTTGCAGCAGGCAAGCCAAAGCAAGCAGTGCTGCTGGTGTTGCTCTCTCACCTGGTTGGGCTGGTTAGGCAAACAGGCTCTCCTGCTGCTGAAATCCTCCAGTGCTGAAGGCCTTAAGTTGGCACTGTTGTAGGGGTCACTGGTGACCACAGTGTCCTGCTGGAACAGCTGATCTTTCATCAATGAACCAGAGGTATTTTCTTGAGTAGCCTGCAAGACAGAACCACAACTCCCTTCAAATGATTTTGCATTTGGATAAAACAGAACCAAACCCTCCCCAAGGTCACCCAGAACTCCATTTAATACTCTGCAGAAGGTAGGATGGGCACAAGGACTTTTAAATACATCTTTGACAAGTGTGGGGAGTAGGCTGAGAGAAGTTCTCTTCCCTCATTACTCTGCCCTGCTGAGGCCACATGTGGAGTATTGTGTCCAGTTCTGGGACCCTCAGTTCAGGAAGGGCCTCAGGAAACTGCCTGAGAGTTCCCAGCACAGAGCCACAAAGGTGATGAGGGGAGTGGAACATCTTCCTTATGAGGAGAGGCTGAGGGAGCTGAGGGCTCTGTAGCTTGGAGAGGAGGAGCCTGAGAGGTGACCTCATTGCTGTTGATAAAGATGTGCAGGGGGAGTGCCCAGAGGCTGGAGCCAGGCTCCGCTGGGTGATGCCCAATGCCAGCACAAGGGGTAAGGGTGGGAGTTGAGGCATAGGAAACAGGAGAAAAAATTATTTCCCTGTGAGGGTGACAGAGCCCTGGAAGAGGCTGCCCAGGGGGGTTGTGGAGTCTCCCTCTCTGGAGATCTTCAAGACCTGCCTGGCTGTGTTCCTGTGTGACCTGCTCTAGGTGACCCTGCTCTGGCTGGGGGGTTGCACTGGATGAGCTTTGGAGGTCCCTTCCAGCCCCTGACACTCTGTGATTCTGTGATTTAAGAAGACAACTATTTCAGCCTCAGAAAATTAAAGAGTTCCTGCTCACACAACCTGGGCATCATAGATCCCTGCCTGTAACTCAGTTGCCCAAAGCAGTCTGAGGAATTTTTGAGGAAGGAAAGATTAGCCTCTGAGGTTACTCCTTCCCTAACCATCCACAAGACTGCCAGCATCCACAACTATGCATTGGGAGGAAAAAAAAGGATGAGGCTAAGCAGAACAAAGCTGAGCAGACCTTTGAATACATGAAAAGGAAGATCAGCTGGAAAGGAAGAGAGTCAGACTGGCTCAATTAAAATATCTAATTACAAGAGGTGTGTATTAAACAACTAATGACTGTCTTTGACATCAAGGTTCTATCAGGCAACTTGATGCAAAATTGAGACCATGTGGCAAGGCAATGAGGTATCCACGGGATGTGTGCCACTCAAAAGAAGGAAAGCAAGTCTCTTTGGGTGGAATATTGGCTTGGAAGATGATGCAGATTCTGAAGAGAATAGAAAACCAAACAGTTCTTGTGTTTGAAGCTGAGCTGACTGGGGCTCTAGAGACTATTTGATACAAATCCCATTGGGCTGCCAGAACATTTACTGCATAATCATAGAATGGTTGGGGTTGGAAGGGACCTCCAAAGGTCATCTAGTACTAAACCCAGAGAGAAGGCTTTGGGGAGACCTAATAGTGACCTTCCAGTACATGAAAGGGGCTACAAGAAGGCTGCAGAGGGACTGTTCCCAAAGGTCTGCAGGCACAGCATGAGGAACAATGGTTTGAAATGAGAGCAGAGCAGATTGAGATTGGATGTGAGGAACAAGTTCTGCACCAGGAGGCTGCTGGAACACTGCAACAGATTGCCCAGGGAGGTGGTTGGGGCCCCATCCCTGGAGGTATTCAAGGTGAGGCTGGACAGGGCTCTGGGCAACCTGATCTAGTGGAGGATGTCCCTGCTGACTGCAGCTCTTGGACTGGATGAGCTTTGGAGGTCCCTTCCAACCCAGAGCATCCTATGATTGTGATAAACACTGCAGAGTAGTTTGACACTGGGGTATGAGGGCAAGGAGGATGTTTGTTGCTTTATCAGAACAATCTTCCACAACTGCCATTTGTAACCTCTAAGGAGTGAAGCAGAAAAGATGAAGGAGTAGAATTGCTTTGTTTAGTTAAGAAGAGGAAGTAGTCAAGCCCTCAGGTTCTGGGCTTCTGTTCTGTGCCTTCATCACCTCTTCTGTAGCTGCATCACCTGCTGTGTAGCTGCGTCACCTGTTCTGTAACTGCATCACCTGTCACAGCTGTCTGACTTCTGTCATGTTTGCTTCCTGGGAAGAGAGAGAGCTCTGCACACCCTCAGGTGGAACTATGCCTTGGGGACTGGGTTGGGAGGAAGTTTGGCTCTTTTGGTGTCAAACCAGGCAGTTTGAATGCAGCAGGCAAGCAGCTTGCTCAAGTCAGTTTGCTTCCTTGTTCACAGATTGCCTCAGATTCTTGTCCCCTACCAAATACAAACTTCTTGCTCTAAAACTCAGCCAGCTCCACTGTAAAAAAAAAAAAAAAAAAACTAAAAATCAGAATTTTTTTTTCTTAGAAGTGTTTTTATATAGATTTTAGATACTAAAATGTGTAACTCCTGCTGTTGAGACCTGAAAAATAGAGCAGTGGAGCCTTCATTTACAGAATCATCACAGGATTAACCAGGTTGGAAAAGACCTTTGAGATCATCAAGTCCAACCCAGCACCATCTAATCAACTAAACCATGGCACTGATTTCTTTCAGGCTTTCCTGATTCAGCCATCCTGGGGCTGCCTATAGGCTGCCAACACTTTTTTTTTATTGAAAAAGTTTTGGAGTAATAAGAATTGAGAGCAGTTAAGCTTTGGAGTCTCCTACTACTGGCAGAAGAAAAATTACAGGCAGGGGAGAAAAAAAATTATTATAACTATAAATATATTTATTACTATTATTATTATTATTATTTTTTATTATTATTTCAGGAACATGAAAGGGAAAAAGCCTGCAACTTACAGGCATCTCAAGTGGGTTTTGGTGCATGCAAGGAGGATGTAAATGCTTCCTGTGCCTCATTTGTAGCTGCACTGTATTATTAACATCTGAATTGAGTTTGCCTGTGACCAAACAGAAAAGTTCACAAATGGTTTATATTTGACAAAAAAACACTAACTTGACAGTCATCACTTGTAAGGGAGTGTGATTTACCCTGGCTTGTTCTGATGGAGAAGGAAATGCTACCTGATGAAACACTACAGATTGGCAACACTTAGTGCATTTCATTAATTGCCTATGGGTAGTTCCTAGAAGGAGAAGTCAGACTCTTAGCCATTTGAAATGAATCTAACAATCTCTTGTGCTGAAATCATTTGGGTTTGGTAAAGCTTTTTGTGGAGTATCTTTCAAGAAGGGAGAGGAAATGTACTACATTTTTTTCTCACCACTATCCCTAACAGCCTCTTTGTGTCTGCATCTCTCTCATTTATAGGCTACCAACACTTTTTCCTTTTTTTTCTTAACAGTTTTGAAGTAATAAGAAATGGGAGCAGTTATGCTTTGGAGTTTCCTACTACTGGCAGAAGAAAAATTACAGGCAGGGGAGCTAAAAAAATAGAAGTTCAGCTTGTTCTTTCAGGAATTGTTGCTTTGGGCTTCCTCTCAACATGAATGGGAAAAAGCCTGCAACTTACAGCCATCTCCAGTGGGTTTTGGTGCATGCAAGGATTTATTTTAACTACCATTTTAGCAGCAAAAAGTGCAATGTGAGTCTTATTTTAGCAGAAAAAAAAAAAAAGTGCAATGTGAGACTGATTTTAGGAGCAAAAAAAAAAGTGCACCATGAAACACATTCCCAGCAGCAGGAGCTACTCCTGCATGCACATTGCCCAATGACACAGAAACTCTGGGCTCAAACCACAGGAAGAGCTGCATCCAGAATGAGGAAGAGATGCCTCCAACTATTTTTGGTTTGAGGGATCTGCTAAATGCTTACAAGGAGAAACTGCTGAAGCCAGGAACACACCTCAGAGCTCAAGGCCATGTTACTGAAACCACCAAGCACTACCTAACCAACACACAGGACATGCAGGAGTAGCTCCTCCTGGGAATATCTTTTACAGTGCACTTTTTTTGCTGCTGAAGCAAGTCTCATATTCAGCTTTTTTTCCCCCTAAAGTAAGTTTCATATTGCAGTTTTTGCTCCTAAAATGTCTCAATGTTGCACTTTTTGCTCCTAAAAGAAGTGTTACATTGCACTTTTTTACTCCTAAAATCCCTCATATTGCACTTTCTGACGCTGAAGTAAGTTTCATACTGCACTTTTTACTTCTAAAATCTCTCATATTGCACTTTCTGCTCCTAAAATTTCTCATATTCCACTTTTTGCTCCTAAAATGTCTCAATATTGCACTTTTTGATGTTAAAATAAGTTTTAAATTACACTTTTTTTGCACCTAAAATGTCTCATATGGCACTTTTTGCTCCTAAAATAAGTTATATATTGCACTTTTTCTCCTAAAACATCTCAATATTGCATTTTTTGCTGCTATAAGTTTCATATTGCACTTTCTGATGCTGAAGTAAGTTTCATACTGCACTTTTTACTCCTAAAATCTCTCATATGGCACTTCCTGCTCCTAAAATTTCTCATATTCCACTTTTTGCTCCTAAAATGTCTCAATATTGCACTTTTTGATGTTAAAATAAGTTTTAAATTGCACTTTTTTTGCACCTAAAATGTCTCATATGGCACTTTTTGCTGCTAAAATAAGTTTCATATTGCACTTTTTCTTCTAAAATAAGTTTTTAAATTGCACTTTTTGCTGCTAAAATATGTTTCATATTGCACTTTCTGCTGTTGAAGTAAGTTTCATACTGCACTTTTTACTCCTAAAATCTCTCATATTGCACTTTCTGCTCCTAAAATTTCTCATATTGCACTTTCTGCTGCTAAAATGTCTCAATATTGCACTTTTTGCTGCTAAAATAAGTTTCATATTGCACTTTCTGCTGCTGAAATTTCACACTGCACTTTTTACTCCTAAAATCTCTCATATTGCACTTTTTGATGCTGAAATTTCTCATATTGCACTTTTTGCTCCTAAAATAAGTATTACATTGCACTTTTTTACTCCTAAAATGTCTCATATTGCATTTTCTGCTGCTGAAGTAAGTTTCATGTTGCACTTTTTACTCCTAAAAAGTCTCATATTGCACTTTTTGCTCCTAAAATGTCTGCATATTGCACTTTTTGCTGCTAAAATAAGGTTTAAATTGCACTTTTTTGCTCCTAAAACATCTCATATTGCACTTTTTGCTGCTAAAGTAAGTTTTAAATTGCACTTTCTGCTGCTGGAGTAAGTTTCTTATTGCACTTTCTACTCCTAAAATCTCTCACACTGTACTTTTTGCAGCTAAAATTTCTCATTTTGTGCTTTTAGCTGCTAAATTGAGTTTCATATTGCACTTTTTCTCCTAAGATGTCTCAATATTGCACTTTTGGCTGCTAAAATAAGTTTCACATTGCACTTCCTGCTGCTGAAGTAAGTTTCATATTGCACTTTTTACTCCTAAAATGTCTCATATTGCACTTTTTGCTGCTAAAATGCCTCAATATTGCACTTTTTTGGTGCTCAAATAAGTTTGAAATGCACTTTTTTTCTCCTAAAATGTCTCATATTGCACTTTTTGCTCCTAAAATTCCTTAATATTGCACTTTCTGCTGCTAAAATAAGTGTCATATTGCACTTTTTGCTCCTAAAATGTCACAATATTGCACTTTTTGCTCCCAAAATCTCTCACATTGCACTTTTTGCTACTAAGTTTTCTCATATTGCACTTGTTGCTGCTAAAATGTTTTATATTGCACTCTTTGCTGCTAAAATGTCTCCGCACTGCCCTTTTTGCTGCTAAAATAAGACACTTTTTTTGCTGCTGCAGTCAGTTTCATACTGCATTTTTTACTCCTAAAACACCTCCTGTTGCACACAACCCCCACACTGCCCCAGCTGTTATCAGCTGGAGTGGTCTAGGGGGCAGGATGAGACCTGCAGAAACTCCTCCTCCTTCCTTTCCAGGGAGAAAGCAGAGAGCAGCCAGCAGGCAGACTTTATCCTTGCAACAACCTGCATTGCTCCCTGTCCCCATAGGTCATCCACAGGTTTTATTTGTGTGGTTTTTTGGCAGTTCACCCCCTCCCCCCCCCAAAACTCCCCACACTTTAGAGCAAGCAGGACACTTGCACTTGCTCACACAGGCAGCCCCACAGCTCCCCTTGGCAGTCCAGAAGGGCTCCAGCTAATAAAGGATGGAGGTGCTGAGCATCTCCTCCAGTGCTGACTAGTGGGGCAGACACTGCTGTATGGAACACAAACCTCCACCTTAAAGCAAGACTTTGTGCCCTTCTGCAGGGCAGTTATGCAGGAATGCTTTTATACAGCTCCAACCCAGGCACCACAATCCAAGCTGACTGACTTCCAAGGACAAATTCAGGGGTGGCAGGAGACAGAGAGAGGCATCTGACCTTTGGAAGGCAAGAACTCATGAGGCAGCTCTTTGGAATGCACAACCCTCAGCATGCCAGCCTAGGCACCACAGGTAAGTGGACATTGTCTAACCTGGGGAAAAATCCAAGAGAGGGGGGCACTTGTGATCTTACTGAGCCTCCAAACAGCACAGAATCACAGAAGGTTAGGGGTTGGAAGGGACCTCCAGAGGTCATTGGCTCCAACCCCCCTGCCAGAGCAGGCTGAACTATTGGCACCACCTCGTCTGCCCTGGAGAGCTCATCCTCCAGATTTGGGTAGGAAATGAAGAATTCTGGAGAGGAAATGAGGAGGAATTTCTGTTTTGTGAATCCTAGCATAGGATCAGAGGATGTCAGGGGTTGGAAGGGACCTCTGGAGATCATGGAGTCCAAGCCCCCTGCCAGAGCAGGACCAGAGAATCCAGCACAGGTCACACAGGAACACATCCAGATGGGGCTGGAAAGGCTCCAGAGAAGGAGACTCCACAACCTCTCTGGGCAGCCTGTTCCAGTGCTCTGGGACCCTCACAGTCAAGAAGTTCCTCCTCATGTTGAGGTGGAACCTCCTGTGCTGGCGTTTCTATCCATTGTCCCTTGTCCTATCCCAGGGTGCAGCTGAGCAGAGCCTGTCCCTGTCCCTTCCTTCCTGAACCCCACCCCTCAGCTATTGATAGACATTGATCAGATCCCTCTCAGCCTTCTTCTGTCCACACTAAACAGCCCCAGGGCTCTCAATCTCTCTTCACAGAGGAGATGTTCAAGTCCTTCCATTATCCTTGCAGCTCTCCATTGGATTCTCTCCAGCAGGGCCCTGTCTCTCTTGAATTTGGGAGCCCAAAACTGGACACAGTATTGCAGCTGTGGTCTCACCAGGGCAGAGAACTACAGAGATGCCAGATGAAGATCCTGAACTCTGATTTCTTAATGGAACTGAGAGTTTAGAGCCACAGCAATGCCAGGTGAGTATCCTGAATTTTGTAGTCTTAATTCAGCAGAGAGTTTAGACACAGCCAAACCATGGTTGGCAGAATCAAAAGGGCTTCCTTTGGCCAACACCTCCTGCACCAAAGTGATGCTTCATGACAAGGTCCAAGCCCTGAAACCCCACATTTATAGCACAGACCCTGCCAAGCTGTAAGGAGAGGCCCTGGAAACAGATGCTGTTGTATTGGAAATGCACTGAACTCAAAAGCAAAGATGTAAAAGTTTCCCCCCAGACTAAGTTTGGCCTGTTAAGCACCCAGCCCATTACAGATGTGCAGATGCACACATTCCCCTCTCTTTCCTACTGTCCTGAGCAATGACACCACCCACAGCCAACACCCTTTCCCCTGCACAGCCTCTGCAAAGCACAGCCCTGGTGTAGGCTCCTCAGTAGCATCATCTGTGGAGTAACCTCAGCCAGAGTTTAATGCACAACAGAAAGCTAGGCTGCTCCCAGCTGCTGCTAGAATCATTACTGGCCTATGGTTGCTAAGAATATGGAGTAGTCATCAACTGTTTCAGGACCAGCAGACTGTCAAACCTGCTCTAGGGGAAGGTGTCCCTGCCCAGGGTAGGGAGTTTGGAACTGGAGGAGCTTCAAGGTCCCTTCCAAGCCCTCACGTTCTGGGCTTCTGCCTGACAGCTTCAGTAAGAGTTTCTCTAGTCTCTCTGTTGTTCACCAAGGATGTTAAAATCTCAGCATTAAACCCCACCTGCACTTCAGGTGCTTGGAAAGGTTGCTGAGAGGATCAGAATTCCTGTGAGCTGTTCAGTGAATGCCTGCTGTGCAGGTTGTTTGCAGCACTACAAAAGCCTCAGTCCAACAGAAATACACAAAGGAGTTGGTGCAGAGCTGTCTGACTTCTGTCATGTTTGCTTCCTGGGAAGACAGAGAGAGCTCTGCACACCCTCAGGTGGAACTATGCCTTGGGGATTGGGTTGGGAGGAAGTTTGGCTCTTTTGGTGTCAAACCAGGCAGTTTGAATGCAGTAGACAAGCAGCACACAGCCCCTGCAAAGCCCAGCCTGGCACAGGCTGCCCAGTAGTATCATCTGTGGAGTAACCTAGGCCAGTTTTTAATGCACAATGGAAATCTGGTTTGCTCCCAGCTGCTGCTAGAATAATTACTGGCCTATGGTTGCTAAGAGATACTCTCCATTTTTTTTTTTTGTTAATTTTCTTTTTTTTTTTTTTTTCCCCAAGACTCCTAAAACCCTTTCTGTGCGTGCGGGCGAAAGGATGCTGGGGAAAGCAATAAACCCACTCCAGCTGCAGCTCTCCAGCAGAATTCAAAGCCAGATGACAGCTGGGGAGAAAATGAAAACCAGACCCAGCTTCCCTCCTCTTCTTCACATTTTCTCTCCTCGCTTCTCCCAGTTTGCCAGAGAGAGAATTTGCTTGGGAGAGGATTCAACATTGTTCTGTGAGCACGGTTAAAAATACTCCGCTCTGAGTCAGTTCAGGGACTGCACACCAGGATGGAGGGGAGGCCACATTGCTGTTGCACCCACTCCTTGCTTTTACCTCCCATGAGGCCTGAAAATCTGCTGTTTGATGCTAGCAAACACAAGACATGTTGAAGTGGTGTTTTTTTTTCCTTTTGTTTCTTAGCTGGTTAAAAAATCACACAGGTTGCCAAAATCCCAGAGCCCTTCTGCTGTAGCTGTATCTAAGGCTGATCACAGAATCACAGAAAACATCTGGTTGGAAGAGACCTCCAAGCTCATCCAGTCCAACCCTCCACCCAGCAATAAACCATGTCCCTAAGCACCAGCTCCACAGGTTGCTTGAACACCCCCAGGGATGGTGACTCCAGCACTGCCCTGGGCAGACCATTCCAATGGCTGAGAGCCCTCTCAGTGAAGAAATATTTCCTAGCATCCAGCCTGAACCTCCCCTGGTGCAGCTTGGAACCATTCCCTCTGCTCCTGTCCCTTGCCACCAAGGAGCAGAGGCTGTCCCCTCCTCACTCCAACCTCCCTTCAGGGAGCTGTGGAGAGCAATGAGGTCTCCCTCAGCCTCCTCTTCTCCAGCCTGCACACCCCCAGCTCCCTCAGCCCCTCCTCTAGCCCAGGGGCTCCAGGCCCTTCTCCAGCCTCACTGCCCTGCTCTGGACAGGCTCCAGCCCCTCAATGTCCTTCCTGCAGTGAGAGCCCAGAGCTGAACACAGCACTCCAGCTGTGGCCTCACCTGAGGTGAGTGCAGGGGGATGCTGGATCAACTATTTTCATATTTGGCAAAGAAACTCTGTTACAATCAGGTACCTACTTCTGACATGGGCTGAAAGAGTGCCTAGATTACTCTGAATGTTTTGTAGGGTTTAAAGTGAAAAAATAAAGGTATTTGACGTGCCAACATTGAGTATCCAGGTAAGTGGAAAGTTAAGCATTTGAGCCAACAGTCTGAGCTTGCAGCCTGGACTGCACCAAAACCAGCATGGCCAGAGGTGGAGAGAGGGGATCCTGACCGTCTGCTCTAGTCTGGGGAGACCTCAGCTGGAGTTCTGCATTCAGCTCTGGAGCCCTCAGCACAGGAAGGACATGGACCCAGTGGAGAAGGTCCAGGAAAATGCTCAGGGGGTTGGAGCAGCTCTGCTATGAGGACAGGCTGAGGGAGCTGGGGGTGTGCAGCCTGGAGAAGAGAAGGCTCCAGGCAGACCTAAGAGCAGCCTGCCAGGACCTGAAGGGACCTGCAAGAAGGCTGCAGAGGGACTGTTCCCAAAGGCCTGCAGGGACAGGACCAGGGACAATGGCTTGAAATGAGAGCAGAGCAGATTGAGATTGGATGTGAGGAACAAGTTCTGCACCAGGACGTTGCTGGAACACTGCAACAGGTTGCCCAGGGAGGTGGTTGAGGCTCCATCCCTCCACATATTCAAGGTGAGACTGGACAAGGCTCAGAGCAACCTGATCTAGTGGAGGATGTCCCTGCTGACTGCAGGGGGGGTTAGACTGGATGACCTTTGGAGGTCCCTCCCAACCCAACCCATTGTGTGATTCTTGCTTCCAAAGCTGTTCTACCTCAATATATAAAACATATGAGAGTTTTGTTAGGGATAGCAAGGAAGTGACCAATACATTAAGAACACAAAGCATAACCCTGTGGAAATGAGAGAGATGCAGACACAAAGAGGCTGTTAGGGATAGTGGTGAGAAAAAAATGTAGTACATTTCCTCTCCCTTCTTGAAAGATACTCCATAAAAAGCTTTACCAAATCCAAATGATTTCAGCACAAGAGATTGTTAGATTCATTTCAAATGGCTAAGAGTCTGACTTCTCCTTCTAGGAACTACCCATAGGCAATTAATGAAATGCACTAAGTGTTGCCAATCTGTAGTGTTTCATCAGGTAGCATTTCCTTCTCCATCAGAACAAGCCAGGGTAAATCACTTTACATTCCCTTACAAGTGATGACTGTAAGTTAGTGTTTTTTTGTCAAATATAAACCATTTGTGAACTTTTCTGTTTGGTCACAGGCAAACTCAATTCAGATGTTAATAATACAGTGCAGCTACAAATGAGGCACAGGAAGCATTTACATCCTCCTTGCATGCACCAAAACCCACTTGAGATGCCTGTAAGTTGCAGGCTTTTTCCCTTTCATGTTCCTGAAAGAAGAAGCTGAACTTTTCTATTTGTTTTTTCTCCCCTGCCTGTAATTTTTCTTCTGCCAGTAGTAGGAGACTCCAAAGCATAACTGCTCTTAATTCTTATTACTCCAAAACTTTCTTAATAAAAAAAAAAGTGTTGGCAGCCTATAAGCAGCCCCAGGATGGCTGAATCAGGAAAGCCTGAAAGAAATCAGTGCCATGGTTTAGTTGATTAGATGGTGCTGGGTGATAGGTTGGACTTGATGATCTCAAAGGTCTTTTCCAACCTGGTTAATCCTGTGATGATTCTGTAAATGAAGGCTCCACTGCTCTATTTTTCAGGTCTCAACAGCAGGAGTTACACATTTTAGTATCTAAAATCTATATAAAAACACTTCTAAGAAAAAAAAATTCTGATTTTTAGTTTGGTTTTTTTTTTTTTTTTTTTTACAGTGGAGCTGGCTGAGTTTTAGAGCAAGAAGTTTGTATTTGGTTGGGGACAAGAATCTGAGGCAATCTGTGAACAAGGAAGCAAACTGACTTGAGCAAGCTGCTTGCCTGCTGCATTCAAACTGCCTGGTTTGACACCAAAAGAGCCAAACTTCCTCCCAACCCAGTCCCCAAGGCATAGTTCCACCTGAGGGTGTGCAGAGCTCTCTCTCTTCCCAGGAAGTAAACATGACAGAAGTCAGACAGCTGTGACAGGTGATGCAGTTACAGAACAGGTGACGCAGCTACACAGCAGGTGATGCAGCTACAGAAGAGGTGATGAAGGCACAGAAGAGGTGATGCAGCTACACAACAAGTGATGCAGGTGATGAAGGCACAGGTGATGAAGGCACAGGTGATGAAGGCACAGGTGATGCAGCCACAGAAGAGGTGATGCAGCTACAGAAGAGGTGATGCAGCTACAGAAGAGGTGATGCAGCCACAGAAGAGGTGATGCAGCCACAGAAGAGGTGATGCAGCCACAGAAGAGGTGATGCAGCTACAGAAGAGGTGATGCAGCCACAGAAGAGGTGATGCAGCCACAGAAGAGGTGATGCAGCTACAGAAGAGGTGATGCAGCTACAGAAGAGGTGATGCAGCCACAGAAGAGGTGATGCAGCCACAGAAGAGGTGATGCAGCTACAGAAGAGGTGATGCAACTACAGAAGAGGTGATGCAGCTACAGAAGAGGTGATGCAGCTACAGAAGAGGTGATGCAGCCACAGAAGAGGTGATGCAGCTACAGAAGAGGTGATGAAGGCACAGAAGAGGTGATGAAGGCACAGAAGAGGTGATGCAGCCACAGAAGAGGTGATGCAGCCACAGAAGAGGTGATGCAGCTACAGAAGAGGTGATGAAGGCACAGAAGAGGTGATGCAGCTACAGAAGAGGTGATGAAGGCACAGAAGAGGTGATGAAGGCACAGAAGAGGTGATGCAGCCACAGAAGAGGTGATGCAGCCACAGAAGAGGTGACGCAGCCACAGAAGAGGTGATAAAGGCACAGAAGAGGTGATGCAGCTACAGAAGAGGTGATGCAGCACAGAAGAGGTGATGCAGCTACAGAAGAGGTGATGAAGGCACAGAAGAGGTGATGCAGCTACAGAAGAGGTGATGAAGGCACAGAAGAGGTGATGCAGCTACAGAAGAGGTGATGAAGGCACAGAAGAGGTGATGCAGCTACACAACAGGTGATGCAGCTACAGAAGAGGTGATGAAGGCACAGAAGAGGTGATGCAGCTACAGAAGAGGTGATGAAGGCACAGAAGAGGTGATGCAGCTACAGAAGAGGTGATGAAGGCACAGAACAGGCGATGAAGGCACAGAACAGGTGATGCAGCTACGGAAGAGGTGATGCAGCTACGGAAGAGGTGATGCAGCCACGGAAGAGGTGATGCAGCTACGGAAGAGGTGATGCAGCCACGGAAGAGGTGATGCAGCTACGGAAGAGGTGATGCAGCTACGGAAGAGGTGATGCAGCTACAGAAGAGGTGATGCAGCTACAGAAGAGGTGATGCAGCTACGGAAGAGGTGATGCAGCTACAGAAGAGGTGATGCAGCTACAGAAGAGGTGATGCAGCTACGGAAGAGGTGATGCAGCTACAGAAGAGGTGATGCAGCTACGGAAGAGGTGATGCAGCTACGAAGAGGTGATGCAGCTACGGAAGAGGTGATGCAGCCACAGAAGAGGTGATGCAGCTACAGAAGAGGTGATGCAGCTACGGAAGAGGTGATGCAGCTACAGAAGAGGTGATGCAGCTACAGAAGAGGTGATGCAGCTACGGAAGAGGTGATGCAGCTACGGAAGAGGTGATGCAACTACGGAAGAGGTGATGCAGCCACAGAAGAGGTGATGCAACTACAGAAGAGGTGATGCAGCCACAGAAGAGGTGATGCAGCCACAGAAGAGGTGATGCAGCTACGGAAGAGGTGATGCAGCTACGAAGAGGTGATGCAGCTACAGAAGAGGTGATGCAGCCACGGAAGAGGTGATGCAGCTACGGAAGAGGTGATGCAGCCACGGAAGAGGTGATGCAGCTACAGAAGAGGTGATGCAGCTACGGAAGAGGTGATGCAGCTACAGAAGAGGTGATGCAGCTACGGAAGAGGTGATGCAGCTACAGAAGAGGTGATGCAGCTACAGAAGAGGTGATGCAACTACAGAAGAGGTGATGCAGCTACAGAAGAGGTGATGCAGCTACAGAAGAGGTGATGCAGCTACAGAAGAGGTGATGCAGCTACAGAAGAGGTGATGCAGCCACAGAAGAGGTGATGCAGCCACAGAAGAGGTGATGCAGCCACAGAAGAGGTGATGCAGCCACAGAAGAGGTGATGAAGGCACAGAAGAGGTGATGCAGCCACAGAAGAGGTGATGAAGCACAGAAGAGGTGATGCAGCTACAGAAGAGGTGATGCAGCTACAGAAGAGGTGATGAAGGCACAGAAGAGGTGATGCAGCTACAAAGGTGATGCAGCACAGAAGGTGATGCAGCCACAGAAGAGGTGATGCAGCACAGAAGAGGTGATGCAGCTACAGAAGAGGTGATGAAGGCACAGAAGAGGTGATGCAGCCACAGAAGAGGTGATGAAGGCACAGAAGAGGTGATGCAGCTACAGAAGAGGTGATGAAGGCACAGAAGAGGTGATGCAGCTACAGAAGAGGTGATGAAGGCACAGAAGAGGTGATGCAGCTACAGAAGAGGTGATGCAGGCACAGAAGAGGTGATGCAGCTACAGAAGAGGTGATGCAGCACAGAAGAGGTGATGCAGCTACAGAAGAGGTGATGCAGCTACAGAAGAGGTGATGCAGCTACAGAAGAGGTGATGCAGCTACAGAAGAGGTGATGAAGGCACAGAAGAGGTGATGCAGCTACAGAAGAGGTGATGAAGGCACAGAAGAGGTGATGCAGCACAGAAGAGGTGATGCAGCTACGGAAGAGGTGATGCAGCTACGGAAGAGGTGATGCAGCCACAGAAGAGGTGATGCAGCTACGAAGAGGTGATGCAGCACGGAAGAGGTGATGCAGCCACGGAAGAGGTGACGCAGCCACAGAAGAGGTGATGCAGCTACAGAAGAGGTGATGCAGCTACAGAAGAGGTGATGCAGCTACAGAAGAGGTGATGCAGCACAGAAGAGGTGATGCAGCTACAGAAGAGGTGATGCAGCCACAGAAGAGGTGATGCAGCCACAGAAGAGGTGATGCAGCACAGAAGAGGTGATGCAGCTACAGAAGAGGTGATGCAGCACAGAAGAGGTGATGCAGCCACAGAAGAGGTGATGCAGGCACAGAAGAGGTGATGCAGCTACAGAAGAGGTGATGAAGGCACAGAAGAGGTGATGCAGCCACAGAAGAGGTGATGAAGCACAGAAGAGGTGATGCAGCTACAGAAGAGGTGATGCAGCTACAGAAGAGGTGATGAAGGCACAGAAGAGGTGATGCAGCTACAGAAGAGGTGATGAAGGCACAGAAGAGGTGATGAAGGCACAGAAGAGGTGATGAAGGCACAGAACAGGTGATGCAGCTACGGAAGAGGTGATGCAGCCATAGAAGAGGTGATGCAACTACAGAAGAGGTGATGCAGCCACAGAAGAGGTGATGCAGCTACGAAGAGGTGATGCAGCCACAGAAGAGGTGATGCAGCTACAGAAGAGGTGATGCAGCACAGAAGAGGTGATGCAGCTACAGAAGAGGTGATGCAGCACAGAAGAGGTGATGCAGCTACGGAAGAGGTGATGCAGCTACAGAAGAGGTGATGCAGCTACAGAAGAGGTGATGCAGCTACGGAAGAGGTGATGCAGCTACAGAAGAGGTGATGCAGCTACGGAAGAGGTGATGCAGCTACGGAAGAGGTGATGCAGCTACGGAAGAGGTGATGCAGCCACAGAAGAGGTGATGCAGCTACAGAAGAGGTGATGCAGCTACGGAAGAGGTGATGCAGCTACAGAAGACGTGATGCAGCTACGGAAGAGGTGATGCAGCTACGGAAGAGGTGATGCAGCTACGGAAGAGGTGATGCAGCTACGGAAGAGGTGATGCAGCCACAGAAGAGGTGATGCAGCTACAGAAGAGGTGATGCAGCTACGGAAGAGGTGATGCAGCCACAGAAGAGGTGATGCAGCTACAGAAGAGGTGATGCAGCTACGGAAGAGGTGATGCAGCCACGGAAGAGGTGATGCAGCTACGGAAGAGGTGATGCAGCCACGGAAGAGGTGATGCAGCTACGGAAGAGGTGATGCAGCCACGGAAGAGGTGATGCAGCTACGGAAGAGGTGATGCAGCTACAGAAGAGGTGATGAAGGCACAGAAGAGGTGATGCAGCTACGGAAGAGGTGATGCAGCTACAGAAGAGGTGATGCAGCTACAGAAGAGGTGATGCAGCTACAGAAGAGGTGATGCAGCTACAGAAGAGGTGATGCAGCTACGAAGAGGTGATGCAGCTACAGAAGAGGTGATGCAGCTACAGAAGAGGTGATGCAGCCACAGAAGAGGTGATGCAGCCACAGAAGAGGTGATGCAGCCACAGAAGAGGTGATGAAGGCACAGAAGAGGTGATGCAGCCACAGAAGAGGTGATGAAGGCACAGAAGAGGTGATGCAGCTACAGAAGAGGTGATGCAGCTACAGAAGAGGTGATGAAGGCACAGAAGAGGTGATGCAGCTACAGAAGAGGTGATGCAGCTACAGAAGAGGTGATGCAGCCACAGAAGAGGTGATGCAGCCACAGAAAAGGTGATGCAGCTACAGAAGAGGTGATGCAGCACAGAAGAGGTGATGCAGCCACAGAAGAGGTGATGCAGCTACAGAAGAGGTGATGCAGCTACAGAAGAGGTGATGAAGGCACAGAAGAGGTGATGCAGCTACAGAAGAGGTGATGAAGCACAGAAGAGGTGATGCAGCTACAGAAGAGGTGATGCAGCACAGAAGAGGTGATGCAGCTACAGAAGAGGTGATGCAGCACAGAAGAGGTGATGCAGCTACAGAAGAGGTGATGCAGCTACAGAAGAGGTGATGCAGGCACAGAAGAGGTGATGCAGCTACAGAAGAGGTGATGCAGGCACAGAAGAGGTGATGCAGCTACAGAAGAGGTGATGCAGCACAGAAGAGGTGATGCAGCACAGAAGAGGTGATGCAGCTACGGAAGAGGTGATGAAGGCACAGAACAGGCGATGAAGGCACAGAACAGGTGATGCAGCCACAGAAGAGGTGATGCAGCTACGGAAGAGGTGATGCAGCTACGGAAGAGGTGATGCAGCCACAGAAGAGGTGATGCAGCTACAGAAGAGGTGATGCAGCTACGGAAGAGGTGATGAAGGCACAGAAGAGGTGATGCAGCTACACAACAGGTGATGCAGCTACGGAAGAGGTGATGAAGGCACAGAAGAGGTGATGCAGCTACGGAAGAGGTGATGCAGCTACGGAAGAGGTGATGCAGCTACGGAAGAGGTGATGCAGCTACGGAAGAGGTGATGCAGCCACAGAAGAGGTGATGCAGCTACGGAAGAGGTGATGCAGCTACAGAAGAGGTGATGCAGCTACGGAAGAGGTGATGCAGCTACGGAAGAGGTGATGCAGCTACGGAAGAGGTGATGCAGCTACGGAAGAGGTGATGCAGCTACAGAAGAGGTGATGCAGCTACAGAAGAGGTGATGCAGCTACAGAAGAGGTGATGCAGCTACAGAAGAGGTGATGCAGCTACGAAGAGGTGATGCAGCCACAGAAGAGGTGATGCAGCTACGGAAGAGGTGATGCAGCCACAGAAGAGGTGATGCAGCTACAGAAGAGGTGATGCAGCTACAGAAGAGGTGATGCAGCTACAGAAGAGGTGATGCAGCTACGGAAGAGGTGATGCAGCTACAGAAGAGGTGATGCAGCTACAGAAGAGGTGATGCAGCCACAGAAGAGGTGATGCAGCCACAGAAGAGGTGATGCAGCTACAGAAGAGGTGATGCAGCTACAGAAGAGGTGATGCAGCTACAGAAGAGGTGATGCAGCCACAGAAGAGGTGATGCAGGCACAGAAGAGGTGATGCAGCTACAGAAGAGGTGATGCAGCACAGAAGAGGTGATGCAGCACAGAAGAGGTGATGCAGCTACAGAAGAGGTGATGCAGCCACAGAAGAGGTGATGCAGCTACAGAAGAGGTGATGCAGCACAGAAGAGGTGATGCAGCCACAGAAGAGGTGATGAAGGCACAGAAGAGGTGATGCAGCTACAGAAGAGGTGATGCAGCTACAGAAGAGGTGATGAAGGCACAGAAGAGGTGATGCAGCCACAGAAGAGGTGATGCAGCCACAGAAGAGGTGATGAAGGCACAGAAGAGGTGATGCAGCCACAGAAGAGGTGATGAAGGCACAGAAGAGGTGATGCAGCTACAGAAGAGGTGATGCAGCCACAGAAGAGGTGATGCAGCTACGGAAGAGGTGATGCAGCCACAGAAGAGGTGATGCAGCCACAGAAGAGGTGATGCAGCTACAGAAGAGGTGATGCAGCTACGGAAGAGGTGATGCAGCTACAGAAGAGGTGATGCAGCTACGAAGAGGTGATGCAGCTACGGAAGAGGTGATGCAGCTACGGAAGAGGTGATGCAGCTACAGAAGAGGTGATGCAGCTACAGAAGAGGTGATGCAGCTACGGAAGAGGTGATGCAGCTACAGAAGAGGTGATGCAGCTACGGAAGAGGTGATGCAGCTACAGAAGAGGTGATGCAGCTACGGAAGAGGTGATGCAGCTACGGAAGAGGTGATGCAGCCAGAGAAGAGGTGATGCAGCTACACAACAGGTGATGCAGCTACGGAAGAGGTGATGCAGCTACAGAAGACGTGATGCAGCTACGGAAGAGGTGATGCAGCTACGGAAGAGGTGATGCAGCTACGGAAGAGGTGATGCAGCCACAGAAGAGGTGATGCAGCTACGGAAGAGGTGATGAAGGCACAGAAGAGGTGATGCAGCTACACAACAGGTGATGCAGCTACAGAAGAGGTGATGCAGGCACAGGAAGAGGTGATGCAGCCACAGAAGAGGTGATGCAGCTACAGAAGAGGTGATGCAGCCACAGAAGAGGTGATGAAGGCACAGAAGAGGTGATGAAGGCACAGAAGAGGTGATGAAGGCACAGAAGAGGTGATGCAGCCACAGAAGAGGTGATGAAGGCACAGAAGAGGTGATGCAGCTACAGAAGAGGTGATGCAGCTACAGAAGAGGTGATGCAGCACAGAAGAGGTGATGCAGCCACAGAAGAGGTGATGCAGCCACAGAAGAGGTGATGCAGCTACAGAAGAGGTGATGCAGCCACAGAAGAGGTGATGCAGCTACAGAAGAGGTGATGCAGCTACAGAAGAGGTGATGCAGCCACAGAAGAGGTGATGCAGCTACGGAAGAGGTGATGCAGCTACGGAAGAGGTGATGCAGCTACGGAAGAGGTGATGCAGCTACGGAAGAGGTGATGCAGCTACGGAAGAGGTGATGCAGCTACAGAAGAGGTGATGCAGCCACAGAAGAGGTGATGCAGCCACAGAAGAGGTGATGCAGCTACGGAAGAGGTGATGCAGCTACAGAAGAGGTGATGCAGCTACGGAAGAGGTGATGCAGCCACGGAAGAGGTGATGCAGCTACACAACAGGTGATGCAGCTACGGAAGAGGTGATGCAGCTACAGAAGAGGTGATGCAGCTACAGAAGAGGTGATGCAGCTACGGAAGAGGTGATGCAGCCACGGAAGAGGTGATGCAGCTACAGAAGAGGTGATGCAGCTACGGAAGAGGTGATGCAGCCACAGAAGAGGTGATGCAGCTACAGAAGAGGTGATGCAGCTACGGAAGAGGTGATGCAGCCACAGAAGAGGTGATGCAGCTACGGAAGAGGTGATGCAGCTACGGAAGAGGTGATGCAGCTACGGAAGAGGTGATAAAGGCACAGAAGAGGTGATGCAGCTACAGAAGAGGTGATGCAGCTACGGAAGAGGTGATGCAGCACAGAAGAGGTGATGCAGCTACAGAAGAGGTGATGCAGCTACAGAAGAGGTGATGCAGCTACGGAAGAGGTGATAAAGGCACAGAAGAGGTGATGCAGCTACAGAAGAGGTGATGCAGCTACGGAAGAGGTGATGCAGCTACAGAAGAGGTGATGCAGCCACAGAAGAGGTGATGCAGCTACGGAAGAGGTGATGCAGCTACAGAAGAGGTGATGCAGCTACAGAAGAGGTGATGCAGCTACAGAAGAGGTGATGCAGCCACAGAAGAGGTGATGCAGCCACAGAAGAGGTGATGCAGCTACAGAAGAGGTGATGCAGCCACAGAAGAGGTGATGCAGCTACGGAAGAGGTGATGCAGCCACGGAAGAGGTGATGCAGCTACAGAAGAGGTGATGCAGCCACGGAAGAGGTGATGCAGCCACGGAAGAGGTGATGCAGCTACAGAAGAGGTGATGCAGCTACGGAAGAGGTGATGCAGCCACAGAAGAGGTGATGCAGCTACAGAAGAGGTGATGCAGCTACGGAAGAGGTGATGCAGCTACGGAAGAGGTGATGCAGCTACAGAAGAGGTGATGCAGCTACGGAAGAGGTGATGCAGCCACGGAAGAGGTGATGCAGCTACGGAAGAGGTGATGCAGCTACGGAAGAGGTGATGCAGCTACAGAAGAGGTGATGCAGCTACAGAAGAGGTGATGCAGCTACAGAAGAGGTGATGCAGCTACGGAAGAGGTGATGCAGCTACGGAAGAGGTGATGCAGCTACAGAAGAGGTGATGCAGCTACAGAAGAGGTGATGCAGCTACACAACAGGTGATGCAGCTACACAACAGCTGATGCAGCTACACAACAGCTGATGCAGCTACACAACAGGTGATGCAGCTAAACTTTTCTCTCCTTTCCCAGTATCAAACTTGTTAAATACAGAGACTGATAGATATTTGCTTTGATGATGTCCCCATCCTTATGCAGAAATGCAGGAACTAGACAGCATAATCAAGAGGTAATTAGTTTCCTCTAATCTCATTAGGCCCGTAGAAATTGCTCAATTATTAAATCTTGCAACAAAGCTTGTTCAAACAAGGCTCTTCCACGCTGATTAAAGATTGCATTAACTTCGGCACACATTTCCTTCCCTCTGTCAAAAGTCTCCATTCCTCTTTTAAACCCCAAAGATCTACTATTTATAGCAATTTTACTTCCAAAGTGCCTTAAAATAAAGCACTCTAAATAAAGAGCAACAGGTGGCTGCCCAGCCAGCACTTACATCTCTTCTGCCATAAAATGGGAAGAAACAGGAGACTCTTCTGCATCACCACTGCATTGCAGTATCCCTTCTAAATCCTTGACTCTCAGTCTCCCACCATAACTTGATTCCTTACCCTGTGTTCAAAGGAGGGCTGCTGATTTTCTTGACTCTTGAGTTGCAGAGGTTCTACACTGCACCCAGCCACACTGACAGGTAATTTCATGTTGCAGAAATGACAGAACTCTCCCCCCTCAACAAACCACTTAGGAATGCTATCAGTTACCTAAATAGTCACTAAGACACCCTGAGTCACCTTCTTCATTTATCAGCTTCATTTGATTTTAATTATCTGACCTCTGAAAACTGAGATGTGTTAGAATGAAGCCAAGACTGCCCCTGAGACTCTCTAGAGGAAAGAAGAGATGAGCAGCACACAGACACAAGGATTTTACTCTGTTACGTTACAGAGAATAGGTTGGGTTGGAAGGGACCTCCAAAGGTCAGCCAGTCCAACCTCCCTGCACCAAGCAGGGACATCCCCAACTAGATCAGGTTGCTCAGAGCCTTGTCCTGACCCTGAATATCTCCAGGGATGGAACCTCAACTACCTCCCTGGGCAATCTGTTGCAGTGTTCCAGCAGCCTCCTGGTGCAGAACTTGTTTCTCACATCCAATCTCAATCTGCTCTGCTCTCATTTCAAACCATTGTCCCTGGTCCTGTCCCTGCAGGCCTTTGGGAACAGTCCCTCTGCAGCCTTCTTGGAGCCCCTTCAGGTCCTGGCAGGCTGCTCTTAGGTCTGCCTGGAGCCTTCTCTTCTCCAGGCTGCACACCCCCAGCTCCCTCAGCCTGTCCTCATAGCAGAGCTGCTCCAACCCCCTGAGCATTTTCCTGGCCCTCCTCTGGAGCTGCTCCATCAGATCCATGTCCTTCCTGTGCTGAGGGCTCCAGAGCTGGATGCAGCACTGCAGGTGAGGTCTCCCCAGAGCAGAGCAGAGGGGCAGGATCCCTCTCTCCACCTCTGGCCATGCTGCTTTGGATGCAGCCCAGGCTGTGATTTGCCTTCTGTGCTGCAAGCTCACACTGCCTGCTCCTGCCCAGATGTATCCATGACACTTGTTTACACTGGCTTTTGAATTCTATGCATTCTTGGCCACTACCAGGCAGTGCTGCAGCATTTGCTAGGGGATTTGCCTAAAGCATCAGAATTCTGAAGCAGAGGAGGAAGTGTTTGCCATTTCTGTCACTATGACCTACAGAAATTGAATGCTGCAAACAAGGATCACTAAAAACCTGTATCACAACAAGTTCCTGCTTTATCTTCCCAATGCTTTTAAAACCTTCCACCCTTTAACTGTTATCTCAGCATCCTTTCAACTCTAACCACACAATGTTCAATGAAGAGTGAAATCTTGGGAAACAAATAGGATCTACAAGTAAAAAAAATAAAAGAAGATTCCTGATTCCTTTGTTGTTGTGTTTTTTTTTTTCTTTCCCCAGAAGAATATTTCATGTTCCCATGAGCAAAAAGAGGACACAGAACTTAGGACAGGTATTGTGAACTTAAAAATTAAACTCAGGGTGGTTAATCATCATATTGATTAAATATTTACTACCTAGGTTAGGACAGAACATTCTACATCTTTTGGATAACTGTTCTGGAACTCTTTTCATTGGAAGGAAATTTTGCTACTGCTCTTCTTTTGCTTGTTCTCACCAATGAAAAGGAAAAATGTTCCATGAATTTCATGAAATTTGCACAATTAATGGTAAAAAAGGAGAAGACTTACTTGAAGGCAGTCTTCTGCCACTTCAACATCATTTTGGGAGGGTGCATAACCTACAGGAAGAGTAAAGGAAAACAAATAATCAAACAAACCAAATGCAAAACCTCTAAACCACAACAAAGCACACAAGGTTATTGTCTTTTGATTTACAGTTTACTGCTTCCAGTAGTCCACACCATCCTTTAATATCCAGCTGTGATGATAGAAATATGCTGCTTTTCTTTTTTACCCAGTAGCTAGCTGTATTTCATGGGGATTTTACTGAGTGCCACTCATTTCTACATTCTTCACTTTATGTACTTAGTATTCCCAGCCACACACAATCACAGAATTGTCAGGGTTGGAAGGGGCCTCAAGGCTCATCCAGTTCCAAACCCCCTGCCATGGGCAGGGACACCTCACACTACAGCAGGTTGCTCACAGCCACATCCAGCCTGGCCTTAAAATCCTCCAGGGATGAGGCTTCCACCACCTCCCTGAGCAACCTGTGCCAGTCTCTCACCACCCTCTTGGGGAAGAACTTCTTCCTAACATCCAATCTGAATCTCCCCATTTCTAGTTTTGCTCCATTCCCCCCAGTCCTATCACTCCCTGACACCCTCAAAAGTCCCTCCCCAGCTTTCTTGGAGCCCTCTTCAGATACTGGAAGGCCACAAGGAGGTTTCCTTGGAGCTTTCTCCAGACTGAACAACCCCAACTCTCTCAGCCTGTCTTTATACTCCTTTTTTGTTCCCACCTCTATTGTAGAAGCATTTTCCAAATACCCTCAGGAGTCAGAAGCAGGGGAGGCCATTCTTGTTCATGCAAGCATTTTGCAAACTAAAGGCAGATAGATTTGGTTGGCATGAATGCAGAGAGGGCTGCATTTGGCTATAAATCAGCAGAAACTGGGACTGTGAGAGCCTTAGAGAGAAGAGGACTCACGTGCTCTCTAATTATTTCTCTTGCAGGGAGAGGGATGATATCAGCACAATTCAAAAAGAAGTCATTCCAGTATGTCAAGCAGCATTTTCACTTCAGAAATGTTTCTCCCTTTGCTAACATCACACAGAGCAAATCCCTACACTTGCAGCACAGCACAGAGTATTTTGGGTGAATTTCTGCCTTTGAATGACTTCTCGGGAGGCGGAAGGAGCAGTTCTCTCCATTCAGCAGACACCTGGGCTCTGCCCTCCCTCCCTCTCCAGCAACACATTGATCATTTGCAGCTGAGAATTGAGGCTTGATGATCACAGGACCACACAGGATCAGAGGATGGTAGGGGTTAGAAGGAACCTTCGAAGGCCATCGATTCCAACCCCCTGCCAGAGCAGGACCAGAGAATCCAGCACAGGTCACACAGGAACACATCCAGATGGGGCTGGAAAGGCTCCAGAGAAGGAGACTCCACAACCTCTCTGGGCAGCCTGTTCCAGTGCTCTGGGACCCTCACAGTCAAGAAGTTCCTCCTCATGTTGAGGTGGAACCTCCTGTGCTGCAGTTCCTATCCATTGCCCCTTGTCCTATCCCAGGGCACAACTGAGCAGAGCCTGTCCCTGTCCCCTCCCTCTTGACCCCCACCCCTCAGCTATTGATAGACATTGATCAGATCCCTCTCAGTCTTCTCCTCTCCACACTAACCACCCCCAGGGCTCTCAGCCTCTCCTCCCCAGGCACTGCTCCAGTCCCTTCAGCATCCTTGCAGCCCTCCCTTGGACTCTCTCCAGCAGATCCCTGTCCCTCCTGAACTGGGCAGCCCAGAACTGGATGCAATATTCCAGGTGAGGTCTCAGCAGGGCAGAGCAGAGGGGGAGGAGAACCTCCCTGGCTCTGCTGCACACACTCCTCTGAATGCCCCCCAGGACCCCCTTGGCCTTCTTGGCCCCCAGGGCACATTGCTGTGCCATGCAGAACTTGTTATCCACCAGCACTCCCAGGTCCTTCTCCTTGGGGCTGCTCTCCAGCAGATCCCCTCCCAGCCTGTCCTGCTGCAGTTGATTATTGCTTCCCAGGTGCAGGACTCTGCACTTCTCCTTCTTGACCCTCAGGAGGTTCCTCTCTGCCCAGCTCTCAGTCTGTCCAAGTCTCTGAATGGCCTCACAGCCTTCAGGTGTCTCAGCCAAGCCTCCCAGCTTGGTATCTTCTTCAGCTTGCTGACTGCTCCCATCAGGTCAGTTGGCTATGTTACTATTACAGTCCAGTTTTCTACTGACTGATACAAACCTGTCCTCAGCACTACTCTGTCAGTAAGCAAACAAAACCCTTAACAGATACAAAGGGCACTCAGTGGGTCTCAAGTCACTCAGCTTCAGAGCTTATCCTCCAAGAACACAGCTTCTGAGGTAAGCTCCAAGCCAGACACTGCAACCCTCTAGCTTCCTCCATTTCTCCATGTCTAAAAAGAGGAAAGGCAATGCTTTTTATTATGCTGGGATGTTTCTGGGGATCACCTTCCCAGATTTGTGAAGACAGATTAAGACACTTGCACGAATTGCACTTTAGAAATGCCAAAAGTACTATTTAAAACCTGTTAGAATCTCAATCTGCTCTAAGTCAATCCACATCCTTCAAGGCTGGCAGCATTTAATGTCACGCAAAGTGCTCTGACTTGTCTCAGTCACTGAAACAATCAGCACCAACCTCCCCCTCCCCCAGCCAGCTCCAGCTGACACATGTACCTTGAGAAATATCCTCTACTGCTCTCCGAATACCTCTGTCAAAAGCTCTGGCATCAGCAGGACTCTGAAAAGTGAGGCCAAACTTCTTGTCATCAATCTTCCAGTGGTAAAATGTAGGAGTAACTTTGTTGTAAACGAGGTCCTTCTTTAATGTGCATTCCAAGACCACCTTCCAGAAAGAAGGAGAAAGGGAGGGGGGAGAAAGGCATCACTGAGTAAGCCATGACATTTTTGCTGACAAAATGCAGTGGTTGTGAATTACTTGCAAGCATCCATCAGGAAAAAGTCTCACTTGAAAGTCCTCCCTGTTACAAGGATGTAATTAACACTTAATTTCCATTAGGGCCAAATTACTCACTAGGTGCTATGGGTTAAGGACACTTTGTACACTGAGCCTCAGCAGCACAGCTGCAGCTGCTCACTACAGACTTGCTGGATGTCCAGCAAAGGAAAGAGCTTCCCCCTCCCCCCCAAGCAGTACTCTGCTGATATCAAGCACTGCTGTGGCACTGGGAATTTTATTTGTCCACCTATTCCGTAACATGTTTCAGCAGCTCTGTGCTGCTTAGAGACCACATCAGTTTTCTCCTCCAAGGGCCAGCAAGGCAAGAATAGAGGAAACTGGCTTTTATTAGTCAAAAATAAAATGTTTTGGAATCTATTACAGCCTGTACCTAGACAGAGGTGTATTTATGGCTCATACTGAACTCCAGTGAGAACAGTCATTAGGAATATTCAACAGAGATATTTAACCATTACAGGCATGGGTGCACAGTTGGCTACAGAGCAAAGCCACAGCCTTCACATAATTCCCCCACCTGAAATTTACCCAGCAGTGTTAGACTTGATATTTCTTGATTAAAAAAATAATCCAAGGTGAACAAGAAAGGCCAGAGGGGCAAGCACTGATGTGTTCCTGGATGGGTACAGGCACAGGTGTAATAAAATGCTCAGCAAGACAATGGAGGAATCCTAGGAATCAATCCAGGCAGAAGGATGATGGAACTGAGAGCATCCCTGCAGAAAAGGACTTGGGGGTGCTGGGGGATGAGAAGCTGGACAGGAGAAGGCAGTGTGAGCTTGCAGCACAGAAGACCAAAGGCAGCCTGGGCTGCATCCAAAGATGTGTGGTCAGAGATGGAGAGAGGGAATCCTGCTCTCTGCTCTGCTCTGGGAAGACCTCACCTGCAGTGCTGCATCCAGCTCTGGAGCCCTTGACACAAGAGAGACATGGACCTGATGGAGAGGGTCCAGAGGAAGGCCACAAAAATGAATCAAGGGCTGGAGCACTACTCCTGTGAAGACAGACTGAAAGAATTGGATCTGTTCAGCCTGGAGAAGAGAAGGCTCCAGGGAGACCTTAGAGCTACATTTCAGTATCAGAAGGGGACCTAACAGGAAGGCTGGGGCAGGGTTATTTAGAAGTGCTTGCAGTGATAGGATGAGAGGCAATGGAGCCCTGGAGCAGGGTAGATATAGTTGGGACACTAGGAGGAAGTTCTTTACAATGAGAGTGGTGAAACACTGGAACAAGCTGCCCAGGGACCATCAAGTGCAACACCAATGAGTTCATAGCTACTCATAAAGATCCTTTGCTTACTACGTGTTCCTCCTCTCCCTTCTGTGAGCTACATTCTTTAAAAGCAGGAGAAGCAAGGGGGCTGGTGTAGGAAGATTGAATCCCTAAAGTCAGAAACACAGCATTTCAACACTTCACACAGGATCACAGGATGCTAGGGGTTGGAAGGGACCTCTGAAGATCATCAAGTCCAACCCCCACTTAGAAAGATTGTAAACAAACCCAAGATTTATCTAGGACTTGGTTTGGAAATAAAGACTCACCCCCCCTCCACCCTCCCAACTTATTACATTTGATAGAAATTTCTATTATAAAAACATTCTGTGTACTTTCTGTTTTTATTTTTTCCAATTCAAAAAGGAAGATGCTGTGAAGGCTGCACTCAAACTTGAAGGCTCATTTAAAAAGTGATAAATTCAGGTCTTTTTTAGCAGAGAACCAACCCCTACCTGGCTACAACCTCCCTTCAGGTAGTTGTAGACAGCAATGAGGTCTCCCCTGAGCCTCTTCTCCAGGCTAAACACCCCCAGCTCCCTCAGCCTCTCCTCACAGGGCTGTGCTCCAGACCCCTCCCCAGCTTTGTTGCCCTTCTCTGGACACCTTCCAGCATCTCAACATCTTTCTTGAGTTGAAGGTCCCAGAACTGGACACAGCACTCAAAGTGTAGCCTAACCAGTACTGAGAACAGGGTACAATGACTTCCCTGCTCCTGCTGGCCACACTACTCTTGAGGTAAGCCAGGATGCCATTGGCCTTCTTGGCCACCTGGGCACACTACTGGCAGAGCAAAAGCTACTTAATTAATGTTCAAGTATAATGCAGGAGTCAAGAAATGGTTCCAGTCCAGTGCAATGAGACAGTAATATTGATGACAGTAATATGAGGAGAGACTGAGAGAGTTGGGGCTGTTCAGTCTGGAGAAGAGAAGGCTCCAAGGTGACCTTCTTGTGGCCTTCCAGTATCTGAAGGGGGCTACAAGAAAGCTGGGGAGGGACTTTTTAGGCTGTCAGGTAGTGACAGGACTGGGGGGAATGGAATGAATCTGGAAGTGGGGAGATTCAGACTGGACATGAGGAAGAAGTTCTTCCCCATGAGAGTGGTGAGAGCCTGGAATGGGTTGCCCAGGGAGGTGGTTGTGGTCCCATCCCTGGAGGTGTTTCCCCCCATGGCAGGGGGGTTGGAACTGGATGATCCTTGTGGTCCCTTCCAACCCTGACTGATTCTATGATCCTATGACCACTGGAATATTCACTGATTGGAGTCCTACACCTCTCATGTCTTTTGACAGAGATTGAGAGGAAAACAACAGATTGCTTTTGGTTATGCTTTTGGAGGATTCTTTCTAACCTTGAGAGGCCATTGGGGATAACAATTAAGGTGATTTGCCAGTTCAGTGTGAGATTTGGCAGTTGACTCTTGAATGGAGAGAGCTGATAGGAACATGGAAGGCTTGCAGGTCTTCCTCTGTAATGGATCTTCCACTTCACAGATACCAGGAATGAAATTACAGTGGAGAACAGAAGATTCCAGGGCGACCTTGTAACTGCTCCAATACCTGAAGGGGACCTACAGGAAAGCTGCAGAGGGACTTTTTACAAGAGTGTCCATGGATAGGACACGGGGAAAGGGATTTAAATTGAAGGAGAACAGGTTTAGATTGGATCTTAGGAAGAAATTCTGCACTACGAGTGTGGCAAGACTCTGGAATGGATTGTCCAGAGAGGCTGTGGCTGCCTCCTCCCTGGGGGTGTTGAAGGCCAGGCTGGATGAGGCCTTGAGCAGCTGAGTCTGGCTGAGAGGTGTCCCTGGGCATGGTGGGGAGGTTGGAGCAGATGAGCTCTGAGGTCCCTTCCAGCCTGAGCCATTCTAGGATTTCCATTCACCTTTGTATCTCTCCCTTTAGCCAGTTACCTGCTCCTCAAAACCATGAGTTGAAACTTTAGGTTTATCACTCCTGACTCACCATCCCAAAGCTACCACTCACTCTCTTTGTTTTTCCTCCTTCAGTAAAAAATTTGGATGACAAAGGATTGAAGAAGAAAACAGAACAGGACTCTATTAAAATAGACTTTTCATTCAACAGTGTACAATTCACCAAAGCCTAAAGCCCACAAGCTTGAGCCTAATGTCCATCAAGCTCGAAGAGAGCTGCTGTGAACATAGCCAGAGAGAGCAGCAGAGCTGCCTAGGTTAGGAGGGAGTGCAACTGTTTGTTCTGAGCAGGCTGGCTGGAGCCAGAGCTAGGAAGGTGAGTACAATAAAGGAGGAAATGTGTAATTATGTCAAAGCCTTCATGAAACACCCTAACATTCCCAAGCAGATCTAAACAACCCCAGCAGAAGAGTGGGGAGCATTCCATCTCCTAAAAAAATTCAGTGGTGCCAACACTTTTGATTTCCCTGGGGTGTGTTCTGTGAACCCCATGAGACATTTTGCATAGTTTGGTACTGCATAAAGAGTTTGGAACTTCTACATACAGAAGGGTATGCATTGTCCCTCTGTCCTGGGACCTGGGGAGGCCACACCTGGAGTGCTGGGGTCAGCTTTGGGCACCTCAGTACAAGAAGGACATTGAGGGGCTGGGGGGGAGCAGAGAAGAGCAACTGAGCTGGGGAGGGGCCTTGAGAATGAGTCTGATGGAGAGCAGCTGAGGGAGCTGGGACTGTTTAGTGTGAGGAAGAGGAGGCTGAGGGGAGACCTTATCACCCTCTGCAGCTACCTGAAAGGACAACAGAGAGAGTCTGCTGCTGGTCTCTTCTCACAGGTCATGAGTGATGGGACAGGAGGGAAGGGCCTCAAGCTGCACCAGGGGAGGTTCAGGATGGACATTGGGAAGAATTTTTTCACTGTAAGAGTGGTCAGGCACTGGAACAGGTTGAGGTGGTGGAGTCCCCATCCCTGGAGGTGTTTAAAGGCTGTTCAGATGTGGTGCTTAGCAATGTGGTTTGGTGGTGACCTTGGCTGGACCTGATGTTCTCAAGGCTCTTTTCTAGCCTGAGTGATTCTGTGAAGCCTAAAGCTGCTTCATCAAAGGGCTGACAGCAACCTCTCAGCCATACAAAGAAGCAATGAGAAACTCCTCCAAGAAGGAACTTCCATATTCTGATGTTCAGTCCCAAAGTTTACACAGCTGCCTTACAGACTAAGGTCCAGCTGCTGACAGTCTGTAAAATACATGGAGAGATCCTGACCACTGCAATGGAGTTGTAGTTTCAGCAGCAGGACACAGGGAAGCAGCAGCTAAAGCTAATTTACAAGCTACAGAGAGGAAAGATTCCTCTTTCTTTTTAACTATTTAAGAAGCACCTGGAAGACATAGAATCATAGAATCAGTCAGGGTTGGAAGGGACCACAAGGATCATCCAGTTCCAACCCCCCTGCCATGGGCAAGGACACCTCACACTACAGCAGGCTGGCCAGAGCCTCATCCAGCCTGGCTGCAAACACCTCCAGGGATGGGGCCTCAACCACCTCCCTGCACAACCCATTCCAGGCTCTCACCACTCTCATGGGGAAGAACTTCTTCCTCATGTCCAGCCTGAATCTCCCCACTTCCAGCTTTATTCCATTCCCCCCAGACCTATCACTACCTGATAGCCTAAAATGTCCCTCCCCAGCTTTCTTGTAGCCCCCTTCAGATACTGGAAGGCCACAATAACATCCTCAACAAATCCCTCCCTCTGGATGTCAGGTTGCTGTGGAACGAGTTCCACCTTTCTCCTAACACATAGGCTCAACAGCAGTACTGTGTGATTCCTATTTACCAAGGATGGGCTTAGGTTGGAAGGGACCTCCAAAGGTCACCTAGTCCAAGTCCCCTGCAGTCAGCAGGGGCATCCTCCACCAGAGATATCTTGGGTTCTGAATTCCATTTTCTTTCTGACCTGAGGTCATTCAAAATCCAAGCTTCCCCATGTCCCAAGTGCCACACTCCAGGCTTTCCAGGATAAGGGAATTTCTGTACCTTTTTCTGGAAGCTGAGCCAGTTCACAAAGCAAAGACCTGACTGGCCAGAGGAAATCAAATTATAATCTGCTTATCCTGGTTATTCCAAGCAAGGCTCCCTTTTTGTTTTCTGCTCCACAGAAGTGTCTGCAGGCATAGCAGCGTGCAGGGAGTGACCTGCAAAGCCCTGCTCCAGCTGAGTGACTTCCAGATGCCACTGCAGCTTCAACATCCACTAAGACACAGGTGCTCCAAGTCTGAACTGCTGAGATGTTCAGGATGGTTCAGGATGCCTTTGTTTTTCTTTTTGCAAATCCAGTGGCAGAGCAGAGGCCATGGCTCACTTTCAGGACTGGTAAGGTGTACCCAGATTTACACAGCAAGGCCACCCTAAGGTGCGATCACAGAGATACAGCAGATTCAGCAGAACTCTTCCTCAGAATAAGAAGATTATCACAATGTGGTCCCTACTCAATAGCAAACCTGATAACACAGAGCCAGAGAATGGCTTAGGTTGGAAGGGATCCTAGAGACCAACTGCTCCAACCTCTCTGCCATGAGCAGGGACACCTCCCAACTAGACTCAGCTGCACATAACTTGTACTTTGTAAGGAAAAATACCAAAGGCATTTCATGCCACTGAACTGATCCTGCAGGGTTGTCTCTGTTGAGAGCACAGCCTTCTCCACTCTTCCAACAGGCAACTACATTTCTCTTGACCTTTTCTTTGAATTATGCAATTGTAGAACCACAGAATCACTGAGGCTGGAGAAGACCTTTAAGATCATCCAGTCCAACCACAACCCAACTGCCATGGCCACTAAACCATGTCCTGAAGCACCACACCTGCAGCTTCTTGAACACCTCCAGGGATGGGGTTGTTTAGCCTGGAGAAGAGGAGGCTCAGGGGTGACCCCTCTGCTGTCCTCAACTACCTGAGGGGAGGTTGTAGCCAGGTGGGGGTTGGTCTCTTCTCCAAGGCAAGCAGCAGCAGAAGGAGGGGACACAGTCTCAAGTTGTGCCAGGGGAGGTATGGGCTGGATATCAGGAGGAAGTTCTTCACAGAGAGAGATTTCCTATTGGGATGTGCTGCCCAGGGAGGTGGTGGAGTCACTTACCCTGGAGATGTTCAAGAGAAGCCTGGATGAGGCACTTAGTGCCATGGTCTGGTTGATTGGATAGGGCTGGGTGATAGGTTGGACTGCATGATCTTGGAGGTCTCTTCCAACCTGGTTGATTCTATGATTCTATCATTCTATTCTATGGTGGCTCCACCACCTCCCTGGGCAGCCTCTTCCAACCCCTCACCACTCTCTCACTGAAGAACTTTTTCCTCCTGTCCAACCTAAACCTCCGCTGGCACAACTCCAATCCATTACTCTCATCCTATCGTTGGTTGCTTGGGAGAAGAGACCAAGCCCAGCCTCACTCCAACCTCCTTGCAGGTAGCTCTAGAGAGCAATAAGATCTCCCCTCAGCCTTCCCTTCTCCAGGCTAACCAACCCCAGCTCCCTCAGCTGCTCCTTTTATGGTGCCCTCCAAACTCCTCCCCAGCGTTGCTGCTCTTCTCTGGACACCCTCCAACACTTCAAGGTCTTTCCTATCCTGCGGTGCCCAGAACTGAGCCCAGCACTCAAGCTGTGGCCTCACCAGGGCCCAGCACAGGGTCATGACCCCTTCCCTACTCCTGCTGGTCACACTGCTTTTGATCCAAGCCAGAGTAACCTCCTGTCAATTCTATTTGGACTAAAAACCCCAAGTGTTTGGCTTCCTTAAAGAAAAGGTAAAAAACTGTGCTTGAAGAGTGAATCCAGAGGAACACCCCCAGAACAATCACAGAATAACATAAATGTGAACGCACTGATGACACTGACAGCACAAGGATCAGGACAGGCAGTGACTGGATCCCTGTCCAACAGAGGACTTTGTTTCTTTTATGTCTTGCTGCATACTGTGTTAATTCATTACACATTAGCTGTTGCTTAGAAGTGTGTTATTTGAAGTCTGGGGGAATCCATGCACGCACAGCTTCCTTTCACTCCACTACCAAAGCATCACTGGCCCTGAAATATTCTTCCCCCCAGTTTCCATCTGTATTTGTTAGTCCCCTGACCTTTATTCAGTTCACTGGACAGATGTTCTTGCTAGATGCATTTTTTCCATCTTTTATCCTGTGTTTTTGAGGGACTGACTTCCAACAACTTCCTAAATTGCATGGTTTGAAATGAGAGCAGAGCAGATTCAGAGTGGATGTGAGGAACAAGTTCTGCACCACGAGGCTGCTGGAACAATGCAACAGGTTGCCCAGGGAGGGAGTTGAGGCTCTGTCCCTGGAGATATTCAAGGTGAGGCTGGACTAGGCTGTGAGCAACCTGATCTAGTGGAGGATGTCCCTGCTTGGTGCACGGGGTTGGGACTGGATGACCTCTGTAGGTTCCTCCCAACCCAAACCATTCTTTTGTCTATAATTAAGGTCAAAATCTGCCCTGAGAGACCAGAAGGTGACATTTAGGGGCAGTAGAGTTGGGGGACAGATGAACACAGCACAGGACACACACACACACACACACACAAAAAAAAACCAAGGAAAACCCAGCCCAAACCCCCACTCTTGAAGCCCATAAAGGTTTGCAAACCACATTTGTGCTAAGATGAGTTGGATTTGGGACGGGAAAAGGAACAGAGACATTTAAAGCCTTCTACCAGAAGTGGAAATGAAACAAGGCTTGCCCAGAGGAAGCAGGAGAGGAAGTGCAATCAGAGCAGGAGACTGCTGGCTGGGACATTTTCATCTGCGTGTGGGAGAAAGATGAAGGCAGCCCTCAGCTCTGAGCATTTTATTAGCCTCAGGTTTTGAAGGGCGAGCTGGGAACGTGGAGAGCGTTAAGAGAAAATTGTCAACTACCTCTCAAGGCAATTTAGCTCCTCCAAAAACAGGCTAAAAAAAAGTTCTGAGGGGAACTACTGCAAAGTGAGGAAGGAACTGCAGGTGCAGAGAGCTGTGCAGGAACACAGGGTGCTCTGCTAAGAGCACTACGCCTCGCTGAAACTGCTGAGTCAGCACTATTGCTATTTCTGTGCTCTCTTCCTACAGCACTCACAGGCAAGGCAGGGAACTCAGCAGCCCTGCCTCAAGGAAGAGCCTTTGGGATGCTAGAGAAGAATCAGCTGCTGAGGATCAGGAGCAATTCTACAACTTTTACACCTACAAAGGGGTCAAAATATTGTTAGGAGAGAGTAAGTTCTGAGAAAGCAGCCCTGAGGGAAAGGACTTGGGGGTGCTGCTGGGGGAGAAGCTGGACAGGAGCAGGCAGTGTGAGCTTGCAGCACAGAAGGCAAATCACAGCCTGGGCTGCATCCAAAGCAGCATTGCCAGCAGAGCCAGAGAGGTGATTCTGCTGCTTTGCTCTGCTCTGGGGAGACCTCACCTGGAGCACTGTGTGCAGGTCTGGAGCCCTCAATACTGGAAGGACATGGACCTGATGGAGAGCCATGACAATGCTCAGGGGGGGTTGGAGCAGCTCTGCTATGAGGACAGGCTGAGGGAGCTGGGGGTGTTCAGCCTGGAGAAGAGAAGGCTCCAGGCAGACCTAAGAGCAGCCTGCCAGGACCTGAAGGGGCTACAGGAAGGAAGGAGAGGGACTGTTTGCAAAGCCCTGCAGGGACAGGACAAGGAACAATGATTTGAAATGAGAGCAGAGCAGATTGAGATTGGATGTGAGGAACAAGTTCTGCACCAGGAGGCTGCTGGAACACTGCAACAGGTTGCTCAGGGAGGTGGTTGAGGCTCCATCCCTGGAGATATTCAAGCTGAAGCTTGAAGAGGCCCTGGGCAACCTGATCTAGTTGGGGATGTCCCTACTGACTGCAGGGAGGTTGGACTGGCTGAGCTTTGGAGGTCCCTTCTGGCCTGGACCATTCTATGATTCTATAGAAGTCATTGAGAAGGAGGTTTTGTGCTTTGCCCACTTCTCCTTGTTTCCACAGTCAGACATGCTTTAGACACCTGTCTGGCACACAAGCAACCAAGCAAGCCTTAGGAAGCCAATCTTGTCTGCCATAGGTCTGCAGGTAGAGATGGCTGAGATCCTACACTAGTGTGTGCTTGGTGAGGCTGACTTCTGTGATACTGTTTAAGACAAAGTTTATTACTGCTCAAACCAGAGCAATTCATGGACCTATCAGATTCATGCTTTCTTCCAACACAAAAGTTATTTTCATGCAAAAAGGCTGCTTTATGTCATAGCCAAATCCCACAACTAGCTGAATAATTACTGTGGAATTCATAGAATGGCTTAGGTTGGAAGGGACCTTAGAGATCAGCTCTCCCCCAACCTCCCTGCCAGGATGCCTCTCAACTAGATTTGGCTGCTCAAAGCTTCATCCTGCCTGGCCTTCAACACCCCCATGGAGGAGGCAGCCACAACCTCCCTGGGAAGCCTGTGCAAGAGTCTCAGCACCCTCCTACTGAAGAACTTCTTCCCAGCAGGCATAGGAAGTTCCATGGAAACAAAAGGAAGAATTATCTCCCTGTGAGCGTGACAGAGCCCTGGCATAGGCTGCCTGGGGGGGTTGTGGAGTCTCCCTCTCTGGAGACATTCAAGACCTGCCTGGCTGTGTTCCTGTGTGACCTGCTCTAGGTGACCCTGCTCTGGCAGGGGGCTTGGACTGGATGAGCTTTGGAGGTCCCTTCCAGCTCCTGGCATTCTGTGATTCTATTAAGATCCAGTTCCTTCAGATTTTGCTTCTAACACTGCCATTAAACACAGCCTCATTGGTATATAAACCAGTTCACAAGATTCAGCTTTAACTAGTGAGGAAAACAAAAACCAAAAACAAGGACAGCAAAATGTTTCCCCAAATGGATGGAAATCTACAATGAAAAAAGGGGAAGGGGAAAGGGGAAAGGGAAAAGGGGAAGGGGAAGAGAAAGGGGAAGAGGAAAGGGAAGGGGAAGGGGAAGGGGAAGGGGAAGGGAAAAGGGAAGGGGAAGGGGAAGGGGAAGGGGAAGGGGAAAGGGAAGGGGAAGGGGAAGGGGAAAGGGAAGGGGAAGGGGATAGGGAAGGGGAAGGGGAAAGGGAAGGGGAAGGGGAAAGGGAAGGGGAAAGGGAAGGGGAAGGGGAAAGGGAAGGGGAAGGGGAAGGGGAAGAAGAAAGGGGAAAGGGAAGGGGAAGGGGAAAGGGAAAGGGAAGGGGAAGGGGAAGGGGAAGGGGAAGGGGAAGGGGAAGGGGAAGGGGAAGGGGAAGGGGAAGGGGAAAGGGGAGGGGAAAGGGAAGGGGAAAGTGAAGGGGAAAGTGAAGGGGAAAGGGAAGGGGAAGGGGAAAGGGAAGGGGAAGGGAAAAGAAAAGGAGAAAAGGAGAAAAGGAGAAAAGGAAAGGAGAAAAGGAGAAAAGAACAAAACTCAAAACATTTGAAAGTTCCTAAAAGCTCAACCTGTTTCATTCTAGAAATGCAAAGTATTACACCAAAAACCAACACCTTGGCTCTTCAGACAGACAATCACTGCTCTGGATAAAAGCTCAGCAACATCATGCAACTGAGGCAGCAAATTTAGTTCCTAGTCTACAAGCACCCAGGAGCTATCCCCTGCTCTTTGTAGTTTTAACATGAAAGGGATGGAAATTGTTACCGTTTTATCCCTGAGTCGTTCTCCATGGATAAGAAAATCAGCACAGCTATTCTCTTCCTGGGGAATGACTTTGAAGACTGTGACACAGCTCAGTCCACCCCCTCCAAGTGGTAACCATCCACCACTTGAGTCATCCCGGGTCATCACCACAGCTCGCACTCGTGCATAACTATTACTGGAAGAGATGCAAAAGAAGAGGTTAAGTTTTCCATCAACACAAACCAGCTAAGGCTGGGTAAAAACAAACAAACAAACAAACAACAAAAAACCCCACAAACCACAACAACATCACAAAGCAAAGAGCAAACCAACAAAACCACAATCAAGATCACAGTAATTAACTTTGTGGAGGTTTGGTCCTTCTGTAACAGTCACTTAGAAGAAACCAGTTTAATATAGAAGCATAGAATGGTCTGGGTTGGAAAGGACCTCCAAAGGTCATCCAGTCTAACCTCCTCTGCAGTCAGCAGGGACATCCTCCATTAGATCAGGGGTTGCCTAGAGCCCTGTCCAGCTTCACCTTGAATCTCTCCAGGGATGGGGCCCCAACCACCTCCCCGGGCAACTAAAATGTTCCTCTGTATTTTTATGTCTCCATTAGGACTTCTTGGAGCTTCCATCTTATTCCTTGGTAAAGAAATGTAATCAGAATTCACACTGATACTGTCCTAACAGCTGCACAGTCAGTGAGGTAGTGAGAGAGGGCCAGGGCTGGGAAGAGAATAAGAATCAGCTCAGGATTTATTTTAGCCGAATCAGGAAGCCAGTCAGCTACCATGAAATTGCACAGAAAAGAGAACAAGCAAGCAGAAAGAGGTCAGGCCTGCTGCCACTGCAATCCAAACAAGAACAGGCTCCTAGCCAGGAGCCCAGTTTCCCTCCATGTCTCCTCCCCTGCTTCCCACGCACACAGCCTGTCCTCTGCAAGGCTAGGTCAGGACACACACGCTGTGGGCTTCAACAACAGAACCAGTTCCAGCTACTTCAAACCTCCTATTTGCAGTGGCTACCAGCTGGTTCCCTCCTGGATTGGCAGGCTGTGGAAAATGACTTGCATTTGACACCATTTCACAGCTTTTTCCATCGTGGAGCATTTTTACACAATAAACAAAACGGTTATCACATCAGGAAGAGAAAGGCAAATTTCTTCTTCAGAGCCTCAGGGGGAAAATAAATAAATAAATAAAATAACCAAAAGGTTCTGGTGATCTTCTCTCTCAGCTTTTATTTAATTCTTTTAAGTTAAATGACACAGTTTGGTTTTGGTTATGAAGTGGCTGCTCCATCAGCTGGAAAAAATCCATGGTGTACCAAGGATGTTGTAAGAGCCTACATGTGAAGTGTGCTTTACAATGTGAATCACAGAATTATCAGGCTTGGAAGGGACCTCAAGGATCATCCAGTTCCAACACCTCACACTCCAGCAGGTTGCTCACAGCCACATCCAGCCTGGCTGCAAAAACCTCCAGGGATGAGGCTTCCACCACCTCCCTGGGCAACCTGTGCCAGTCTCTCACCACCCTCACGGGGAAGAATTTCTTCCTAACATCCAATCTGAATCTACTCATTTCTAGTTTTGCTCCATCCCCCTCAGTCCCATCAATCCCTGACACTCTAAAAAATCCCTTCTCAGCTTTCTTGTAGCCCCCTTCAGACACTGGAAGGCCACAGTATGGAACAGTCCACAGGTGAACCTTCTACCACTTCAAAAGAAGGAAGCCTCATCATAGTTTTGCAACAGATTTCTGAGGAAGGGTTTAAATACTTATGCCAGTTAGAATCACAGAATTATTCAGGCTGGAGAAGAGCCTTGAGATCATCAGGTCCAGCCATGAGCCCTGCTCTGCCAAGGTCACCACCAAACCACATTGCAAAGTTCCACATCTGAACAGCCTTTAAACACCTCCAGGGATGGGGACTCTACCACCTCAACCTGTTCCAGTGCCTTTTTCACTCTTGATATGAAAAAGTTCTTCCCAATGTCCATCCTGAACCTCTCCTGGTACAGCTTGAGGCCCTTCCCTCTTGTCCCATCACTCATGACCTGTGAGAAGAGACCAGCAGCAGCCTCTCTCTGTTGTCCTTTCAGGTAGCTGCAGAGGGTGATAAGGTCTCCCCTCAGCCTCCTCTTCCTCACACTAAACAGTCCCAGCTCCCTCAGCTGCTCTCCATCAGACTCATTCTCCAGGCCCCTCCCCAGCTCAGTTGCTCTTCTCTGCTCCCCCCCAGCCCCTCAATGTCCTTCTTGTACTGAGGTGCCCAAAGCTGACCCCAGCACTCCAGGTGTGGCCTCCCCAGGTCCCAGGACAGAGGGACAATGCCTGCCCTGCTCCTGCTGGGCACACACTGCTGATCCAGGCCAGGATGCCTTTGGCTTTCCTTGCCCCCTGGGCACTCTGCTGGCTCATCTCCAGCCACTTGTCCTGGTCTCTTTCTGCAGGACAACTTTCCAGCCACTCTTTCCCAAGCCTGGAGTGTTCATGGGCTTGTGTGACCCAGGTGCAGGACCCAGCTCATCACACTGATGATGGTGAAGCTCATCCCATTGACTTCAGCTTATTGATCCAATCTGTGATGTCAAATTTAAGGCCTGAGCAGGAAATATCAGAAAGACAAAGCTGTTCCTTCTGTACCAAATTATTTACAACACTGTTATTCACCATACCAGCATATTTTCAACTGAGCACTGCTTTATCTCCCCCCTCCCCAAATGTCCCAGAATAACTGAAGGTTGGACTTTTGGGTGTAATTAATGTATTCCTTTCTCACACATACATGATTCATACATATGATTCACTTATATATATATATATATATATATATATGTAAAAATTATATTTAACAACTTGCTGCAAGCATCCAGATGATCTCTTCCAACCTAAAGCATTCTATGAATCTAAAGCTGAAATACAGAACAGTTTGCAAAATGTGAAATAAACCCAAGAATACCCAATTTTAGCTTACAGGCAAATCAATTTGTTGATAGAGATTTTGTTTACCCCCCCTCCAAGCAAAAAACCACCCCACCCTCTCATCCTTAAAATGACAATCCAGTGCTTCTCACCATTTCTTGCAGCAAATCCTCCCACACAGCAGACAAATATAAGCAAGAAAAATCCCATCCTTCATTGTATGCCTCTATCAGTTCTAATATCTGCAGATAAAAAGGGCTGGAACTTCATGCCAGTACTGAAAGCTGAATCATGCCTTGGCCTCTCTCACTGGGCTCCATTCAGAGCTGAGTTCTGGTTGCATTTGTACACTGCAGACACAGGCAGGCTCTTGTCTCACTTCTCAGCTGAAGATTCTGACAGAAAGTGAGCGTCCAGTTCTGGTGTCCCCAGCAGGAGAAGGACACAGAGCTGCTGGAGAGAGTCCAGAGGACACCACAAAGATGATGCAAGGGCTGGAGCAGCTCTGCTGTGAGGACAGGCTGAGGGAGCTGGGGGTGTTCAGCCTGGAGAAGAGAAGACTCCGGGGGGGCCTCAGAGCTGCCTGCCAATAGCTGAAGGGATCCTGCAGGAAGGCTGCAGAGGGACTTCTCATCAGGGTGTCCAGAGACAGGCCAAGGGGGAATGGTTTGAAGCTGAGGCAGAGCAGGGTTAGAGTGGAGCTGAGGAAGAAGTTCTTCAGTAGGAGGGTGCTGAGACTCTGGCACAGGCTGCCCAGGGAGGCTGTGGCTGCCTCCTCCCTGGGGGTGTTGAAGGCCAGGCTGGATGAGGCCTTGAGCAGCTGAGTCTAGCTGAGAGGGGTCCCTGGGTATGGTGGGGAGGATGGAGTGGATGAGCTCTGAGGTCCCTTCCAACCTGAGCCATTCTGGGATACTGGAACTCTCCTCTGTAACACTGCAAAATCAGATGCACCAACTGGTCTAACCTACTCAATTTCTTTATTAGAATCACAGAATCAGTCAGGGTTGGAAGGGACCACAAGGATCAGCCAGTTCCAACCCCCCTGCCATGGGCAGGGACACCTCACACTACATCAGCCTGGCCAGAGCCTCATCCAGCCTGGCCTTAAACATCTCCAGGGATGGAGCCTCAACCACCTCCCTGGACAACCCATTCCAGGCTCTCACCACTCTCATGGGGAAAAACTTCTTCCTCACATCCAGCCTGAATCTCCCCACTTCTAGCTTTATTCCATTATTATTCTCCATTTAACCCAAAAGTTTAGCTTTGAAGTTACTCACTCCATACATATGGTTGGAAATCTGGACATTGGAGCTTTCTTTTGTATAGCAGACTGCAGTTAAGCATCATTTAGGGATACTCACTTAGGCTGCATGAGAAAACCTGAACTGCGGCAGACTACTTAGTTTTCAAATGAAAGTTTATACTTCACATCAATTTTCTTTTCAGGAATTGCTAAGGAGAAGTAAAGATGGAGGACATTTATCATACCTCAAGGGCTTAGCTACTTCCACTTGCCAGGAGACTTCTGCTAGTGTTGGGGTTTCCCCTCCTTTCCTATACTACAACACTTAAGTTTCATCTACCTAAGCTTGTGGTTACCTTCTAAACTGGTTTATAGAACATTTGTCACTGAATCACAGAAACATTCAGTTTGGGAAACACCCTCAGGATCACCAAGTCCAACCCAGAACCCCTGCTCTCCAAGGCTCACCCCTAAACCATAGCCCCAAGCATCACATCCCTTAAACAGGAGGCAGCTGCAGTTGGTGGTGGAAAACATTACCCAGGAAACTAACAACTATCTTTGAAGTCAGAAGGAGCTCAAGCTTCTATAGGTCACAGGAAGCAGTATTTCACTTCTCCCTACTTATTGCAGGCTGCTCTTCTCTAGTCTGGAAGGACTGAGCAATTAAAGCTGGTTAGCTGTTTGTAAGGCTCACAAGGGGATGGGTTTGCCTTTAGGAGACTGAGGAAAAACCACCCTGAAGGATGCACTCAGGATCAGCCCACCAAGGAAAGATCCTACAGGAGAAGTGGGTAGGAAGCTGTTCCAGTTCTAGGAACTAAGTGAAAGATGCAGAGATAAAGAGAATGCCCAAGGGATAAACTCTCTGCACCTCTATCTATACACGGCCTTTCAAACCATGTAGAAATTGAGTAAATTTCCCTGCATTAGTGCCAGAATCAAAATAAAATTTGAGAGCAGCCCTGAAGAAAAGGCCTTGGGGGTCCTGGGGGATGAGAAGCTCACCAGGAGCCAGCAGTGAGCACTTGCAGCCCAGAGAGCCAAGCAGAGCCTGGGCTGCAGCAAGAGAAGTGTGGCCAGCAGGGCAGGGAGGGGATTCTCCCCCTCTGCTCCACTCTGCTGAGACCACACCTGGAGCTCTGTGTCCAGTTCTGGAGCCTCTGTTCCAGGAAGGATCTGGAGGTGCTGCAAGGTGTCCAGAGAAGGGCCACGAGGATGAGCAGAGGGCTGGAGCTGCTCTGGAAACAGACTGAGAGAGTTGGGGTTGTGCAGTCTGGAGAAGAGAAGGCTCTGAGGAGACCTTCCTGTGGCCTTCCAGTATCTGAAGGGAGCTACAAGAAAGCTGGGGAGGGACTTTTTAGGCTATCAGGTAGTGACAGGACTGGGGGGAATGGAGCAAAACTGGAAATGGGGAGATTCAGATTGGATGTTAGGAAGAAATTCTTCCCCATGAGGGTGGTGAGAGACTGGCACAGGTTGCCCAGGGAGGTGGTGGAAGCCTCACCCCTGGAGGTGTTTGCAGCCAGGCTGGATGTGGCTGTGAGCAACCTGCTGTAGTGTGAGGTGTCCCTGCCCATGGCAGGGGGGTTGGAACTGGATGAGCCTTGAGGTCCCTTCCAGCCCTGACAATTCTGTGATTTTATAAAATTCCCCAACAGGTAACATTTCCTGAATAACCTCTCAAATGATAACAAACCTCTCTTTCCGGACAACTACCCTGCAAACTACCCAGAGGAATTCATTACTGCACTTACAGGAGTGCTAATGATGATGAAGAGATGGCTTTCAGTTGGTATTTTTCTCGTTGTTGTTGTTGGTTGCTTTGAAATTATTTTTTTGTTGTTGCTTTCTGCTGGTTTTTATTAGGTTTTTAAAACTCTCTTTCTCATCCTGAAGGAACTCACAGTTGGCAACAAGAGCTATTTTTAGCACCAGTATAAGCTGGCTTGCAATTAGTCACAAAGAAGCAGCAGCCAAACTAGGAGCAATTTCCACTTCCAGAATCCTCTGCAATCAAAACAGCATCTGCCTGCCACACCACTGGTGCCACCACAGCCACCCAGATGGCTCCTATCTCCAAGCCTTACAGCTCCAGCTAACTTGTAGGAATTTTGGACAAACTGCTAAACTGCTGATGTAGCTTAGCTGTGGGGAAAACTGCAGCCAAGGCCTCAGTATTTTCCCACCCCTGCAGCCTAATATTTTTACCTCCTCTTTCATGCTGAGCAGGAAGAATTAAACAAAAGGAGCCCAGCCAAAGAGGGCAATCAATTGAGCATTGCTCTTAGGAAACCTTTTACTGGAGTGACCACAAGCATGGGAAATGCAACACGAAGAGCAGCACTGCCCAAACCTACTGCATCACACCCAACCTTTGCTGAGACCTGATTTGGGTTGTGGCCACTGGAAACTGTTGAGGCACAGCCAGGTTTGCAGGAAAAGCCAAATGGGATTCAGTCCCCCGGGGAAGACTGGAGACAACCACACTGGAATCCAAGATCAATTTTTAACAACTCAATGGAAGCTCAACAGGAGCCAGCAGTGAGCACTTGCAGCCCAGAGAGCCAAGCAGAGCCTGGGCTGCAGCAAGAGAAGTGTGGCCAGCAGGGCCAGGGAGGGGATTCTCCCCCTCTGCTCCACTCTGCTGGGACCACACCTGGAGCTCTGTGTCCAGTTCTGGAGCCTCTGTTCCAGGAAGGATCTGGAGGTGCTGGAAGGAGTCCAGAGAAGGGCCACCAGGATGAGCAGAGGGCTGGAGCACCTCTCCTATGAGGACAGACTGAGAGAGTTGGGGCTGTTCAGTCTGGAGAAGAGAAGGCTCCAAGGTGACCTTCTTGTGGCCTTCCAGGATCTGAAGGGGGCTCCAAGAAAGCTGGGGAGGGACTTTTTAGGCTATCAGGTAGTGACAGGACTGGGGGGGAATGGAATAAAGCTGGAAGTGGGGAGATTTAGACTGGACATGAGGAAGAAGTTCTTCCCCATGAGAGTGGTGAGAGCCTGGAATGGGTTGTGCAGGGAGGTGGTTGAGGCCCCATCCCTGGAGGTGTTTGCAGCCAGGCTGGATGAGGCTCTGGCCAGCCTGATGTAGTGTGAGGTGTCCCTGCCCATGGCAGGGGGGTTGGAACTGGATGAGCCTTGTGGTCCCTTCCAACCCTGACTGATTCCATGATTCTAACTATGGAAACAAATCTTCTCTCCAACAGCTGAGTGGCTGAGGTAAGGAGATGAGAGCACACTGCCCCTCTCTTGCTCCCTCACTGCCTGGGAAGCTTTTAGGACAATATCAGTTTGAATTCTGATTACATTTCTTTACAAGGAATAGGATGGAAGCTCCAGGAAGTTCTAATGGAGGCATAAAAATACAGAGAAGATGGCATGGGGAGATGGTTGGGACCCCATCCCTGGAGATACTCAAGGTGAGGCTGGACAAGGCTCTGAGCAACCTGACCTAGTGGAGGATGTCCCTGCTGACTGCAGGGGGGTTGGACTGGATGAGCTTTGGAGGTCCCTTCCAACCCAAACCATTCTGTAAGTCTACTCTAAAATGGTTACTATGAGTTAGAAATGGAAATGAAGCAGGGGAAGGAAAAAAAAAAAGGAAGAAGAGGGGGAAAAAAACCCAGTGTGAAGGTTATCTCCAGTGTTACTTTTCACTAGGAGTTAAGACTGCTGAAGAGTACAGGCCATGTCTGAACAGTGTACCTATTAAACTGGAAAGGGAGTCATTTTAAGACAGCACAGTATATTGTGTGAAGTTCCAGTCTAATGATGAGGATTTCTGCACCAGAATCAAAAGCTGGAGTGAGATGAACTGAGAAGCCTGAGACAGCATTTACGGGGAAAGGGCCAGGGAGCAGATGGACTGCTACAAGACTTACAGACCTTGCCTGCCATCAGCTTTAAGCCAATCAAGTACTAAAATCTGCCCACAGGTATCAAAGGCTCTCTCCTCCCTCCAAGAGCTGTGTGTTTGTATCTGTGGAATGCTCCTAGGCCCAAAATCACTTAGGACCTGGATGACCAAACAGTTGTTCAAGCCCAAGAAGCACCCCACTGCCCTTGCCAGCCACAGACCTTCAGCTCAGCAGCTAAGGACCAATCCTGCTTTTGGTGGCTGTGCTGAGGAACACAATTGCAAAAATACATTTGCAATTTCAGTACCACACCTTTCCTTGTGAAAAAGAAACTGTTTTGGTCATTCCTGTGTAGTATCAAGCCAATGGAAGATACCAAATGTTATTGCAATTTTCTGTCCTCCCATCAGCAATCCAAAAGAGAACTAAGGTTAGGGAAAATAGCCCAGCAGAAAATTTCTAGAGCAAAAAAGAGAAGAGGTGAGGCCACATCTGGAATATTGTGTCCAGTTCTGGGCTCCTCAGGTCAAGAAGGACCTCAGGGAACTGCTCGAGAGAGTCCAGCACAGAGCCCCAGAGCTGCTGCAGGCAGTGGAACATCTCCTGTGAGGCCAGGCTGAGGGAGCTGGGGCTTGGAGCTTGGAGCAGAGGAGCCTGAGGGCTGCCCTCATTGCTGGGGATAAAGATGTGCAGGGCTGGAGCCAGGTTCTGCTCAGGGATGGCCAAGGACAGCACAAGGGGCAGTGGGGGCAAGCTGGAGCAGAGGAGGTGCCAGGGGAACAGGAGGGAAAACTTTTCCCCAGTGAGGGTGCCAGAGCCTGGAACAGGCTGTCCAGAGAGGTTGTGGAGCCTCCTGCTCTGGACACATTCAAAACATGCCAGGAGGGATGTCTGGGGGTGACTGAGCAATGCCATATGATGCACAGAGCTAAGTTCTGGCATCTCCACCCTTGGAAAGATGGTCATGTCAGCCCCAGACTTGTATAGTGACTGTTATTATGGATGAAAATCCATATGCTGCAGTATCCCTTTCAGAAGAGTGAAGAGGATATGCTGTCAAATGTTTCCTTGATGTAAATGAGGTCATCTTCAGTGCTGGGGCTGTATTTGCGTCATTATGTGTAAGGCCACAAGGATGAGCAGAGGGCTGGAGCTGCTCTGCTCTGGAGACAGCCTGAGAGAGTTGGGGTTGTGCAGTCTGGAGAGGAGAAGGCTCTGAGGAGACCTTCTTGTGGCCTTCCATTCAAAAGTTGCCTGGACACAGCCCTAGGTAGCCAGCTTTAGGTGGTGGACAAGATCACCTCCAAAGGTCCCTTCCAACCTCAATGATTCTGCAGTGCTTTCTTTTATTTAACACCACATTTCCAAGCACAGCAACTGCAGTCAGAGGTAACTATAAATACAGCTAACATGGGTTCACTGCTGAGAATTCACGACACTTTGCAGAGTTGTCACCCTGCACAAGTGCTATTTAAACACCTATGACAAGGCTGGGATGGAAAAAAAAAAGATAGGGATTCTGAAGAACGGTGACACATTCTTCTCTGAAATCACACTACCTTTGCTGGCACGCAAGGAGCAACTCCAGACTGGCCTCTGGATGTGAGCTGGTCATGGATCAAGGCTCTTCACCTTTGACTGGCACTTTACACATGTACTTTAACCCCTCCAGCTTCTGGTGCAATACACTCGTGTGCTTGGAGCCTCACCCAAAGAGCAGACGTGAACCATGCTTGGCTTTGTTTTGTGGCTCTTGTTGTCCAAACAGCTTAGCAGATTTCACAGCTCCCAGCTATGGAGGTGCATGCCCAGAGTGCCACTGGATCACTGAGCTAAGGACTATTTTACTTTCAGCAGCCTCACATGAACACATCAGGACACTGCTCTGTTACTGAAGGTGTAGAGAATGACTGCCACTGGCACAAAACATTAACGACTTACCTACAACAAAAGGAATCATACCATCAGAATTGTCAAGGTTGGAAGGGTCATCCAGTTGGAAGGATCATCCAGCTCCAAACCCCCTGCCACGGGCAGGGACACCTCACACTACAGCAGGTTGCTCACAGCCACATCCAGCCTGGCTGCAAAAACCTCCAGGGATGAGGCTTCCACCACCTCCCTGGGCAACCTGTGCCAGTGTCTCACCACCCTCATGGGGAAGAATTTCTTCCTGACATCCAATCTGAATCTCCCCATTTCCAGTTTTATTCCATTCCCCCCAGTCCTGTCACTATCTGATAGCCTAGAAAGTCCCTCCCCAGCTTTCTTGGAGCCCCCTGCAGATACTGGAAGGCCACAAGAAGGTCTCCTCAGAGCCTTCTCTTCTCCAGACTGCACAACCCCAACTCTCTCAGGCTGTCTCCAGAGCAGAGCAGCTCCAGCCCTCTGCTCATCCTTGTGGCCTTACACATAATGATGCAAATACAGCCCCAGCACTGAAGATGACCTCATTTACATCAAGGAAACATTTGACAGCATATCCTCTTCACTCTTCTGAAAGGGATACTGCAGCATATAGATTTTCATCCATAATAACAATCACTATACAAGTCTGGGGCTGACATGACCATTACCTTTCCCCTCTCAAAAACAGACCAGCAAATCACAACATACACCATGATATTATGGTGACAGAAAGCAAAATTTTGCAGATTTTCTCATTTAAGAGAGAGGCAAAAGCTGTTCTTCACAGTAGAGACAGGAGGTACAGCAAGCCTGTGTGGCTACTTAGGACATTTATTTTTGTGAGGAGCTTAGCAAAGAATAACCTGGAATTCCAGGAGGAACTAGAGCTAAATGGCATTACTTTAGGATATTGATACCCATACTCATTTACTTTGACAAAGAAACCACCACCAAAACCCTGAATGGGCCATTCCTGCTGAAAGAAAACCAAACCAAAACCAAAATAAAACCAATCTACCTGCAGAATCAGGAACTGCCAAGCAAAATGGCTTGAACTCAAAAGACCAGAAGGAAATAGGTATGTGGGAAACTGTATCACACAAGGAGAGAAAAACTGGTGCCCTAAACCAGCCCAAAATACACAGTGATTATTTAGCAGGAGAGCCCTGTAAAACAATGTGTTTGACAGTGCCCCTACAATTCAAAAGGGAAAATGAGATGGAAATGAACAACATGCCAGAAAGGGAAACTGTCAAAACAGTATATTGCTGTTATGAAGTGTTCTCTTTGACATCCCAGTAGAAGAAAAGAAAAAAAATAGAGAAAAAGAAAGGAAAAAATGAAAGAAAGAAAGAAAAAGAGAAAGAAGAGAAAAAAAGGAGAAAAAAGGAAGAAAAAAGAGAAAAAAGGAAGAAAAAAGACAACAAATGAAGAAAAAAGAGAAGAAAGAAAAAGGAGAAAAAAGGAAGAAAAAAGAGAAAAAAGGAAGGAAAAAGAGAAAAAAGGAAGAAAAATGGAAGACAAAAGAGAGAAAAGAAAGAAAAAAGAGAAAAAAAAGGAAGAAAAATGGAAGAAGCAAAAGAAAAAAGGAAGAGAAAAAAGGAAGAGAAAAAAGAAAAAAAGAGGAAGAAAAAAAGAGAAAGGAAGAGAGAAAAGAGAAAGAAAAAAGAGAGAAAAGAAAGGGAAAAAAAAAAGGAAAAAAGAAAAAAGTTACAGCTGCTACAAAGCTCAGCTGTATGACTGTGAAGGTGCTACAAGGAAGAGCAGCCACTACTGCAAGTGCTGCTGCAGAGCACTCAGCCACAGCACCAGGCACACCAGGAACAGAGAAGTTGTCACAAAAGAGGCTTGGGAACCACCACAGCACCACAAAGTAGCTATTTGGCATTCCTGTGCCCTGCTTCCCAGCACCTCCTCTGGTTTAATAACTGCAGCTACTTTCTATTCCTCCATACATCACCCATGAGGACTGGTGCAAGGCAGATGACAGGAGATGGTGACACATAGTTGGGTTCCACCTCTGGTCAAGAAACTGCCTTCTGGAGGCCTGAAGTTTCATAGTGGTCTGGATTCTGGAACACCACCTGGGCCTTGCACATCACTTAGAAAGCTGCATCCGACAGCAAGCACACAAATCCATTTCCCCCCTTCCTGCCCTTTCTCACAGCAGTTGAAAAGAACTGAAGTGTTGTTTGAAGATGGGTCCACAGGCTTGGGGCAGAACTCAAAGAACACTGCGTAATACCCTTTGTAAGCTGGAGAGAGGAGCTGGATGTGGAAGATGCTTTTGAACGACTTCCACAGCTGCCTGCTTATGCAACAGAGGACTGCTGGGACCAGGCCTCCTGGGTTAAATTCCATTCTGGTTTAGGCAGATTGGATAACACAATTTGAGGGGTCACATCCTGCTACTCCTATGACCCCCCCTAAGTTTAACAGGCTTCCCCCAGAAAACCCTGAAGTTGCCTCAATTTAATAAGCTGACAGCCATCAACTCCAGAATTATCCAACTCCTCATCCCAGCTTGGCTTCTCCTATCTCTCCCCTTGTAGTTTTTTCCTTCTTCCTTACCCCAGAATATCTGAAGATCCAGAGGAATCTCTTCACTCCATTTATAGCACAGGACTGCCTGTACCTCTCCTAATTTTGTGCAATCACTACTTGTTTCTTATCAAGTAGCAATCAAGCTATTGGGTACTGATGCTAGGTATTAATTGTGACTTACCATGGAAACATGGAGATAAAGAGCCCACAAAGAAGAGAATGAGTTTGGTGTTTTTTTTTTTTTTCAGATAAAAGCAGCTACCATTTCCTTCCAACCTTGCAAAACCAGAAGAAAGAGGCAATGGAAAACGTTTTTTATTTTCTCAAGCACTTCAGCAACCTTTGGACATGCACAAGTTTGTAGCCTAATGCAGCCTCAACTGAAAGTGTGAAGAATTTTATTGATTTTAGTTTTTCCAATGAGGTTCAGTTGTGCCTTTTGTATTCCTTGGACTATAAACAATTACTACAGTTTATGATAAACAATTTAATGTGGTTTCAATGTAACAGTTACACCTGAACAAGTCAGGATTCTCTTTTCTCTCAGGGCCATTTTCCTTCAGCCTTACTCACAAAGTCCCAGAGCTTCATTCCTATACAAGGACAGTTAGCTCACCCCCACAGGCCAAGCTCTTAGTCATCCAGCCAGCAAGATTAGGGATGGCAGGACTCTGGAGACACTGTACACAGGAGATGTGTGAATGCATTAATTAACAAGTCACCCAGTGATGAAGTTCTTGACCAATAAAATGAAGGTAACTATTACACTGAAGCAAGAACATAAGATTCCTTCTTCCCCTCTACTCTACCCTGCAATCCTGTGTCCAGTTCTGGGCTCCCCAGTTCAAGAGACAGAGACCTGCTGGAGAGAATCCAATGGAGAGCCAGGAGGATGCTTAGGGCACTTGAGCATCTCCCCTGTGGAGAGAGACTGAGAGCCCTGAGTCTGGAGGGCTGGGGCTCTGGAGAAGAGAGGGCTGAGAGGGGATCTGATCAATGCCTATCAATTGGAGGGGACCCCCTTGGAGGGGTCCAGGCTCTTTTTGGTGGTGCACAGTAACAAGACAAGAAACAATGGAGACAAACTTAAACAGAGATTTCACCTCAGCATGAGGAGAAACTTCTTTCCAGTGAGGGTGCCAGAGCCCTGGAGCAGGCTGCCCAGAGAGGTTGTGGAGTCTTCTTCTCTGGAGACTTTCCAATCCCCCCTGGGTGCTGCTGCTCTGGCAGGGGGCTTGGACTGGATGATCTCTGGAGGTCCCTTCCAACCCCTGACGTGCTGGGATTCTGTGAATTGGAGCTACTCTAAGCAGGTCTGACAGGCTGTGCTGAAGATGCTCTTTTCAAACAAGCATTTTGTATAATTCTCATTCCACTGCTCCTAACTCTTATGAGCAGTGCTCCTCCAAATGTCCACAAAGCTGCTGCTGTTCTTTTCTTGACACACCTAGGAATTCATTTTGCAAAAACAGAAGGACAACCCAAGTAGTCCCTGCTCTCCCTTCTCTAACAAACCCAAAAACATTGGCTCAGATTTTATGCTTCCTATGTCTGAATTTCCTTCAGCTTCTCCTAGACTCTTTGGGACAGGGACCACCTGCAAAGAGCACAATTCAATCAAGACCTCAGACCATGTTGCTCTAAGGTACACAAAACTTAGCTGCTGAGCTGCTGCATAATCTTCTGGCAACACATTTATGGAAGAACAAAGCACCACTCTCACTGACCTCAGCCACCTCAAGTAACAATTGATATTAGGTAGGTAACCACGTAAGTTAAATTTTAATCTTGTCACATTAAGATAAATTTATAAAAGGTCCAGATCATTCCTGGCACACATTCCCCCCTCAGCCTGCACAGGAAGGAAAAGGACCTGAAACCAAATAATATCCACACTTACAAAAATAATCTTCCTTTTTAAGTGTCTTGCTGAGCTGTGAGACTGCTAAAGGGTGTTGCATAAAGTGTTTTAAACCCATGTGAATTAAAACTGTAGGACCTTTTGTTGACAATGTTAAATCCAAAGCTTGTCTCAACATTTACATTGTGGTGGCTTTTTGAGGACTTTAACCTGCCCATGATCCTGCAAAGTAAAACATACTCCAGGAAAATCCCTAATGCTAAATTCCTCTAACACTGTGACAAAACAGTGACCATCCAAAAGGATCAGAGAATCCTAGAATCCCTTAGGTTGGAAGGGACCTCCTGAGATTGAGTTCAATCTCTTTGCCAGAGCAGGATTACCAATGGGAGGCTGCACAGGAACACATCCAGGCAGGTTTTGAATGTCTCCACAGAAGGAGACTCCACAACCTCTCCAGGCAGCTTGTTCCAGAGTTCATCACCCTCACCAAAAGGAGCAAGTTCTGAAAAGGGTTCTGGAGACAGCCAAGTTAAATTGCACACAGTATGTGGTTAAAGCAGCAAGAAAGTTGAGTGCAACATGACACAGTGCAAGCTCAAACCAGTTTTCAGATAGCAGAGTGCCAGCAATGTCTTTCTGCTCCAATCAACCTATGAAATAAAAATGTCATGCAGCAACAACTAGGCAAAGTTTTGGAGGCACCTCTCACATCTACGTTGCACAGGTCTACCAGACAAAGCAGATTGCTATCCAGCCTAAAAACACCTCCAGTGGCTATCTGCCACTTCTGTTACACAAAACATGGTCTAATAAAAACAGTTTATAAAATACAAAGCACAAAATTGCAAAAAGCTGAAGCCAATGAGATACTCATTGAACAGTTCCACAAATTCTGTGCTCTTGTATTTAACAACACTGAGAAGGGATCTTGAATGTGTAACTGAAATGCAGACAGAAAAGGAAATATCACTGCTCAGGGAAAGAGGAGATGACATAACAGGACAAGGGGGATGATTTGAAGCTGAGGGAGAGCAGGGTTAGCTGAGGAGGAAGTTCTTCAGTAGGAGGATGGTGAGACTGTGGAATAGGCTGCCCAGAGAAGTTGTGGCTGCCTCTTCCCTGCTCAAGGCCACACTGGATGAGATTTGAGCAGCTGAATCTGAGGCATCCCTGTTCTGAATATTTTTCTTCCTCCCAAGAAACACATATTTTCTTCCTTTAAATTCTTACAAGAGCTTTTTGCCCTCTTTTAATTTGGTAAAGTACAGCTCACATGCCAACAGGCACCAGGACAGGTTAGAGGCTGCCCGGCTGGAAAGCAGCTCCACAGGGAAAGACCTTGAGGGTGGACAGCAAGTTCTGCATGGGACAGCAAAGTGCCCTTGTGGCCAAGAGAGCCAATGGGATCCTGGGGGGCAGCAAGAAAAGTGTGGCCAGCAGGGCTGGGGAGGTTCTGCTGCCCCTCTGCTCTGCCCTGCTGAGACCACAGCTGCAATCCTGTGTCCAGTTTGGGGCTCCCCAGTTCAAGAGAGACAGAGACCTGCTGGAGAGAGTCCAAGGGAGAGCCAGGAGGATGCTTAGGGGACTTGAGCATCTCCCCTGTGGAGAGAGCCTGAGAGCCCTGGGGCTGTTTAGTTTGGAGAAGAGAAGGCTGAGAGGGATCTGATCAATGTCTATCAATAGCTGAGGGGTGGGGGTCAAGTGGAGGGGGCCAGGCTCTTTTGGGGGGTGCACAGGAATAAGATAAGGAACAACAGGTTCAAGCTTGAACAGAGAAGGTTTCAGCTCAAAATGTGGAGAAACTTCTTTCCAGTGAGGGTGCCAGAGCCCTGGAGCAGGCTGCCCAGAGAGGTTGTGGAGTCTCCTTCTCTGGAGACTTTCCAGCCCCACCTGGATGCATTCCTGTGCAGACTCCCCTGGGTGCTGCTGCTCTGGCAAGGGGCTTGGAATGGATGATCTCTGGAGCTCCCTTCCAACCTCTAATGTGCTGTGATAACGTGAGACTGTGAAAACAGAATTTCCCTTATGTAGTAACTGAATATATAAAGACAAAGCTTGCTTGATTCCAGAAGATGCAAGGAGATAAACTCTGGTAGCACAGAAAGCAGATATTCTGTATGGTGCAAAAAGTTTATCCCACAATGTGGTGAAAACTGAGAAACCACAGTTCTCAAGAAATAGAACTGAAAATACATCACAATAGGAGAATCAAGCAAGCACAGGTAACCTCTGTGTGGCTTTTAATTTTGCTGTCATTAAGTCACACAAAACCTGGTGTTCTTACCAAAGAGAGTAAAGAAATAAATACTACTCTGATGCAGATTAAAGCATTGATACATCATATTTAGTATGGCTTTCATACTCCTAAAACCAGCAATTGTACAATGAGGTAACACTAAAGAATGTAGTATGCCTCTTAATTAGATCAGGGTAGACATAGACTGGATGTTAGGAACAAGTTCTGCACCGTGAGGGTGGTGGAGCACTGGAACAGGTTGCTCAGGGAGGTAGCTGAGGCCCCATCCCTGGAGATATTCAAGGACAGGCTTGACAAGGCTCTGAGGAACCTGATCTAGTGAGGATGTCCCTGCTTCCCTGTTGGACTAGATGAGCTTTGGAAGCCCCTTCCCACCCAAACCATTCTATGATAATTTAGAAGTCTGATTGAAAACTGTAACAAGACTCGGCAAGAGTTCAGAGGACTCAGTCAGGATCTTTTAACTGGACAGGAGGTACAGCAGCCTCTGTTTGGTGACTTCTCTGAAGTGATTCATCAGCTCATCTTCCCTGATACATAGTCACCAACAGTAAAGGAAATACTACCCCCCCAAAAAAGCTTTAGAGTAGAAAAGTAGCCTTTAAGAGCGACCTAGAAAACTTCACTTACCAACAGAACCTAGAAAACATTTATTAATATCAAGGAATAACAAAAATAGATGAAGTGACTGCACTCTTTACTAACTACTTGCAATGGAGACTGTTTCAAAGCCAGGCAGTGCACTCCTAAACACATTTGCCATGGCATCAGGAACCATTCTTGCTTGTTACTACTTTTTTTTTTCCTTTAGTTTTCCTTTTCTCCCCTTGTTTTCCTTTCTTTCCTTTTCTCCCCTTGTTTTTCTTTCTTTCTTTTTCTCCCCATTTTTCTTTCTTTCTTTTTCTCCCCATTTTTCTTTCTTTTTCTCCCCTTGTTTTTCTTTCTTTTTCTCCCCTTGTTTTTCTTTCTTTTTCTCCCCATTTTTCTTTCTTTTTCTCCCCTTGTTTTTCTTTCTTTCTTTTTCTCCCCTTGTTTTTCTTTCTCCCTCCCGTTTTTCTTTCTTCTCCCCCCTTGTTTTTTTCTTTTTCTTTCTTTCTTCCTTCCTTTTCTTTTTCTTTCTTTTTTCTTTCTTTCTCTCTTTCTTTTTCTCTTTCTTTCTTTCTCTCTTTCTCTCTTTCTTTTTCTCTTTCTTTCTTTCTCTCTTTCTCTCTTTCTTTCTTTCTTTCTCTCTCTTTCTTTCTTTTTCTCTCTTTCTTTCTTTCTTTCTTTCTTTCTCTCATTCTTTCTTTCTTTCTCTCTTTCTTTCTTTCATTCTTTTTCTTTCTCCCCCCCCCCCCCATTTTTCTTTCTTTTTTTCTCTTGTTTTTTTTTTTTTTTCTTTCTTTTTTTTCTCTTGATTCTTTTTTGGTGTCAGTTTGTGCTCCTGTATTATTACACCAAACACATAAGGAAGAGGAAATACCAAAGTCCCTTCTTCAAAAGGGGGAGAAGAGAGAAGAAAAAAAAACCCAAAATACATGAAAATCTTTCAAGTTTTGCAGCTCTTCATCCCTCAGGAAGTATCATTATCTACAGAAGGTTATTCAGTATTCGTTGAGGATGCCAGGATACACAAAATCCATGAATTTCAAGCTTTAAACACTGAGTTGTAGTAGGGTGGCACTCAGGATAGGAACCTTCCAGATCACACTCATGCAAGCATTCAGGCCCAGATGATGCCTCTACAGGACACATTAAAGGGCAATGCTCCCCTGAAGGACAGGAGTGCAGCATGCTATGCAGAGCACAGAAAGGCTGCACAGATGCCTCACTTTGTGAGCTCCTCGTTAATTGCAGGCTTTTATTCATAGGAGATGTCTAAATAGTCATACATGTAGAGTTCTAGCAGTGAATCAGCATCTGTAGGCCTGCAGCAAAATGCTTTGATTTTGTGGGAGAACAGGAAGGCAACTAAACCTGCTCAACAAAATCCAGCCTTAACCCCTACCCCTTTCTTCTGGGGCACAATTCTGCTACTTCCCTCGTGTTAACCCAGAGCAGTATGCAACTGTGAAGTGAGCTGGTTGTACAAAAGAGACAGAAAATCCATCACTCCAAAAACATCCTCCTGACAGAGCAGCACCCCCAATCACCCTCGGTCCTGTGCCACTTAGCTCTAAGGCCAAGGCTGTGTAACTGAATGTAAATGATCCCCCTTCCAGTGGCAGCCCCAAACTATACTTAGTCACTAAAGCTGCAGATTTACACAGGTATTTAAAGACTTATCTAAACTATTTATTTGGGGGAGAAGGGGCAATTACACATAAATTAACCTTTCATCCAGAGGAAAGCCATAAAAGGTTCTTCTCTAGTCCATACACATTTTAATTCTAAGTAGTTTGCTCTTTTTTTGCTTGTTTTTACTGCTTTCATCCTGGTTTTAATCACTCTGAAGCTGATTTGTCCAACATAAAAATCCATTTGTTCCTCCTGTGCAGTACTGGAACAAATAGACAAAACTACCTCTTTGCTTTAAGACACCAAGAAAACTTTTCTGCTGCATTTGACATATTCTAATCACTGCAGCCAGATTATAGAGACACCTCCACACCAGATGTGAATCTTGGGGAAAGTCTCATTCAGTGAGGATACTGCTAGAGCAGTGTCTTCCAGGTGTAGCCTGTAGTGCTTACAGCTGGAAAAAAAAAATTAAATAGAAATAAAAAAACAAACAAAAACCCCACCAAAAACAACCCCCAAAACACCAACAAAACAAAACCAACAAACAAACAAAACCCCAAACCAAAACAAAAAAAACCAAGCCATGATCAATTTCCCACTAGAGGCTGAGAGCACCTTGTTTGAGATATGAAATATTTTCATCTTTGCCAGTTGAAATTAGCCCTGTAGGTCTATTTATGCATTTCCAGCTTCCTCAGCAGCAGTTACACAGTTAAAACTTGATTCCTATTAGAATAAACTTCTGGTGGGAAGTGCTAAGAATTCACCTCACTGCCTACCAACCTATCCAGAAATCTGTTCTCACTCCTACTTCCTCCTGTCTGTTCCTTTCTGAAACAGCAGTAGTGGGGGGTTGGGAGTTTGCCTTTCCTCTCCTGGATCACAGTTGTGTACATGAACTGTATCAGACCATATGGCAATCTCTTTCAACTTCTAAGAGGCAAAACAAGCTCCCTACCAACCCAGTCCAAAGAGAAGCAGGGAGGAGAGAGAGCCTACAGACAGCAGTGTTCACAGAGACCAGTGAACCAGGTCAGACTAAACCAGACTGAATCTTGTCAATATATTAAAGTAACAGGCAGGAACTATTGAAAACATTGCCTCCAGGGTAAGAGCAGCTCTGCCTGCACTCACACAAGCATTTCCAGTGCACTCACACAAGCATTTACAGCATGCTCCAGCTTCTCTCTCCACCATACACAAAACTTGCCAGCTGTCTACATGCAACTTCCAGTAGTCCAGAGAAAAGGCAGTGCATTATTCAGCACACAGGAAGGTTCTGACATCAAGAAAAAAATACTGCATTGAAGGAAAACCAGTGCCTGTTTAATGAGCAATGCATGCAGAGGATGAGCCTCCTCCTGGGAGACTGAAACTGAAGAGGAGAAAGGTTGAAAGCTGCAAAGAAGCCTCTGTGGCTGCCTGGAATCATAGAATCATGGAATGATTTTGGGTTGGAAGGGACCTTAAAGATCATCTAGTCCCAAGCCCTTGCCATGGGCCTTCCGCACCCACCCAACCTGGCCTTGAACGCCTCTGGGGAGGGGATATCCACAATCTCCCTGTGCAATCTGTTCTAGTCTCTCACTACCCTCTCTAAAGAATTTCTTCCTAAGATCCAGTTTAAACCTACCCTCCTCAAGCTTCAATCCATTACCTCTTGTCCTCTCACTACAAGCCCTTGTAAAAGTCCCTTTCCAGCTCTCCTGTAGGCCCCCTTCAGCTATTGCAAGGCTGCTCTAAGGTCTCCCCAGAGTCTTCTCTTCTCCAGGCTGAACAGCTCCAGCTCCCTCAGCCTGTCCCCACAGCAGAGGTGCTCCAGCCCTCTGATCATCATCGTGGCCACCAGCAGCAGCAGCATGGAAGCTGCCAGGCAGAGGAAGGCCAACCTGGAATGTAGTGGAGAAGGATTTTCCTTTTGTGAGTGGAAAACATGGAAGTTGTACTGGACACAACAGTGCAAAAATCCAATAGGAAATCAACCCCAAGATACAGCACCTCAGGAGAAATTCCACTATGCACTCCCAGTCAAGAGCTCCGTTTCTCACACAGGTGCAGCCTTTGGATACATGAAGTTGTGGTTAGCTCTTCAGTAGGAATGTCTGACCAAGTACAACAGGATCTTGCTCACTTCCCTCTCTGAGAAGTTAAACCAGATTTTTACAGAGACTTGATGTTCATCCTGCAAAATAATGATTGCATTTTACAAAAGCTTTTGGCCCAGTAACCAAGTTCTGGAGTAGAAATGTTGTCTGCATTTCCATGCTACCCTATAAGTGACTACCCTATAAGTGATGCTGCTGTGGCAGGGGGGTCCCTTCCAACCTCTGATATACTGTGATACTAAGTTTTAAGGAACACAACTCACAGGAACATTCAAGAACCAACTTTTTTTTTCTTCCTTTTTTTTTTTTTTTTTTTTTTTTTGCTGGAAAAGACCTCTAAGATCATCAAGTCCAACCATTAACCCAGGTCACCACTAGCCCATGCCCCTCAGCACATCATCTATACAGCATTTAAATCCCTCCAGAGACTGGGACTTCCCTGGGCAGCCCAAAGGCTTCACAACTCTTTCAGGGAAGAAATTGTTCCTCATGTCCAACCTAAACCTCCCTGGCACAACTTGAGGCTATTTCTTCTTGTCCTATCTCTTGCTCCTTGGGAGAAAAGCTTGAACTCCACCTGGGTCCAACCTCCTTTCAGGGAGTTGTAGAGAGCCAGAAGGTCTCCCTTCAGCCACTTTTTCTCCAGGATGAACAACCTCAGTTTCCTCAGCTGCTCCTCACCAGCCCTGGTCTTCAGACCCTTCACCAGCTTCATTGCCCTGCTCTGGACACACTACAGCACCTCAATGTTTTTCCTGCAGTGAGAGGCCCAAAACTGAGCTGAGTATTTGAGGTGTGGCCTCACCAGTTCCCAGTAGAGGGGGACCACCACTACCCAAGTCCCACTGGCCAGACTTGCTGATTCTGACCAGGATGGTGTTGGCATTGTTGGTCACCTGGGCACACCCCTTCCACCTCTCCATCCTTCTAGGAAAGCTTTTCTGGTCTTCTGTGCCTGATCACCAGGTTTATGGCTGTGTTTACCCCAGGGATCATGTTGAAGAGCCCAAATGCCACTTTGCAGGAGCTGCCTGTGAGGCACCCACGTCCACATCCACAGAAAACAGCTCCCTTGGCTGGAGCTGAGTCAGTTTTATTTTTTGGTTTCATTCAGCCAGCAGTATTCATTAACTAAATGACATCTGAACAACCATACAGTAAAGCCAATTTCCTCCTTTTAATATTGTTCACTGCTACCTTCTGAAAGTTCTTTAGACAGCTTACTGAGAAGAAGCAACTGCATCAGATGGGGAAGGGAACAAACTGAAAGCAGCAGAACCTGCCCAAAAGAAACATGAAAAATACCACCAAGCACCTGCCAGCTAGCTAGAAATATACCCAGCATCTGCCTAAATTAAAACAGAAATACAGTAAAACAAGAGAATAAAAACCACAACCAGACTACAGTTTGCCACTGCATCATTTCTTACTCAACTTTAATACTGCACACAAAGTGGAGAGAGGCTTCATAGAAAAAAGATAGAATAATATTCTGCCTTTAATTTACAGGTGTTAATGAACCTGTCACCTGCAATCATGGATCCATGACCTTTGATAGACTAAGACCAGAAGTGGTCTTGTGAAGAACCTTTCAGTCCTGGTGGTAAGGTTAAACACTCATCCCTCTCCATTGGGGAGATTTGAACATTTCTCTGTTCACATTTCATTTACAAATAAAATAAAGGGCAGAAATATTTAAAGGAATAAGGAATGAGGTAGTCAAGAGATATTCAACAAGATCTCTGTGCACCAAACTAAGAGGAAGTCTGACCACATCTCTGTTTGCCTCAGAAAAAAAAAGTTATCCTTTACTGAAACACTGCTCTAGGTATAACTAAAAATTGCCACTTTCAGAACAAACAATTTTCTTTTCCCTGATAAACAGCTCTGAAAGGAGGCACCTTTGTATTTCCTTGGTTCTGCTTTACACCAGAACTGCATGCTATTAAGATGAAACACCCCAAAACCTTAAGGGCTCAAATGTTAGTGTGAAGAAGTTGAAGGGTTTTAACCCTCCATCACTTAAACCTTACAAGGCAGAGGATGTCAAAGATGTCAATAGGCCATCACATTTTCAACCTTCAAAAGACAGCTGTAAAAAAGAAAAAATATAAACACCACCACCAGAAACCCAAAAGAAAACAACAAACCCAGTCAAAAAAACCCAACACAGCCACAAAAAACCCAAAACCCTGCCACAAAAAAACAAACTAGCCAAAAAAACAAACTCAGCCAAAAAAACCAAACACAGCCAAAGAAACCAAACACAGCCAAGAAAACCAAACACAGCCAAAGAAACCAAACACAGCCAAAAAACCAAACACAGCCAAAGAACCAAACATAGCCAAAGAACCAAACACAGCCAAGAAAACCAAACACAGCCAAAAACCCGAAACAGCCAAAAAAACCAAACACAGCCAAAAAACCCCACCCAAAAATCCCCTACAAAACAAACAAACAAAACCCAAATCACCAAACCAAACCAAAGAACCCTGACCAACAAAGAAATCCATCCCCTTGCCCCAAAAGCCCAAGCAAACCCAACAAAAACATATCCTCCCCACACCCCCCAAAATTCAATCTTTGGAATAAGCTTTGAAATCTGTGTTTAAGAGCAATTAGTTAAATAAAATACTAAATAGTCATAAAAAAGCAAAAATATGAAATTTTAGAAGTCCCACAAAGGGTGATACAGATTCCAGACAGCTCACAAATTCTGTTCAGGAGTGAGGTTCTCTGATTCCCACCACAATCATTTAATAATTTAAGGTTCACAGTCTCACAGTATATCAGAGGTTGGAAGGGAGCTCCAGAGATCATCCAGTCCAACCCCCCTGCCAGAGCAGCATTACCCAGGGGAGTCTGCACAGGAATGCATCCAGGTGGGGTTGGAAAGTCTCCAGAGAAGGAGACTCCACAACCTCTCTGGGCAGCCTGCTCCAGGGCTCCAACACCCTCACTGCAAAGAAGTTTCTCCTCATGTTGAGCTGAAACCTTCTCTGTTCAAGTTTGTATCCATTGTTCCTTGTCTTATCACTGTGAACCACTGAAAAGAGCCTGGCCCCCTCCACTTGACACCCACCCCTCAGCTATTGATAGACATTGATCAGATCCCCTCTCAGCCTTCTCCTCTCCAGACTAAACAGCCCCAGGGCTCTCAGGCTCTCTTCACAGGGGAGATGCTCAAGTCCCCTAAGCATCCTCCTGGCTCTCCCTTGGACTCTCTCCAGCAGGTCTCTGTCTCTCTTGAACTGGGGAGCCCCAGACTGGACACAGCACTGCAGGTGTGGTCTCAGCAGGGCAGAGCAGAGGGGCAGAAGAACTTCCCTAGCCCTGCAGTCCAGGTTCAGTTAGTGTCAGGCACCGTCATTTCTCCTCTCAGACAGATTATCTGTCAGCTAAGATTTAACCCCAGAGATGTAACATGATCTCATAATAGTTATGACTAAATTACAAGTTTTAGAGTAGACAGCCATCAGAGGAAGGAGAAGAGGCAGTGGTGGAGTCAGGAAATGTACATCCCCCTGTAGTCAGCTAATGGCAACTTTAATAGGATGTGATGGATTTTTTCCTCCACCAGGAGAAAATGCTGCCTGCATTTCTGCTTCAGCAGCCCACGCCAGCTGACTAATGGAGTTATATTTTTGTCTCCTCTGAGAAGAGTTCCTTGCCCAGAGTCTTGCAGTTGCAGAATGAAACATGAACAGAAGCTGGGGGGTGAACAGAAAAGCTGCTCTATTCGGTAGCCAGGAGCCAAAGCACAGCAGCTCATTTTCTGGCACGGGGTGACCAAAAGGCACAGCACAGAACAAGGCCACTTTTAGGGCTTCAAAGTAGCTAACTGGAGATACTTTCCCAGAGCAATAAATCATCATGGGGAAGAAAAAGAAAGGATTCACAGGAATTAAAAATAGGGCTCACAGATTCACAGAGTGGTTGGGGTTGGAAGGGACCTTAAATACCATCTAGTCCAGCTCCCCTGCCATGGCCAGGGACACCTCCCACCAGCCCAGCTTGCTTAAGCAACCTGGCCTTGAACACCTCCAGAGAGAGGACATCCACAGCCTCCCTGGGCAACCTCCTCAGTGCCTCATCAGCCTTTCTGTGGGGAGAATTTCTTCCTAACCTCCAGTACAAATCTACCCTCCTCAAGCTTCAATCCATTCCCTCTGGTCCTATCACTACAAGCCCTTGTAAAAGTCCCTGCCCAGCTCTCTTGCAGCCTCTTCTCAGGTACTGGAAGGCTGCTATTAGGTCTCTCCAGAACCTTCTCTTCTCCAGGCTGAACAACTAAAAACCTCTTGGGAGGCTGGAAGCTGCTGAGGAAAGCTGCTTGGTGGATCCAAGCAGGTTTCTTAAAACAAGACTCAACAAATACTATTAAATGTAAAAACTCTTTACCTTGGCATAATAACAATAACTTGGGAACCTGATCTAGTTCAGGATCCTCCTGCTTACTGCAGAGGGGGTTGGCCTACATGACCTTGGGAGGTCCCTTTCCAACCCAGACCAACCTATGATTCTATGATTCTAATCCTAATTGTAGCAGACTAATTGCAAAGCAACATTTCTGCCACGCTGCTGAATAATCAGCATATGTCTGCAACTAGAAACATCTTCTTATGCAAGCACTTGGGCTTCAGTCCTGCAAAAATTTAAATACATCACTCTGAGCAGACCTACAGAGCCCTGTGGAAGTCTGCAGAGTTTATCACAAGCATAAAAGCTAACACATATTTGTAAGTCTTGCAGGATAATTGCTTTTGGCAGAGTAGAAATAACGTTGCTCTAATGTGTTCCAGCACCGTGGTCCTGTGCCTCAGGAAGCAGGCATTCTGGTGAAGCCTGTCATTCTTCATCTGAAGAGTGGCAGATGCATAGCCCACAGAGGCATTTATACTTCTCTTTCCATTTCTTTTAGACTTTCAGAACAATGTTTGGGCAGTCTTTAAAAGTAGCAAGAAAGCTAAGAAGTGAAGCTGATAGAAATTGCCCAGAAGTGCTTTCTTGCTACTGCCATGGATACCACTGGTAGGACTGGAAGCAATTCTTAGTCCAGCTATCATCTATAGCTTCCAGCACTACCAAACAGTCCATCAATTAGGCTGTGGAGTTTACTAGGTGTTTTTCCAGTGCACTGGGTGACAGGACAACTCAATATGAGAAGCAGTCTTAATAAAGGATTCTAATGCTCACTACATTTAAATGAAAAAAAAACCCAAACTTAAAAATCTGCTACAATAAAGAGCTTTCAAACAGCAAGATGAGCATCTGAAATAATTTTAGAAGCTTAATGCCAGCAGTTTGCCTAATTGACTTTTAAATGTATACCTAAAACTAGGCCTTAGACTTCTCTCCTTGTCAGCCTTTATCTTTTCAGCATTGTCATACTGCCTCTATTGCCTTACATTTTAACTTCTAGCAAGGACAAGGCTGAGCAAAGCAAGGGAACTTTGGTAGCTGTCAGTGCTACTTCGAGTTAAAAGAATGGTGGAGATCATTACTGCTTCTGCCAGCCCCAGCTGAAACAGCAGGTCTTGCTGAGCAGCAGGCTCAGCTCTAATAAAGGGGTAAAAAGCCCTAACAGATTGTGTAGATACAGGTAGCACTTAGAGCAGGTTGACTTTTGCCCTTCCATTCAACTCTGCCTTATTCTAATCCGATACCTGCATCTCTCTAATCCAACCTTGACAAAACAAGGCAGTTCACTGAGGATACATCATCAAGATTTCACAGCTGAGAAAGTGATGCATGCAACAAGAACAGCCCTGCTGGAATTTACTTCTAAGAAATTCATAGAGTCATAGAATGGTTTGGGTTGGAAGGGACCTTAAAGATCATCTAGTCTAACCTCCACCACCATGGGCAGAGACACTTTCCACTTGACCAGGTTGCTCAAGGTCTTATCCAACCTGGTTTTGAACACCTCCAGGGAGGGGACATCCAGGATTTCCCTGGGCAACCTCTTCAGTATCTCACCACCCTCACTGTGGTGAGAATTTCTTCCTAATCTCCAGTCTAAATCTATCCTCCTCAAGCCTCAATCCATTCCCTCTTGTCCTATCACTACAAGCCCTTGTAAAAGTCCCTGCCCAGCAATTCTGTAGCTCCCTTTCAGGTACTGGAAGGCCACTATTAGGTCTCCTCATAACCTTCTTCTCCAGACTGAACCAGCTCTCTCAGACTGTCCCCATAGGAGAGGTGCTGCAGCCTTCTGATCATGGCTCTCCTCTGCACCTTCTCCAGCATCTTGATGTCCTTCTTATGCTGGGAGGTACCAGAACTGGACACAGTGCTCCACATGGGGTCTCATAAGAGCAGAGGAGAGGAGGAGAATCACACCAACAGCAATGAGGGGAAAAAAAAGTAATTTAAAATACTCAGCAGATCTCTCCAAGCCACGTGATTCCACATTTACAGTTTGTAATTCCTGCATTCAACTGATTTCTATGAAGCACGTTTTGTTTTGTGCACAAAAATGACAGACAGATCTACAGGGAAGAGGAACACACAGAAGAATTTTGAAGTATTTACCTCACTTCGAATCAAGAAATTATTTTGTTTGCACCTCAGATGTATCTAGTGAAAACCAGCATCTCCTACAAAAGGCACTTTCCAAGTACTAAATGAGCCAGCGACAACTGAATTAAGATTGGAGGCAATCCCCATCCCACCTCAACAGGTCTCTGGCCAAAGGTCTCCCCAGAGTCTTCTCTTCTTCCCCAGGCTGAACACCCCCAGCTCCCTCAGCCTGTCCTCACAGCAGAGCTGCTCCAGTCCTTGGATCACCTTTCTGGCCCTCCTCTGGACTCACTCCAGCAGCTCTGTGTCCTTCTGATGACTGGGACAGCAGAACTGGAGGCAGGATTAGAGGTGGGGTCTCAGCAGAGCAGAGTCAAGGGGTAGAATGCCCTCTCCTGCCCTGCTGCCCACACTCCTCGGGCTGCAGTCTAGGACAGACTGACTTCCAGTTACAACATCCAAACATGAACAGCAGAGAAATCTCACTTAGCTTCAACTTCTGAATGCCTGAAAATGAAGTTCTTATATTAACAACAGAGAAGGTAACCAAAAATAAATCACTGCTAAGGTAAAATGAAGTCCTATCAAATAACCACATGGCAAAGCTGTCCACCAAAGGATCAAGAAATGATACATTTCAGTTCTGTTCATACTTCCTGATGAAGAAACAGATGCATGTGGAATTTAACCAAGTAGAGCAAGCAGAAAAAGTCAGAGACAGGACATCAAGGAGAATTTTTGTGAGATACTTTATGGTAATTCTTATGTAAAGCATTAATATCTTAAGGCAACAGCAGCATTAGCATCTTAAGATAATCAAATACAGTACTAAATCATTACTGATTTGTGATGTCCTCAGCACACTTTGTGCAGATATTAACTGCATCTCTGAAGATCTTCAACTGCTCAGTTAGCAACTTGTTCAAACATCTTCAAAGGCAGATTTGCAGACTCCCAGAAAGGAGAAACTGCAGCTGACCCCTTTGTAGCTTTCAAGTAGTTCTGAACCATCTGTCACAAAAACTTCCCCAAACCACTTCAAACCACAGATCTGTTTTACCTTTAAAAAGCAAACAAGTGAGCAGTTCAGTGGATTTTTAAATAAATCTCCTCCTACTCTCCCTCATTAACTGATCTCAACTGTAAATATGCTTTAAGAGGTGGCTATTAACTACACAAAGTTATTTTGTGTGTCAAAATGACAGCACCAGTGCTGGTTATTTAGTGAAACTGGATTTGTCAGTGTTGGGCATCAATGGAATTCTCCTTATTTCTATTTTAAATGCCTGGTGTGCTCATGCAACTTGAGCTTAGTCTGAAATACTTCACAGGTTGACCAAACGGAGCTGAAAAAACACCCCAAACCACCCCAACCAACACCAAACCCATACTGAAGAGCTAACTCCTTCCAATTCTGCCAACAGTCTATCCAAACCCATGAAACCATAGCAGGTATCATTACAAAACTCCAGACCACTGGGGGCAGAGGGCATTTAGAAAGAAGCTCACAGTTCCATCTCTTAAAAACACCCAGAGAATTATGAAGATCTGCCTGGGAGTAGTCTCTTCTGCACAGTTTTACCAAAGCACATCAACTTCCAGACAGATCCTTTCATGCAATCCCAAATAATATCATTAATAACTGAATTCAGCTTGATTGGTGTGGATCTTGGATCCTCACTTGGTAGCAAGCCTCAACAGCCACATTAAGCTACTGCTGCTGCAAGGCTCTGGATTGAAATGAGTAAAACCACACACAAAACATTTTCCATTGCCAAGGAAATGGAATCATAGAATCATACAATTGTCAGGGTTGGAAGGGACCTCAAGGATCATCCAATTCCTACCCCCATGCCATGGGCAGGGACACCTCACACTACAGCAGGTTGCTCACAGCCACATCCAGCCTGGCTGCAAAAACCTCCAGGGATGAGGCTTCCACCACCTCCCTGGGCAACCTGTGCCAGTCTCTCACCACCCTCATGGTGAAAAACTTCTTCCTAACATCCCATCTGAATCTACCCACCTCTACTTCTTCTCCATTCCCCCCAGTCCTATCACAAGAAGGTCTCCTCAGAGCCTTCTCTCCAGACTGCACAACCCCAACTCTCTCAGGCTGTCTCCAGAGCAGAGCAGCTCCAGCCCTCTGCTCATCCTCGTGGCCCTTCTCTGGACACCTTCCAGCACCTCCAGATCCTTCCTGGAACATAGGCTCCAGAACTGGACACAGAGCTCCAGGTGTGGTCTCAGCAGAGTGGAGCAGAGGGGGAGAATCCCCTCCCTGCCCTGCTGGCCACACTTCTCTTGCTGCAGCCCAGGCCCTGGTTGCCTTTCTGGACTGCAAGTGCTCACTGCTGGCTCCTGGTGAGCTTCTCCTCCACCAGCACCCCCAAGGCCTTTTCTTCAGGGCTGCTATATAATGGAGAGACTGAAGATAAATGAACAGAATTTTATCATTAGGAAAAAAAAATCAGAAACATAAAAAAAACCAAAAGGTGGACAGAACCTATACCTAATCACCCCTGCTTCTGCTGTCAGATAGCAGAGCAATTTCTGACCATGCTATGGAATTTCAAGGCTACCTGGCTATTTAAACCATGACAAGTATCAGATTGAGCTTCTTGTGATCTACCAGAATAATGCACAAAGCAAGGGTGAGACCAAGAGAACTTCCCACCTTTTGACCAGCGTTGGTACAGCCAAAGGACATATCCCAAATTCAACCAGAAGCAAATGCTGACAAAATTATTTGCTGAGCTGTAACGAGAACTCACTGAGGAGGAAAGCAAAAATAGTTCTTTGGAGAACACCATCCCTCTCAATTTAATTGTTAAGACTGCCATTTCTCAGGAACCAAACATACTATTTTATTATAGAGACCAAAAAAGGGAGTATTTGTCTCAGCAAAGGCATACCAAAAGTGCAGAGAATCCCCTCTCACCAAATGCATCCCAGGTCATAACTGTCATTTCCCAGTCACACTTATGATTTTCTCCACATTGAAAATACCTAACCCTGAGTTAGACAACAAAAGCTGCAGAAAGAAGACACTTTCTGCTCTAGGAGACCACGATTTCTGCACTAGTTGCCTGTGATTGCCTTGGAAACAAAGCGTGAAGAAACCTCCAGAAATGCTGGCCAGAATGACTCTTGTCCTTGAGAAGCTGCTTTCTTCCACACATGAACATTAATTAGCATATCTTGCAATTTCTCTGCTTAAAGGATCTTCTCCTGAAGCCCATGGCAGAGCCTTGGACCATCGTGCATTATTTGGGATGCTACATTGACCAAAGCTCATTGTCTGCACCCTCCAGCTCAAGGAACATTAGGACCTTAAAAGCTTACCACAAGCTTTTCCTTCAGCCATTGAGCTTCAGTTGTAAGGATTGAAGTCATGCAGCATAGATATGCCAGAAGATAGAAAAGGCAATTCTGTACCTCCCTGTAGCTGCTCAGGACTAAAAACCACAGCTGAAATAACTGTAATTGGTGAACTTACTCCCAGTTATTCCACATGTCTAATCCATACATTTTGGTTTTGTTCAAGAAGGAAGAAATAGAGATAACTGCAGTTCTACTTCAGGAAAATTTGTTCACAGGCATCCAAAAAGAGTTGAATTTTCTCTAGCAGAGAAGTCACTCAGCAGTGATTTTCAACACCTCTGCAATGCTGTCTTCTTTCACTGCTGAAAGGAGGATGGACTCGTAGCCTGTAGGAAGCATTCTGTCTTTCTACAGCAAAGGAAACACATGTTTTCATTTGGGTTATGTTTTTGCTGTCCCAGGGTGGCAAACAGGCTTCTTGCTAGCATTGCTCAAGGGTCAAACCCTGGTATTAAGACCTGTAAAGGCATGCAGTGGGCCAGCCAAAATGTCTCCAAGAGACACTAAGCAGTATTTGATTTTCCAGAGAAGGTTTTCAGGACAAGCTGTATGAGAACACCAATACAGAGGAACGCTCAGAAAAATGCTTCCTGAAATTCTAGAAACAAACAAACAAAAATATAGTCTACAAGGATGGATTTCTCCACAAGTCAACACACCTGAAAACACAGAAAGATATGGCACTTTCAGCAGTAAAACCAAACCAAACTAAACCCAAATCAAACAAATAACCAAACTAACTCCAGGAAAGGACAGTTTTAAGAAAGTACAGCAGAGAAGGAAAGAGAGGAGAACCTGGAAAGCTTCTGTAATTAGACAGCTGAGCTTATCAGTTTTCCCCTAGTTAACCACCACTTGCTCCAGAAGGAGAATTAAAGGCCCCCACAGGAAATTACACCATACTGAACTAAATTCATGTCTTGTTCTGAGACAGCTTCCTTGAACAGACCTGTTCCGGTTCCAGAATTCAACTCATATGTTTTGTGTTGTGCTCCAGGGCAGTGAATGTGAACATATTCTCCCTTTGCAAGACTTGCAGGTAGCCAAAGCAGAAATGAAAGGTACTGAATTCCTGAGCCATCAACCCAGGAAAACATCCCTGGTTTTGTGCCAGTGACACACACACAGCACGCTTGCACAAACATCTTCTTTGCACCGTGGAGAGCACTTGAAGCACATGACATAAGACACTAAAAGCACATGATAATCAGAGAACCAGAGAATGGTCCAGGCAGGAAGGGACCTCCAAAGGTCATCCAGTCCAACCCCCAGCCTGGCAGTCAGCAGGGACATCCTCCACTAGATCAGGCTGCCCAGAGCCCTGTCCAGCCTCACCTTGAATACCTCCAGGGATGGAGTCTCAACCACCTCCCTGGGCAATCTGTTCCGGTGTTCCACCACCCTCATGGCGCAGAACTTGTTCCTAACACCCCATCTAAATCTGCTCTTCTGTAGTTCGAAGCCATTGCCCCTGGTCCTGTCATTGCAGGCCTTTGTAAACAATCTTTTTCCATCCTTCCTGTAGCCCCCTTCAGGTCCTGGCAGGCTGCTCTTATGTCTCCCCAGAGCCTTCTCTTCTCCAGGCTGAACACCCCCAGCTCCCTCAGCCTGTCCTCGTAGCAGAGGTGCTCCAACCCCCTGATCATTTTCTTAGCCCTCCTCTGGACCCTCTCCATCAGGTCCATCTCCTTCCTATAGTGAGAGCTCAAGAGCTGGATGCAGTACTCCAAGTGAGGTCTCACCAGAGGCAACACTACTTCAGCTCCTTCTCAACTCATTTCCAAAAAGTCCTCTTCACTCACCCAAACCACCTGAAAACATAAAAGCCTCTAATCCCATAACAAGATTCCCTCAGCCTGCCTGCAGGGGAGATGCTGGGGTGGAGGGACTTGCTTTTCTGTGACCCAGTGCTGAACTGATGTCTACAAACCCTGCATCACCTAGCACAGGGCTGCTATCACGCACGATTCCTTCCCATCACCATAGTAACAAAGCATGTACATTTTAAGGTGCATATGGGGGCTCTTCTAGAGGATGTGTCAAGTTGAATACAGCTAAGACAATACAAGACTATTTTAAGCTAGACCTGCTCAGTACAAATACAGAAAGCACGAAAATGCTGTGCTAGAGATGATCATGAGACTGTGGAAGCAGTGGCTACGCATCCGTTAAAAAGTCTTCTGGAGGCTGAAAGAAGTAGATGATGAAGTGAGATTCAGTCAGGACCTTTATGAGCCTTAATGCATAGAAACAGCTGTGTTGTAACAGCCTGATTTGAAAGACACTCCAGCCTCTTCAGGAACAGAGTAAAAAATGTTAAGAATGAGACACTTTATAGAATCACAGAATTGTCAGGGTTGGAAGGGACCTCAAGGCTCATCCAGTTCCAACCCCCTGCCATGGGCAGGGACACCTCACACTACAGCAGGTTGCTCACAGCCACATCCAGCCTGGCTGCAAAAACCTCCAGGGATGAGGCTTCCACCACCTCCCTGGGCAACCTGTGCCAGTCTCTCACCACCCTCGTGGGGCAGAACTTTTTCCTAAGGTCCAATGTGAATCTTAGCAATTACCAAAAAGAGGTAGAAAAAAAAGATCTAATTAGAAGAATGTATTTACTGATTAAGAAAACACAAAGCTGACATTTGTGTTTCCATGAGAGCTGCAAGTACTTTGCACCTACATGCCTGAAATATGTAGGATGCCCAAGTGACACCACAGAAACCTAGGCTTAATAGCAATGGATGTGAGGCTCCTGCACAGCAAATGTGCCCATAGATGTCATCAGCCTAACTGGCACTCTGGAACTAGCAGGACTTCTCACAACTGATCACAGAATCGCAGAATCAACCAGGTTGGAAAAGACCTCAGAGATCAAGTCCAACCTATTACCTAATACCTAACACCTCCTGACAACTAACCCATGGCTCCAAGTGCCACACCCAAGCTTTTTTTGAACACCTCCAAGGATGGGGACTCCACCACCTCCCTGGGCAGCACATCCCATGGACAATTACTCTTTCTGGGAAGAACTTTCTCCTCACCTGAAACCTAAACTTCCCCTGGTGTAGCTTGAGACTGTGTCCTTTTGTTCTGTCCCTGGTTGCCTGGGAGAAGAGACCAACCCCCACCTGGCTACTTTCAGGTAGTGTAGAGAGCAATGAGGTCTCCCCTGAGCCTCCTCTTCTCCAGGCTAAACACCCCCAGCTCCCTCAGCCTCTCCTCATAGGGCTGTGCTCCAGACCTCTCCCCAGCCTTTTTGTCCTTCTCTGGACACATTCGTTCAAGTATCTCAATGTCCTTCTTAAATTATTGCCTTAAAAGTACCAAACCTAAAGAAGTTGCACATAAACAAATGTATTATTCCTCCTGCTGCTCATACTACATGAAAGAGAGTTTCCAAACTGGGGGGAAAACTCCCAGCTTTCAGAGAAGCATTGAAGGAATTCCTGCCAGCAGAAAGAACACAACAAAAAGCACACTCCACCTGTGGGGGGAGAGTTACAGCAGTATTTCCAGCAGCTGAAACCCTCCCATAGTTGAAAGCTGAAGGGGAAAGACTAAAACCAGGCTCCACTGCAGAAAGAAACAACTGAAAAGACCCTGTAACCAACCTGTCAGCATTTTGCTCTGCTTTTCAATCTTAGCATGTACAGAATTCATACAGAATTTTAACACTCCTTACGATGCAGCTTTCAACTCGGGAGGTGCAGTCCTCCCTCTCTGGCACCAGATGAGCAGCAAATGAGGCAAGGGGCTGAAAAAAAGAAATGGAAATGGGCATTGCCTAGTACTGATGGTTTAAGAGGAGAGCCTAGGCAGTCTGACTGTATTCCTTGCTCTCATTCATACCCCCTGCTCACGAGGATTTTATTCTATTTTTACAAACAATCTCAATTCTCCAGCATTTCATTTTACAACTTTGCATTCCCTTGGCAAACTCCTTATGTACTACTGGTACCAGCAATTATAATTTCTCCTACAGGCTTTTTTTGTTGGTGGTGGTTTTGTTTGTTTGTTTTCTCTGTGTGTGTGTGTGTGGTTGTTTGGTTTTGTTGCTATGGATTTTCTTTACATCTTGCAAAATTAAAGAGAGCAACCCCAATGTTTTTCTGCATAGCATCAGCAGTACAGATCAGTAGCATGTGAACTACAAAGGGACTTAGGAATGAATCATAGAATTGTCAGGGTTGGAAGGGACCTCAAGGATCATCTAGCTCCAACCCCCCTGTCATGTGCATGGACACCTCCCACTAGAATGAGATAGGTAATTGCCCTCTAAAGAGTCTACCCTACTAGGAAACTTCCCATCTACTCTTGATGCTAAAGGAAGGAAAGAAGAGTGATTAGCAACAGTAACTAGTGCTTAAACCCCCAGGTTTGGTACATATGGGCAGCCACTTACGTAGGTAAAAGAAAATAAATATAATCCCACGCCAGGATTTCCTATTTTAGATGTACAGCTCCCAATCCTGAATTAGCTTCTTTACATCCTTCCAAAATGTGCTCCTGTTCAAGGCTCAACATGCACTGGCCTCAACCAGGGGGTTCATATTAAGGCATGTTGGACTGGGATGCAGGGCAAGCATACCCCACCCAGAAATACCTAAGGCACAGAGTACCTCACCCTGCCTGAGAGGCTGAAATGTTTTTAGGAAGCTACAAAAGAATTCCTAGATCAGAGCAAATTCTGTACTCCCACTTTTCACTACCCTTCCTTAATCCTTCCAAAAGGTTAAAGGGAGAGATCTCACTCCTGCCCTCCTGGTTTATACCACTTCACCACAACAGTTCTACACAATTTCTGAAATAAAGAAAGAAAAAAAAAAACAACTGCCAGCAGGAATCCTCACAAGAGTTCTGTCTTACCAGCTCTGGGTTCATTTAGGGAAGGCAGGCAGCCTCAACCATCATTTTGAACAAACCTGACACGAAGTTTTCAGCAATTACTTATTTTATTAATGAAATTCTTGGTGCTCCTTGTTGCCACCCTTGTTTATTCACAGCATTTGACTTCACTGTAACCAAAATAAATCAGTTTCATTTTTGCTTTGACAAATTACAGTTAGTGTTGCAACGAGTCACAGAGCAGTAATTGTCAACAGTTGTCAGATCATCTTGAGGAAAACATTTTGCTTTGGTGCTGGTCTTGTGGAGCTTCTTTTTAAGGGAAGGGACAAAAAAAAAGACAACTCCTAGATTTTAATAACATCTGCTCTCTCAAGCTAAACATCAGCTCAGATAACTTCTTTAGGGCTTCTGACCAGGTGAGTGTCTGACATACTGGTGCAGAATTGCAAGACTTCCTCATTCCTCACCTAACTGGAAACATCACAAACAGCAACAGCCAACATTTTCAAACACAAAAATTGACACATCTGAGAACAACAAAATAAGAAAGAAATAAAAAAAGGAAAGAAGGGAAAGATCTTTACCACCTTGTTATTAAGGTGGTTTAGATGTTTCAACAGTACACATTTGGGGAATTCTTGTGTTGTACACACATGAAAAATATTTTCTTCTGAATGGAAGTTTGCTATTGGGCAGCAATGCAGAGTGGAGCACAGTAAGTGCTGTCTATGGCCTATTTTCCTCTGTTTGAAGTCATGAGTTCTTAGAAGAAAAAAATGCTTGTGATCTCCATGCCTATATAGATACATTTATCATATTTAGACTTTCTTCTTACTGTTGATATGATCATTTATTTTCCCCACTTTATTTGGAGCATTGGGAGTTAGGGCCTGCAACTGTGTAGGAAGTCTGTTATTATTTAATCAGAGACATTTATAAACAATTTTAATACTCAAAACACTTAAATGCATTTTTTTGGGGGGTCCCTTAGCATACACAAAGATTTCTTGGTTGCTTGGTTTTGTTGGTTGGTTGTTTTTGGGGTTTTTTTTCCCCTCTTGTATTTATTTTCTTGTCACATGTAGGAGAAAAGCACTCAACACAAACTGGTATCACAGATAACAGCATGAACATTAAGTAGAAGATAAACTTGAAAAGATGTGAAAACATATGCACTCAAGATGTCTTGCTTGCTTCCTGCAAGGAAGTGTTGTTCAAGACCACCACAGTCTTTTGGAGGCTGCTTCCCAGCACAGATATTTTTCAAGCAGGAGAGATACCACGTTTACCTTTGTGCCACATACCACACATGCAACATGATACCACCTCATGTATGAGGAAAAACCACAGGGAGCAGTGCCAGCCAATGGATTTTACTAGATCACAGTCCAAGCACTAGCAAAAAATAAAATAAATCTTCTCTTCTAGAGTACAGGGAAAGTAAGCACACCATAAGTTTGTATTGCTTTTGTCTCAAGTCTAGAAATAGATGATAATAAAGCATACCAAAAGAGCATGCAGACCCTTTGCTTCCCTCAAAAAGCAATCATTGCTGAAGATTATTTCAGTTGAGCACTGGTTAGACACACCTAACAAAGCATCTGAAAGGATGGGGGAAAAAAAAAAAAAAAGCTGTCAATATGTTTACAGCTTCTTGAATTTCATTTGGAATATATTTATCATGTTAATAGGCAACAATTAAATAAGGACTTCACAACATCAAGTGCTTTCAGAAAGAGGAGTGAATATTTTCAAAGGGCAGATGTAGGAATAAAGTTTAGATTTTCAGGGACAGGTTATTTGTTTTATGATCAGTTCCAGCCACTCAGTAACTGTGCTAGTTAAAATTTGCTTGCTTAAAATGTTGTTGATCCTGCCCTGCCAAGGGGTTTGGACTGGATGATCTTTCGAGGTCCCTTCCAGCCCCTGACATTCTGTGATTCTGTGAAATCCCTGTATATGGGAGAGAGAAAAAAAGACAACGACAGTTCCATTCCCAGATACCCATAAAGAAACTGGGAGCCTTGGCAACATGGCAGCTCCCAGCCACCTTTCAGATTTCATTAAGGAAATTGCAACACACTCCAATTTAGAAAGAAGAGTAAAAGGGAGAAAGCAAACATTACTACACCACCATTTAAGACAACAAATATTCTGTGCTGCATCGTTGTTAGTTTTTCCTGAATCGGGGGAGTAAACCGCCCCCAAAAGGCAACAGTATTTCCTCTGTACCCCTTTTAAACTCCTGTCAGGATTCTGAGAAGTAGTTTTTTTTGTTTTGGATCTTTGTCACACCCATCAAGTCATCAACAAAGCATACGATTTCTGCAGATACACACCAAAATGGGTAAGCAACAAAAATGCTAGTTTAGCTAAAACCCACCAGCAATGCCCTCAGCTTTAATCCTATGATTTCTGATCATACCAAGATATGCCCCCAGCTTTAATCCTATGATTTCTGATCCTATCAGCATATATTCCTTGCAAGAAACGTTTCTACTTTTGAAACATATCCTAACATCCTCGATGCCACACTTCGAGAACCTTAAATTTTAAATGAACAAACAAGAAAAACAGTAGTCAATGTTTAATTCTAATACTGTCACTGCCTCCAGTTATGCTGAAGCATCCAGAAAGCATTTTCCTCCAATATCTCAGTAATCAAGGAATGTTGCTAAGGTGAACACTACAAAAAAAAAAAAAGTAAAATAAATTAACAAAACCCTCCTGACTACCAGATTATGCAACATGCAAATTCAGTTTCACCTTCAAAATAGTGTCACATAACTTAAAGTCATGGAAGTAGTTGATTAAATGGGAAAAGCCTCCCCAGGACTCTACAGAGAACCACTCCCCCAGAAGAAAACCTATCAGAATGGCAATGATTTCGTATCATCAATTGGTCCAGAAGATTGTTTTCTTAAAATAAAAAAGAATCTGATTTCTTTCCATTATATTCCATTAAATTCCTTAGGTTTGGAATTCTTCATCCCTTAATATATCTATGCCCTAAATAACAGAAGGAAAATCAGCCTGCTGATCAGTGTTAAAACCCTCCCACAACTAATAAACCCAAAAAAGTTGGCTTTACTTTCTGTGATATGATTTCATGTTCCCCTTTCAGTATTTGGTCTAGTAATAGAAGGAGATCTGAAGCATAAATGAAGCCTAAAGAGTGTTTTCATAAATATTAAGGGAAGACATGAACATACCAAGCAAGCATTTTAAACATTTAGTCCAGCTTTACTTTTTTTTCAAATCAACATTTGAGGATGCTAATAACATTCTAATTTAGAGGCTGTTAAGCACACAGCATTAGTATACACCCCACGTTTCTTCCATTTATAATCTCTTGAATTAAATTATGTAGGAAAATGAGCAGAAGACTACCTCTATTTATGTGGCAAGACAATCAGCACACGATAGTCTGAATCTGTAAAAAAACAAGAGTATGGAAAAACAACTCTGAATGGAATTCAAGAGCACAAGCATCCCCTGAAAAAGAAAGAGGCCACCTGCAAGACAGAGGGAAGTAAACAAGCCAGTGAAGCAGTGCTCCTACTTTTCAACAGCAGCAACTCCGACTCCATCTTAAGCCTGTCATCATTCATCCCTACTGAATGGGGACTACAGAACGTCACAGTTATTCTGCTGTACCTAACACTGAAATTCACTAGCACTTCTTGACAGTCAGAAAAAGCTGCCACCAAAGCAGGCATTTGGTTCAGTGCTTGCTGACCTGCCTGCTTTGACATGATGTTAAGTTGCAGGAGCAGCGAATTGAGCCCCGAGCCCACAAATGCAACTGATTCCTTCCTTTGAATGCTGACAGCATTTGCGAATGCCGCTTCTTGTTCCTGCTGACCACGCTGACTGCAACACTCCACTCAGGGGGACAAAAGATGAAATTATCTGGAGGCACAGAAATACTCTCGTCTCACTAATACCTAAATGACAAACATAGGAACACTGTTACAAGAACAACATCAAAATCACCAATGAAGACTCATCTGTGGCAATCAGAATTTTATAAGGCTGCTTTCCACCTAATTCATGACTGCCAAGAAACCTAGCAGTTCTTAATGCAGATTTTTAATTAATCTTTCCCCCCCAGCACTGAGAATTGAACGTTGCTAATTGAGATCAAACTCTAGACACCACATATATTTGCATCTTACTCCACAAAATGAAGTTTTGCAGACAAAGAATAGCCCTCAATTACCAGAATATTCCTGGTAGCCACAATGACACGAAATGCATTGCGAAGTACCTGTACTCGCCCTGATATGCCAAGAGATTTGTTAATGAACTCAAGGCCATTGGTGACATCAATTATCCTGAAAAACAGACTGAACTTTTAATATAGGATGGATTCCAATTTGTAGATCTGCCCTACTTTCACAAAGGGTTTGTTTGGGATTTCAATCACATTTCCCAGTCATTTGAAGTGACGTGCTTGTGCTATGTGCAAAATCGACCAAAGAGAAACGATGATTCTGGCCTCACCAAAAATGCTGGAGAAAAAAAAGCAAATGAAACCAAAAAGAGAAATATTTTTTTTTTCCTGACATTCTAACAACACAAGTAAAAAATAAATAAAACCATAATTCTTTGAGAAAAGAAGCATTGTTTCTAGTGCTTTGTAAGGTTAGACACATTTAGCTCTAAACCAGCACTGAATTAACTCAAACCCAATGCTGTACATAAGCTTTTCTTTCTCCTTTTACTTAAAAGTTACTAATCTTCCTGGTATTCTCTTGGGTTGCAGCAACAACAAAGCCTCCTCCACTCCACAAATGCATAATTATTACCTTAGTGTAATTTGTTAAGGTAATGAAATAGTGTATTCATGAGCACTGAACATCACCATCTTAATGCTAGCAACCACAAAACAGTTACCCCAAACAAATACGTTGCCTGATTCAGGGATCATTCATCACTAAGTTTCATTCTTTTTTTTTGAAGGTTTCAAAAATATTTTTAATCAGAGTTAAGACACTGACCTCTAAACAGTTTATGCTGTATTAAAAATATTTATCTCTTACTCTGCTATTTCAGAGATCTCTCCAGCCGCAACACAGGTTAAGGAGAAATGGCGATAGCTGTTCTACCATAAAATTCTGGAAGCAGGCAAAAACGAACTGCATTGCTGCCTTCCATCCATTTAGTTGCCTTCACTGCTACCTGCATTTTATAACAGGCAACGTTTTCAGATCTCATTCAGCATGACCGACTTCCTTCTTCTACACTATATATTGGTATCTTGTCGATGCAAGCCGGTATTGTTCAATAAAATGAAAACCACCCCAAACGGATTAACTTACTGCCTTGGAAACGCATTCTTAATAATTCATTTAATTCTCAGTCTTTTTTTTTTTTTTTTTGTGTCTGTATTTCTGCAGGGGGACAGAAAAAAAAAATAAAAGAATCCAGCGTTTTGTGAATAAAATTCTCACGTTATTGTGAATAACACTCTCACGATAAGAGACACAGCGAGGAGGTGCTTCTGAACGAACGCTCCTTTAGAGGAAAAGGACAACAAACACAAGCCATATAAAAAAAAAAAAAAAAAAACAAAAACACTACACCACTCTCCCCTCCCCGTTTCTCGCAGTAACTTCCCATGCTCGCAGCCATAAGCCCTGCCGGAGCAAGCTGCCGGCGCGGCGGCGGTGGCGGCCTCGGTCGGGCGGCAGGTCCGCTCGGCGGCGCGGCGCGGCACTGTGAATGGGCAGCCAGGTATTTTATGAATGGAGCGGATCACGTGCTCCCAGCACCTCCCCGAGCTGATATTTCCCACAGAACTGTGTCAACAAGCAGCCAGCCACAGCACCGATTCCTGCCGCGGGGGAACCGGCACCTTTCCCCAGCCGCCCGCTGCCCGGCCCTCGGCACCGCGGCTGAGGCTCTGGGCACTCGGCCGGGCAGGCCTGGCCGCAGGGCTGCGGCGATGACAGCCGCTTAATGTTTTTTTAAATTTTTTTTTTATGAATGGAGATTGTGGTATGCAAATGAGAGCGATTCACAAAAAAGGAAACATGGCGGCGGCCCCAGCTCCCCGGCCCCGCAGCGGCTCTCGCTCGCCCCGGCCCGCTCCGCAACCGGCACCGCGGGCTCCCCCGCTGGACCCGCATCTACCCCCGGGTGGACTCCCCACGGGGCCCCCATTCGCTTCCCTGCCGGGCTCTGCCCGCGCCGCTCCTCGGGGATCCAAACGCCGAGCTTGGGGAGCGCAGGGGGAAGGTGCGCGGCCCATGCTAGGGGGAAGGCGGTGAAATGGGAAATCCGCCTTTCCTGCCGGAGGAGCCCCGTCCGCAGCCTGTCAGCCGGCTGCTCTTCACCCACCCACCGCCACCTAGCCGTACAATGGGCTCAGGGGCTCCCTCCTCCTCATCGCCATGGCCGCGGCCGGCGCCCGCATCATTCATAAAATCCGCCTGAGCAGATGCCGACATGGCAAATCGTAACGCTAAAGCTCGAAGACTGTAGCTTCCAACCTCGCACAGAAAAAGTTTCAAAATACTGTATATTTGCCTTTCAATGCCATAAAGAACTCGGGCGTTTTCTGACAAGTATTTATCTCCTTCGACCCCAAATGTATTTCAAAAGCAGATTACATTGCCGAGGAATGCAGCCGCACACACACATTCTCCTCTGGATTTCCTCCAAACCAGTCACACTAAAAACATTAAGAGACCCTCGAACTGTCCCCTTCCTAACTTTTTTAAAATAAAAACCCCCAAACAATCAAAGCCAAAAAAAACAAAACCAGTGAAATAAACCCAAGTGCTCATTAAAAAAAAAGAAGGGGGGGGGAAGGCTTTAGGGTAGGTTTAAGCTGTATTTACACTGACTGACTCATCCAATTAAAATTCAGGAGCAGTTTCCTGTAGGATGAAGCTCCCACACACTAGTTTCCATGTGAAATATCCACAAGTAATAGGATATTATCGGAGGTGGTACGTGCCGATACCTCGATGGGCATTCCAAATCCATCCTTCCACGACACCATCGCTACCTGCCACCGATTTCTACCGGGCTTTAATTAAAGCACGCTTTTCTCGCCTCTGGCTCGCAGCCCTTCTCCACCAAGCTCCTTCACAAAGAAGGAGCCTTCTGGGCTTCCATGTACTCGAGCAGAACTGCGCAGTATGCGCAGGGGAAGGCCAGGACACGTACGTGCGCGGGCAGAGGCCCCGCGGGGCGCGGAGCTGGGGGGGACTCGCCCGAGCCCCAAAGCGGAAGGGAGAGCCGCGGCGGCGAGGGCGAGAGGGGAACGGCCGCTTACTCGTTGTTAGAAGTCGCCGTCTCTTCGCTCATTTTCTCCTCACCGCGATCCGACAGGGAGACGGAGCAGCACCGATGCAGCGAGGGCGCAGCCAGAACTCACCAGAAACTTCACCATTGTTACCCCCCCACGGTCTGCCGCCCCCGGCCAGGGCACGGGCAGTGTGGCGAAGCGACGGAGAAGGAGGGGAAGGCAGCGATCTTTATCCTGCAAACATGAAATCCTTGTCCGGCGCCGGAATGTATTCCTCCTGTCTTTAGAAATGATGATGATGGTGAAGGCAGCGGTGGAAACAGCAGCAACAACCACGGATCTTCTCCTCTTGAGCTGCTCCCACTTAAACGGAAACGGAGTGCTGGAGCCAAGGGAGGGCTCCCCGACGCAAAAAGCTGCACCGCACCGTCCTCCCGCTGCAGCTCATCTCCCGCTGCAGCCTCCTTCGCTGTGGCCCTCCTCCTGCCGCTGCTCGGCCGCCTCCCGCGCCCAGCCGGGGCAGGCGGCGGCACAAATTCCTCCAGACACCGGAGCCGCCACAGGCTGGGGCGGGAAAGGGGGCGGGAGGGAAAGGGGGGAGGGGAGGGGGGCGAGAGAGGGGGGCTGAGCGGCTCAGCTGGGCTCTCCCACCCCCTCCAAAGCGACGCCGAGCACTGCGCAGGGAGGACGAGCCGGCCCCAAGGAGAAGGCTGGTGACGGGGGGAGGGAGGCGTTTTAAATCAGCCTGGGGGTGGGAAGGAGGAGGGGGGAAACGGAGGAGAGAGAGGATGCGTCACGGCTGTTTGTGTGAGGAGAGGAGAGGGAGGGGAAGAGGAGCTGCCGGGGCGAGCCAGAAGCCCCCGGCCGAAGGACGAGGGGAAGAGGAGGGAGAAAGCTTCGCGGAGAAGTTCAGCGGCCGCGCTCCCTCCCCGGCAGCAACTCCATTAGCAGCCGCCGCCTCGGCTCCTCTCAGCAGCGGCGGCGGCCGCCGCCTCCTCACAGGAAAACTGGGCGGAAGCGTTGACTTCAAGCTCCTTCCGCCGCCACAGCTTGATCCAAAATAACCACGGGGGAAAGGGAGGGAGGGAGACGAGGGACGGGCGAGGAGGCAGAACGCAAGCCCCTTTGGCCCGCACCGCCGCCCTCCTCTGCCGCGCCCGCCGGCTGCCCCGCGCTCGAGTTTCCTGAAAGTAGTTCCCTCCCCTCGGCGCTGCCTCACGCGCGGCCCCAGGAGCCGCTGGCACGCGCGCGCGCAGGCACGGCGCCGGCGCCGCCGCCGCCGCCGCGGAGGGATACTGCGGCTTTCCACAACGTCCTCCTTCCTCAGCTGAGGAGCGGAGCGGGGGAGCGCTCGGGGCACTGTAGGGGGCTGCTTCCTCTCCGCGTGCCGCGCCGTTCCCGGGCCCCCATTAGCCTCAGCCCGGGGCGGGGGAGCTTGCGCTGGCTTGCAGGATGCTGCTCGGCGCGGGGCTGCGCAGACCCCCGGGGCCGCCGCCGTGGGCCGGGACAGGCGGGCGGCCCGGGGCGTAGCGGGAGCGGGCCTCTAGCGGAGAGGGGACCTCCGGTGGAGAGGGGCCCGACCTGACGGCGGCGACCTGCGGCGGCCGGGGGCAGGGCCGGGGCGGGGATGTCTCTGACGGGCGCGGCTGAGCGCCGGTGGCTCGCAGCCTGCGGGCCAGGTTTCTACTTTTCTCCTACTTTTTTTATTTCAAGCTGAAGCGCAAGGCTGTAATGTAAAGGCTGTAAGCGTGCGGCAGCCGCCGGGAAGCGCAGCGGACGGCTGGTGAAGCGGCGCGCTCGGTGACCCCTTCCCTGTAGCTGGCACCGGCGTCCCACCTTCCGTGCAGCCTGCACTGAGCGGGCATGTGCAGCAGAAATGCGCCGGCAAAGAGGATGGACTGGCAAGCCCAGAAACGCGGTCGTGCTCGCATGGATCTGCTCTGCTTTCAGCGATGCCCTGCGAGGCTGCCGCCAGTGTGTGCCAGCCTCTGAAGATGTGGTGTGGAGCTCACCTCCTGCCTCGGAAATGGGAGCTCGTCTGTAATTAGTTCCTTAACTCTTAAATCTAGGAGTGGTTCTGAGTGGGTGATGGCACCGGAGGGTGTGTGGCAGCCTGCCTTGGCCTCTCGCCCTAAGTGCACAGTGAAATGGAACCAGCTGTAGTGCATCCAGGTAAGCAGTGAAATCCAGAAGCAACAGCAGCAGCACAACCGAACCCCATTCCTTCTCAGGAACTTAGTGGTTACCTTGCTGCTCGATCTGATGGAAAAGTGGAGCAGTGCTGCAAACCCCGAGGATTCAAACTATGAGTCAGACCATGAAGTAAATTAGATGATAATAAAAGATTTTATCGTGGGTTTTGTCTGCCGGTTGGATTTTGATTTCCTCCTGCCTAGTCTTCGTATGTGTGCTGGCCAGCATCTCACTGGCCCCGATTTATGAAGTAAGAACATAGATGGTGCTACTGTAAGAGACACCACTTCCCTTACGGATGTTTGCTGTCCCCTTCTTCTTGTGTATACTTCTTCACAGCTGCTTTCCAAGAGCCTTCTTTCTAAGCTCTTGCTCCCAGCTCAGTTTTTCCTGTAAGTGTGGGATTTCATCTGAACGCTGGTGGTGTCACAGGAGCAGCGATGAGCTGGCCTCTCTTCCTGTTTGAAGAGGATGGGAAGAGCTCCCTTGGCGACAATCATGTCTGATTCCCACACTGCTGGTGGCTGGCTGCGTTTCCCAAGGAAGGGAGAGACTGGAACGTGGGAAATCGGGAGCAGGAGCCTCCACCGTTTCAGGGAAGCTGCAGTGCCTGCATCATCACAGGCCAGACTAGGAGCTTGCAGCATCTGTGCCAACCTACAGAAGCAGGGCAGCAGTGCATTTAGCAAGGGCATTTGTTGGGGGTATTCTTCCTTTTCCCTTAAGGGTCCAAGTACAGTTTGTGGGTCTTAATGATGTCCAAGGATTTTTTTCTTCCAGACTTTTCCCCATGTGATTGAGAGGGACAAGGAAATGGTGCAGTGAGGGATAAACTTACACAATTTCAGTCAGTTTTTTGGTTGTTTTTGGTGTTTTTTTTTTTTGTTTGTTTGTTTTTTTTTCTTGTGAGGGGTGGTGTGGTGAGCTGAAATTACCCCCCCCCCCCCCATTCCCCCTAACATACAATTTGCCAGGCCAGCTCAGTTGGAAAAGCAAATGAAGCTCTATTTACAAGCAAAACTACAATCTAGAAATATGGAATGCAATGGATATGTATAAAATAGGCAATATTTACATATATGTACAGTTTGTAAACAACACAGGAACCCCCCCTCTGGACAAAACCTGGGGGCTACCAACAGCTTCCATCTCTCCTCTCCCTTCCCTCCCCTGTACACTGGACAAAAAGAGAGAAGAGCAGAGAGTTGCTGTTAGTACTTAACCACAACAAAGAACACAGCCAAGGTCAGCAGAAGCACCACTTAGTATCTGTCAGAATGAAGGAAGCTGACAAGAGAAATAATTAGTGTACAAAATTACCTTTAGGTTAGATACCTGTCCAATGGGAGTGTTTAGACCTTGTCATTATTTTCCCTTTTGCATCCAAGGGTGATTTATTTACATTCCAATACTTTCTGTTCAAGATCTGTGGAAGATTTTCTACGTACAGCCTAAAACTACCACAGGTGGTTAGCTAAAGCCATTTAAAAGTCAATTTGTTTTTATCCTAGGAAAGAAAAAGCATGTTTCTAGAAGAGGGTTCTGCCAGAAGCATAATAGAACAATTCCAGTCGGTGCTATCATGCTGCCTCTGAAGAAGGGTCTAAACCCTTTTTCAAGCAGCACACCTCTCCAACCTGCCATAACAATGTTGCCTTCCTTATCTGGGAGGCTTTTGTAGGAAATTTCCAATTGTTTTCTATCAACTATTTCCCCCCCTTCTTTTATCAAATCTTTCTGAAAGGGTACACTGAAAAATGGATCAGTTCTTCATGGCACGGGCTCATCCAAGACTGAAAAAAAACCTGTGTAATTTTGCGATTCACATTAATCAAATGGAGTATTTGATGGGAATTGCCTCAGGTGTTTTGAAACGCAGGGGTGGGGGCATGGTAGTATCTAACTTCCAGCAGAGCTAGGGAGGTTCTGCTGCCTCTCTGCTCTGCCCTGCTGAGACCACAGCTGCAATCCTGTGTCCAGTTTGGGGCTCCCCAGTTCAAGAGAGACAGAGACCTGCTGGAGAGAGTCCAAGGGAGAGCCAGGAGGATGCTTAGGAGACTTGAGCATCTCCCCTGTGAAGAGAGCCTGAGAGCCCTGGGGCTGTTTAGTCTGGAGAAGAGAAGGCTGAGAGGGATCTGATCAATGTCTATCAATAGCTGAGGGGTGGGGGTCAAGTGGAGGGGGCCAGGCTCTTTTGGGTGGTGCACAGCAATAAGCCAAGGAACAATGGGTTCAAACTTGAACAGAGAAGATTTCAGCTCAACGTGAGGAGAAACTTCCTTATGGTGAGGGTGCCAGAGCCCTGGAGCAGGCTGCCCAGAGAGGTTGTGGAGTCTTTGGAGACTTTCCAAAGCCACCTGGATGCATTCCTGTGCAGACTCCCCTGGGTGATGCTGCTCTGGCCACAGGGGTTGGACTGGATGATCTCTGGAGCTCCCTTCCAATCTCTAACATTCTGTGATTCTCCTTTCAGAGGACTTCCTGTCTCGTGGCTGGCAGGTAATGGCCTGCCTGCTAATTTAATACTCATTTTTGCCTGGATTAAGAGTTGAAATATTTAGCATCCCTTAAACTAATGTTTCTTTAAGGTGACTTGATCAATATGATCCCATACAGGAATGCTCAAGAAGCAGTTCTGTTTGCCATGTGGTGGTACAGCTCTAGTCAGATGCACCTGAAGAAGGGCATTAGAAGTGTACTAGAAGGGGTGTGTGACTAGGTCTAGAGAGGTTTTCCTCCCCTTTCTGCTCTGCCCTGCTGAGGCCACATCTGGAATATTGTGTCCAGTTCTGGGCCCCTAAATTCAAGAAGGACCTCAGGGAACTGCTTGAGAGAGTCCAGCACAGAGCCTCAAAGCTGCTGCAGGCAGTGGAACATCTCCTGTGAGGCCAGGCTGAGGGAGCTGGGGCTTGGAGCTTGGAGCTGAGGAGCCTGAGGGCTGCCCTCATTGCTGGGGATAAAGATGTGCAGGGCTGGAGCCAGGCTCTGCTCAGGGATGGCCAAGGACAGCACAAGGGGCACTGGGGGCAAGCTGGAGCAGAGGAGGTGCCATGAGAACAGGAGGGATTTTTTTTTTTCCCTGTGAGGCTGCCAGAGCCCTGGAGCAGGCTGTTCAGAGAGGTTTTGGAGTTTCCTTCTCTGGAGACTTTCCAGCCCCACCTGGATGTGTTCCTGTGTGACCTGCCCTGGGTGACCCTGCTCTGGCAGGGGGGTTGGACTGGATGAGCTTTCAAGGTCCCTTCCAACCCCTCACATTCTCTGATTCTCTGGAAGAGGTTGTCAGGGTGGCTGTGGAGTGGACTCTGCAGCAGAAGAGTTATAGATAGAAGATGTGTTAGGGGAGTTAGGTTGCATAATTCTGATCAGCCTGGCATTCACATCTTCAAATCCATAATAGGATCAGTGGAAGTTAAGTAATGCCATCCAGATTAGTCAGGCAGGGTAGAACTTAAGCAACCTATTCTTTGTTGAGGTTTTAATGATTAAATATGAAAGTTTTTTGAACTCTGCCTCCACAAACCACAGGGATGCTTACAGTGGCCTCCAGAAGCTCCTGATGAATCTACCCAAAGGTGGAGGTAGGATGGATGTTCTGGTAGTTGGAGGAAAGTTGTTAAGAGGTCACCTGGGAATTTCTTCAGTAAAAGCTTTGATTCAGAACCCTCATGTGAGTGGTTCTCTCTGGGTGGTCATTAGACACATCTTAATAAGGATTTAGCTGAACTGAGCTGATTAAATCTATATTAGTATTCCAGCAAAGTCAGATTTTGTTAAGTTCTAACCAGGAATCCTTTTACTGCGTGCAGGGTAATAAAAAATAAAGAAAGTTGTTTCTTCTACTTCTTTCTACTGTCTAGCAAAATGTTTCCCTGCAAGACATAAACCCAAGTTAGAGTCAGATCTGTACCCATTCCAATGCCTCTTCAGAAGCCTTGAGAAGGGAGCCACTGCCACCTGCATGAGGTTCAACAAGGCCAAGTGCAAGGTCCTGAAGCTGGGTCAGGCCAATCCCAGTCACCAATCCAGGCTGGGTGCAGAGTGGGTTGAGAGCAGCTCTGAAGAAAGAGCCTTGGGGGTGTTGGGTGCTGAGCAGCTCCCCAGGAGCCAGCAGTGCCCTCATGCAGCCCAGCAGGCAGCTGTGTGCTGGGCTGCAGCCAGAGGAGTGTGGGCAGCAGGGCAGGAGAGGGGATTCTGCCTCTGAGCTCTGCTCAGACCTCACCTCCAATCCTGCCTCCAGCTCTGCTGTCCCCAGCAGGAGAAGGACACAGAGCTGCTGGAGAGAGTCCAGAGGAGGCCACAAAGATGATCCCAGGGCTGGAGCAGCTCTGCTATGAGGACAGGCTGAGGGAGCTGGGGGTGTTCAGCCTGGAGAAGAGAAGGCTCTGGGGGGACCTCAGAGCTGCCTGCCAATAGCTGAAGGGATCCTGCAGGAAGGCTGCAGAGGGACTTCTCATCAGGGTGTCCAGAGACAGGCCAAGGGGGAATGGTTTGAAGCTGAGGCAGAGCAGGGTTAGAGTGGAGCTGAGGAAGAAGTTCTTCAGTAGGAGGGTGCTGAGACTCTGGCACAGGCTGCCCAGGGAGGCTGTGGCTGCCTCCTCCCTGGGGGTGTTGAAGGCCAGGCTGGATGAGGCCTTGAGCAGCTGAGTCTGGGTGAGAGGTGTCCCTGGGCATGGTGGGGAGGTTGGAGCAGATGAGCTCTGAGGTTCCTTCCAACCTGAGCCATTCCAGGATTCTACTGGAGATAGATCTAACTCCTCAGGAGGTCAGTGTTCCATAAATGATTCCAGTACCTGATTTGTAATAACTCAGAACTATTTACGTTAGGTAGAAAAATGCCAGCAACATGCTGGGAAAGTGGAGAATCAGATGGGAGGGTGGAGGGGAGACCTTGTGTGTACTTTTGATGTGGCTGATGTGCGGAGCAATTGCAGTGGGGATCTGTGGGGTCAGTAGCTTTACTCTGTCCTTTTGGGCTGCGGGATGAAGGATGTCCTTTTTGCTTGCAGGATGTTTTGGGATAAGCATTTTGGGGGGTTTTGGGATACCTTACATACCTTAAGTTCAGGGCAGTTGAGGCTGCACTGCCACTGAAAGAAGCAGCCTCACCTTCCTCCTACTCTGCTCCCTTCCTTATCTTGCACCTTAGGTGGCCCAAATATTTGTGTGTTGAGCAATGAACTGCACTGAGAAATTCACCCAGCTTAAAAAACAGTGTGGGAAATGAAAACTGAATAACCTTTCAGTATTTCCAGTTGGTGAGGGAAGTAGACAACCACCTGTGAAACGGGGGCAGTGCCAAAATGCTTCTTATGGAGGGGAATGGTGATTTGGGCCAATCTGAAGTATCACAGTATCACAGTACATCAGAGGTTGGAAGGGCTTGGTAAGGTACTACAAAAGTTAGGTAAATAAAAGGAAGAAAACAGGCAATGTGAATATACAGAAAATGACTGCAGGCTCATTCAGGGACAAGTTCTTTACCATGAGGGTGGTGGAACACTGCAACAGGTTTCCCAGGGAGGTGGATGAGGCTTCATCCCTGGAAGTATTCAAGGTGAGGCTCAACAGGGCTCTGGGCAACCTGATCTATTAGAGGATGTCCCTGCTGACTGCAGGGGGGTTGGACTGGATGACCTTTGGAGGTGCCTTCCAAGTCAGACCATTCTGTGATTTGTTTGCTAATGGTGATATGAAGAACCAAACATTCTGTGAAGACCATGGATTTATTTTTTTTTTCTTAGAATCTCATTCTAAATGTAATATCATCTTTCTTTTTTTTTTTTTTTTTTTACTTTTTGGCTAATTATTATCAACAGTCACCCAATCAAATCAGAGCCCAGGATCCTCCAAAAGGAAAGTCCCAAGCACACTGAGAAATTGCTGAGCAGCAAGCAGGGAGAGATTCACTGCAGTCCTCTCAGTCTTGTGTAAAATGGGAACTGGAGACACTTTTCTGTTCCATGTGCAGAAATGTGTTGTCTGGGGGAAACTGTGCTGGGCACAGAATGACCTGTCAGCAGTTCTGCTTCTCCTCCCCAGCCTGCCAGCCCTGTACTGTGTGATCTTTGGCAATCCCTCTAAAGATCTGCAGGGTGTGGTGGGGCCAAAGGAGAGCTCTTGGTGCAGTTGAAGAGGCTTCAGCTGAGAGGCTCTGGTCACTTCCCTCCATTTCAACACATTTCAGGGCACAGCTGGAAATTATAGAATGGGCCAGACTGGAAGGGACCCCCAAAGGTCCCAGTCCAACCCCCCTGCAGTCAGCAGGGACATCCCCAACTAGATCAGGCTGTCCAGGGCCTCGTTGAGCCTCACCTTGAATATCTCCAGGGAAGGAGCCTCAACCACCTCCCTGGGCAACCTGTTCCAGTGTTCCACCACCCTCACAGTGAAGAACTTCTTCCTGATATCCAATCTAAATCTGCTCTTCTCTAGTTTGAAGTCATTGTCCCTCATCCTGTTCCTGCAGGCCTTTGCAAACAGTCTCTCTCCATCCTTGCTGTAACCCCTTCAGGTCCTGGCAGGCTGCTCTTAGGTCTGTCTGGAGCCTTCTCTTCTCCAGGCTGAACACCCCCAGCTCCCTCAGTCCTCATAGCAGAGCTGCTCCAACCCCCTGAGCATTTTCCTGGCCCTCCTCTGGACACTCTCCATCAGGTCCATCTCCTTCCTGAGGAGGGCTCCAGACCTGCACACAGTACTCCAGGTGAGGTCTCACCAGAGCAGAGCAAAGTGGCAGAATCACCTCTCTGTTATTCCAACAGAAGCAGAAAAGGATGTGCAAGGTCTGAACTGGATGAAGGGATTGAGTGCATCCTCAGCAAGTTTGCAGATGATGGTGAATTGGATGGCAGTGTTGATCTGCTGGAGGGTAGGAAGGCACTGCAGAGAGATCTGGACAGGTTAAATCCATGGCCTGAGGTCAGTGCAATTGGGTTTCGCAAGAGCAAGGGCTGGGTCCTGTGCTTTGGTCCCCACAACCCCAAGCAACACCACGGGCTTGGGGCAGAGTGGCTGGAAAGCAGCCCAGTGGAAAAGGATCTGGGGGTGCTGGTGGATGATGAACACGAGCCAGCAGTGTGCCCAGGTGGCCAAGAAGGCCACTGGCATCCTGGCCTGGATCAAACCCATTGTGTCTAGCAGGAGTAGGGAAGGGGTCATGACCCTGTGCTGGGCCCTGGTGAGGCCACAGCTTGAGTGCTGGGCTCAGTTCTGGGCACCACAGGAAAGACCTTGAGGTGCTGGAGGGTGTCCAGAGAAGAGCAGAGAGGTTGGGGAGGGGTTTGGAAGGCATCATAGGAGGAGTGTCTGAGGGAGCTGGGGTTGGTTAGCCTGGAGAAGAGAAGGCTGAGGGGAGATTATATTGCTCTCTAGAGCTACCTGAAAGGAGGTTGGGGTGAGGCTGGGGTTGATCTCTTCTCCCAAGTAACCAGTGATAGGATGAGAGGAATGGGTTGGGGTTGTGCCAGGGGAGGTTTAGGTTGGACAGGAGGAAAAAGTTCTTCAGTGTGACAGTGGTAAGGGGCTGGAAGAGGCTGCCCAGGGAGGTGGTGGAGCCACCATCCCTGGAGGTGTTCAAGAAGCTGCAGATGTGGTGCTTCAGGACATGGTTTAGTGGCCATGGCAGTTGGGTTGTGGTTGGATTGGATGATCTTAAAGGTCTTTTCCAGCCTCAGTGATTCTGTGGTTCTATGACTGGAGTGTTAGCTCAAGCACATAGCATCTGGACTGTGTGGTACCAGGGCTGTGAAGAGAGACCTTGCCTTGCACCACCTCAGGCACCCCCAGTTTCTGCCCTGTCCTCATCTGCCCTGCTCAGTGAGGCTATTTTATTGAAGTAATTTCATTTAAAAGAGTATTAAAGCCTGGCACTTCCTGCATTGTGCTTCTTTCTTTCCCTTCAAACAGGCAAGTGCCACAACCCGGTGTGACAATTGAACTGCCTTTGCCATTATTTCTAGGAGCCACACAGAGCTGGCTTTGGCTTGGGCAGGGAGAAGAGGCACCCTCAGAAGTTTGCAGATGACACCAGGCTGGGTGGCTGTGTCCCTCTGCTAGAGGGCAGGGAGGCTTTGCAGCAGGACCTGGGCAGGTCAGACCCATGGGCCAAGGCTCATTGTATGAAGTTCAACGAGGCCAAGTGCCAGGTCCTGCATCTGGGTCACAACAACCCCATGGGGAGCTACACACCTGGGGATGTGTGGTTGGAAAGCTGCAACTTGGAGAAGGACCTGGGGTGTTGGTTGACTGAACATGAGCCTGCAGTACCCAGGTGGCCAAGGTCAGTGGCATCCTGGTTTGTATCAGAAGCACTGTGGCCAGCAGGGACAGGAGGTGACCATCCCCCTGTGCTCAGCACTGGGGAGGGCACAGCTCGAGTGCTGTGTTCAGCTCTGGGCTCTCACTGCAGGAAGGACATTGAGGGGCTGGAGAGTGTCCAGAGCAGGGCAGTGAGGCTGGAGAAGGGCCTGGAGTCCCTGGGCTAGAGGAGGGGCTGAGGGAGCTGGGGGTGTTCAGGCTGGAGAAGAGGAGGCTGAGGGAGACCTCATTGCTCTCTACAGCTCCCTGAAGGGAGGTTGGAGTGAGGAGGGGGCAGCCTCTGCTCCTTGGTGGCAAGGGACAGGAGCAGAGGGAATGGTTCCAAGCTGCACCAGGGGAGGTTCAGGCTGGATGCTAGGAAATATTTCTTCCCAGAGAGGGCTCTCATGCATTGGAATAGTCTGCCCAGGGCAGTGCTGGAGTCACCATCCCTGGGGGTGTTCAAGCAGCTGTGGACCTGTCACTTAGGGTCATGGTTTAGTGTTGACCCTGCAGTGCTGGGTGGAGGGTTGGACTGGATGAGCTTGGAGATCTCTTCCAACTGGATGTTTTCTGTCATTCTGTGATACTCTGTCTCTGGTTTAGTGACTAGCCTAGACCAGTCCCTCGACTTTCAGCTGGCTAAACAAACCTCATTTAGGAGCCTTTTCTATACCTTCAAAAACAACCAGTCTAGCAAACTGCTGCAATACTGCAGGGTCCCTCAGCTGATAACTCTGATGTCTCTCAGCTGAGAAACAAAGCAAGGTCCTTATTGGCAGCGTTGATTAGGAGCCCTGTGGCACTTTGTGCCTGAGCTGAGTGGAGATGGGTAAGCACAGCCCCCTCCCCCACCAACCCCCCCTTTACATAACAAAGACAAACATTTCAGGGCGTTATAAAGTCTCCTGCTGTGAAGCAGAAGCCACCCACCAACTGCCTGATTTTAGGAAGAACCCTCTCCATTACATAAGTGTTCAGTATGGGGGTTTCTTGCACCTGCCTCTGAAGCATCTGGTACTTGTCACCTTCAAAAGCAGGATTCTAGACTGGATGGACAACTAGTCTGAGCCAATCTGCCCCTTGGGGTTGGGGTTTTTTATGTAACCAAAGGCTCTGTGTGACAGGAGGCCATGTCACAGTTCTGGCTGAGGGATCTGCCAAGTCCCAAGGGCTGGTTCAAACCTGTGTTCTGCCTCAGGAGTTCATTTTCAAGCTGCTTGAAAGGAGGTAACGTTGTAGGAATCTCTGTACAAATGTGCAAAGGAGTGGGACTGTGGGGGACTTTGAAGCACATTTCTGTGGATGGAGATGCAATGAATTGCTGGTAGAGAAAGTGGGAGTGCAGTTACATAAGTTGGAGCTATCCAGGATATCTTTAACTCATTCTCAGATGCTTTGTGCATTTTGCCTTTGCAGAAAGGAGAGATCAGGGGTAGCTGTTTGACATCGGCCCCAGCTCACCCTAGATCCATCTCCTCCCAGCAGAGGGTGGGTTCTGACTCACAAACACTGCCCAAGTGCTTGTGCAAGGATTTACACAAGAGATCTGGATCGGGGGGTTTAGCATTTATAGCTAGAGGAGTTTTGGCTGTTGAAATAAAATGGAATAGATTCATAGATTCAAGGATTCATAGATTCATAGAATCATAGATTCATGGATTTGTAGATTCATAGATTAATGGATTTGTAGGTTCATAGATTCACAGATTCATAGAATCATAGATTCATGGATTTGTAGAATCATAGATTCATAGATTTATGGATTTGTAATTCATAGATTCATAGAATCATAGATTCATGGATTTGTAGATTCATAGATTCATGGATTTGTAGGTTCATAGATTTACAGATTCATAGATTCATAGAATCATAGATTCATGGATTTGTAGATTCATAGATTCATGGATTTGTAGGTTCATAGATTTACACATTCATAGAATCATAGATTCATGGATTTGTAGAATCATAGATTCATGGATTTATGGATTTGTAATTCATAGATTCACAGATTCATAGAATCATGGATTTGTAGATTCATGGATTTGTAGAATCATACATTCATGGATTCATGGATTCATAGATTCATAGAATCATAGATTCATGGATTTGTAGATTAATAGATTCATAGACCCATAGAACGGTTTGGGCTGCAAGGGACTTTAAAGATCATCCAGTTCCAACCCCCTACCTTGGACAGAGACACCTCCCACCAGCCCAGGTTGCTTATGGCCTCATCCAGCCTGGCCTTGAACACCTCCAGGTAAAGGGCATCCACAACCTCCCTGGGCAACCTGTTCCAGTGTCTCACCACCCTCACTAAAGAATTTCTTCCTAATCTCCAGTCTAAATCTGCCCTCCTCAAGCTTCAATCCATTCCCTCTTGTCCTGCCACTGCAAGCCCTTGTCAGAAGTCCCTCCCTCTTGGATGTCAAAGCAGTCTTCAAGTCAAAGAGAGGAAATCCATTGATTTTCACGAGGCTCTGGGATGGTAAATGGTCATGCTTGAATCAAAGTATTTTCTCTCTATTCCCTATTTAAGTCTCACTGATGTTTCTGAGAGTTAAGCACACAGAATCACAGACTCACTGAATATCTGGTTGGAAGCATCTTTGAAGAACGTCCAGTCCAGTCCTTGACCCAGCACTGTAGGGTCAACACTAAACCATGTCCCTAAGCTGCTGCTCCACAGGCTGCTTGAACACCCCCAGGGATGGTGACTCCAGCACTGCCCTGGGCAGAGCATTCCAATGGCTGAGAGCCCTCTCTGGGAAGAACTATTTCCTAGCATCCAGCCTGAGCCTCACCTGGTGCAGCTTAGAACCACTTCCTCTGCTCCTGTCTCTTGCCACCAAGGAGAAGAAGCTGCCCCCTCCTTACTCCAGTGAAGGGAGAGCAGTAAGGGCTCTCCTCAGCCTCCTCTTCTCCAGCCTGAACGCCCCCAGCCCCCTTAGCCCCTCGTCATAGCCCAGGGGCTCCAGGCCCTTCTCCAGCCTCATTGCCCTTCTCTGGACAGGTTCCAGCCCCTCAATGTCCTTCCCGCAGTGAGAGCCCAGAGCTGAACCTCAAGGTGTGGCCTCCCCAGTGCTGAGCACAGAGGGATGATCATAAAGCTAAGTGATGGCTTTGCAGCTTTGGGGTGGTGCCAGCTGCTGCCTGGATTGAGGCACATCAAAGCATTTCCTCAGCAAAAGTCTTGTGGTGCAGAGCAGCAGAGGGAAACATTTGCTTGTGGGACATGGACAGAGAAATAAAAACTTGCCAACCTTAGATGCTGTCCTACACCTTCCTTGGTATTAAATGTTTTAAACATCAGATCAGTCTGAAGCTCTCCAACCTATAGACTTCAGGAAAAGCTCTCCAAACATCTCCATCCATCACCATGGCTTCCAAATGTATTGGCTCATTGTCTTGTTCCCCACCCCCCTCCCCCCCCCCCGTTTGCACTGATTGCAACTGTCACTGAGTCACACAGCTTGCCTTGGGCCTGCAGCCAAGCTGATTACAACAACAACAACTTGTGAACCAAAAAAAGGTAGTCTCAGAGAGGGCTGCAATGTAAAGAAAAAGGGCACACTAAATCCAGCTGAAAAAGAGTGGACTGAAAAAAAATTAAAAATATTACTGCAGCACTCTCATTGCTTCCTCAAGAAAGAATTTAGTCAGTGGTGGAGTTACAGAATCATGGAATTGTCAGGGTTGGAAGGGACCTCAAGGATCATCCAGTTCCAACCCCTCTGCCATGGGCAGGGACACCTCACACTGCATCAGGTTGCTCACAGCCACATCCAGCCTGGCTGCAAAACCTCCAGGGATGAGGCTTCTTTTCAGAGAATCACAAAATGGTCTGGGTTGGAAGGGACCAGTCCAAGAGCTTCTGCAGTCAGCAGGGACATCCTCCACTAGAACAGGTTGCTCAAATCCTGTTGAGCCTCACCTTGAATATCTCCAGGGATGGGGCCCCAACCACCTCCCTGGGCAACCTGTTGCAGAGTTCCAGCAGCCTCCTGGTGCAGAACTTGTTCCTCACATCCAATCTCAATCTGCTCTGCTCTCATTTCAAACCATTGTCCCTCATCCTGTCCCTGCAGGCCTTTGGGAACAGTCCCTCTGCAGCCTTCTTGGAGCCCCTTCAGGTCCTGGCAGGCTGCTCTTAGGTCTGCCTGGAGCCTTCTCTTCTCCAGGCTGCACACCCCCAGCTGTCCTCATAGCAGAGCTGCTCCAGCACCCTGATCACTCTTGTGGCTCTCCTCTGGACCCTCTCCATCAGGTCCATGTCCTTCCTGTGCTGAGGGCTCCAGAGCTGGATGCAGCACTGCAGGTGAGGTCTCCCCAGAGCAGAGCAGAGGGGCAGGATCCCCTCTCTCCATCTCTGGCCATGCTGCTTTGGATGCAGCCCAGGATGTGATTTGCCTTCTGTGCTGCAAGCTCACACTGCCTGCTCCTGTCCAGCTTCTCCCCCACCAGCACCCCCAAGTCCTTTTCCACAGGGCTGCTCTCCATCTCATCATCCCCCAGCCTGGATTGATAGTTAAACTTGTTCCAGCTCAGGTGCAGAACCCTGCACTTGCTCTTGTTGACCCTCATGAGGTTCACCTGGGACCACCTCTCCAGCTTGCCCAGGTCTCTCAGGATGCCTTCCTGTCCCTTTGGCATATCCTGGGTGACCCTGCCCTGGGTGATCCTGCTCTGGCAGGAGGGTTGGACTGGATGATCTTTTGAGGTCCCTTCCAACCCCTAACATTCTGTGACTGTAAGCTGTTTGAGGCAGGGCTAGTTTTAAGCTGCTTCTCTTTCCACAGTGCCTAGAAAAACCTGGACTCTTCCTCTTAGTTGTCCCTATTGTCTGAAACACCATTCCTGCCCTACTGTCAATAACTGATGGACAGCAGTAATGCCTTGAATGCCTCCTCCTCATCTCCATATTCTGTAAATATGTAAAAAAAAGCCCCAGACCTCCACTGTAAACAACCTGTGGATGTATTTGCTGCACAGAGAGCAGTCCTCAGTTAGTGTACTCACTACATCCAGGTCCCAGCCACACAAACACTGTGGTGGGCTTTTAGAACCTGCTTCTCATCCTTCCCTGCTGTGACACACAGGCTCTGGCATCCCTGCATCCATGAGCTGTGTGAGAGGAGAAGGGGATTTGAAACCCTATTCTTTATTTTTCTGAGGTTGATTAAAGTGCTTCAGCACAGCTGAATTGTGCAGGTGTAAATTGGCTGTGTGTGGGAGGGAGAGAGAGAGAGAATCACTTCTCTTCAGCCTGATCTGACTTACACTACAGCAAGCAGCCTTTCTCTCCTTCATGAGAGGTGTGGTAGCCAAGAAGTATCCTGCTCCTCTTGTGATCTGGGATTCTGACAGAGTGCTTCCACTTATTCATCCTGGATGGGAAATGCAGACAAGCACAATGCAGAACACGTGGCTGGGAATGTGCTCTGGGGTTTGGGTGGAATTCTTCCATCTCTAGTGTGAGGTGTCCCTCCCCATGGCATGGGGGCTGGAGCCAGATGATCTTTGAGGTCCCTTCCAACCCTGACAATTCTGTGATTCTATGATCACTAAATTGATCTTCTGATCAATTTCTTGGTCTGGGGATAAATCATGGAATCATAGAATGGCTTGGCTTGGAAGGGACCTCCAAAGGCTTACCTCCCTGCAGTCAGCAGGGACATCCTGCACTAGATCATGCTGCTCACAGCCTTGTCCTTGAATACCTGCAGGAATGGGGGCCCAGCTACCTCAGAGTAGTGCTGTCATCATGCTTCAGGTTTCAAAACAGTAAAAAAGAAAGTCCCTTTATCTTCAGGAATGAGGAGTTGTCCAGCAAAACAGTCACATTTGTTTCTTTTATGGCCCTAAACTCCTGAAACCATCAGAAGGCTTTTGCTGTGGTCTGTTTCGTGGTGTTAGTGGTCAGATAGAATAAAAAGGTATTTGTTAAAAAGATTTTAAAAGTCCAGGAAGAGATAAACTGCAACAAAGACATAGTGGAAAGATTCAAAAGGGGCATTTTTTCTTGGTCTGGTGCTAAAATCCTAGAATCATATAATGGTTTGGGTTGGGAGGGATCTCCAAAGGTCAACTCCCCCTGCAGTCAGCAGGGACATCCCCAACTCAGAGCCTTGTCCAGCCTCACCTTGAAGATCTCCAGGGATGGAGCCTCAACCACCTCCCTGGGCAACCTGTTGCAGTGTTCCACCATCCTCACGGTGCAGAACTTCTTCCTCACATCCAATCTAAATCTGCTCTTCTCAAGTTTGAAGCCACTGCCTCTAGTCCTATCACTGCAGGCCTTTGCAAACAGTCTCTCTCTATCCTTCCTGTAGCCCCCTCAGGTCCTGGCAGGCTGCTCTTAGGTCTGCCTGCAGCCTTCTCTTCTCCAGGCTGAACACCCCCAGCTCCCTCAGCCTGTCCTTGTAGCAGAGGTGTTCCACCTCCCTGATCATTTTCAAGTCCACCACTTCTTAGATTTCCACTGACTTTTGTCATTTGCTGGTAGGTGAAGAAATGTGAGATGCCAGAGCTGGCAGCTGCTGTTGCTTTCCCAGTCCCACCAAGACTCTTCAGCCTCTGCAGACCACAGCAAATTCTCCCGGCGAGTCCAGCGATTGTAAGGCAAAAACCCAAAATCAGCTGCACAAACTGCTGCTGCACATTTGTGATTCAAATGCCCTGGTGGGATCTGGAAACACAGAATGTGTGCTGCTTTCAGATTACTCACTGGATTGCTGCAGAAGTCATCCTGCTATTCTTAGAAACAGTTCAGAGAGAACATTTCTTTTGCTCTACGATCACGAATAAATCCTACTGCAGCTCCAGCTGCACAGGGGCTCACAAACCCTTTCTCTGCCACCTTGGGATTGATTAGGAGACCTTATTGCATGGTTTGGGATGAATCACTGAATCTTTTGGAGCAAGGTTGTTACTATCACATAACTGCTGCCTGGAGAGTAGAAATTACACTGGCTCCCTTCTTCCTGCTGACACCAGCTGGAAAAAGCAGTAGCTGGTGTTGGGCAATGTGCATGAGGCACAAGAGTCAAGGTTCAGTAGCCAGTGTAAAGAAGAAGTGAGCTGGAGTGGGCTTCTTAGAACTTTAGGTTATTCTCTTTACTTTTCATATGACATTTTTTAACCACAGGCTGAATCAGAGAGTCACAGAATCATAGAGTCATAGAACCATAGAGTCATAGAATCATAGAGTCATAGAATCATAGAGTCATAGAATCAGAGTCATAGAATCATAGAGTCATAGAATCATAGAGTCATAGAATCAGAGTTATAGAATCATAGAGTCATAGAATCATAGAGTCATAGAATCATAGAGTCATAGAATCAGAGTCATAGAATCATAGAGTCATAGAATCAGAGTTATAGAATCATAGAGTCATAGAATCATAAAGTCATAGAATCAGAGTTATAGATTCATAGAGTCATAGAATCATAGAGTCATAGAATCATAGAGTCATAGAATCAGAGTTATAGAGTCATAGAGTCATAGAGTCATAGTCATAGAATCATAGAGTCATAGAGTCAGAGTTATAGATTCATAGAGTCATAGAATCATAGAGTCATAGAATCAGAGTTATAGAATCATAGAGTCATAGAATCATAGAGTTATAGAGTCATAGAGTCATAGAGTCAGAATCAGAGTCATAGAGTCATAGTTATAGAGTCATACAGTCATAGAATCATAGAGTCATAGAATCATAGAATCATAAAGTCACAGAATGGCTTGGGTTGGAAGGGACCTCCAAAGGTCACCTACTCCAGACACTGCAGTTATGGAGAGACTGCTGAGATCTCCTTCCACTGCCCATAACTCTTTACAGTATCCTGAATTCTCTTGCCTGACAAAACAAAGATTGTGGAACACAAAGGCAGACAGAGGAGCCCTAATCCTCCAAAGGTCATCCAGTCCAACCCCCTCTGCAGTCAGCAGGGATATCCTCCACTAGATCAGGTTGCTCAGAGTCCTGTTGAGCCTCACCTTGAATATCTCCAGGGATGGGGCCACAACTACCACCCTGAGCAACCTGTTGCAGTTTTGCAGCACCCTCATAATAAAGAATTTGTTCCTCACATCCAATCTAAATCTGCTCTGCTCTCATTTCAGAGTGTTGCAGAACCCTCATGGTGCAGAACTTGTTCCTAATACTTGCCCTGACTTTTCTTCTTGAAGTTCCTGTTCTCCATTGCTCTCATCTTGAGCAATGATTGATGCTTGAACTAACAGAGTGCACAGAGTGTAAAACAGCATCTCCCCATTCAGGAGCATTTTGTACCCGGTTCAGGCTGGCATTGGTGCAGTTTCCATGCAAGAAGGACAATGAGTGAAGCCCTTCAACTGTAAAAATGGATGATTCGGCAAATTGCTGGTTCTGTGAGTCACCCTTACTCTGCCTGACAACATTTCTTGATCCTAATGACTCTCTACAGCATCCTGAGAAAGCATCCTGAAGAAAAGCTGTCAGGAAAGTGATTCCCACCCATTGCAGGGCTACTTTGGAGGCAAGGAATCTGTATTGCCCACAGCCTGCTTCTCTGGATCTAGCCAGCAGCTTGGAAACTGGAGCCAGTGAAATCCACATGGCTCTTGCTGCACCAGATCTATATTTCCACACACATAACCCCAGCACTGGCAAGTAATAGTGACAGGACTGCGGGGAACGGAACAAAGCTGGAAGTGGGGAGATTCAGACTGGACATGAGGAAGAAGTTCTTCCCCATGAGAGTGGTGAGAGCCTGGAATGGGTTGTGCAGGGAGGTGGTTGAGGCTCCATCCCTGGAGGTGTTTGCAGCCAGGCTGGATGAGGCTCTGGCCAGCCTGATGTAGTGTGAGGTGTCCCTGCCCATGGCAGGGGGGTTGGAACTGGATGAGCCTTGGGGTCCCTTCCAACCCTGACTGATTCTATGGTTCTATGATTCTAAGTAAATCTGCAGCACAGGATGGTTCTATTTAGCAGGTCAGGCATTTCTCAGTGGGGCAGAGCTCATTCCCACCACCCAATCTGAGCAGCTGGGCCAGTGACCTTGGCCTTGCATGGAGATCCTAGGGGAATGTCTTCTGCTTCTCATGAAAGGACAGGAAAACTAAATTAAAAAAAGTACTTTTTAGGGCCAGATTTAATCTCTGACCCCTGACAGTTACAGAAAAGACTTCATAGAATCATGGAATGGTCTGGGTTGGAAGGGACCTCCAAAGGTCATCCAGCCCAAGCCCCTCTGCACTCAGCAGGGACATCCTCTAATAGATCAGGTTGCTCAGAGCCCTGTCCAGCCTCACCTTGAAGATCTCCAGGGATGGAGCCTCAACCACCTCCCTGGGCAACCTGTTCCAGTGTTCCAGCAGCCTCCTGGTGCAGAGCTTGTTCCTCACATCCAATCTCAATCTGCTCTGCTCTCATTTCAAACCATTGTTCCTCATCCAGTCCCTGCAGGCCTTTGGGAACAGTCCCTCTGCAGCCTTCTTGGAGCCTCCTTCAGGTCCTGGCAGGCTGCTCTTAGGTCTGCCTGGAGCCTTCCCTTCTCTCTTCTTCTCCATCACTCATGAATGGGTAATTACTGGGAGGACATCAAATGCAGTCCAGCCAGTTTTGACACCCACAAAAAAAAAAATGCTTGGGTTCTTTGTGCCTGGGGTGGATGAATGGCGCACTGAAAAAGTTCCTTCTCATCTTGCATGGCTGGCATCTGGCTGCTTGCTCTGATGGGTGAGTATTGTACTTACCTCAAGCTCACAAAACATCTGCCTTTAAAAAGCTGTTGCCTTCCTACCTGAATAATACTCTGGAACAGTTGTTGGTCTGAGTCCACAGGAGGTTGTTTTGCAAACCAACATCTGTCTGAACAAAACTCTTTTGTTTGTATTCATGGTAAGGTGTTTTGAAAATCCAGCACTAATCACATTCACTGTAACAAAACTCAAGTACTGCAGAAACCTTTCACTGGTTTATCTCAGAGTACTTTACAAAGGAAGTGTCACAGAATCACAGAATCAATGTCAGGGGCTGGAAGGGACCTCAAAAGTTCATTCACTCCAACCCCCCTGCCAGACCAGGATCACCTAGAGCAGATCACACAGGAACACATCCAGGTAGGTTTTTAGGATCAGAGGATGTTAGGGGTTAGAAGGGACCTCTGGAGATCATTGAGTCCAACCCCCCTGCCAGAGCAGGACCAGAGAATCCAGCACAGGTCACACAGGAACACATCCAGATGGGGCTGGAAAGGCTCCAGAGAAGGAGACTCCACAACCTCTCTGGGCAGCCTGTTCCAGTGCTCTGGGACCCTCCCAGTCAAGAAGTTCCTCCTCATGTTGAGGTGCAACCTCCTGTGCTGGAGTTTCTCTCCATTGCCCCTTGTCCTATCCCATGACACAACTGAGCAGAACCTGTCCCTGTCCCCTCCCTCTTGACCCCCAGCCCTCAGCTATTGATAGACATTGATCAAATCCCCTCTCAGTCTTCTCCTCTCCACACTAACCAGCCCCAGGGCTCTCAGCCTCTCCTCCCCAGGCACTGCTCCAGTCCCTTCAGCATCCTTGCAGCCCTCCCTTGGACTCTCTCCAGCAGATCCCTGTCCCTCCTGAACTGGGCAGCCCACAACTGGATGCAATATTCCAGGTGAGGTCTCAGCAGGGCAGAGCAGAGGGGGAGGAGAACCTCCCTGGCTCTGCTGCACACACTCCTCTGAATGCCCCCCAGGACCCCCTTGGCCTTCTTGGCCCCCAGGGCACATTGCTGTGCCATGCAGAACTTGTTATCCACCAGCACTCCCAGGTCCTTCTCCTTGGGGCTGCTCTCCAGCAGATCCCCTCCCAGCCTGTCCTGCTGCAGTTGATTATTGCTTCCCAGGTGCAGGACTCTGCACTTCTCCTTCTTGACCCTCAGGAGGTTCCTCTCTGCCCAGCTCTCAGTCTGTCCAAGTCTCTGAATGGCCTCACAGCCTTCAGGTGTCTCAGCCAAGCCTCCCAGCTTGGTGTTATCAGAGAGGTACCCAGGTGGAGATGGGTGACAAGTGCTGTCCCTCAAGGGTCTGTACTGCCACCAGTGCTGTTCAGTATCTTCATCAATGATATTGACAGCAAGACTGAAGCACCCTCAGCAAGTTTGCAGAGGACACCAAACTGAGTGGTGCTGGTGATAAGTCTGAAGGATGGGATGGGTGCCATCCACAGGGACCTGGACAGGCTGCAGAGCTGGGCTGAGGAGAATCTCATCAGGTTCAATAAGGCTAAGTGTAAGATCCTGCATCTCAGTCAGGGCAATCCCAGATGTCAACCAGGCTTGGGGGTTATGAGTTTGAGAGCAGCCCTGCAGAAAAGGACTTGGGGATGCTGGTGGGGGAGAAGCTGGACAGGAGCAGGCAGTGTGAGCTTGCAGCACAGAAGGCAAATCACAGCCTGGGCTGCATCCAAAGCAGCATGGCCAGAGATGGAGAGAGGGGATCCTGCCCCTCTGCTCTGCTCTGGGGAGACCTCACCTGCAGTGCTGCATCCAGCTCTGGAGCCCTCAGCACAGGAAGGACATGGACCTGATGGAGAGGGTCCAGAGGAGGGCCAGGAAAATGATCAGGGGGCTGGAGCAGCTCTGCTATGAGGACAGGCTGAGGGAGCTGGGGGTGTGCAGCCTGGAGAAGAGAAGGCTCCAGGCAGACCTAAGAGCAGCCTGCCAGGACCTGAAGGGGCTCCAAGAAGGCTGCAGAGGGACTGATCCCAAAGGTCTGCAGGCACAGCATGAGGAACAATGGTTTGAAATGAGAGCAGAGCAGATTGAGATTGGATGTGAGGAACAAGTTCTGCACCATGAGGTTGCTGGAACACTGGAACAGGTTGCCCAGGGAGGTGGTTGAGGCTCCATCCCTGGAGATCTTCAAGGTGAGGCTGGACAAGGCTCTAAGCAACCTGATCTAGTTGGGGATGTCCCTGCTGAGTGCAGGGGGGTTGGACTGGATGAGCTTTGGAGGTCTCTTCTCACACAAACCATTCTATGAGTCTGTAGGTGGAGAAACCGTTTGGAGGATAAAGTGACAAGACTGAGACCATGCAAGCAGTTAAGCAGAAACAGAAACCAAGTGAAGGTCTCTGTGTTGCAGTAGTTTGGACACATGCATGAGGGATTTATGTGATTTTGTGTAGAAGGGATCCAAACATTGCTGTGAGGCTTGGAATTCTGAGTTGTGCTCTCAAATGAGATCAGTCTCTGACTGATTTATGGGTATTTAATAGTAGGCTATTTTTGGAGGAATGAAAATATACATCTTGTGTCTCATACATTGGCTGATGCTGAAACATACTTGAGATTCCATGGGAGAGAGGGTAGCTGAAGAGGGAAGTGAACACTGCTGAGGACAAAAGAAAATTTCTTTGTGTTTAGCAAATTTTGGGGCTGGAATACAAGAGAGTCCTGCTAGCAGGTGAGAGGACAGAATCTCCTTCAAATGAAGTGATCCTGGAAAAGAACATAGTGGAGAAAGAAAAATAAAAGGCTTTTCATTCAGAGAAGCTAATGGACCTCTACTTAAACATTGCATTTCAGGCAGAGATCAGGAATCCCAGTTTCTGCCAGACAGCTGTTTATGTACAGCCTTTGGAACAGGGAAAGCTGAAGATGCTGTAGCCACTGAACCTCCTCTCTGACCACTTGGGAATTCCTTTTGTATAAAGCCTCTCAGCAGTTAAAACTCTTTTGCCTCCCTGGAGGAGTGCAGAGCTGCTAAGCTGGCCTGAGGGTTGGGGGTCTTCGTATTACAGATGAGAAATTCAGAGCCTGCTCAAACTATAACATCAAGTGAAGAAACCTGATCTGTGACCTTCATAAATCCTGCCTGCTGCTGAAGGAAGGAAGGAACTCAGAAGGAATTTAGAAGGAATTCAGAAGGAATTCAGAAGGAAGGAATGAATTTGGAAGGAAGGAATTCATTCATTCAGGAAAAAAAAAGAAAGAAAAAAGGCAAGAAGGAAGGAAAGAAAGAAAGAGAGGAAGAAATAAAGGAAAAGAAAGAAAGAAATAAAAGAAAGAGAGAAAGAAAGAAAGAAAGAAAGAAAGAAAGAAAGAAAGAAAGAAAGAAAGAAAGAAAGAAAGAAAGAAAGAAAGAAAAGAAAGAAAAAGAAAGAAAGAAAAGAAAGAAAAAGAAAGAAAGAAAGAAAGGAAGGAAGAAAGGAAGAAAGAAAGAAGGAAAGAAAGAAAAGAGGAAAGAAAGAAAAAAGAAAGAAAACAGAAAAGGAAGAGGAAAGAAAAAGAAAGAGAAAGAAAGAAAAAGAAAGAGAAAGAAAAAGAAAGAAAGAAAAAGAGAAAAGAAAGAAAAAGAGAAAGGAAAGAAGAAAGAGAAAGAAAGCAAAAAAGAAAGAAAAAAGAAACAAAGAAAGAGAAAGAAAGAGAAAGAAAGAAAGAGAAAAATAAAGCGAAAGAAAGAGAAAGAAAGAAAGGAGGAAAAAGAGGAAAGAGAGAAAGAAAAACAGAAAAGAGAGAAAGGAAGAAAGAAAAAAGAAAAAAGATGAAAAAAGGAAGGAATTTGGAAGGAAGGAAGGAAGAAAGAGAGGAAGGGAGGGAGAAAGAGAGTGCTGCACCATGCCAAGGAGGAATTTAGAAATACCAGAGGAGAAACCTCTAACATTGCTCTGGTTCAAAAAGATAATTGCTAAGCAAACAGAACTTTTAAAGCCAGGGCTTTGCTCTGCATAGCAAAAAGCACTCAAGCAGGCACGTAAATGGCAGAGAGGCATCTCACGTATTTTCTGAGGGTAATTTAGGGGCACTAAGGAGTGATGTTAAGTGCTCAGTTTGGTAGCCCAAGGATTAGTGAAAAGAGATTTTGAGAAACTGGAAAAAGGATGTCCAGAGCCATGCAGAAGACTGAAGATCACCCTGGAAATGCCAAAATTGCTGGAAAGTACTTCTGATATTTTTTTTTCACTCTTCTTTTTCCTGGAATAAAGGACTCTGTTTAGTCCCATGTTTGAGGAACATGGAAAGGTTCTTGCTACAATAGAAAAAGGAAGCTCAACAGGAGCCAGCAGCTGGATGTGGCTCTGGGTAACTTGGGCTGGTGTGAGGTGTCCCTGCCCATGGCAGGGGGGTTGGAACTGGATGATCCTTGTGGTCCCTTCCAACCCTAACAATTCTGTGATTCTATGATTTGCCAAACTAGGAGAATTTTCTTGTTAGCCATCCACCTTTCCAGCTGGAAATAAATTGCTTTTCTAGACTGCATCAGAAATAAATAAAGCTAAATTGGGAGGATAAATAGAAGGAGGTTTTTACACCTCTCTACAAATGGCAAAGATCTTTCGTGCAAAAATAATAAATGAATAATAGAAATTAAATGACAGATGAATGGGAAAATGAGCGCTTGGAGCAAACATTTAAGGGCAGGCTGAGACTTCAGCCCATGCAATGAGAGAGATTCATCACCAATGCTGGATAAGTCAGTGCTTCATCAAATGAGACACTGTTACAGTGTCCCAATCATTGTCTGCACCTGCCAGCAAACCACACACCTCACTGAGAGAAATTTTTCTTTCAAAAGCAGCAATTCTGTTATTTCCATGAGTCATGAATCATAGAATCACAGAATCATAGAATCACAAAATCATAGAATTACAGAATCATAGAATCACAGAATCATAGTCAGAGAATCACAGAATCAGAGAATCACAGAATCAGAGAATCAGAGAATCACAGAATCACAGAATCAGAGAATCAAATAATCACAGAATCACAGACTCACAGAATCACAGAATCACAGAATCAAATAATCACAGAATCACAGAATCATGGAATCAAATAATCGCAGAATCGGAGAATCATAGAATCAGAGAATCATAGACTCATTGAATCAAATAATCACAGAATCAGAGAATCATAGAATCATGGAATCATGGAATCAAATAATCACAGAATCAGAGAATCACAGAATCATAGAATCAAATAACCACAGAATCGGAGAATCATAGAATCATAGAATCATTGAATCAAATAATCACAGAATCAGAGAATCAGAGAATCACAGAACCACAGAATCACAGAATCATAGACTCATAGAATCACAGAATCATTGAATCACTGAATCATATAATCACAGAATCATAGAATCAGTCAGAGATGGAAGGGACCACAAGGATCATCTAGTTCCAACCCTCCTCCATGGGCAGGGACTTAAAGCCACATGGTCCCTATCAGAGTTCCCTCTACAGCACTTTGAGTACTACCTCGGTTTCTGGTGTCCCCAGCATAAGGACAGAGCTGTTGAATTGTGTCCAGAAAACAGCCACAAAGATGATCCATGGGCTGGAGCACCCCTTCTGTGAGGAGGATGGAGCCAGGCTCTGCTCAGGGATGGCCAAGGACAGCACAAGGGGCACTGGGGGCAAGCTGGAGCAGAGGAGGTGCCAGGGGAACAGGAGGGAAAATTTTTCCCTGTGAAGGTGCTGGAGCCCTGGAGCAGGCTGCCCAGAGAGGTTGTGGAGCCTCCTTCTCTGGAGACTTTCCAACCCCACCTGGATGTGTTCCTGTGTGAGCTGCCCTGGGTGACCCTGCTCTGTCAAGGGGATTGGACTGGATGAGCTTTGAGGTCCCTTCCAACCTCTCACACTGATTCTGTGATTCTATGAGAATACCTAAGGCTGTTCTTTAGGGAGGAGACATTTCTCCCTTTCTCTCTGTGTTGATGTAGACAGAGCCTTCCACAGTCCCTGCTGATGCCAGTCCTTTGCTGGAGCTTCCAACTATATAATGGGAATAAAATACCACTGGGAGGAGGAGAGGGAACATAAATCAACAGTGGTTTATGTTCCTGAGGACTTGCAGTTTGTAATAGATAGAGGTTGAACTATGCTGGCATCTCACTTAAGATATCTCAAGAGCTGTTCTTGTTCCTGTTTCCAGAGGGCTTTGCCACTGTTATTACAGAAGTAGAAACTACTGCCTTTGTTTTCCCTGCTTTTCTTTCTTTTTTTCTCTGTGTGAAAGGCTGCTGACATTTCAGATGACAAATCCAGCTTCCTTCAGTTCTCAAAAGAGGAAGCCTGGCTTCTGTGGACATGTGAATTAGACATGCTGCCCAATGGAAATGGTCTCTTCTGGGGCTGAAGCCTTGAAGAGGGGATCCTGTCCCAGCAGCACTGAGCTTGCTGCAGATCTTGAACACAAAACCAAATCAGGACCTTCATAAATCTTGAATATGCAGAAGGTCCCTTTACCAGCAAGTCCCCTGTGGTGGGTTGAAATTAGCCCCCAACATCAAATTGCCAGAACAGCTCAGAGGAGAGTAAATGAAGCTCTATTTACAAGCAAAACTACAATCTAAATGTGGAATGCAATGAATGTGTACCAAAATATGCAAGATTTACACATATTTACAATTTCTAAACACCACAAGAACCCCCCCTGGACAAAACCAGGGGGCTACCAATGGCTTCCCCCTCCCTGCTCCCTTCCCTCCCCCTGTATAGGGGACAAGGAGAGCTGATGACACCAAGCTGTGTGGTGCAGCAGACAGGCTGGAGGGAAGGGATCCATCCAGAGGGACCTGGACAGGCTGCAGAGGTGAGCCCAGGACAACCTCAGGAGCTTCAACAAGACCAAGTGCAAGGTCCTGCAGCTGGGTTGAAGCAATCCCAAGCACAAATAGAGGCTGGGCAGGGACTGGCTGGAGAGCAGCCTTGAGGAGAGGGACTTGGGGGTGCTGGTGGATGAGAAGCTCAACAGGAGCTGTCAGTGAGCACTTGCAGCCCAGAAAGCCAACCAGAGCCTGGGCTGCATCAGGAGAAGTGTGGCCAGCAGGTCAAGGGAGGTGATTCTCCCCCTCTGCTCAGCTCTGCTGAGACCCCACCTGGAGTACTGCATCCAGTTCTGGAGCCCCTGTTACAAGAGGGATCTGGACATGCTGGAAGGTGTCCAGAGAAGGGCCACCAGGATGAGCAGAGGGCTGGAGCACCTCTCCTATGAGGACAGACTGAGAGAGTTGGGGCTGTTCAGTCTGGAGAGGAGAAGGCTCCCAGGAGACCTTCTTGTGGTCTTCCAGTATCTGAAGGGAGCTACAAGAAAGCTGGGGAGGGACTTTTTAGGGTGTCAGGTAGTGACAGGACTTGGGGGAACGGAACAAAGCTGGAAGTGGGGAGATTCAGACTGGACATGAGGAAGAAGTTCTTCCCCATGAGAGTGGTGAGAGCCTGGAATGGGTTGTGCAGGGAGGTGGTTGAGGTCCCATCCCTGGAGGTGTTTGCAGCCAGGCTGGATGAGGCTCTGGCCAGGCTGATGTAGTGTGAGGTGTCCCTGCTCATGGCAGGGGGTTGGAACTGGATGATCCTTGTGGTCCCTTCCAACCCTGACTGATTCTAGGATTCTGTGATTTGTTAGTACTTAGCCACAACAAAGCCATGCAGCCAAGGTCAGCAAAGTCAGCAGCAGCCAGAGGCAGTATCTGCTAGAGCAAAGGAGTCAAAAAGAGAGAAATTTTGTTTATACAACTAACTTTATGTTAGTAGGCTGTCCAATGGGATTACTTAGACCTTATCATTATCATCACAGTCTCACAGTCTCAGAGGCTGGATGGGACCTCCAGAGATCATCCAGTCCAAGCCCCCTGCCAGAGCAGCATCACCCAGGGCAGTCTGCACAGGAATGCATCCAGGTGGGGTTGGAAAGTCTCCAGAGAAGGAGACTCCACAACCTCTCTGGGCAGCCTGCTCCAGGGCTCCAACACCCTCACTGCAAAGAAGTTTCTCCTCATGTTGAGCTGAAACCTTCTCTGTTCAAGTTTGTCTCCATTGTTCCTTGTCTTATTCCTGTGCACCACCCAAAAGAGCCTGGCCCCCTCCACTTGACACCCACCCCTCAGCTATTGATAGACATTGATCAGATCCTCTCTCAGTCCTTTCTGCATCCAGTGATGACTTGTTTTCTTTCCACCACTTTCCTGCTCAATTTGTGGGAAATTTTCCAGGCACAGCCTAAAACTACCACATCCCTGAACTCCCATGAGAAAAGAGGGTGAGGCAGCTGAGCTAAGGAAGTTCTGCAGTCACTCCCACATCCATTACAGCAGGAAAAGCTGCAGAGAGGTTAAAAAAGGCAATTTGGCTGGGTGGTAAGGGGGTGATGTTATTTTCACCTGTGCTGGGCAGGATCACTGGATAGATAAGTCAAAGGCCACAAGGGAGGTAGTTGTGGCCCCAGCCCTGGAGGTATTCAAGGCTCAACAAGGCTCTGAGCAACCTGATGTAGTGGAGGATGTCCCTGCTGACTGCAGGGGGATTGGACTAGGTGAGCTTTGGAGGTTCCTTCCAGCCCAAACCATTCCATGATTCCATGACTTGGTGACTTTGTTAAAGCTGAAGTGGCAGGGAATTAGGAGTTGTGTCTCTGAATTTCCAGAGCCCAGGCCATCCACTAGTTTCACAGAAAAAGCCTCTTAGTATCTGAAGAGGGAAAAATTCCCTTCTCCTACTGAAAAAAAACCCACCTGCATTGTTTTTCTCTCTGATTTCCTTCTACAGACATCTCCCAAGCTTTACCACAACCAGGAGGCAAGTTAAAAGGCAAGTGAGGAAACAGCAATGATGACCTGTGGCAGAGAAGTTTACAGCAGGGAGGAATTTAACTGCAAGTGAAACCAGCAACAAGGCAGAGTAAGCAAAGTTAGAGGTCACACCTAGGCAGCACAGTCACTGTCGTTGCTGTAGAGGGACAAAGGACTCCAGCAGGAGCAGATCCTTGCTGTGCTCACTGCTGCTCAAAGACAGGAGGTAGCAGAGAGCTCTGCCAGCGAGCTCTGCTGGGCACAGGCTGATTTTCTGCAGCATCTGTGCTAGAAAGGAAGCTCTGCTTCTCTGAGAGAGGGAAGGCACAGCACAGGTCACCCACCAAGGACTTCTGTCAGGAGGGCTTTCACCTGATCACCCTGCAGAGAGCACAAATTGATCTGTCTCACACTGATCTCTTCAGAAAGACAAGAGGACTGAGGAGGGACTTTTGAGGCTGTCAGGTAATGATAGGACTGGGGGGAATGGAACAAAACTAGAAATGGGTAGGTTGAGATTGGATGTTAGGAAGAAATTCTTCCCCATAACAATGGTGAGAGACTGGCACAGGTTGCCCAGGGAGGTGGAGGAAGCCTCATCCCTGGAGGTTTTTGCAGCCAGGATGTGGCTGTGAGCAACCTGCTGTAGTGTGAGGTGTCCCTGCCCATGGCAGGGGGGCTGGAACTGGATGAGCCCTGAGGTCCCTTCCAACCCTGACAATTCTGTGATTCTACGATGCCAGTTGCAGTTCTCAGCAAAGTGCAGCTTTTCCCTACCCCCTTTTGATAAAAACTCTACAAAATTATGCCCTGGGCTGCAGCCAGAGGAGTGAGGGCAGCAGGGCAGGAGAGGGGATTCTGCCCCTTGGCTCTGCTCTGCCCAGACCTCACCTCCAATCCTGCCTCCAGTTCTGCTGTCCCCAGCAGGAGAAGGACACAGAGCTGCTGGAGAGAGTCCAGAGGAGGCCACAAAGATGATCCAAGGGATGGAGCAGCTCTGCTGTGAGGACAGGCTGAGGGAGCTGGGGGTGTTCAGCCTGGAGAAGAGAAGGCTCTGAGGGGACCTCAGAGCTGCCTGCCAATAGCTGAAGGGATCCTGCAGGAAGGCTGCAGAGGGACTTCTCATCAGGGTGTCCAGAGACAGGCCAGGGGAGAATGGTTTGAAGCTGAGGCAGAGCAGGGTTAGAGTGGAGCTGAGGAAGAAGTTCTTCAGTAGGAGGGTGCTGAGACTCTGGCACAGGCTGCCCAGGGAGGCTGTGGCTGCCTCCTCCCTGGGGGTGTTGAAGGCCAGGCTGGATGAGGCCTTGAGCAGCTGAGTCTAGTTGAGAGGTATCCCTGGGCATGGTGGGGAGAATGGAGTGGATGAGCTCTGAGGTCCCTTCCAACCTGAGCCATTCCAGGATTCTGTGATTGTGGAACTGCACTGAGTGACCTTGGAGCAAAAGCATCCAATGGGTTCTGAAAAAAAACCCAAACCAACCCAATCCTATCTAATGTTTAGGACACTACATAAATCATCTTTATGATCACAAAAGGAAGCATCCAGTTAGGAACCTGAAGTCTGGAGTGTGCCCATGGCAGACCACAGCCTGGTAAAGGGAGGAGAAATCATAGCAACATGCTTGTGCTAGGCTGGTGAAGGATGCAGCACCAGTGCAGCTGTGGAGCAGGGGAACCTTCCTGGCCAGCCAATGTTTTTGCTTTAGTGCTCTGGATCCATGTACAAAGTAACTGGGGATGATAATCTTCGCACACCAGTGGTTAGCAGATACTCATTCCAGAATTTAGGCAGCTGCCTGCTGCAATTTGATCTGTTTTGTGAGTAGTCCTCCATCTAAAAGGTCTCACAGAAGGCTTTGCAGCTCATCAGCACAAGAGGGTCCCAGCTGCAACAGGATCCCTGTTTGGCATCTAGAGACATGGCACAGGCAGAGGCCCGTGAATTAGGAGCTTCTAAAAGCAAGCAGCCATCACCAGCAGCTAATTAAGAGTTTATCAGCATGTCACTATGCACAACTGACTCTAATATTTCCATAGGGCATGGTGGTGTGTGCAGGCTCAGCTGTCAGACCCCACCAGAGGCGAGGCTCTGTGTGAGGGGAGGATACAGTGAGATGGTGGAGTCACTATCCCTGGAGATGCTCAAGAAGAGCCTGGATGAGGCACTTAGTGCCATGGTCTGGTTAGTTGGATAGGGCTGGGTGATAGGTTGGACTGGATGATCTTGGAGGTCTCCCTATGATTTTCTGACATGACACTGTGCACAGCTCAGTGCTCTGTGTGGGAGCAGCAGGGCTGAGTGTGACAGGATGAGGCCCTGAGCAACCTGCACTGGTGGAGGTGTCCCTGCCCAGGGCAGGGGGTTGGAGCTGGATGATCTTTGAGGTCCCTTCCAACCCAACCCATTCTGTGTCTCTGTGAGAGGAGGAGTCTGCTGGCTCTGGCCAGGCTGCTGTAGTGTGAGGTGTCCCTGCCCATGGCAGGGGGGTTGGAACTGGATGAGCCTTGTGGTCCCTTCCAGCCCTGACTGATTTTGTGATTCTATGAAAGCCTCAGCACTGCTTGCATGTTTCAAGCCTTACAGAAATGCCTACACCATGCAAGCTTTTGCCTTTAGTGAGGTAAGGCACTGGGCTTTTATTCCTTCAAAACAGAAAGCAACAACTCAGTGTAAGGTCTTAGCATGACCTGCCTCCAGTTCTGCTGTTCCCAGCAGAAGAAGGACACAGAGCTGCTGGCCACAAAGATGATCCAAGGGCATGATGGGAAAGGTGGATACAAGTGCATGCAAAGAAGTTTAGTTTTCACAGGCTAAGGGTCTTTTCAGCTTTGGCTGGCATGAGCCAGAGGGCTGGAGAGCTGCATGCTCACAGAGCTGTCTGTGCAAAGCAAAGAATCACCAAGGCTGGAAAAGCCCTTTGAGATTCACACAGATTCACAGAGTGGTTGGGGTTGGAAGGGACCTTAAATACCATCTAGTCCAGCTCCCCTGCCATGGCCAGGGACACCTCCCACCAGCCCAGCTTGCTTAAGCAACCTGGCCTTGAACACCTCCAGAGAGAGGACATCCACAGCCTCCCTGGGCAACCTCCTCAGTGCCTCATCAGCCTTTCTGTGGGGAGAATTTCTTCCTAACCTCCAGTACAAAGCTACCCTCCTCAAGCTTCAAATCACTCTTGAGTTAAAAAAAAAAAAAAAAACCACAAACCCAAAAGAGCTTAGATGCCTGACTTGGGTATTTTTTGGAAATTATCTTTTGTTAGTTTTAGCATTAAAAAAAAAGAAAAAAAGCAGCACAGATTCCTGTAATATTTCATCAAGTTCTGACTAAGAGAGAATCAGAAGTGGCTCTAAAATGTACAATTACAAACAGGCATAAACTTTGAGACATTTTTGTGGTTGCAGAGAAAAACTGACTTGAGTACATACGTCTGGAAAGTCCCTCCAAGAAGCCACTTCTGTATTTTCAGGAAATGAAGCAAAAAAAAACCCCCAACAACCCCAAAAAGCAAAGCCCTACTGCAATGCTTCTATTGTCCTTTGTTTGTTTACTTTAGCCACAGAAAAAGCATAACGTTGTGCTCATAGGTGCAGTATTTAGAGCAGAAGACATTGTTGGAAGATAAAAGGCTTGGTTTTATTTATATATATTAAAAAAACCAAAACTACCCTTTTCTTAATGGGTGTTTTTTTTGAGACCAACTTGCATGTCACTATGCACAACAGACTCTAATATTTCCATGGTCTTAGAGTGTGAATAGTTGGGGGGGGGGTTTCAAAGCTCTGCCATGATCAGAGTCATCCTCCTAAGCACTCTGGGTTTGCTTCCTTGTTCTGGAATTGCCTAAAGGTCTTTCCAACCTGGTTAATTCTGTGAGTCTGTGATTCAGAGAGTGCTTGAGAGATGAAAATTGGTGAGATATGGCACAGAATCACAGAATCAATAAGGTTGGAAAAGACCTCAAGGGTCTTCAAAGTCCAACCTGTCACCCAAGACCTCATGACCACTAAACCATGAGGCAGAGGATGCCCTTGAGCAGCCTTGGGAGGAAGGGTGACTGGAAGAGTAGTATCCTCAGTTAGATTGCTCCTCCTGAGCATCAGGACAGCTTCTCCCTCACCAGCACCCCCAAGGCCTTTTCCTCAGTGCTGTTTCCCATCACCTCCTCCCCCAGTCTGTGTTGAGAGTGAGGATTGCTCCAGTCCAGGTGCAGAACCCTGCACTTGCTCTTGTTGAACCTCATGAGGTTCACCTGGGGCCACCTCTCCAGCCTCCTGGGGGGTTGGAACTGGATGATTCTTGAGGCCCCTTCCAACCCTACCAATTCTATGATTCTCTGAAAACTCCAGCTCCACATGGCATGGTAACCAGGGAGCATTAAAATCCATTCATCTCATGGGATACAGAATTGACACAGAGACTGAGTTTCTAGTGTCCAAGAGGATGATGCAGAAGACAGTTTCTCAGTGAGAGCAGGAAGAAAGGAAGGAACTATGAGGCAGGAAGGAGCCACTGATTCTTTGTTTTCTTTTTTTTTCTTTTTTTTTTTTTCCTCCTTAAAATAGCAGCAGGGAAATGGCAGCTGAGAGAAGGAATTAAGTCTAGGAAGCTTTTGGGGATTTTTGCATGGGAATTGATCAGTTGGGAGGGAATGGAGCTGTCAACTTTTGGTGCAGTTTGCTGGAGGAAGGTGTAAAAGCACAGCTGTTTGTGACTGCCCACACAGGAGTGCTTGCATTCATTTGGCTGTTTTAGCTTTTGTCACTCACCTCCAATCACTGAGGAAATTCCAAGTCAAGTCTGAGCAGAAGGTTAGGTCTCAGGTCAGACAACTGGAGCCATTTTTGCAGGCTACAGTTTCAGTCCTGTTTTTAAGCATTTTGACTCAGAACATATGGAGCAGATTTTTGGCCACTGGACAAATTTCTTCAGAGTATCTGGGAGAGGAATGGCCAAACTCAGCTGGGAGGTGGAGACAAAATGAAGTTTACTCTGAAACCCAGTGTGTCTTACAGCTCCATTCATAGAACAAGCTTTGGAATTCATTAAGAAACAGATAATCTGCCCCCCAATGAATACAGGGGGAGTTGGCTCCTTTTAAAATGGAAAAAGAAAATAATTTGGCTAAATCTGCAAAAGAATGATCATGGCTCAGGTGGGAAGGGACTTCAGAACTCATCCCCTCCAACCTTCCCACCATGCCCAGGGACACCTCTCAACTAGACTCAGCTGCTCAAGGCCTCATCCAGCCTGGCCTTCAACACCCCCAGGCAGGAGGCAGCCACAGCCTCCCTGGGCAGCCTGTGCCAGAGTCTCAGCACCCTCCTACTGAAGAACTTCTCCCTCAGCTCCACTCTAACCCTGCTCTGCCTCAGCTTCAAACCATTCCCCCTTGGCCTGTCTCTAGACACCCTGATGAGAAGTCCCTCTGCAGCCTTCCTGCAGGATCCCTTCAGCTATTGGCAGGCAGCTCTGAGGTCCCCCCAGAGCCTTCTCTTCTCCAGGCTGCACACCCCCAGCTCCCTCAGCCCATCCTCATAGCTCCAGCCCAGGGAAGTGGTGGAGTTGCCATGCCTGGAGGTGTTCAAGTAGCTGTAGATGTGCACTTCAGGACATGGTTGTTGGGTCATGGCAGTTGGGTTACAGTAGGACTTGATGATCTCAAAGGGCTTTTCCAGCCCTAGTGACTCTATGGTGCTTTGCACAGACAGCTGTGGGAATGTGCAGCTCTCCTGCCCTGTAGATCAGGCCAGACAAAGGTAAAAAATCCCTTGGCCTGTGAAAACAAAACTTCTTTGTGTGCACTTGCATCCACCTTTCCCACCACGCTGCTGAGCCTTCTTGGTAGCAGCTGCAGAGGTAGCTTCAAGGAACTGTCCTGCTTCTTCTCTGTGTTATCCTCCTGTTAGATTTGTACAGAGAGGATTGAAATCCAGAGAGGATTGTGACTGAGGGAGCAGCTGCTGCCTTGGTTTGCCTCCTCCTGTGCTCACTCAGAGGCTGCTGTATGAAAGCAGAGGGCACTGGCAGGGGTGGAAGGGCAGGGAGGGGTGGATGCCATGCCTGGCAGTGAGCACTGCTTCCCTCAGAGCACAGGGGAGGGGCACTGGGAGATACCTGCTCCTGTCTGGGCTCAGTTCAGAGGGGAGTCTGGCTTGAGGGCAGCACAAAGGGTTTGGGATACTGAGCAGAATTCCAAAGGAAGAGAGCAAGCGGCACTGAGAGAGATACTGAGCAACATATCCCAATTCCAAAGGAAGGAAGCAAGAGGCACTGAGAGAGATACTGAGCAATATATCCCAATTCCAAAGGAAGGAAGGAAGGAAGAGAGGTACTGAGAGAGATACTGAGCAATATATCCCAATTCCAAAGGAAGGAAGCAAGAGGCACTGAGAGAGATACTGAGCAATATATCCCAATTCCAAAGGAAGGAAGGAAGGAAGAGAGGTACTGAGAGAGATACTGAGCAATATATCCCAATTCCAAAGGAAGGAAGGAAGGAAGAGAGGTACTGAGAGAGATACTGAGCAATATATCCCAATTCCAAAGGAAGAAAGGAAGAGGAGAGAGGCACTGAGAGAGATACTGAGCAATATATCCCAATTCCAAAGGAAGGAAGGAAGGAAGAGAGGTACTGAGAGAGATACTGAGCAATATATCCCAATTCCAAAGGAAGAAAGGAAGAGGAGAGAGGCACTGAGAGAGATACTGAGCAATATATCCCAATTCCAAAGGAAGGAAGCAAGAAAACAAGAGGCACTGAGATACTGAGCAATGCATCCCAAATCCAAAGGAAGGAAGCAAGAGGAAAGGGATACTGAGAGATACCTGCTCCCATCTGGTATTCAGTTCAGAGGGAAGTTTAGCTTGAGGGCAGCACAAAGGGTTAGGGATCCTGAGCAATGCATCCCAATTCCAAAGGAAGGAAGCAAGAGGGGACAGGGCCATTACATGTAATGAATCCTGCACCAAGAAATCCCTGGCAGCATTCTTCACACAATTGGTCCTTACTAACCTACACTGACTGCTCTCCATTGGAAACTCTGTAAAAAAGTGGTTGGTTTGGTTTGTTCTCACAAAAGCCTGGCAGTGCCCTCCTGCAGCCCAGCAGGCAGCTGTGTGCTGGGCTGCAGCCAGAGGAGTGTGGGCAGCAGGGCAGGAGAGGGGATTCTGCCCCTGACCTCTGCTCAGACCTCACCTCCAATCCTGCCTCCAGCTCTGCTGTCCCCAGCAGGAGAAGGACACAGAGCTGCTGGAGAGAGTCCAGAGGACACCACAAAGATGATCCAAGGGCTGGAGCAGCTCTGCTGTGAGGACAGGCTGAGGGAGCTGGGGGTGTGCAGCCTGGAGAAGAGAAGACTCCAGGGGGACCTCAGAGCTGCCTGCCAATAGCTGAAGGGATCCTGCAGGAAGGCTGCAGAGGGACTTCTCATCAGGGTGTCCAGAGACAGGCCAAGGGGGAATGGTTTGAAGCTGAGGCAGAGCAGGGTTAGAGTGGAGCTGAGGAAGAAGTTCTTCAGTAGGAGGGTGCTGAGACTCTGGCACAGGCTGCCCAGGGAGGCTGTGGCTGCCTCCTCCCTGGGGGTGTTGAAGGCCAGGCTGGATGAGGCCTTGAGCAGCTGAGTCTGGGTGAGAGGTGTCCCTGGGCATGGTGGGAGGTTGGAGAGGATGATCTCTGAGGTCCCTTCCAGCCATCCTATGGTTTCCCTCTGCTTCCCCAGCACCTGGGATCTGGCATGGATTTGGCTCCCCATGGTAGGCAAAATGGTTTAATTTAGGTTTCTATATCCAGCCTGTAGGTTAGGAGCAACAGACAGTACTCTGCAATTTTAGTGATTGTTGTCTGTTTACCATAATTACAGAGATATTTTCAACTTCCACATTTTGTTGTAGGCATAATATTAGGTAGTGAATAGCACAGCAGAACATTTTGAGTAATCTGTTATTGTGGACACATCCTGAAGAGGAGCTGAGGCTATATTTAGTCACTCTGTGGTTAGCTGTGGCTAGACTGAGGATGTTATTTTTCTGTTGTTCTCTGTGTGTGTGTGAAGTTGCAAAGGTTGGTTTCTGCAGCCTGAAAATGGCTCAGTTAAAGAAATAATCAGCTCAGTCCTAATTCAAATCTCTGCATCTGCACACACAGAGGCTTTTTTGGTGACTGGTTTATGTTGCTGTGGCTCCAGTTTCTCTTGAAGCAAACTATCTGACCATATATAAAAGATATAAATATAAATAGAAAATAAAAATATAAAATAGAAATTAAAAAAATATAAAAAAATAGAAATCCTCATCCAACTCCAATGTAACTTTTATTAAGGATATATCCTTAATATCTTCTTTATGTATATATATATATATATATATATATGGAGAGAGAGAGGTACAGATCCTGTATCCTGATCTTGTTCCCACTAAATAGAATCAAACAGAAAACACTGCAAAGGAAGAGAAGCTAACGAAAAAAAAAAAAAACCAGGCACAAAAGTTCTTCAGAAAGTCCATTTAAAAAATTATAGATCTTGAAAAATGACCACACAGCTTTAAAATAATTAGTGTTTGAATTGGGAGTATCCTTAGATGCAAGGGTGGGGAGACACTGCAACAGGGAGGCTGTGGATGCTCCCTCCCTGGAGGTGTTCCAGGCCAGGTTGGATGAGGATCTGAGCAACCTGATGTAGTGTGAGGTGTCCCTGCCCATGGCAGGGAGGTTGGAACTGGATGAGCTTTAAGGTCCCTTCCAACCCAAACCACTCTGTGAATGAATTTAGTGAATTTAATTAATTCTTTGGATAAGCTACTTCCTGACCTTCATTTTCCCATGGTGGGAGAAAGAAACACAGAATTAACCAGGTTGGAACAGACCTTTGAGATCATCCAGTCCAACCTATCACCCAACACCGTCTAATCAACTAAACCCTGGCACTGAGTGCCTCATCCAAGGCTTATTTTAAACACTTCCAGGGATGATGATTCCACTACCTCCCTGGGCAGCACATTCCAGTGGCAAATCTCTCTTTCAGTGAAGAATTTCTCCCTCACCTCCAGCCTAAACCTCCCCTGCACAACTTGAGACTGTGTCCTCTTGTTCTGGTGCTGGGTGCCTGGGAGAAGAGACCAACCCCCTCCTGGCTACAACCTCCCTTCAGGTAGTTGTAGACAGCAATGAGGTCTCCCCTGAGCCTCCCATTGGCAATGGTGACTGATCTCATAGATGCACAATCAATGAGGCTTTGACTATGAAAAGTGATCCACATGAGCAGGATGAGAATATCAACCCCCAGGCCCAAGGTCTGATTCTAAGCAGTGTCTGTGCATATGCAGCTACTCTCTGTCAGATGAAGTTTCCCAGCCTGAAACCTCAACCCTTTCTAAAGAGAGAAAAAGAAGATTTAAAGAGATTGCAGACACTGGAGTGTGACTCAAAATCCTCTTCTCCCCTTAAGATCCTTTGTGCTGTCTCAACACTAAGGCAAGCTCCAGGAGTGGACAGACTTTAGGTAGCAGAGAAAATGCTGTCCCAAGCTGATGGGAATCAATCTACCAAAGCTCAATTTCAATGTGAGCTTTGCCACTGCCTGTGAGTCAGAGCTGTGCTCCATTCAGTGCTGGGAGCAAATGTGCTAAGGAAGGGATGGGATTGCCCTGCAGCTGATGCTTTCTTTGGTTTCACAACATCCTTGTGAACTGATAGAAAAGATCACAGAATCACAGAGTGTCAGGGGCTGGAAGGGACCTCAGAGGTCATCCAGTCTAAGGCCCCAGCCAGAGCAGGGTCACCTAGAGCAGGTCACACAGGAACACATCCAGGCAGGTCTTGGATATCTCCAGAGAGGGAGACTCCACAACCCCCTGGGCAGCCTGTGCCAGGGCTCTGTCACCCTCACAGGGAAATAATTCTTCCTCCTGTTTCCATGCAACTTCCTATGCCTCAGCTTCCACCACTGCCCCTTGTGCTGGCATTGGGCATCACCCAGCAGAGCCTGGTCCCAGCCTCTGGGCACTCCCCCTGCACATCTTTAGCAACAGCAATGAGGTCACCTCTCAGGCTCCTCCTCTCCAAGCTCCAGAGCCCTCAGCTCCCTCAGCCTCTCCTCCTAAGGAAGATGTTTCTCTCCTTCCATCATTTTTGTGGCTCTGTGCTGGACTCCTTCAGGCAGTTCCCTGAGGTCCTTCTTGACCTGAGGGGCCCAGAACTGGATACAATATTCCAGATGTGGCCTCAGTAGGGCAGAGGAGAGGGGGAGGAGAACCTCTCTCAACCTACTGACCACAGCCCTTCTAATCCTCCCCAGGATGCCATTGGCCTTCTTGGCCACCAGAGCACATTGCTGGCCAAAGATGGTACAAATTGATTGAATCTACATCATAGAATCATCAAATCATAGAATGGCTCTGGTTGGAAGGGGACCTCAGAGATCATCTCCTCCAAACCCCTGCCATGGCTAGGGACACCTCTCAGCTGGACTTGGATGTCCCAAAGTCTCATCCAACCTGGCCTGAGCACCCTTAAACACAAGGGGGTTTAAATCCAGGTGGGCATCTTGAGGTTGTGGAGTCTCCTTCTCTGGAGACTTTCCAGCCCCACCTGGATGGGTTCCTGTGTGACCTGTGCTGGATTCTCTGGTCCTGGACTTGGTGATCTGTGGAGGTCCCTTCCATCCTCTGATCCTGGGAACCCTGAGGGGAAGGGTGAGTGTCTCCCACAGAAGGTGTGAATCTGTGACCTGCTTTATCACTCTGGGTTGAGCTGTGCCTGCCAGAACCTCCTCTTAGTGTTGTGGCTGCTGTAAGTAGCTGCAGCAATTGCAGCCTCTGTGTGGGGAGGTGCAGGAATTCCCTTTCTACAGCACTTTAAAAGCCAGAGACACAGAGGGACAGAGAAGGAAGCTCAGCCATGCTCCTTGCTCTGCAGAGGAGAATCCAGTCAGTAACTGCTGGGCACTGCTTGCAAAGAGCACAGGCAAGGTGGGAAACATTGGCATTGACTAGGGGCTAGGGCTAAAGGTCTGGCTCTTATCAAGGATTTCAGTTATTGCACTGAAGCCACACAGGTGCCCTGAACTTCTGTGGCTAAAGTTTACTGAGCTGTGTGGTTTGTGTTTCTAGAATTCTCTTGTATGTCTCATAAAATATCTTATGTGTTCCCACTGGAGCTCTTTGGGTTGTTGGCAGCACCTTGGTGGTTCTTAGGACAGAAACCTGGGGGGCATTCAGAGGACTGTGGCCAGCAGAGCCAGAGAGCTTCTCCTCTCCCTCTCCTCTGCCCTGCTGAGACCTCACCTGGAACATTGCATCCAGTTCTGGGCTCCCCAGTTCAAGAGGGACAGGAAAGAGTCCAATGGAGGGCTACCTCCTGATTTGCCTCATGTGGATTAAGAAGCATCCCTGTGAAGCATTCCAGTGGCAGAGCAGCACCAAGAGGAATTTCTCATGGAGAAGTCATGAGAAGCTTGGGGGAAACATCCAGAAACATTGAGTGATGGCTGCAAAATTGACATTTCTTTGAGTTTTGGGATGTTGCCTTCCAGTTTTGAAAGCCTGAGGTTTCGTGGATGATCCTAAGGAAGGTTACACAGCATCACAGGATGTCAGGGCTTGGAAGGGACCTCCAGAGAGCATCCAGTCCAACCACCTGCTAGAGCAGGACCAGAGAATCCAGCACAGGGCACACAGGAACACATCCAGATGGGGCTGGAAAGGCTCCAGAGAAGGAGACTCCACAACCTCTCTGGGCAGCCTGTTCCAGTGCTCTGGGACCCTCCCAGTCAAGAAGTTCCTCCTCCTGTTGAGGTGGAACCTCCTGTGCTGCAGTTTCTCTCCACTGCCTCTTGTCCTATCCCAGGGCACAACTGAGCAGAGCCTGTCCCTGTCCCCTCCCTCTTGACCCCCAGCCCTCAGCTATTGATAGACATTGATCTGATCCCTCTCAGTCTTCTCCTCTCCACACTAACCAGCCCCAGGGCTCTCAGCCTTTCCTCCCCAGGCACTGCTCCAGTCCCTTCAGCATCCTTGCAGCCCTCTGTTGGTCCACCTCACTGACTGCACAGGGCCAGCTTGCCAGTGCCTACCAGCTGCCAGCAGTTTAAAGAAGATCAAAAGAAGTGTCCCTACTCCCCTGTTCCTCTGTCTTTCAGGAAAACACTTTGTCCTCTGCACACACAACAAACCCTTCCTGCTGTAGGGGAATTGATGTCAGCACTGTTACACCCAGGAGGATTTTGGCCCTGGGTATCTCTTATGAAATACTTTAAGATGCACAGTTGTGTGATCAACAAATGACTGCCAGATGTGAGAGGAGGATTTTCCTCCTTTGCTTTTTGAGGTCCTCAAAACAAATCCTCATGTGAGTGCTGTCAGTACCCTCGGTGCATGATGTGTGTGTTCTACTAGGGCAACAAAAGCAAGGACAACCAAAGAGACCTCCTCAACAAAAGCTTCCTTTCATACCTCTGAGACAGGCTCCTCCTTCCTTAAAATCACAGAATTGTCAGGGTTGGAAGGACCTCAAGGCTCATCCAGTTCCAACCCCCCTGCCATGGGCAGGGACACCTCACACTACAGCAGGTTGCTCACAGCCACATCCAGCCTGGCTGCAAAAACCTCCAGGGATGAGGCTTCCACTACCTCCCTGGGCAACCTCTGCCAGTCTCTCACCAACCTTATGGGGAAGAATTTCTTCCTGACATCCAATCTGAATCTCCCCATTTCTAGTTTTGCTCCATCCCCCCTAGTCCTATCACTCCCTGACACCCTAAAAAGTCCCTCCCCAGCTTTCTTGGAGCCCCCTTCAGATACTGGAAGGCCACAAGAAGGTGTCCTGGGAGCCTTCTCCCCTCCAGCCTGCACAACCCCAACTCTCTCAGTCTGTTCTCATAGCAGAGGAGCTCCAGCCCTCTGCTCATCCTCATGGCCCTTCCTGCTGAGTTCCTTCCTGCCAAGCAGAAACTGTCAGTTTCTACCAAAACACTGACTACATCCAGATTTGGGATAGATGCCCCCTGGAAGACAAAGGACTGATGGAATTGTTATCTTAGCCTTCTCTTGGAGTGGTGATGGAATGTTGGATGAAGAGACGTGTAGTGAAAGGTGATCAGCATCACAAGATGTGAGGAAGAATCCCGTGGCATGAAGCTGTCCATCAGCTTTCCATGGATATCCCACAACATTTTTCACGTGGCCATAGTCAAAAAGTCATGAGGATTTCAGAGCTGTGCTTCTGCATTCAAGAGTCTAAACAAAGACCTGAAGGTGTTGCACATTCATTGCTCCTGGGGATTTGGTCTGGATTTCCTAAGAGCAGGTCACTGACATGCTTTGCAAGGATGCTCCAGCATCACTGCTTTGTGTCCCTTCTGTTGGTCTCTGCCCTCAAAGCTTATCCAGTCCAGCCCCCTGCCAGAGCAGGGTCACCCAGGGCAGCTCACACAGGAACACATCCAGGTGGGGCTGGAAAGTCTCCAGAGAAGGAGACTCCACAACCTCTCTGGACAGCCTGCTCCAGGGCTTCAGCACCCTCACTGTAAAAAAGTTTTCTTTCCTGTTCCCATGGCACCTCCTCTGCTCCAGCTTGCCCCCAGTGCCCCTTGTGCTGTCCTTGGCCATCCCTGAGCAGAACCTGGCTCCAGCCCTGCACATCTTTATCCCCAGCAATGAGGGCAGCCCTCAGGCTCCTCTGCTCCAAGCTCCAAGCCCCAGCTCCCTCAGCCTGGCCTGACAGGAGATGTTCCACTGCCTGCAGCAGCTCTGGGGCTCTGTGCTGGACTCTCTCAAGCAGTTCCCTGAGGTCCTTCTTGAACTGAGGAGCCCAGAACTGGACACAATGTTCCAGATGCAGCCTCACCACATCAGTTTTATTTTACATAGTTCTATTCAGAAGTATTTTTAGTTTTCTATCAGTCTTGGAGAATCACAAAATCATTCAGGCTGGAGAAGAGCCTTGAGATCATCAGGTCCAGCCATGAGCCCTGCTCTGCCAAGGTCACCACCAAACCACATTGCAAAGTTCCACATCTGAACAGCCTTTAAACACCTCCAGGGATGGGGACTCCACCACCTCAACCTGTTCCAGTGCCTGACCACTCTTACAGTGAAAAAGTTCTTCCTAATGTCCAACCTGAACCTCCCCTGGTGCAGCTTGAGGCCCTTCCCTCTTGTCTCATCACTCATGACCTGTGAGAAGAGACCAGCAGCAGCCTCTCTCTGTTGTCCTTTCAGGTAGTTGCAGAGGGTGATAAGGTCTCCCCTCAGCCTCCTCTTCCTCACACTAAACAGTCCCAGCTCCCTCAGCTGCTCTCCATCAGACTCATTCTCCAGGCCCCTCCCCAGCTCAGTTGCTCTTCTCTGCTCCCCCCCAGCCCCTCAATGTCCTTCTTGTACTGAGGTGCCCAAAGCTGACCCCAGCACTCCAGGTGTGGCCTCCCCAGGTCCCAGGACAGAGGGACAATGCCTGCCCTGCTCCTGCTGGGCACAGTGAGGGTTGGACCCGGCTTGAGTAGTACACACAAAAAGCAAACAATGGAGCTAAGAATTTCAGGATTGTGATGAAGATGCACCAAGAGATCATTCAAACAAGAGAGAGGGGATTTGGGCACAGATTTTACCTTTTTGGTTCAACAATCAAGTGAAAAAAAAAACATCTGAAAGGAAGCCTATCTAGTCCTGGACCTTTCTGAATGAGAGGCTTCCTTCTTTGAGAGGATGTCAGATTTCCATATCCAGCCTCCATTAAAGCTCAGAAAAAAATTTGTAGAAGTTCACAGGAAAGAATTAAAATAATTAAAACCTGAAGGAAGCACTTCAGGAGGATGGCTCAGGCACAGGGATGAGGATGTCTGCTCTAGAAAGTCACAACTGCTTCTAAGTATTTATTTTCAGACTTCATCTTCAAACCTGCTTACCTTGTGAAGCACAATTTACTCTTCTGCTGGAGAGAAGAGAAAGCTCCAGGGGGACCTCAGAGCTGCCTGCCAATAGCTGAAGGGATCCTGCAGGAAGGCTGCAGAGGGACTTCTCATCAGGGTGTCCAGAGACAGGCCAAGGGGGAATGGTTTGAAGCTGAGGCAGAGCAGGGTTAGAGTGGAGCTGAGGAAGAAGTTCTTCAGTAGGAGGGTGCTGAGACTCTGGCACAGGCTGCCCAGGGAGGCTGTGGCTGCCTCCTCCCTGGCTGGATGAGACCATGAGCAGCTGAGTCTGGTTGCGAGGTGTCCCTGGGCTTGGTGGGGAGGTTGGAGCAGGTGATCTAGATGTTCTAGAGTAGTTGCAGAGACTGCTTACAAAGGGACAGGACAAGGGGCAATGGCTTCAAACCAGAGCAGAGAAGATTGAGATTGGATGTGGGGAACAAGTTCTGCACCATGAGGCAGCTGGAATACTGCAACAAGTTGCCCAGGGGGGTGGGTTGGGGCTCCATCCCTGGAGGTATTTGAGGTAGAGCTCAACAGGCCTCTGGGCAACCTGATCCAGTGAAGGATGTCCCTGCTGACTGCAGAGGGGCTCAAATTGGATGAGCTTTGGAGCTCCCTTCCAACTCAGACTATTCTATGACTCTATGATCTCTGAGGTCCCTTCCAACTGAAGCCACTCTAGCATTCCATGATTTTTGGAAATTCTTTCTTTTTGTGACAGACAGGAGGCAAGATGCTGAAGCAATGCTTCTGTCCTACTCATGCCCAAATATACACTGAAATAGGGATGGTTTGTTGGGAACAAAAAAGGGCAACAAGGGCTCACTGGCAATGAGACACTTAACTTGGGAGATTCAAAGCAACACAATCAGCTGGGAGGAAAGGTGAGTAGGACAGAACTGTAGAAGCAGGAACTGTCTCCACGTGAGGATCTCTTTTGAGTTTGGTTTTCACCTTCTAAATGTGAAGAGATGTCAAGAATGGAAGTACAGAAAGGCTCAGGCAAAAGAAGGTCAATGGATCTGAAGTGGAAACAATCTTGAGATCTGCTGAGACCCTACCTGGGGCACTGTGTCCTGTTCTGGAGCCTCTGTTACAGGAAGGGTCTGGAGGTGTCCAGAGAAGGGCCAGGAGGATGAGCAGAGGGCTGAGCTGCTCTGCTATGGAGACAGACTGAGAGAGTTGGGGTTGTGCAGTCTGGAGAAGAGAATACTCCCAGGAGACCTTCTTGTGGCCTTTCAGTGTCTGAAGGGGGTTCCAAGAAAGCTGGGGAGAGACTTTTTAGGGTGTCAGGGAGTGATAGGACTGGGGGGAATGGAGCAAAACTAGAAATGGGGAGATTCAGATTGGATGTTAGGAAGAAGTTTTACATCATGAGGGTGGTGAGACACTGGAAGAGGTTGCCCAGGGAGGTGGTGGAAGCCTCATCCCTGGAGGTTTTTGCAGCCAGGCTGGATGTGGCTGTGAGCAACCTGCTGTAGTGTGAGGTGTCCCTGCCCATGGCAGGGGGGTTGGGTCTGGATGAGCCTTGAGGTCCCTTCCAGCCCTGACAATGATTCTATGATTCTATGATCTCTTTCTAGTCAGTGCTCCACATCTGTGTGCACAACAGAAGCACTACCCAAGTGCTCACACAATGAACATTCCAGAGCTGTTCAGGAGTGATCCAAAAGGAGAGGAGCAGAGGAAGTGTGGACGAAGGCAGAGCCCTGGAGCTGTGAGAGCTGGGGAGTTGTGTAACACCTGCCTGCAATGCTGTTGGCTCCAGCTACCACTCTGAGGCTGTTACTTCCCAAGTTCACTAAAATACTATAATATAAATATCTTAAGGCAAAAGGGGTGGGATTTCTGCAGGATTCCTTGCTCTTATTCACAGCCATCAGAGCCTAATGAGCTGACACCAACTTCTGGCATGCTGCAGTCAGTACCCTGTGGAACTGAAGTGACTTCAATCAAGGTATTTAGGGTATAAATCAGAGTCACTTTTGCTTTGGATTTTCTATGCTCATTACCCTCAAAACTAGCTGGTCCCTCCTCCTTATATTTCTGCAGCTTATCTCCCACAGCTGCAGCCTTTATTCAAACCCCTTGGCTGCTCGTTTTGCCTCTCTCTCTGCAGCCTGAATAATTTGATCCTCTAGGGTATAGCACTTTCAAACACCAGATAAAGGAGGTTGCACAGAATCACACAGAATCACAGAAGATAAGGGTTGAAAGGGATCTCCAGAGATCATCCAGTCCAAGCCCCCTGCCAGAGCAGCAGCACCCAGGGGAGTCTGCACAGGAATGCATCCAGGTGGGGTTAGAAAGTCTCCAGAGAAGGAGACTCCACAACCTCTCTGGGCAGCCTGCTCCAGGGCTCCATCACCCTCACTGTAAAGAAGTTTCTCCTCCTGAAACCTTCTGTGTTCAAGTTCATATGCACTGTGACCTACCCTAGGATCACACAGGAACACATCTCCAGGGAAGGAGCCTCCACTTCTCCTTTCCAAGGCAGGATTTGAAATGGAATTATTTCTGTTTGGATAATTAATTATTGATCTGCAATTCCTTTTTTATTTATTTACTTTCCCCTTGAGAGTGTCTCCACATTCTCCAGGGCATCCATTGACATTGACACAATCTCTGACATTATCACTAGGGCCATGAGCAGGGAGCTGAATGGGAGCCAGAATATTACTGATCAAGACGTTCTGTGCAGTCAGGGAGGTAGAAACAGCTCTGTTGTTTGCTATATCAGGCCCCATGATGTCATTTTTGTTGTGCTAACATTGTTCTAGGTCTCTGCTGCACCCCTTGATACTACTTTTGGAGTGCCAATACTGTTCTAGATCTCTGCTTCACCCCTTGATGTTGTTTTTGGCATACTAATATGGTTCTAGACCTCTGCTGCACCCCTTGATGCTGTTTTTGGCATACTAATATGGTTCTAGACCTCTGCTTCACCCCTTGATGCTGTTTTTGGCATACTAATGTGGTTCTAGACCTCTGCTTCACCCCTTGATGTTGTTTTTGGCATACTAATATGGTTCTAGACCTCTGCTGCACCCCTTGATGCTGTTTTGGCATACTAATATGGTTCTAGACCTCTGCTGCACCCCTTGATGCTGTTTTTCGCATACTAATATGGTTCTAGATCTCTGCTGTGCCCCTTGATGTTATTTTTGTCACACTAATACTGTTCTAGATCTCTGCTACACTCCTTAATATTATTTTCTCACACTAATATTGTTCTAGATCTGTGCTGTGCCCTCAATGGTATTTTTGTCATGCTTATACTGTTCTAGACCTTACCTGTGCCCCTTGATATTATTTTTGTCATGCTAATATTGATCTAGATCTTTGTTGTGCCCTTTGATGTTATTTTTCATGCTTAAATTGTTCTAGATCTCTGCTGCACCCTTTAATGTTATTTGTGTCACACTAAGATTGTTCCAGAACTCTGCTGTGCCCCCAACGGTATTTTTGTTGTGCTAATATTGTTCTACATCTCTGTTGCACCCCTTAATGCTATTTTGCCTCACTAATATTGTTCTAGATCTCTGCTGTGCCCCTTAATGTCATTTTTGTTTTGCTAACATTATTCTAGATCTCTGCTGCACCCCTTGATGTTGTTTTTGGCATACTCATATGGTTCTAGATCTCTGCTGTGCCCCTTAATATTGTCTTTGTCACTTTAATATTGTTCCAGATCTTTGCTTTGCCTCAATGCTCTTTTTGTCAAGCTTATATTGTTCCAGATCTCTTCTGCACCCCTTGATACCAATATTGAAGTACCAATATTGTTCTAGACCTCTGCTGTGCCCCTTGATGCTATTTCTGGAGTGCTAATATTGTTCCATATCTCTGCTGCACCCCTTGATGATAATTTTTTCATGCTTCTGTTGTTCTAGATCTCTGCTGCACCCCTTAAAGTTATTTTTGTCACACTAATATTGTTCTAGATCTCTGCTTGCACCCCTTGATGTTATTTTTTTGTGCTTATATTGTTTCAGCTCCCTACTGCACAACTTGATACTAATTTTGGAGCACCAGTATTGTTCTAGATCTCTCCTGTGCCCCTTGATGCTATTTCTGGAGTGCTAATATTGTTCTAGATCTCTGCTGAACCCCTTAATGTTATTTCTGTCACACTAATATGGTACTAGATCTCTGCTGCACCCCTTAATGTTGTTTTTGTCACACTAATATGGTTCTAGATCTCTGCTGCACCCTTTAATGCTATTTCTGTCACATTAATATTGTTCTAGATCTCTGCTGTACACCTTGATGTTATTTTTGTTGTGATAATATTGTTCTAGGTCTCTGTTGCACCACTTAATGTTAATTTTGTCACACTAATATTGTTCTAGATCTCTGCTGTGCCCCTTGATGTTATTATTCCCATGCTAATATTGCTCTAGATCTCTGCTGTACCCCTTGATGTTATTATTCCCATGCTAATATTGTTCTAGATCTCTGTTGCACCCCTTGAAGTTATTATTCCCATGCTAATATTGTTCTAGATCTCTGCTGTGCCCCTTGATGTTATTATTCCCATGCTAATATTGTTCTAGATCTCTGCTGCACCCCTTGATGTTATTATTCCCATGCTAATATTGTTCTAGATCTCTGCTGCACCCCTTGATGTTGTTTTTATCATGCTAATATTGTTCTAGATCTCTGCTGCACCCCTTGATGTTGTTTTTATCATGCTAATATTGTTCTAGATCTCTGTTGCACCCCTTGATGTTATTATTCCCATGCTAATATTGTTCTAGATCTCTGCTGCACTCCCTTGAAGTTATTATTCCCATGCTAGTATTGTTCTAGATCTAGAGTGTCTCTCCACAGCTCCCTGAAGGGAGGTTGGAGTGAGGAGGGAACAGCCTCTGCTCCTTGGTGGCAAGAGACAGGAGCAGAGGGAATGGTTCCAAGCTGCACCAGGGGAGGTTCAGGCTGGATGCTAGGAAATATTTCTTCACTGAGAGGGCTCTCATGCATTGGAATAGTCTGCCCAGGGCAGTGCTGGAGTCACCATCCCTGGGGGTTTTAAGCAGCCTGTGGAGCAGGAGCTTAGGGACATGGTTTAGGATTGACCCTAAACTGGGTCTGAGGTTGGACTGGATGAGCTTGGAGGTCTCTTCCAACTGGATGTTTTTTGTATAATCTTTCAAATTGGGACCAAATTTCGTTTCATTCATTTCATTCATTTCATTCATTTAATTTCATTGCCATTGCCAGTAGAAGGCTATTGGTTAAGCTGGCCAGGAGCAGGCAGTGTGAGCTTGTAGCTCAGAAGGCAAATCCCATCCTGGGCTGCATCCCAAGCAGTGCTGCCAGCAGAGCCTGAGAGGTGATTCTGCCACTTTGCTCTGCTCTGGGGAGACCTCACCTGGAGCACTGTGTGCAGGTCTGGAACCCTCAATACAGGAAGGACATGGACCTGATGGAGAGGGTCCAGAGGAGGACCAAAAACGATCAGGGGGTTGGAGCAGCTCTGCTATGAGGACAGGCTGAGGGAGCTGGGGGTGTGCAGCCTGGAGAAGAGAAGGCTCCAGGCAGACCTGAGAGCAGCCTGCCAGGACCTGCAGAGGCTACAGGAAGGCTGCAGAGGGACTGTTCCCAAAGACCTGCAGGGACAGGATGAGGAACAATGGTTTGAAATGAGAGCAGAGTAGACTTAGATTGGATGTGAGGAATAAGTTTTTCACCATGAGGGTAGTTGAACACTGGAACAGGTTGCCCAGGGAGGTGGTTGAGGCTCCATCCCTGGAGATATTCAAGGTGAGGCTCAGTCAGGCCCTGGGCAGCCTGATCTAGTTGGGGATGTCCCTGCTGACTGCAGAGGGGAAGTCTGTCTGGGTGACCTTGGGAGGTCTCTTACTGCCTGGACCATGCTGTTATTCTATGATGTGAAGACAATGGTTAGCACATTAATCACCCAGAGCATGGAGGAAGTGTCCTGGCTGAGCTGACTAAGCTCAGGCATTCTGGAGAATGTTTGCTCTAGGAGTTAGTCACCCTCCCAGAGTCACAGAGCTGGCTTCCAGTGACAGAGAGGTAGCTGGCTGTGGGGTTGACTATTTTTAGTGTGAATACATAAAGATGACTAAGGGTGCCTCATGCCTTGGAGTGAACACAGAGCATTTGTCAGACATGCATGTTCCACGGGGTGGAAGAAACATCAGGAGTGACTCCATCTGTGTCTAACAAATTTACCACAGGGAGGAAGTGACTGAGCACACAAGGGCAGCATCTAGGTAGGAAGAAATAATCAGTTCTGTGAGCAGAGAGGGGATAAAAGGTGTCTGCCTTGAAATGGCCATCAAGGAAAAGAAAGCAATGAAAGAAGAGATGCATAGAAACTCCAGCACAGGAGGTTCCACCTCACCATGAGGAGGAACTTCTTGACTGGGAGGGTCCCAGAGCACTGGAACAGGCTGCTCAGAGAGGTTGTGGAGTCTCCTTCTCTGGAGACTTTCCAGCCCCATCTGGATGTGTTCCTGTGTCACCTGTCTGGATTCTGGTCCTACTCTGACAGGGGGGTTGATCTCAAAGATCTCCAGAGGTCCCTTCCAACCCCTAACATCCTCTGATCCTGTGAAGCCAGAGAGATCATCCTCTGTTACAAATGGCCCCACTGGCTGTCACGATGCTAGAGAAGAAGAACTCCAGTGGAGGTGGTTTGTATCTAGTTGAGACCTCTGCTTACTGCAGAAGGGGTTGGACTGGATGACCTTTGGAGGCCCCTTCCAGCCCAGACCCTTCTCTCATTCTCTGTTTCCCTGATTCTCTGATTCCCTGATTCTCTGGTTGTCTAATTCTATGATATATGAGGTTAAACAAACCTCAGCAGGGAGGATGAGATCTTACAACAAAGGATGAAGACAGTCTGAGAGAGTGCTGGAAGGTGTCCAGAGAAGGGCCAGGAGGATGAGCAGAGGGCTGGAGCTGCTCTGCTCTGGAGACAGACTGAGAGAGTTGGGGTTGTGCAGTCTGGAGAGGAGAAGGCTCTGAGGAGACCTTCTTGTGGCCTTCCAGTATCTGAAGGGGGCTCCAAGAAAGCTGGGGAGGGACTTTTTAGGGTGTCAGGGAGTGATAGGACTGAGAGGGAATGGTTCCAAGCTAGAGGAGGGGAGATTTAGGTCAGACCTTAGGAAGAAATTCTTCCCCATGAGGGTGGTGAGAGACTGGCAGAGGTTGCCCAGGGAGGTGGTGGAAGCCTCATCCCTGGAGGTTTTTGCAGCCAGGCTGGATGTGGCTGTGAGCAACCTGCTGTAGTGTGAGGTGTCCCTGCCCATGGCAGGGGGAGTTGGAACTGGATGAGCCTTGAGATCCCTTCCAAACCAGATCAATTCTGTGATCCTGTGAAGAGTGCACTCTGTGTGAAGCACACCGAAGATGTAAAGCATGTCAGGCTGTAAGATGAGGTGCTGAAGGAGACAGGAAATATCTCTCTTTGTCCTACTCTATTATTTTTTTTTAATGACAGAGAAGAAATATTATTCTGACAACAGTTAGTGGATACATAAAACTAAAAGAGAAAAAAGAGCAGAAACCCAACATAAACAAGTGAGGGAGCTCCTAAATCACTCCTTCTCCACACATACACACAATACTTATTTTGAGCAGTCAAAAAGGGGAGCTGAGTGCAGCTTCTAGGGCACAAAGCAGTGTAGCAAGTACTCAATGTATACAAACACCAGAACACAGCCTGGGAAAGCACTCAACCAGCTTCTGTGACAGCATGAAGAGGGAAAAAAAAGAGGAATAAAAGGAGTGAATTGGTTCAGAGCAAAGAGAAATGAGGCTGGCATTCAAGTGGAAGTATTCCTTCCTGTTTTACATGGAAATCTTCTTCAGATTTGTTCCTGTGCTCACCTATTTCTGGCTTTTTTCCTTTGGGAAGGCAGGGTGTCGTATCCCTAGCAATTAAAGCCTACAAAAGGAGCTTGTTCTCTGCACTGGGAGTAGTGACCAGCACACAGAGAACCCCTGGGGTCATTTTGACCTGAGGACCTTTGCAGCCTCTGGCTTGGCAGAGTTGCTTGAAACTGGACATTGGAATGGGCTGCCCAGGGAGGTGGTGGAGTCGCTGAGCCTGGAGGTGTTTAAGGAAAGATTGAATGTGGCACTTAGTTCAGTCTGGAGAGGAGAAGGCTCCCAGGAGACCTTCTTGTGGTCTTCCAGTATCTGAAGGGGGCTACAAGAAAGCTGGGGAGGGACTTTTTAGGGTGTCAGGGAGTGATAGGACTGGGGGGAGTGGAGCAAAACTAGAAGTAGGAAGATTCAGATTGGATGTTAGGAAGAAATTCTTCCCCATGAGGGTGGTGAGAGACTGGCAGAGGTTGCCCAGGGAGGTGGTGGAAGCCTCATCCCTGGAGGTTTTTGCAGCCAGGCTGGATGTGGCTGTGAGCAACCTGCTGTAGTGTGAGGTGTCCCTGCCCATGGCAGGGGGATTAGAATTGGATGATCCTTGAAGTCCCTTCCAGCCCTGACAAATCTGATTCTGTGGTCTAGTCCATGTGGTGGTGGTCATAGGCTGCACTTGCTGATCTCAGAGGTCTACTCCAGCCTGGGCCCCATCCTGTTCAATATCTTTATTGATGATCTGGATGAGGGGATTGAGTCCATCATCAGTAAATTTGCAGTTGACACCAAGCTGGGAGCAGGTGTTGATCTGTTAGAAGGTAGAAGGGCTCTGCAGAGGGACCTTGACAGGCTGGACAGATGGGCAGAGTCCAACAGGATGGCATTCAACAAATCCAAGTGCCAGGTGCTCCACTTTGGCCACAACAACCCCATGCAGAGCTACAGGCTGGGGTCAGAGTGGCTGGAGAGCAGCCAGGTGGAAAGGGACCTGGGGGTGCTGGGTGACAGCAGCTGAACATGAGCCAGCAGTGTGCCCAGGTGGCCAAGAGAGCCAGTGGCATCCTGGCCTGCATCCAGAGAAGGGCAACCAGGCTGGTGAGAGGCCTTGAGCACAAGCCCTATGAGGAGATGCTGAGGCAGCTGGGACTGTTTAGCCTGGAGAAGAGGAGGCTCAGGGGAGACCTCATTGCTGTCTACAACTCCCTGAAGGGAGGTTGTAGCCAGGTGGGGGTTGGTCTCTTCTCCCAGGCAACCAGCACCAGAACAAGAGGACACAGTCTCAAGCTGTGCCAGGGGAGGTTTAGGCTGGAGGTGAGGAGAAAGTTCTTCACAGAGAGAGTGGTTGGCCATTGGAATGTGCTGCCCAGGGAGGTGGTGGAGTCACCATCCCTGGAGGTGTTCAAGAGGGGATTGGACGTGGCACTTGGTGCCATGGTTTAGATAGTCATGAGGTTTAGGGTGACAGGTTGGACTGGATGATCTTTGAGGTCTCTTCCAGCCTTCTTGATTCTATGATTCTATGATTCTGTGAGTCTGTGAAACAGACCTGACTGAGCTACTACTGGAACAATAGCATCAGGCAGCAAGGGCTCATGGGTTCACAATATCCATGTGTAACTTGCATGTGGTGATGTCTCTGGTTAGGGTCTGGAGCTGGCTAAATAACGTTTGGGGAAAGGGCTGGACAGAAATTCTCTCTCAGAATTTCACTCTGCTCAGTTCAGTGACTTCTGTACCCTGAGAAAAGGTGACCTGTAAAATCCACACAGCAGTCATGACAATTTGGATGCTTTCTGTTTCCTGTGATGAGTCCTGAAATAGTCCTGACAATTCACCTGTTGCTCAGAAACAGCCCCAGCTGTGCTCTCTGCACGTGAGGATAGGCTGATCTAGATTCAGTAGAGGCTGCTTAAGGGGGAAGTGACATGGATATCACAGAATCACAGGAACATCAGGTTGGAAAAGACCCTCAGGAGCACCAAATCCAACCCACAACCCTACTCTACAAGGCTCACCCCTAAACCAGAGCCCCAAGCACCACAGCCAAACCACCTTGAAACACAGCCAGGCTTGGGGACTCCACCACCTCCCTGGGCAGCACATTCCAATCCCTGACCACTCTTGATGGGAAAAAATTCTTCCTAATCTCCAGTCTAAATCTACCCAGCTACCCAGTGACAGCTTGAGGCCATTCCTTCTTGTTCTATCACTAATGACCTGTGAGAAGAGACCAGCAGCAGCCTCTCTACAATGTCCTTGCAGGCAGTTGTAGGCAGCAATGAGGTCTCCCCTCAGCCTCCTCTGTTTCACACTACCCATCCCCAGCTCCTTCAGTTGCTCTTCATCAGATTTCTTCTCCAGGCCCTTCCCAGCTTCCTTGCCCTCCTCTGCCCTGGCTCCAGCACCTCCACATCTCTCTTGGACTGAGGTGTCTTGGACACTTCAAGACACAGGACACAATACTGGACACAAAGCTGGACACAATACTTGAGGTATGGCCTCACCAGAGCTGAGTGAGTATGCCAGAGGGAAAAAAAAAACAAAGATAAGCTACAGACTGCCACAGATGTGCCTGGACAATGAAGGTCTGCAGTTCTCATCAGGGGGCTAGAGTGCTGCCTAGGAAGCCCTGCACAGAGTCCTGTAGGGTTGCAACTACTACCTCTGTTGTAGGCTATGTGTAGAGGAGCACACAGTCAGTGAAGCTGCATTCTGAGTTTTCCAGCTTTCTAACTTAGTTCCAAGTCTGGAGAAGAGGAGGCTGAAGGGGAGACCTCATTGCTCTCCACAGCTCCCTGAAGGGAGGTTGGAGTGAGGAGGGGACAGCCTCTGCTCCTTGGTGACAAGCAACAGGAGCAGAGGAAATGGTTCCAAGCTGCACCAGGGGAGGTTCAGGCTGGATGCTAGGAAATATTTCTTCCCAGAGAGGGCTCTCAGCCATTGGAATGGTCTGCCCAGGGCAGTGCTGGAGTCACCATCCCTGGGGGTGATCAAGCAGAGTGTGGAGCTGGCACTTAGGGACATGGTTTGGTGTTGATCTTTCAGTGTTGGGTGGAGGGCCAGACTGGATGAGTTGGAAGTCTCTTCCAAGCAGATCTGTTGTGTGATTCTGTGCAATGTTTCCCAGTAGAGAGATGAAGGGACAAGACTTGTCTCAAGAAAGGCATCACCTTGGCAGCTGGGGCACCTTTCAGCTCCAGCACACCAAGTGTGGCTCGGGAGAGCAGACTGCCAGCTTCCCCCATGGGAGAGAGAGGACCAAACACAATGCAAGCTGCAAATACAGCTCAGGCTCTGACTCACTGGCTGGGGACATTCTCTGCTGTGCTATGAGAAAAAAAAACAATCCCAGAACAAACCCCAAGCCATTCCAGCTGCTTCTCTTCCTGCAGTGCTCAGCCATGGGGATAATTTTGCATGAAGCCACACACAGATCTGACACACCCAAACACACACTTCATCATGAGGGACATCCCATGTCCTAGACCCAAATTTACACCAAGCCATGGAAGGACAGAGTGTTCCCAATTCAATTATAGCAAGTTACTTGCATGAGAAACACTGAATCATAATGCTCAGGTTAAAAGCCTTCCTGGTTAATTTTAATCTTCCTAACACTCTTTGCTTGCAGGTTCACTTTAGGATTTGGGTTATGTCATGGAGGCTTGGTTACAAACCCCCTCTAAGCCTTACAAACTATTGGGAATGGCTCTTTTCTATATAGTAATGAAATCACTGAATAAGTCATCTTGGTAGCAACCTTCTTTGCTTTATAGAAATCAAATCACTAAATAAGTCACCTTGGTAGCAACCTTCTTTGCTTTATAGAAATCAAATCACTAAATGAGTCCTCTTGGTAGCAAACCTTCTTTGCTTTATAGAAATCAAATCACTAAATGAGTCCTCTTGGTAGCAACCTTCTGTACAAACCTTGAGTGAGAAAATACATTTTTGGTCCTGTGGTCACAGAACCCCAGAATGGCTTGGGTTGGAATGGACCTTGGCCTGAGGTAGCTCAGCTGTCCCCAGGGTCTGTGTGGGACCCTAACCCGTCCCCTCAGTGTTCCCAGGATCAGAGGATGTTAGCGATTGGAAGGGATCTCTGAAGATCATCGAGTCCAAGCCCCCTGCCAGAGGAGGACCTCAGAATCCAGCACAGGTCACACAGGAACCCATCCAGGTGGGGCTGGAAAGTCTCCAGAGAAGGAGACTCCACAACCTCAAGATGCCCACCTGGATTTAAACCCCCTTGTGTTTAAGGGTGCTCAGGCCAGGTTGGATGAGACTTTGGGACATCCAAGTCCAGCTGAGAGGTGTCCCTAGCCATGGCAGGGGTTTGGAGGAGATGATCTCTGAGGTCCCCTTCCAACCAGAGCCATTCTATGATTTGATGATTCTATGATGTAGATTCAATCAATTTGTACCATCTTTGGCCAGCAATGTGCTCTGGTGGCCAAGAAGGCCAATGGCATCCTGGGGGGGATTAGAAGGGCTGTGGTCAGTAGGTTGAGAGAGGTTCTCCTCCCCCTCTCCTCTGCCCTACTGAGGCCACATCTGGAATATTGTATCCAGTTCTGGGCCCCTCAGGTCAAGAAGGACCTCAGGGAACTGCCTGAAGGAGTCCAGCACAGAGCCACAAAAATGATGGAAGGAGAGAAACATCTTCCTTAGGAGGAGAGGCTGAGGGAGCTGAGGGCTCTGGAGCTTGGAGAGGAGGAGCCTGAGAGGTGACCTCATTGCTGTTGCTAAAGATGTGCAGGGGGAGTGCCCAGAGGCTGGAGCCAGGCTCTGCTGGGTGATGCCCAACGCCAGCACAAGGGGCAGTGGTGCAAGTTGAGGCATAGGAAGTTCCATGGAAACAGGAGGAAGAATTATTTCCCTGTGAGGGTGACAGAGCCCTGGCACAGGCTGCCCAGGGGGGTTGTGGAGTCTCCCTCTCTGGAGATATCCAAGACCTGCCTGGATGTGTTCCTGTGTGACCTGCTCTAGGTGACCCTGCTCTGGCTGGGGCCTTAGACTGGATGACCTCTGAGGTCCCTTCCAGCCCCTGACACTCTGTGATTCTGTGATCTTTTCTATCAGTTCACAAGGATGTTGTGAAACCAAAGAAAGCATCAGCTGCAGGGCAATCCCATCCCTTCCTTAGCACATTTGCTCCCAGCACTGAATGGACCACAGCTCTGACTCACAGGCAGTGGCAAAGCTCACATTGAAATTGAGCTTTGGTAGATTGATTCCCATCAGCTTGGGACAGCATTTTCTCTGCTACCTAAAGTCTGTCCCCTCCTGGAGCTTGCCTTAGTGTTGAGACAGCACAAAGGATCTTAAGGGGAGAAGAGGATTTTGAGTCACACTCCAGTGTCTGCAATCTCTTTAAATCTTCTTTTTCTCTCTTTAGAAAGGGTTGAGGTTTCAGGCTGGGAAACTTCATCTGACAGAGAGTAGCTGCATATGCACAGACACTGCTTAGAATCAGACCTTGGGCCTGGGGGTTGATATTCTCATCCTGCTCATGTGGATCACTTTTCATAGTCAAAGCCTCATTGATTGTGCATCTATGAGATCAGTCACCATTGCCATTTCTTTCTCCCACCATGGGATAATACAGGTCAGGAAGTAGCTTACCCAATAGAATTCATCAAATTCATTCATAGAGCCACAGAGTGGTTTGGGTTAGAAGGGACCTTAAAGCTCATCCAGTTCTAACCCCTTGCCATGGGCAGGGACACTTCACACCAGGTTGCTCAGAGCCATATCAAAGCTGGCCTTGAACACCTTCAAGGAGGAGGCATCCACAGCCTCCCTGGGCAACCTTCCAGTGTGTCACCACCCTCCCTATGAAGAATTTCTTCCTCATCTCCAGTCTAAATCTGCCCTCCTCAAGCTTCAAACCATTCCCTTTGTGTCCCATCACTACAAGCCCTTGTAAAAGGTCCCTGCTCAGCTCTCTTCTAGACCCCCCTCAGCTATTGGCAGGCAGCTCTGAGGTCCCCCCAAAGTCTTCTCTTTCCCAGGCTGAACACCCCCAGCTCCCTCAGCCTGTCCTCACAGCAGAGCTGCTCCAGCCCTTGGATCATCTTTGTTGCCTCCTCTAGACTCACTCCAGCAGCTCTGTGTCCCTCTCCTGCTGGGGACACCAGAACTGGAGGCAGGATTGGAGGTGATGTCTGAGCAGAGCAGAGCCAAGGGGCAGAATCCCCTCTCCTGCCCTGCTGCCCACACTCCTCTGGATACAACCTAGGATAGGATTTTAAACTGGGATTTGTGACTTTAAAACCAAGAGAAACCATTTCTTACATCACCACAAATACTCATGGAAATAAGTGCTGAAAAAGATGAAGCCTCTGAAAAGAAAAAGGTGAGAAATGAGCAACTCAGCAGCCTTGGAATTATCTTATTGGTTGTGCTTGTTTGGTTTGCTCTTACAAGAGTTGGTAACTAGGTATAAAGAGAATTATTGGTAACAATATGATGCAGGTGTCCTTTGACACTTCCATGATGATGAATTCAAACATTGTAATGTGGTTAGTCAGTAAAAAGCAGAGTAGAAAACAAGGATGGTGTGGAAGAGGTTGTAAAGGAGCTGCACTAACCAAAACCTGTCAGAAAGGGGTTTTTAAACTCATTTTCCAAGTGGCACAAAGGACTCTCACAGTGCAGTGTAGCTAAAATCAATCTGAGCTTAAAGATTTTAAGATCTTGCTTCTTAGAGAGGAAGATTCAAAGGATTTTGTCTATATATGTGTGTGGGGTTGAGCTGGCTTCTGTAAAAGATATTTTGGTCAGACATAATTACAGAAGTAGAGGAAAATTAATTAAAGACATTCCTGCATTAGTCTTATTTTTAATGTGGGTGAGTATCCTCCTTTTAGATGGTTCCTGCCTTCTGCTTTTCCGTTTTTGCTGCCAAGTGTCCCTGAAGAAAAGAGATATCTGCTCTGTGTCATTCAGACTACCCCAAAGCATCCTACCAGACTTAAAGCAATTAGGGCTGCTGCTGTTCCTGGTGATAGTTCTCAGTCTAAGCCTTGGGAATTCCTCTTGTCAGGAACTCAATTGATTGGTTGGTGCTACACAGGCAGGAAAAGATGGCATTGTGCTGCTGTGGCAGGGTGGCAATGAGGTGCTGAATGGGATCTGAAGTCCTGCTCCTTGGGTAAGTTTTTTGCCTCGGGAGCACATGGAAATGACTTGAGAAGGACAAATGATGGCAAACATGGAGAACTTGGCAGCCAAGCTGGCAATGCTTCAAAAGAAATCTGGGCTTGCTATGTCAAAGGAGGGAACACAAGGAAGAATCTCAACCCAAGAGTAAGACGTTCTCCCAGAGCAGTTTCAGTACTACTGGTAGTTACTTACACAGTCCTCACTGCATTGCTGAGAGCTGCCTCCTTTCTAGGGCTGACTACAGGGAAAGAGGAAAGGAAAAGAAAGGGAAGAGGAAAAGAAAGAGAAGAGGAAAGGAAAGGGAAGGGAAAAGGAGGGGAAGGGAAATGAAAGGGAGAGGATATGAAAGGGAGGGGGAAAGAAAGGCAAGGGAAAGGGGGAAAATAGAAAGGGAAGAGGGGAAGTGAAAGGGATAGTGAAAGGGAGGGGAAAAAGGAAAAGGGAAAGGGGAAAGGGAAGGAGGAAAAGAGAAAGGGAAAGGGAAAAAGCAAAACAGATAGGGAAAAGGAAAGGGGAAAAGAAAAACAGAAAGGGAAAAGGGAAAGAAAAAGGGAAAGGGGAAACAGAAAGTGAAGGGGGGAATCAGAAAGGGAAGGGGGAAAACAGAAAGGGATAAGGAAAGGGAAAGGGAATGGGAAAGGGAAAGGGAAAAGGATAGGGAAAGAGAAAGGGAAAAGGATAGGGAAGGCAAGAGGCAAGGCAAGGACTGGACTCTAGGTGGGATGCACTAAGTTCCAAATATTTCAAGCTATGTATCCCACAGAAGATGCAAACATAGCAGAGTGAAGGTTTCTGCCCTCCCCTACACATCTTTTGCACACAGGGCTCTGATTTCCCTGTGGGGGTTTAGAAAAGGCTGATCTGAACTCTTCTGGAGTCTGAATGGATGTTCTTAACTTCACCTGTCTTGAGTGAGGAGTCAGAGTCTTACCCAGAGGGCAGAGGTCTTGCCAGGGCATCAGAGCAGGTTTCAGCAAATATGAAACTACCCTGACTCCAAAATAAACATCATCAGTTAACATAATTTGAGGATTCAGGTTAGAAATGAATATAATTATGGAAGAACTTGAAAAGGACCAGACTCAGTGACTATTACAGTGTTTTCCCCAAGATGAATTTCTGTGTTTCTGTGAGGGCAAAACTCACTTCTTTGAATGATGAGTTCATGATTGTCATGATTTGGGAATAGAGAACATGGTCAGAAAGTGGAACTGGGCATCAGCCCTTGGAAGAAGCACAGATACAGCCCTTACTGCTGTCACCCTACTGGAGCTGTCATCATTCACCTTCCACATAACAAACACTTCCTGAGGAGTGCTGAGCCCCCAGCCCAGGACTTAACACACTATAGTAGGATAGAATCACAGAAATGTCAGGCTTGGAAAGGACCTCAAGGATCTTCTAGTTCCAACTCCCCCTGCCATGGGCAGGGACACCTCACACCACAGCAGGTTGCTCACAGCCACATCCAGCCTGGCTGCAAAAACCTCCAGGGATGAGGCTTCCACCACCTCCCTGGGCAACCTCTGCCAGTCTCTCACCATTGTTATGGTGAAGAATTCCTGACATCCAATCTGAATCTACCTACTTCTAGTTTTGCTCCACTCCCCCCAGTCCTATCACTCCCTGACACCCTAAAAAATTCCTCCCCGGCTTTCTTGTAGTCCCCTTCAGATACTGGAAGGCCACAATAGAGTCTCGTGGGGCAGTAATTTCTTGCTAGAAGTACTCAGGACACATCAAGCAGAGGGCTTGCTTGATTCCACGTGGTGCTAAAAATCAGATTTCAACTTGAGGAAGCAAAAGAAATATGGTGGTAAGAAAGAGTTTGGCTGATAAAGGTTCCTAACCTTGCTAGGAGAGCCTTGAACTCTTACAAGGTGCTTAATGAAATACTTAAAAACAGTAAGAATTTAAGCAGTAAGAGGCTGTTTGGTGAGCAGGGCAATTCAGGCAGCCTGGTTTTCTGGGGATTTACACTGTCAGCTCCATCCCTCAGGCTCCTACCTCTGTTTCACATTATGTCTCTTCTCACTTTTTCTGTAGCCCCTAGAGCCCATGCCATCAATGCATGTCCTGTGTCTCTCTTTCTGTCCTGGAGGTCACCTGGGTTGTTTTTTTTTTTTTCCTGAATTTGACAGAATCACAGAATGGTCTGGGTTGGAATTGAACTCCAAAGGTCATGCAGTCCAACCCCCTCTGCAGTCAGCAGGGAAAACAACCTCCTATTACAACTTGTGTGACTTTTGGAACATACCATGCCAGCAGGCTGCCCTTGGGGCTCTGGAACCAGCCACCTGAGCTCTGGCCACAGAATTACAGAATCAGCCAGGTTGGAAGAGACCTCCAACATCATCAAGTCCAACTGATCACCCAACCCTATCTAATCAACTAGACCATGGCACTAAGTGCCTCATCCAGTCCCTTCTTAAACACCTCCAGGGACATTGACCCCACCACCTCCCTGGGCATCACACTCCATGGCCAATCTCTCTGTCTGTGAAGAACTTCTTTCTAAGATCAGCCTAAGCTTCCCCCTGCATAGCTTGAGACTGTGTCCTCTTGTTCTGCTGCTGGTCCCTGGGAGAAGAGACCAACCCCCACCTGCACCTCAACCAACAATGGCTTGGTTAAGGACTGTCCCCAAGAGCACACCTTTGTATGAAACAAAAGCAAGTGTGGCAGTTTTGGGCTGTGTTGTCCATAGGTCTTGAACAGAAAGCACTGGAATGTAAATAAATCACCACTGGATGTAAAAAAGAAAAATAATCATAAGTTCCAAATAATCCCATTGGATATATTAGCAAACATATCCCCCCAACATATTGGGCAGGAATAACAGCAGGCACCAGGACAGGTTAGAGGCTGCCCTGCTGGAAAGCAGCTCCACAGGGAAAGACCTTGGAGTGCTGGTGGACAGCAAGTTCTGCATGGGACAGCAAAGTGCCCTTGTGGCCAAGAGAGCCAATGGGATCCTGGGGGACACCAAGAAAAGTGTGGCCAGCAGGGCTAGGGAGGTTCTGCTGCCCCTCTGCTCTGCCCTGCTGAGACCACAGCTGCAATCCTGTGTCCAGTCTGGGGCTCCCCAGTTCAAGAGAGACAGAGACCTGCTGGAGAGAGTCCAAGGGAGAGCCAGGAGGATGCTTAGGGGACTTGAGCATCTCCCCTGTGAAGAGAGCCTGAGAGCCCTGGGGCTGTTTAGTCTGGAGAAGAGAAGGCTGAGAGGGATCTGATCAATGTCTATCAATAGCTGAGGGGTGGGTGGCAAGTGGAAGGGGCCAGGCTCTTTTTGGGGGTGCACAGCAATAAGCCAAGGAACAACAGGTTCAAACTTGAACAGAGAAGGTTTCAGCTCAACATGAGGAGAAACTTCTTTCCAGTGAGGGTGCCAGAGCCCTGGAGCAGGCTGCCCAGAGAGGTTGTGGAGTCTCCTTCTCTGGAGACTTTCCAACCCCACCTGGATGCATTCCTGTGCAGACTCCCCTGGGGGATGCTGCTGTGGCAGGAGGGTTGGACAGGATGATCTCTGGAGCTCTCTTCCAATCTCTGATGTCCTCTGATGATGTGATAAAAGGTAGATCTGTAAACTTTTTGTCTCTTTTTGGCTTCCTCACTCTGGCAGATGCTAACTTGTGGCCTCTGCTGGCTTTGCTGACCCTGAATGTGTTGTTGTGGTTAAGTAACTTACAGCAACTCTCTGCTCTTTCCCTTGTCCTGTGTACAGGGGGGAGGGAAGGGAGCATGGAAGGGGAAGCAATTAGGAGCCCCCAGGTTTTGTCCAGGGAGGTTCCTGTGCTGTTTATAAATGGCAAATGCCTGCAACTGTTGTGTGTTTTGTACATAATCATTGCATTCCCTGTTTGTAGATTGCAGTTGTGCTTGTAAATAGAGCTCCATTTGCTTCTCCTTTTGCTTCTCCAACTGAGCTGCTCTAGCACTTTGCTGTTGGGGGTTTGGAAATTTTCAGCCCACCGTAGCAAGTCACAGCTGACTCTCAGCACTCATGAGAAGAAAGCCTGCATCCCACTGGACTAATTCAGGATGCTGAAAGGTGTCCCTCAGGGAGTTTTGTTCCCTTGTGGGTCAGATATCCTGCTCCAGCCAACCTCCCTGTGGCCAGAGAGTGCTGTGGAAGGGAAGCTGCTCTCTCTGTGCTGAATGCTGCCTTTGTTTGCCCTGCTGCAGCAGTTACATTCTGCAGGCCCTGCAGATACAACAGTGGCTGTATGAGAGTGGAATGGGAATGAGATGCTGGCTCTAACACTCCCCCCCCCCAAAAAAAAAAAAAAAAAGAAAATTCTGCTTCTTTCCATTAAAACTGCAAAGGAATTCCTGCAAGTAAGAACCCTTCCTATCCACAATATTTTTTCTGCTAAAAGAGCCAAAAGCACCAAGTGAGGCTAAAATATGGTGTGGGTGGACAGATGTGAATGCTTTGTAGGTGGCTACCTTGCTAAACAGAACCTAGGCTGGGTGGTAAATGAAAAGCAAAAGAGTCCAAGGGAGGGCTATGAGGATGATGAAGGGACTGGAGCACTGCCCTGTGAGGAGAGGCTGAGAGCCCTGAGAGATGGCAGAACTGCCAGAGGTGTTTCTCTGAAGTTTTAAAGCTATAAGCAAGAGGTGGGCCTTGAAAAACTGGAGCACATAGAGTGATAGAACTGTTAGGGTTGGAAGGGACCTCAGGGATCATCCAGTGCCAACCCCCCTGCCATGGGCAGGGACACCTCACACTACAGCAGGTTGATTCAACTTACATTGAATCAAACCCACTGAGGCAGTCAGCAACAGACTACAACTCCACCACCTATGTCCACAGCCAGCCCTGCTAAGAGTTAACTCCCTAAGCTACCTGACTCTTCTGGCTGTATGTGGGCAGAAGTTGAGCTGAAATAAAACAAATCAATGACAAATATTCATTTTTCAATGTACATCCCAGTCATTCCTGCAGTTTAAGTTCGCTGACACACATTTGCAGCTCTTGAAGACAGCTGAAAGATAAAACCCAACCTGGAGGAATAAAGCCCTGTTGAGACCACAGTTGCAATACCAAACTGGGGGTGGCTGACACCCCTCAGGCTGTGCTGCCATCCAACCAGAGCTGGACAGGCTGAGAGCTGGCTGCAGGCAAACCTCATGAAGGGCAATAAGGACAAGTGCAGAGTCCTGCAGCTGGGCAGGAATAACAGCAGGCACCAGGACAGGTTAGAGGCTGCCCTGCTGGAAAGCAGCTCCATGGAGAAAGACCTTGGAGTGCTGGTGGGCAGCAAGTTCTGCATGGGACAGCAAAGTGCCCTTGTGGCCAAGAGAGCCAATGGGATCCTGGGGGGCAGCAAGAAAAGTGTGGCCAGCAGGGCTGGGGAGGTTCTGCTGCCCCTCTGCTCTGCCCTGCTGAGACCACAGCTGCAATCCTGTGTCCAGTTTGGGGCTCCCCAGTTCAAGAGAGACAGAGACCTGCTGGAGAGAGTCCAAGGGAGAGCCAGGAGGATGCTTAGGGGACTTGAGCATCTCCCCTGGGAAGAGAGACTGAGAGCCCTGGGGCTGTTTAGTCTGGAGAAGAGAAGGCTGAGAGGGATCTGATCAATGTCTATCAATAGCTGAGGGGTGGGGGTCAAGGGGAGGGGGCCAGGCTCTTTTGGGGGGTGCACAGCAAAAGGAACAACAGGTTCAAGCTTGAACAGAGGAGATTTCAGCTCAACACGAAGAGAAACTTCTTTCCAGTGAGGGTGTTGGAGCCCTGGAGCAGGCTGCCCAGAGAGGTTGTGGAGTCTCCTTCTCTGGAGCCTTTCCAACCCCACCTGGATGCATTCCTGTGCAGACTCCCCTGGGTGATGCTGCTCTGGCAGGGGGTTGGACTGGATGATCTCTGGAGGTCCTTTCCCACCTCTAATGTTCTGTGAGACTGTGAAAGCTTTATTTGCTGATTAACTCGGGGGTGCTTCTCTGCATTTGTTCTTTACCTAGAGGCTAGAAAGGCAGGAGCAAGGCAAGCCTTTATTTGCTTAGCAACCTCTCAAGCCATTGCAGGGAGGCATTTTGAAGCAGGTCCCATGTCAGCTGGCTTGGGTTGTGTGTGGAGCTGCTGTTTGCTTTGCTGTTCCAGCAATCCTTGCAAGGTGGAGCCTTATTCACTCGCTAGGTAGGACCCTACCATTCTGAATGCTTCACTGTTTACCAAGTCACTGGACACAGGAGTGCTGGGCTGGACCATGTTTACCTAAATCCTGCTTCACTGACAGCTAGGTGTGGCTTTCTTGGACTGTTACTCACAGGGCTTTGAGAGAGAAGCTCAATTTTTTTAGCTGCAGTGCTTTAAGGAAATTGTGGAGACAGGCAGAGGATGAACTAATTTCACACAGAATTCTGTTTGGTTTTTTGTTCTTTTTTTTTCCACCCAGAATCATCAACCAGGTTGGAAGAGACCTCCAAGATCATCAAGTCCAACTGATCACCCAACACTAACTCATCAACCAGACCATGGCACTAAGGGCCTCATCCAGTCCCTTCTTAAACACCTCCAGGGACATTGACTCCACCACCTCCCTGGGCAGCACATTCCCATGGGCAGTTTCTCCTGCTGTGAAGAACTTCTTCCTAAGGTCAAGCCTAAATGCTCATTTATGACCATATGTATAAATTTGGGATGTAGTTCTTACTGGGACTGCATTTCCAGAGGCTGTGACAAAAGGAGAAGAGATCTGTTTGTGCTAACTTTGTGGGCAGCAGTTAAATGAAGGGAACATCTATTTATCTGCTTCTAATTAAACCATCACCTGGCCTGATGCTAAATTAGTAGCTAGGGAAGCAGCTCACACCCTTAAACAGACAAACTTTAAGACCTCTTTCCAGGCTGCTCTACTGTCAGGAAAATAAATCAGATTCCTAGTCCATGTTTTGAATAGGTGTTGTCTCATAACTGTAGCTGCAAGAGGGAGAGAGAGACATTACATCATGGGTCCTGCTGCTGTGTGTGCTTCAAGTTACAGCTAATAACAAGGGAGAATTTAACTGAGTAGGAGTTTAGCTGCTGTGACCTTTCATAGAATCCCAGAATGGCTCAGGTTGGAAGGGACCTCAGAGCTCCTCTGCTCCAACCTCCCCACCATGCCCAGGGACACCTCTCAGCTACACTCAGCTGCTCAAGGCCTCATCCAGCCTGGCCTTCAACACCCCCAGGGAGGAGGCAGCCACAGCCTCCCTGGGCAGCCTGTGCTAGAGTCTCACCACCCTCCTGCTGAAGAACTTCTTCCTCAGCTCCACTCTAACCCTGCTTTGCCTCAGCTTCAAACCATTCTCCCCTGTCCTGTCTCTGGACACCCTGATGAGAAGTCCCTCTGCAGCCTTCCTGCAGGATCCCTTCAGCTATTGGCAGGCAGCTCTGAGGTCCCCCCAGAGTCTTCTCTTCTCCAGGCTGAACACCCCCAGCTCCCTCAGCCTGTCCTCACAGCAGAGCTGCTCCAGCCCTTGGATCATCATTGTGACCTGCTCTGGAGTCATTCCAGCAGCTCTGTGTCCTTCTCCGGCTGGGGATCCCAGGGCTGGAGGCAGGATATTCAACTCATAGAAAGACCAGCTGCATGTAAGGGATAACTTAAAACTCAACAGATAAAATTGCCAAACAAAAACTAATTTACTGCAAGCTGAAATCCCAGTTTGGAAGAGCATTTGCTGTTGATGGTGTCAGAAGGGAACACATTCTGAATGATGAAGTGGAACCTATACTGAAAAACATGTTGATGGATAAGCTTCCCATAAATACTGTCTTTTTCACTTTTTTCCCCAGGATGGTTAAAAGACAGAGTTGGAAAAAGCCAAATCCAAAGCAACAGATGGGCAAACAACATCACATGAGGAAAGGAAAGAGCATATCCAGAGCAGACAGCAAGGGACTTGTAAACATGATCACTGCTGCTCAGAGCTCAGGCTGGGACATGAGATCTTTACTGGTGTGCACTAACTACCCTCTGCCTGGTGCTGCAGGTACAAAGAGCACTGGAAAAAGTGAAAAAGGTAATCATGAGAAGAGAAAGAGTAGAACAGCTCCACAGCCAGAGGATCACAGAATTATTGAGGCTGGAAAAGACCTCTGAGATCATCAAGCCCAGCCTATGACCCAACACCACCACATCAGCTCAACCATGCCACCAAGTGCCACATCCAAGCTTTCCTTAAAGACCTCCAGTGATGGAGACTCCAGCACCTCCCTGGGCAGTCCATCCCAGTGCCTGATCAGCCTTGCTGTGAGGAACTGCTTCCTAATAGCCAACCCAAATCTCCCCTGGCACAGCTTCAGGCCATGCCCTCTTGTCCTATCACAAGCTGCCTGGGAGCAGAGCCTGACCCCCCCTGACTACAACTTCCTTTTAGATAAAGAGTGATGAGGTCCCCTCTGAGTCTGGAGAAGAGAAGGCTTGGTGGGGGTCTTACCCAGGTCTATCAATAGCTGAGGGGTGGGGGTCAGGATGAAGGTGCCAGGCTCTTTGTGGTGCTGCCCAGTGACAGGACAAGGAACAACAGGGACAAGCTGGAACTGAGGAGGCTCCACCTCAGCATGAGGAGACACTTGTGTATGGTGAGGGTGACAGAGCCCTGGCGCAGGCTGCCCAGAGAGGTTGTGGAGTCTCCTTCCCTGGAGACTTTCCAAACCCTCCTGGATGCATTCCTCTGTGACCTAGCCTACCTGATGCTGCTCTGGCAGGGGGGGTGGACTTGATGATCTCTGGAGATCCCTTCCAACCCCTAACCTTCTGTGATTCCAAGTCAGTTATCAGAAGATGTGAATCTGAATGGACACTACAATCACTAAGCAAAGGTGAGCTGTTTGGCCATGAAGTTATGCAAAAGGCCAAGCAAGACTTTGGAGGCAATCTCTGCAGGGGTAAACACAAGATAAGGTAACTCAATCTGAAATGAATGTCAGTATTGTGCTAAGTGTCCACATTGTTCAGGAGCCAAAGTAAGCTTGCAGCTCAGAAGTGCAGCTGGGGCCATTTCTCCCCAAGCAGAGCCTGCCCAGGTGCTGGAAACAGACTGAAATGGACAGAAAAGTAGGAGCTTAAATCATGAGAAACCAACAGCTCAGTGAGATAAAAAGGCAAAAGGTCATGCACTCAGCACAGTCATTGCAGTCACCTGTCCTTCAGTGTGTTGAATATCCTTTTATGATGCTCATGCAGCCCAGCAGGCAGCTGTGTGCTGGGCTGCAGCCAGAGGAGTGTGGGCAGCAGGGCAGGAGAGGGGATTCTGCCCCTTGGCTCTGCTCTGCTCAGACCTCACCTCCAATCCTGCCTCCAGCTCTGCTGTCCCCAGCAGGAGAAGGACACAGAGCTGCTGGAGAGAGTCCAGAGGACACCACAAAGATGATCCCAGGGCTGGAGCAGCTCTGCTATGAGGACAGGCTGAGGGAGCTGGGGGTGCTCAGCCTGGAGAAGAGAAGGCTCCAGGGGGACCTCAGAGCTGCCTGCCAATAGCTGAAGGGATCCTGCAGGAAGGCTGCAGAGGGACTTCTCATCAGGGTGTCCAGAGACAGGCCAAGGGGGAATGGTTTGAAGCTGAGGCAGAGCAGGGTTAGACTGGAGCTGAGGAAGAAGTTCTTCAGCAGGAGGGTGCTGAGACTCTGGCACAGGCTGCCCAGGGAGGCTGTGGCTGCCTCCTGCCTGGGGGTGTTGAAGGCCAGGCTGGATGAGGCCTTGAGCAGCTGAGTCTGGGTGAGAGGTGTCCCTGGGTGGGGAGATTGGAACAGAGGAGCTCTGAGGTCCCTTCCAAGCTGAGCCAATCAATGATTCTATTGATAGTATACAGTATCCATACAGATACTATTGATACTTTGGTAGCACTGTGTTATGTATTTGCAGCTTTTTGCACACTTAAATGGTGAGAACATTTAATTCTTTATTTCTCCTAGTGCAAACCCATCATTAACCTGACAGGTGGTTGTTGCTCTTATTGTCTAAATTATCACTGAGCAAGCACTCAGAGGTATTGAAACTAAGAAATCCTGCAAGCAGACCTCTTCCAAAAGCACCACCAAACATTTTATGCCAGGTGGATCTGTCACCTGATTTTCTTAATGCGAATTTATTGACTAACAACTATATAGGAGGTGAAGACTTCAGTAGTTCTAGTGGTTTGGGATTGTTGGGGTTTTTTTCTGTGCAACTAGGGTGTGTTTGACGTAAACCTGTAAGGAAATAAAAGTTTGCAAAGCACTTGGCTGCATTGACTTCTGTTTCTCAAAAGCAAAAGTGAAGATAAGCTCAGCCTAAACTCAGTTATCCATCACTCTTCACTTTCTCCCTCAAACCATTCTGTCCCACCCAACAAGGCATTGCACTCTTTTTCCTGTCAGCACTGGGAGATGGAAATGTTAACTGTGTTTGCTCAGAAGCCTAAAGTGATGAAACACAGAATGTTAGGGGTTGGAAGGGACCTCCACAGATCATCCAGTCCAGCCCCTGCCAGACCAGGAGCACCCAGGGCAGGTCACACAGGAACACATCCAGGTGGAGTTGGGAAGTCTCCAGAGAAGGAGACTCCACAACCTCTCTGGGCAGCCTGCTCCAGGGCTCTGGCACCCTCACAGGGAAAAAGTTTTCCCTTCAGTTCACATGGAACCTCCTCTGCTCCAGCTTACACCCACTGCCCCTTCTCCTGTCCTTGAACATCCCTGAGCTGAGCCTGGCTCCCTCCTGCTGACTGTTGCCCTTCACATGTGAAGCTCTTCTTTGGGCTTCCAACTACTGGAAATGATTCTGAGGAAGACTAATAACAGCATTTTTAAAAAGTATTCTCAAAGACTAAAGTTATTTTTACTCCTTTCAGCTGTGAAGAGGAATGTATGCAGGCAATGAGATGTCTGTGCTCGTGGCAGGGAAAGAGAGAGATGGGAATTCATTCCATCTGTGCTAGGCATTTACCTTCAAATGGGATGAATCACCCTTTGGAAGTCTTTACCTCTCTTCATTTACTACAGAAGTGCAGATGACTAGTTCAGATTCAATGCCTGAATTTAGGTGGCTAAAATTAGATGGGATGCATTCCACTTTCATTCATTCATTCATTCATTCATTCATTCATTCATTCATTCATTCATTCATTCATTCATTCAATTAATTCAGTTAAAAAAATATTCCATAGAATCTACTGGAAAAAAAAATAATAAACTAAACAAAAAACCCCCAAACCAACACCAGTGGTGCCATTAAGAAAGAACAATCCCATGGAGCAGGACAGGCTGGGGACTGAGGTGCTGGAGAGCAGTGAAGGGGACAAGGACCTGGGGGTCCTGGTGGATGGGAGGTTGACCATGAGCCAGCAATGTGCTCTGGTGGCCAAGAAGGCCAAGGGCATCCTGGGGGGGATTAGAAGGGCTGTGGTGAGTAGGTCCAGAGAGCTTCTCTTCCTCCTCTCTTCCACAGAATCCAGCACAGGTCACACAGGAACCCATCCAGGTGGGGCTGGAAAGTCTCCAGAGAAGGAGACTCCACAACCTCAAGATGCCCACCTGGATTTAAACCCCCTTGTGTTTAAGGGTGCTCAGGCCAGGTTGGATGAGACTTTGGGACATCCAAGTCCAGCTGAGAGGTGTCCCTAGCCATGGCAGGGGTTTGGAGGAGATGATCTCTGAGGTCCCCTTCCAACCAGAGCCATTCTATGATTTGATGATTCTATGATGTAGATTCAATCAATTTGTACCATCTTTGGCCAGCAATGTGCTCTGGTGGCCAAGAAGGCCAATGGCATCCTGGGGGGGATTAGAAGGGCTGTGGTCAGTAGGTTGAGAGAGGTTCTCCTCCCCCTCTCCTCTGCCCTACTGAGGCCACATCTGGAATATTGTATCCAGTTCTGGGCCCCTCAGGTCAAGAAGGACCTCAGGGAACTGCCTGAAGGAGTCCAGCACAGAGCCACAAAAATGATGGAAGGAGAGAAACATCTTCCTTAGGAGGAGAGGCTGAGGGAGCTGAGGGCTCTGGAGCTTGGAGAGGAGGAGCCTGAGAGGTGACCTCATTGCTGTTGCTAAAGATGTGCAGGGGGAGTGCCCAGAGGCTGGAGCCAGGCTCTGCTGGGTGATGCCCAATGCCAGCACAAGGGGCAGTGGTGCAAGTTGAGGCATAGGACGTTCCATGGAAACAGGAGGAAGAATTATTTCCCTGTGAGGGTGACAGAGCCCTGGCACAGGCTGCCCAGGGGGTTGTGGAGTCTCCCTCTCTGGAGATCTTCAAGACCTGCCTGGATGTGTCCCTGTATGATCTGCTGTAGGTGATCCTCTTCTGGCAGGGGGGTTGGACTGGATGACCTCTGAGGTCCCTTCCAGCCCCTCACATTCTGTGAATTTTGTGAACAGTCTGGAGCTTAAGTTGTGTGTGGGTAAAATGAAATATCATCAGCATTTCACACACAGGGGATTCAGGATGCAGTAAGACTGTTTGAATCACTCCAACTTGCACTAAAACTTGGAGTCACAGCAGAAAGAATCAAGGAATCAGTTTGGCTGGAAAAGATCATCTAATCCAACCATTCCCTAACTTCCAAGGCTGGTGCTACAGCATGGCCCTCAGCACCACATCTCTGCTTCTTTTCAACCAATCAGGACTTGGGATTCAGCTGGAGATATGCAAGGTGAAGCTGGACAGGGCTGTGAGCAACTTGACCTGGTGGAAGGTGTCCCTGCTGACTGCAGGGGGAGTTGGACTGGATGAGCTTTGGAGGTCCCTTCCAACCCAAAGCATTCCATGATTCTATGGTTCTATGATTATTCTCAATTCTGAGCAATGCAACCTCATTAGCAACAATTTATGGAACTCATAACAAACATACAGAGATATGCATCCAAGCTCTGATCTTCTTAGCCTGTAGCCATGACTTTAAACATCTGAAATTCTCCTCTGGATCCATTTGCATGAATACTTGGTGACCTCTCATCCATATTTAGGTCATTGAGGCAATTTTGTGTTCAAAATGATTGATTCTACAGACAGAGGAGAGTCATCTGTATCAAACCACTCAGTCTTCATTTCTTTTCAAGCCAGATCCCTGTTTTCCTTTGTTTTTAGGTCAGATCCCTGTTTTCTTTTGTTTTCAAGTCAGGTCCCTCTTCTCTTTTGTTTTTAGGTCAGATCCCTGTTTTCTTTTGTTTTCAAGTAAGATCTCTGTTTATTTTTTGTTTTCAGGTCAGATCCCTGTTTTCCTTTGTTTTCAAGTCAGATCCCTATTTTCCTTTGTTTTTAGGTCAGATCCCTGTTTTTTTTTTTCAAGTCAGATCCCTATTTTCCTTTGTTTTCAAGTCAGCTCCCTGTAGCTAAGGCTTGCAAACATAAATGCAAAACTTCAGTGTGTGTTAAATTAACTTTTCAGCACTGTGATTCAATCACCACAGCACCATGGATATTGATTAGCACATCTATGCTGTGCACAAAAAAAAAAAAAAAAATCCCAAACCCATAAACTGATCTAAGCATTAGTTTTTTTCTCCTGGAAAGCAGAAAGCTTGCAGAGTTTATCATCACCAGAACAGAGCTCTTCCCACTCTATTTTGGCTTGGTCTGGTCTGCTGCTGTATGCACCCTGAGCTATCAGCACAACAGGAAGTACAAAGGAAGCTAAACTTCCCCTGCAGCCTTGCAATTGCAAACATGCACCACAGAGATATAGCAACTGACTTTGGATTTCTCAGGACAAAAATCTATTTCCTAAGCTACTTTTTGGAACCTTTCCAAAGTTTTTCACTTTTGGTACTTATGGCACAGAGTGTGCCACGAGGAGATGGAGTTGGTCTGAAGAGACGGCTCTCTGGCATAAAAAAATAAAACTAGAGAATCACAGAACATTAGAGGATGGAAGGGAGCTCCAGAGATCATCCAGTCCAAGCCCCTGCCAGAGCAGCACCGGGGGAGTCTGCACAGGAATGCATCCAGGTGGGGTTGGAAAGTCTCCAGAGAAGGAGACTCTACAACCTCTCTGGGCAGCCTGCTCCAGGGCTCTGGCACCCTCACTGAAAAGAATTTTCTCCTCATGTTGAGCTGAAATCTTCTATGTTCAAGTTTGTATCCATTGTTCCTTGGCTTATTACTGTGAACCACCCAAAGAGCCTGGCCCCCTCCCCTTGACAAGAAAAGTGTGGCCAGCAGGGCTAGGGAAGTTCTTCTTCCTGTCTACTCTGCCCTGCTGAGACCACAGCTGCAATCCTGTGTCCAGTTTGGGGCTCCCCAGTTCAAGAGAGACAGAGACCTGCTGGAGAGAGTCCAAGGGAGAGCCAGGAGGATGCTTAGGGGACTTGAGCATCTCCCCTGGGAAGAGAGACTGAGAGCCCTGGGGCTGTTTAGTCTGGAGAAGAGAAGGCTGAGAGGGGATCTGATCAATGTCTATCAATAGCTGAGGGGTGGGGGTCAAGGGGAGGGGGCCAGGCTCTTTTGGGGGGTGCACAGTGAAGGAACTGTGGAGCAGTAAAAGGCACGGTCCTGTATTCTCATGTTGAGAGGCAGAGCTTATGAAGATCTGGAAAACTGCATGAAAATAGTTTCAGAGAATCACAGAATTGTCAGGGTTGGAAGGGACCTCAAGGCTCATCCAGTTCCAACCCCCCTGCCATGGGCAGGGACACCTCACACTACAGCAGGTTGCTCACAGCCACATCCAGCCTGGCTGCAAAAACCTCCAGGGATGAGGCTTCCACCACCTCCCTGGGCAACCTCTGCCAGTCTCTCACCACCCTCATGGGGAAGAATTTCTTCCTAGCATCCAAGCTGAATCTCCCCATCTCCAGCTTTGTTCCATTCCCCCTAGTCCTGTCACTCCCTGATATCCTACAAAGTCCCTCCCCAGCTTTCTTGGAGCCCCCTTCAGATACTGGAAGGCCACAAGAAGGTCTCCTCAGAGCCTTCTCTTCTCCACACTGCACAACCCCAACTCTCTCAGTCTGTCCTCACAGCAGAACAGCTCCAGCCCTCTGCTCATCCTTGTGGCCCTTCTCTGGACTAATTCCAGCACCTCCAGACCTTTCTTTTAATCTTGTCCCATTTGAGTTGCTGCACAAGCTAAGAGATGAGAAAGAAGAAATGAAAGAAAGAATGAAAAAAATAATTTAAAATCTAAGCACTGGACTACTATGAAAACTTAGGTCAGAATGAACAAAACTAAATGCTCAGCTTGACCTGGCAGGATGTGGTATTGTTCAGGATAAATGACAAAGGAAATAGTGAGGAAGGCTGTGGGGAAGGAATAATAAATTCTGGTTTGATCATGTTCAGCTTGAGCAGAACCTCTGTGGATACATCACCAGGAAATGTTAGTTTGGGTAAGAAACAAATTTGAAGCAAACAACAGGCAGATAATCAGTGTGGAGGAGCAGCAGGGAGGAAAATGAATTGTGATAGGACTGGATGGGGGGAATGGAACAAAACTAGAAGTGGGTAGATTCAGTCTGGATGTTAGGGCTGGGCAGGGACTGGCTGGAGAGCAGCCCTGAGGAGAGGGACTTGGGAGTGCTGGTGGATGAGAAGCTCACCAGGAGCCAGCAGTGAGCACTTGCAGCCCAGAGAGCCAAGCAGAGCCTGGGCTGCAGCAAGAGAAGTGTGGCCAGCAGGGCAGGGAGGGGATTCTCCCCCTCTGCTCCACTCTGCTGAGACCACACCTGGAGCTCTGTGTCCAGTTCTGGAGCCTCTGTTCCAGGATGGATCTGGAGGTGCTGCAAGGTATCCAGAGAAGGGCCACAAGGATGAGCAGAGGGCTGGAGCTGCTCTGCTCTGGAGACAGACTGAGAGAGTTGGGGTTGTACAGTCTGGAGAGGAGAAGGCTCTGAGGAGACCTTCTTGTGGCCTTCCAGGATCTGAAGGGGGCTCCAAGAAAGCTGGGGAGGGACTTTTTAGGGTGTCAGGGGGTGATAGGACTAGGGGAGATGGAACAAAGCTGGAAGTGGGTAGATTCAGATTGGATGTTAGGAAGAAATTCTTCCCCATGAGGGTGGTGAGACACTGGCACAGGTTGCCCAGGGAGGTGGTGGAAGCCTCATCCCTGGAGGTTTTTGCAGCCAGGCTGGATGTGGCTGTGAGCAACCTGCTGTAGTGTGAGGTGTCCCTGCCCATGGCAGGGGGGTTGGAACTGGATGATCCTTGAGGTCCCTTCCAACCCTGACAATCCTGTGATTCTGTGTTTCAAGTACAGATTAAATTCCATGCACTTGGCATAACATGTTAGGAAGCTCTGCAGAACCTACACTTCATCTCCTGCTGCTGCAAGGAGCACTTCTTACTCTCTAGGTGAGATAATGATTGACAGGACAGAGGGAGTGGTCAAAGATGACAAAAGAGCACTGAAAATCAATTTATCTCCTTCCAGATCAGCAGACCTTCCTCCCCAAAGACAGGAGCTATCCAGTTTTGCTTTGATCCATTGCTTGGTAACTTGAGCTGCTTCAAGGCTTTCAGGTCAGCTCTTATTAGATGAAAACCTTTTTAATTACAAACTTGACTGCTGCAGTCCTTTTGCTGTACAAAAACATGACAAGGGACAAAGGGCAATTAGGACAAAGGCCAATGGATGGAAACTGCAGCACAAGAGGTTGCACCTCAACATGAGGAGGAACTTCTTGACTGTGAGGGTCCCAGAGCACTGGAACAGGCTGCCCAGAGAGGTTGTGGAGTCTCCTTCTCTGGAGCCTTTCCAGCCCCATCTGGATGTGTTCCTGTGTGACCTGTGCTGGATTCTCTGGTCCAGCTCTGGCAGGGGGTTGGACTCTAAAGCTCTCCAGTGGTCCCTTCCAACCCCTAACATCCTGTGATGACCCCAAAAGCTTACAGAAACAGTGTGTAATTCCAGGCACCTCTTCCCCACTACTACGTCTGCACCTGTTTACTGTCAGGATTTACCCTGTCTGAGTAGTTTGATCTGTTATGCCCAAGGAGCAGCTCTGAAGCACATAGTTAACCATTCTTGCTTTGTGGGAAGCATTTTGACCATCTCCCTGTTTGTGGGAGGGACTTGGGTGGATTGGATCCATGGCCAATGTTACCAGGAGGAGCTTCAACCAGGCCAAGTGCCAGGTCCTGCCCTTGGGTCACAACAACCCCAAGCAATGCTGCAGGCTTGGGGCAGTGTGGCTGGAAAGCTGCTGGCAGAAAGGGACCTGGGGGTGCTCATGGCCAAGCAGCTGAAGAGGAGCCAGCAGTGTGCCCAGGTGGCCAAGAAAGCCAAAGGCATCCTGGCTGGGATCAGCAATGCTGTGTCCAGCAGGAGCAGGGAGGGGATTGTCCCCTGGGACTCAGCTCTGGGGAGGCCACAGCTGGAGTGTTGTGTCCACTTTGGGGCACCTCAGTCCAAGAGAGATGTGGAGGTGCTGGAGCCAGGGCAGAGGAGGGCAAGGAAGCTGGGAAGGGCCTGGAGAAGAAATCTGATGAAGAGCAACTGAAGGAGCTGGGGATGGTTAGTGTGAAACAGAGGAGGCTGAGGGGAGACCTCATTGCTCTCTGCAACTACCTGAAAGGAGGTTGTGGAGAGGCTGCTGCTGGTCTCTTCTCACAGGTCATTAGTGACAGAACAAGAGGGAATGGCCTCAAGCTGTGACTGGGGAGGTTTAGACTGGACAGTAGGAAGAATTTTTTCCCAGCAAGAGTGGTCAGGGATTGGAATGTGCTGCCCAGGTGGTGGCACTGGGAGCGCAAATGTGACTCTACTGTATGTGAGGTTACACATTGCCAAGAGCTTTCTGAACTGGCTCAGCTTGCAGCATGAAGGGAATGCATTTTTCTTACTGCCCAGTTAATGGATGAGGATAGAAGGACTGCAGGTGTTGACCTGAGGAAGCTGCAGTTGTGTGCCACTGGGTGTTGATGCACAGCTCCTACATCCATCAGTCTACCAGCAAAACCCAGATGGGTTGGAAAGGCTCCAGAGAAGGAGACTCCACAACCTCTCTGGGCAGCCTGCTCCAGGGCTCCAGCACCCTCACAGGGAAAAAGTTTTCTTTCCTGTTCCCCTGGCACCTCCTCTGCTCCAGCTTGCCCCCACTGCCCCTTGTGCTGTCCTTGGCCATCCCTGAGCAGAACCTGGCTCCAGCCCTGCACATCTTTATCCCCAGCAGTGAGGGCAGCCCTCAGGCTCCTCTGCTCCAAGCTCCAAGCCCCAGCTCCCTCAGCCTGGCCTGACAGGAGATGTTCCACTGCCTGCAGCAGCTCTGGGGCTCTGTGCTGGACTCTCTCAAGCATTTCTCAGAATCACAGAATTAACCAGGTTGGAACAGACCTTTGACATCCTCAGGTCCAACCTATCACCCAACACCATCTAATCAACTAAACCATGGCACTGAGTGCCTCCTCCAGTCTCTTTTCAAACACTTCCAGGGATGGTAACTCCACCACCTCCCTGGGCAGCCATTCCAGTGGCCAATCTCTCTTTCTCTGAGGAATTTCTTCCTAATATCCAGCCCAAACCCCTCCTGGTGCAGCTTGAGACTGTGTCCTCTTGTTCTGTCACTGGTTGCCTGGGAGAAGAGACCAACCCCCTCCTGGCTACAACCTCCCTTCAGGTGGTTGCAGACAGCAATGAGGTCGCCTCTGAGCCTTTTCTTCTCCAGGCTAAACACCCCCAGCTCCCTCAGCCTCCCCTCACAGGGAGACCCAGCTCCAGACCCTTCCTCCCCAGCTTTGTTGTCCTTCTCTGGACACCTTCCAGCATCTCAACATCTTTCTTGAACTGAGGGGCCCAGCCCTGGTGATTGACATCCACAGCCCAACACCACCACCAAATACCATTCCCCTGTTGGCTCTACCATACTGAGCTTTGCTATCACTCTGCCTTTCTGGTAGAGCATGAGGAGAGCCAAACATGGAGCAAATTAATTACTCCAGGAGTTCTGTTGCCAGGCCCACATGTGGGAAGTCTTTATTCTTCTCGATCATTACCCAGCTTCAATCAGAGCAGACATGACTCAGTATGTACCAGGGTTTATAACATGCAGCAGATTATACAACCTCACATGCTTTGGGAGTTGCCTAGCTACGGGGTTGGAAGTGCTGAGGAACTCCCTGCTAAAGCGACAGGAAATTGATCTGAGGAGCGTTTGAGGACTGAAGCTTCAAGCACCACCTAGTGAAAAAACTTCACCATTGCCTTCAACAAAAACCCCCGGGAGAGCAGAAGACGCCAGGAAACGCTCCCGAAACGCTGCTGCAGCAGCTGCAGGCAGCCAGGCTCAGAGCCAAAGGAAGCACGTCGCTTTGAAAACTACAAATGCAATGGGAAACCAACACCGGAGGCACGGACTGGCAACGGACTGCTCAATGCAAGCCAGCCTCTCTTGTTCATCAAGATCTCTCAATCTCAAACATCAAGAGAAGAGATCAAGGTCTCCCATCTCCTGCAGCCAGAGGAGTGTGGGCAGCAGGGCAGGAGAGGGGATTCTGCCCCTTGGCTCTGTCCAGCCCTCACCTCCAATCCTGCCTCCAGCTCTGCTGTCCCCAGCATAAGAAGGACACAGAGCTGCTGGAGAGAGTCCAGAGGAGGCCACAAAGATGATCCCAGGGCTGGAGCAGCTCTGCTGTGAGGACAGGCTGAGGGAGCTGGGGGTGTTCAGCCTGGAGAAGAGAAGGCTCCAGGGGGACCTCAGAGCTGCCTGCCAATAGCTGAAGGGATCCTGCAGGAAGGCTGCAGAGGGACTTCTCATCAGGGTGTCCAGAGACAGGCCAAGGGGGAATGGTTTGAAGCTGAGGCAGAGCAGGGTTAGAGTGGAGCTGAGGAAGAAGTTCTTCAGCAGGAGGGTGCTGAGACTCTGGCACAGGCTGCCCAGGGAGGCTGTGGCTGCCTCCTGCCTGGGGGTGTTGAAGGCCAGGCTGGATGAGACCTTGAGCAGCTGAGTCTGGGTGAGAGGTGTCCCTGGGCATGGAACTGGATGAACTCTGAGGACCCTTCCAGCCCAAACCATTGTGGGATTCATGCAAACATGCCTCAGGCTAGTGCTACAGAAGAGGAGAATATGTTCATCGCACCAACACTCTGTGAAATTCCTGCCTGCCTTGGCAGGTAGACTTTCACATTAACAAAGACAAGAGCCAGACCTCTAGTCATTAATGACATTTTTCTCCTTAACAAGAGTGTCTTGAGCTTTACCTAACCAGTTGCCTGGTGGCAGAGCAGGGAGATATTGTTCACTGACTACAACAGCAAATCCAATATTGTTCAGTGAAAAAAATCTTGTGAAATGCATTCTGTATGCATTTTAATTTATGAACAGGCCAACAGAGGTGTTCCATTACAGCCAGCAACTCCTGGGGCTGTTTAGTCTGGAGAGGAGAAGGCTGAGAGGGGATCTGATCAATGTCTATCAATAGCTGAGGGGTGGGGGTCAGGATGAAGGTGCCAAGCTCTCTTTGGTGGTGCCCAGTGATAGGACAAGGAACAAGAGGGACAAGGTGGAACACAGGAGGCTCCACCTCAACAGGAGGAGACACTTCTGTATGGTGAGAGTACCAGAGCCCTGGAGGAGGCTACCCAGAGAGGTTGTAGAGTCTCCTTCTCTGGAGACTTCCCAGCCCCATCTGGATGTGTTCCTGTGTGACCTATGCTGGTCCTGATCTGATAGGGGGATTTGGACTCAGTGATCTTCAGAGGTCCCTTCCAACACCTAATATCCTCTGATCCTGTGATCTGCCTGTAATTAAGGCAGTGCCATGTCCCAATTTCAAAGCCATGTTGGATGTGTTCCTCTGTGACCTGCCCTGGGTGATCCTGCTCAGGCAGGGGGGTTGGACTGGATGATAGGTTGAGGGAGCTGGGGGTGTTCAGCCTGGAGAGAAGGAGGCTCCAGGGAGACCTAATAGCAGCCTGCCAGTACCTGAAGGGGGCTACAGGAAGGATGGAGAGAGACTGTGTGCAAAGGCCTGCAGGGACAGGATGAGTCACAATGGCTTCAAAGTAGAGAAGGACAGATTTAGACTGGATGCTAGAAATAAGTTCTGCACCATGAGGGTAGTAGAAAACTGGAACACGTTGCCCAGGGAGGTGGTTGAGGCTCCATCCCTGGAGATACTCAAGGTGAGGCTGGACAAGGCTCTGAGCAACCTGACCTAGTGGAGGATGTCCCTGCTGAGTGCAGGGATGTTGGACTGGATGAGCTTTGGAGGTCCCTTCCGACCCAGAGCATTCTGCGATTATGTGACTCTATGCTCTCTATATAATAATACTAATAATAATTGTTACTGTTATTATTATCCCCCCCCCCCCCTGGAATCTCCACTTCTGGTTTGATTGTAATCAGAAAACTTAGTGTCAAAGGAAAGACTTAAATTAATAAGACCTCTACAAAGAGGAACTTGCTCAGATTTAGATGGAAAAAAGACATGAATCTTGTTTGACTATCCTCACCAGAGTTCTGCAGTAACAGATGACAATAAACTGACAGGAGGGAGCATGAGACACACTTGTATTAGGAAGAACAAGATTACACTGTTTAGAGAATAGGCAATTCAGAATAAATATTGATAAAATTTCCCATCTCTGTGTTTCCTTTGAGCCATTTGAGACTTGGACAGACTGAGAGCTGGGCAGAGAGGAACCTCCTGAGGGTCAAGAAGGAGAAGTGCAGAGTCCTGCACCTGGGAAGCAATAATCAACTGCAGCAGGACAGGCTGGGAGGGGATCTGCTGGAGAGCAGCCCCAAGGAGAAGGACCTGGGAGTGCTGGTGGATAACAAGTTCTGCATGGCACAGCAATGTGCCCTGGGGGCCAAGAAGGCCAAGGGGGTCCTGGGGGGCATTCAGAGGAGTGTGTGCAGCAGAGCCAGGGAGGTTCTCCTCCCCCTCTGCTCTGCCCTGCTGAGACCTCACCTGGAATATTGCATCCAGTTGTGGGCTGCCCAGTTCAGGAGGGACAGGGATCTGCTGGAGAGAGTCCAAGGCAGGGCTGCAAGGCTGCTGAAGGGACTGGAGCACTGCCTGGGGAGGAGAGGCTGAGAGCCCTGGGGCTGGTTAGTGTGGAGAAGACTGAGAGGGGATTTGATCAACGTTTATAAATATCTAAGGGCTGGGGGTCAGTAAGCAAGGGACAGGCTCTGCTCACTTGCACCCTGGCACAGGACAAGGGGCAATGGATGGAAACTGCAGCACAGGAGGTTGCACCTCAACATGAGGAGCAACTTCTTGACTGGGAGGATCCCAGAGCACTGGAACAGGCTGCCCAGAGAGGTTGTGGAGTCTCCTTCTCTGGAGCCTTTCCAGCCCCATCTGGATGTGTTCCTATGTGACCTGTGCTGGATTCTCTGGTCCTGCTCTGGCAGGGTTGATGTCCCTGGAGGTGTTTAAGAAGGGACTGGATGAGGCACTTAGTGCCATGTCTGGTTCCTTAAACGGTGTTGGGTGATAGGTTGGACTTGGAGGTCTCTTCCAACCTAGTTGATTCTGTGATGCTGGTAACTTCTGGCAGAGGGAAGGGATGGACAGCTGGAGGTAGAAACATCTCCAGTTTTGGAAAAGGGATTCACCAGAACTTGCTTCACAAAATTCTTGCTGTTAATAGCTTCCTTTGCCAGAGAGAGAAGCAGTTTCTGAGCCAGTGGGTGGCTAAGGTAGTGTTCCAACTTTGGAGAAGGAAATATGTCCACGGGGCACTATGTTAACGCATGCAGGAACTTCAGCTTCTGTGTTCTGCCTAACCCTCTGCAGATCTGTGCACTTCACTAAAGCACCAAGTAGCAGAGAGGTGGAACACAACTTGGTTGTCTTGCCCTGAGTACCCAAGGACTGGTCTAGTTGAAGATGCCCCTTCAAGAGGGTTGGACCAGATGACATTTGGAGGCCCCTCCCAACCCAAACCATCCTATGATTCTCTGACTATGCACCCCTTGGGATATAAGAGCCTTAGCCTTTTGCTTCCTCCCTTTGGGAGAGGGGAAAATAAAGAAGAACCCAAATGTGACCAGACTCTGTCTGCCTCCTGTGCTCTGTGTGCTTTCTCACTCCCTTGCTGACCCTCTCAAGAACAATCTAATCCAGCTGAAGTTTTTCCTGGCTCTGGCCTGATTTACCAGATGTTTAGCAATGGTTCTGGATTGCTGCTTGCATGCTGAACACTTTTCTGGTCATCGCAACAATTTCTAGGAAAAAAGAACCAAACCAAACCCAACCCCCCAAACCCAGCAGACTCTGTCTAGCTAGGTGGTGAGAACCCCGCCCCCACCCAACCAAGCAAACCCCCAAACCCAGACTTTCCCCATGCTGTGCCTATGTCTGGTCAGCAACAACTGAGCTGCTTCCAGAGTGCCTTTGCTGATGTCTCACTGCTTGAAATGCTCTCTGTAGCTCACTTGGCAGGCAGCACAGTGCAGGAGGTCATTGTGTATGAAGCCACAGCCTTCCAAACTGCAGGCTGCATCTGCCTCAGCTGTCCCCTGCGTGGCCCTCCAGGCCAGAGCAGCCAAGTGCCTCACAGCCTTTGTGGGGCACACAGAGAGAAGTGCCCTGCCCTGCTCTTCCTCAGCAATGGCCATGAACGTGACACTCTCCCTCTCCCCACCCTCACAGCTGTCTTGTCAAGCAATGCAGCCTGGGGCAGGTGCTGACACCCTGCCTCCCCAGCACAAGCCACAGAATTCAGCAGGTAGGTGATGCTCTGCGTGCTTCCGAGGTGACCATCCACCAGATGGTCCCCAGACTCTCATCCAGCTACAGATCACAGAGTATCAGGGGTTGGAAGGGACCTCAAAAGCTCATCCAGTCACAGGACCACAAGGTGCTGGGGATCAGAAAAGAGCTCTGGAGATCACTAAGTCCAATTCCCCTGCCAGAGCAGGACCAGGGAATCCAGCACAGGTCACACAGGAATGCATCCAGATGGGGCTGGAAAGGCTCCAGAGAAGGAGACTCCACAACCTCTCTGGGCAGCCTGTTCCAGTGCTCTGGGACCCTCACAGTGAAGAAGTTCCTCCTCACGGTGAGCTGGAACCTCCTGTGCTGCAGTTTCTATCCACTGCCCCTTGTCCTATCCCAGGGCACAACTGAGCAGAGCCTGTCCCTGTCCCCTCCCTCTTGACCCCCAGCCCTCAGCTATTGATAAGCATTGATCAGATCCCTCTCAGCCTTCTCCTCTCCACACTAACCAGCCCCAGGGCTCTCAGCCTCTCCTCCCCAGGCACTGCTCCAGTCCCTTCAGCAGCCTTGCAGCCCTCCCTTGGACTCTCTCCAGCAGAGCCCACTCCAGAGCAGGATCACCTGGAGCAAGTCACACAGGAATGTAGCCAGGCAAGATTTAAATGTCCCCAGAGAGGGAGACTCCACGACCTCTCTGGGCCACAGTGAAAGACTGAGGTGCCTCAAGAGCTAATGGAGAGTAGTAGAGAATCTTAGGGCATGAATCATCTGCTTAGAGAACAGATGAATCACAGTCTCCAATGTCTATTTCTCTTCACTGACTGTGGAAAGCCCAAACAACTATTTGGACAGAGAACTGTACATCTGGTCAGACAAGCTCATGACCTAATCTGGTTGTGAAAATTGCCACCAAAAGGCAATATCAGAATCACAGAATTGTTAGGGTTGGAAGGGACCTCAAGGCTCATCCAGTTCCAACCCCCCTGCCATGGGCAGGGACACCTCACACTGCAGCAGGCTGCTCACAGGCATATCCAGCCTGGCTGCAAAAACCTCCAGGGATGAGGCTTCCACCACCTCCCTGGGCAACCTGTGCCAGTGTGTCACCACCCTCATGGGGAAGAATTTCTTCCTAACATCCAATCTGAATCTCCCCATTTCTAGTTTTGTTCCACCCCCAAACCCCAAGTCCTGTCACTACCTGATAGCCTAAAAACTCCCTCCCCAGCTTTCTTGGAGCCCCCTTCAGATCCTGCAAGGCCACAAGAAGGTCTCCTCAGAGCCTTCTCTTCTCCAGACTGCACAACCCCAACTCTCTCAGGCTGTCTCCAGAGCAGAGCAGCTCCAGCCCTCTGCTCATCCTCCTGGCCCTTCTCTGGACACCTTCCAGCACCTCCAGATCCTTCCTGGAACAGAGGCTCCAGAACTGGACACAGAGCTCCAGGTGTGGTCTCAGCAGAGTGGAGCAGAGGGGGAGAATCCCCTCCCTGCCCTGCTGGCCACACTTCTCTTGCTGCAGCCCAGGCTCTGCTTGGCTCTCTGGGCTGCAAGTGCTCACTGCTGGCTCCTGGTGAGCTTCTCATCCCCCACCACCCCCAAGGCCTTTTCTCCATGGCTGCTCTCCAGCCAGTCCCTGCCCAGCCTGTATTGGTGTTTGGGATTGCCTCGACCCAGCTGCAGGACCTTGCCCTTGGTCTTGTTGAACCTCCTGAGGTTGGCTTGTGCTCACCTCTCCAGCCTGTCCAGGTCCCTCTGGATGGATCCCTTCCCTCCAGCCTGTCTGCTGCACCACACAGACACAGCCACACTAAATCAAGATGCACAGAGGCTGTCAGTCACCTGAAACCAGCTCCAGCTGGTAGCTACCTCTAGGTATTCTGGAAGACATTTGTGTCAGAGTGATTTGTTTGAGGTCTCTCTCAGCACAGACACACAGTCTGCATCTCACAAGCCTCAGGTCAAAATGTTCCCTATTGATCTGTCTTCCCTCCCAGCTTGGTGGAAATGAATAAACATAAAAACTGCCACAGATTCAGACACTGCATACAGAAGGTCTTCTTGGATAATAATAATAATAATAATTTTAAAATAATAATAACAGTCTTAATGATGAATTGCAGAAAGGAAGGGAAAGGATGAATGCCTGCCCAAGAAGAAGGATTGAAGCTATCCTTGTCTTTCACTGACCTAAGAAAACAACCTCTTAAAAGCTTCCTTAAAGCTTCCTCTCCAGGTGAGGGCAGACCATCTGCTGGCTTCTGGCCACACAGATGCAGATTTTCCTCTGCTTCTCATTTGTCATCTCTCAGGCTGCGTTTGCAGTGGGGGATTTTGTTGCTTTACTGTTGTAGTAGTTTGAGCCAGCCCCTAGCTGGGATACTGGTTGTAATTAGGAAAATTCCAGAGCCATTTGGGTAGAAGATAAATAGTAAGGGATTGGATACAAAAACTATACCAATAGAGAGGTTAATATAATTCCATTGGCATATTGAAAACCTTGGGGTTTTTTGTTCTCTCCTTTTTTGCCTGCTGACTCTGCTTTGGCTTTTGGGCACCTCAATCCAAGAGAGATGTGGAGGTGCTGGAGCCAGGGCAGAGGAGGGCAAGGAAGCTGGGAAGGGCCTGGAGAAGAAATCTGATGAAGAGCAACTGAAGGAGCTGGGGATGGTTAGTGTGAAACAGAGGAGGCTGAGGGAGACCTCATTGCTCTCTGCAACTACCTGAAAGGAGGTTGTGGAGAGGCTGCTGCTGGTCTCTTCTCACAGGTCATTAGTGATGGAACAAGAGGGAATGGCCTCAAGCTGTGAATGGGTAGGTTTAGACTGGACAGTAGGAAACATTTTTTCCCATCAAGAGTGTTCAGGGATTGGAATGTGCTGCCCAGGGAGGTGGTGGAGTCCCCAAGCCTGGCTGTGTTTCAAGGTGGTTTGGCTGTGGTGCTTGGGGCTCTGGTTTAGGGGTGAGCCTTGTAGAGTAGGGTTGTGGGTTGGACTTGGTGATCCTGAGGGTCTTTCCCACCCTGAATGTTTCTGTGATTCTGTGCTATACATCCTCTGACCTTGACCTTTTTCTGTGTTACTTCTCTAAAGGTTCAGGCTGGGGGCTGAGAGGGAGCCTGTGGTCTGTACAGCTGTCTTGGAGCCCTTTCTCCCCAAGAGGGGACAAAGACCTGAATCAAAGGTACAGGGGGTCCTGTGCTGTTGTTATCCTCTCTCTATGGATGTGTCTGTGTGTGAATACACTCTGTACATGATCAGTGCCTTTTATATTGTTATATTGAGTTTCTTTTTGTAAATACAATTCCATTTTTACTTCCAAGTTCTGAGTGTGGTGAGATTTGCTCTCCTGGGCAGACTTCTGAAAGAATAAGTTATTGGGGGGGGTTCTAATTCAACCCATAACAGCTATGTAACATCCCAGATGCCTTCTCCATTCAGCACAGAGACTTTCCACTTGAAGCTAGCAAACTGCATCACCTCCCTTTCTGTCTTGTGAAAGTGAAAAGAAAGCCACACATGAGAAATAAGGGGAGGGGGGGGGAGGAAATACTCGTAGGAGCCTAGAGAAATAAAAAACAAACAACATAGCTTTCACTGTTAGACACTCAGGTTTCACTTGAAGAAGATGATAATCCTCCAAAACCTAATGAAGATCATAACAATGGGAAGGGACTATAACAGATGCAGGAAATGTCTGAATTTTCTCAAAGCCTGGGATGACATTGATGAGGGAACAGAGAGTCTGCTCAGCAATTTTTTTCTGATATACTAAACTGAGAGGCTTGGCTGAGACACCTGAAGGCTGTGAGGCCATTCAGAGACTTGGACAGACTGAGAGCTGGGCAGAGAGGAACCTCCTGAGGGTCAAGAAGGAGAAATGCAGAGTCCTGCACCTGGGAAGCAATAATCAACTGCAGCAGGACAGGCTGGGAGGGGATCTGCTGGAGAGCAGCCCCGAGGAGAAGGACCTGGGAGTGCTGGTGGATAACAAGTTCTGCATGGCACAGCAATGTGCCCTGGGCAGGGCCATGTCCATCAGAGGAGTGTGTGCAGCAGAGCCAGGGAGGTTCTCCTCCCCCTCTGCTCTGTCCTGCTGAGACCTCACCTGGAATATTGCATCCAGTTGTGGGCTGACCAGTTCAGGAGGGACAGGGATCTGCTGGAGAGAGTCCAAGGGAGGGCTGCAAGGCTGCTGAAGGGACTGGAGCAGTGCCTGGGGAGGAGAGGCTGAGAGCCCTGGGGCTGGTTAGTGTGGAGAGGAGAAGGCTGAGAGGGGATCTGATAGTTGCTTTCTGTTTGTTTGTCTATTAGTTATCAGCAGTGATGCTTGCCCAGTGGACCCACCCAGAAGCATCACTGTGATGGCACAGGCACTGTAGTGACACAAAGCTCTAACACTCAAAACACTTAGGCTTCACCTTGGGAGGAAAGCAAGCCTTTAGGCTTCACCTTGGGAGGAAAGCAAGCCTTTAGGCTTCACCTCGGGAGGAAAGCAAACCTTTAGGCTTCACCTTGGGAGGAAAGCAAGCCTTTAGGCTTCACCTTGGGAGGAAAGCAAGCCTTTAGGCTTCACCTTGGGAGGAAAGCAAGCCTTTAGGCTTCACCTTGGGAGGAAAGCAAACCTTTAGGCTTCACCTTGGGAGGAATGCAAACCTTTAGGCTTCACCTTGGGAGGAATTCAAACCTTTAGGCTTCACCTTGGGAGGAAAGCAAGCCTTTAGGCTTCACCTTGGGAGGAAAGCAAGCCTTTAGGCTTCACCTTGGGAGGAAAGCAAACCCTGAGGCTTCACCTCGGGAGGCAGCAGGCTCTCTGCACTCCAGTTCTTAGGCTGCATTGACATCTGGTGGACGAGGAGAAGATAACACAGCAGAGCCGACCACCTGGTTACAAACACAGGATTTGAGGACATCCATAGCACTCCCCAGACATTGATGCTGAGAAGGTTGTGCTCAGAGCAGCACAGACTTCTCCTGATGGAAAACGGCCAAATATTCATCCAGGCCGCCTGGATGCTTTTGCAGTCTGCGATGACTTCTGTGCTGCTGCAGCTACACTTCTCCTGGCACCTGAGATATTGTGGGCAACCTGAAAAGGACACTAGATGTTTCCAGCAGTAGCAGTGTACAGGTGCTCAGTGTGGAGGAGTCTAAGGAGATGATTTGTGACCTCTTCATGAGGGTCTAACCAGCTAAAGCACAGATCACTGAATGGTTTGGGCTAGAAGGGACCTCCAAAGCTCATCCAGTCCAACCCCTCTGCAGTCAGCAGGGACATCCTCCACTAGATCAGGTTGCTCAGAGCCTTGTCCAGCCTCACCTTGAATATCTCCAGGGATAGACCCCAACCAGCTCCCTGGGCAACCTGTTGCAGTGTTCCAGCAGCCTCATGGTGCAGAACTTGTTCCTCACATCCAATCTCAACCTGCTCTTCTCTAGTGTGAAGCCATTGCCCCTTGTCCTATCACTGCAGGCCCTTGTGAACAGTCTCTCTCCATCCTTCTTGTAGCCCCCTTCAGGTACTGGCAGGCCACTCCTCCCCTGAGGGAGAGCTGCTCCTGTTCTTTGCAACTAATTCCTTTTACTCACATCATTACCCCATCCCTGGAGACGTTTGGGGTTGGGCTTGCCAGGGCTCTGGGTGGCCTGGGCTGGTTGGGAATGTCCCAGCTTGCTACAGGGGGGTTGCACTGAGTGGCCTTTGGACTCCATGATTGTATTTCCCCATCAGTGTAACAGTGGAACTTCTGGAATTTCTGCCATGACAGAATATGGACTAAGATTTGGTTTTCCCCTTTTTCTCCTTTTTCCTTCTTTCACCTGAGTGGTTGACAAGCTACAGCCCTGAGAGACTGATGAGCAGCCTGCTGTGAGCAGCTACACAGTGCTGACTCTTTATATTTCTTTCTCACTGCATCCCTATGTTTAAAAAGGCCTCTAAGACTAAGTTTAATACATGCTTAACAAAACCTGCCCCTGGGATTGATTGCTGGACTTGCAACAACCTGGCTGAGAGGATTGAGAGCACCCTCTGCAAGTTCTTGATGATACCAGACTGGGGCTGGCTGACTCCCCTCAGGCTGTGCTGCCATCCAACCAGAGCTGGACAGGCTGAGAGCTGGCTGCAGGCAAACCTCATGAAGGGCAATAAGGACAAGTGCAGAGTCCTGCAGCTGGGCAGGAATAACAGCAGGCACCAGGACAGGTTAGAGGCTGCCCTGCTGGAAAGCAGCTCCACAGAGAAAGACCTTGGAGTGCTGGTGGGCAGCAAGTTCTGCATGGGACAGCAAAGTGCCCTTGTGGCCAAGAGAGCCAATGGGATCCTGGGGGGCAGCAAGAAAAGTGTGGCCAGCAGGGCTGGGGAGGTTCTGCTGCCCCTCTGCTCTGCCCTGCTGAGACCACAGCTGCAATCCTGTGTCCAGTTTGGGGCTCCCCAGTTCAAGAGAGACAGAGACCTGCTGGAGAGAGTCCAAGGGAGAGCCAGGAGGATGCTTAGGGGACTTGAGCATCTCCCCTGTGAAGAGAGACTGAGAGCCCTGGGGCTGTTTAGTCTGGAGAAGAGAAGGCTGAGAGGGATCTGATCAATGTCTATCAATAGCTGAGGGGTGGGGGTCAAGGGGAGGGGGCCAGGCTCTTTTGGGGGGTGCACAGCAATAAGTCAAGGTTCAAGCTTGAACAGAGGAGATTTTACCTCAACATGAGGAGAAACTTCTTTCCAGTGAGGGTGTTGGAGCCCTGGAGCAGGCTGCCCAGAGAGGTTGTGGAGTCTCCTTCTCTGGAGACTTTCCAAAGCCACCTGGATGCATTCCTGTGTGGTCTCCCCTGGGTGATGCTGCTCTGGCAGGGGCTTGGGCTGGATGATCTCTTGAGGTCCCCTCCAACCTCTAATGTACTGTGGTGCTGTGATGAACAATTGGTGGGAAAAGTAGGCTGCTGACTGAGTAGGCTCACCAGAGAGCCACAACAGGAAAGAGTTGTGTCATGAGATAGACATTGATGTTGGGTGCACTGAATCATGTCTATGGTAAGCAGTAGGAAAAAATAGGTCTTGAAAACTGCTTTCCTTGGCCAAAAATTCTCTATCAGAGTATCTTTGATCATAGCACTTCATCAGGGTTGAGCCTCAGGTCATCTTTGTTTTGCAGATGTCAAGACTAAACTTGAAGATCCATCCAGAACACTAAGGTCAAAAAGAAAGTGTCCACAGTGTGTTAAGTGCCATTTCCTAGCATCTCAATCAAGCTTTTCCTCATTATCACAGAAACATTCAGGTTGGAAAAGCCCCTCAGGATCACCAAGTCCAACCCACAACCCTCCTCTACAAGGCTCACCCCTAAACCAGAGCCCCAAGCACCACATCCAAACCACCTTCAAACACAGCCAGGCTTGGGAACTCCACCATCTCCCTGGGCAGCACATCCCAATCCCTGACCACTTTCTTCATATCATCTGAAAGCCCAGAACTGTGTTTCTCCAAGCCCATCCACTCCCCACCCCCTCCCCTTCATCCTGGGACATGATGCTGTCACACCACACACCAAGATGCCACCACTATGAGAGGCCACTGCATGAGTTTGGCTGAGGAGCCATTTGCAGTGCTGTTGTCTTCAAGCACTAACATCAAAGGAAAGCTTGAGAGCTCAGTCAGGTGCTGAAAGGAAGTTTCAAAGGATGGATCAGACAAGCAAGCCACACAGGTTTGTTCTTTTGCTTGTTTTTTTTCTGCAAAGCAAAACTCCAGAATTTACAACTCTATAGTAGAAAACCTGGGTGGGGGAGGAAAAAAAGGAAACTAAACTCCAAATAAACTGGTTTTGTTTTTTTTCTTAGAGTTCAAAGTGACAATCATATTCCTCAGTCACTGCTAGTTGCCATCACTCTGTCTTTACAATCAAAAACAACTGAAGTACTTTATTAGAAGAGGTTTCAGTTAATCACAGAATGCCTCCAAGCTCATCCAGTCCAACCTGACTGAGGGCTCAGCACCAAACCATGTCCCTAAGTGCCAGGTCCACAGCTGCTTGAACACCCCCAGGGATGGTGATTCCACCACTGCACTGGGCAGACCATAATATTGCACCCAAAATGAGGAATCAGACAATCATTCAGTGACTACATTCATTATCAACACTATTAAGGCTAATTAATTGAGGTGTAATCTGAAAATTCCTTTCAGGACCTGGAAGGATTCCTTTTTGTGGTGCTGTGCTGTATCAGGTGGATACAGCAGATTCCCATGGAGTGGTCTATGTTGTGTGGAATTGAGATGTTTTTAAGATATCAGAGTCACAGAATACATCTGGTTGGAAGAGACCTCCGAGCTCATCCAGTCCAACCCTCCACCCAGCACTGCAGGGTCAACACCAAACCATGTCCCTAAGCTGCTGCTCCACAGGTTGCTTGAACACCCCCAGGGATGGTGACTCCAGCACTGCCCTGGGCAGACCATTCCAATGGCTGAGAGCCCTCTCAGTGAAGAAATATTTCCTAGCATCCAGCCTGAACCTCCCCTGGTGCAGCTTGGAATCGTTTCCTCTGCTCCTGTCCCTTGCCACCAAGGAGCAGAGGCTGTCCCCTCCTCACTCCAACCTCCCTTCAGGGAGCTGTAAAGCATAACCAGCCAGTATCTGAGGAGTTCCCACATAAAGCCACTGCCAGCTTACTAAAATTCTGAGTTTACACAGACTGGGACATGACACTGCCTCAATCACAGGATCAGAGGATGTTAGGGGTTGGAAGGGACCTCCAAAGATCTTCCAGTCCAACCCCCTGCCAGAGCAGGACCAGAGAATCCAGCACAGGGCACACAGGAACAAATCCAGATGGGGCTGGAAAGGCTCCAGAGAAGGAGACTCCACAACCTCTCTGGGCAGCCTGTTCCAGTGCTCTGGGACCCTCCCAGTCAAGAAGTTCCTCCTCATGTTGAGGTGGAACCTCCTGTGCTGCAGTTTCTCTCCATTGCCCCTTGTCCTATCCCAGGACACAATTGAGCAGAGCCTGTCCCTGTCCCCTCCCTCTTGACCCCCACCCCTCAGCTATTTATAGACATTGATCAGATCCCTCTCAGCCTTCTCCTCTCCACACTAACCAGCCCCAGGGCTCTCAGCCTCTCCTCCCCAGGCACTGCTCCAGTCCCTTCAGCATCCTTGCAGCCCTCCCTTGGACTCTCTCCAGCAGATCCCTGTCCCTCCTGAACTGGGCAGCACACAACTGGATGCAATATTCCAGGTGAGGTCTCAGCAGGGCAGAGGAGAGTTAGAGTTGGGTGATCAGTTGGACTTGATGATCTTGGAGGTCTCTTCCAACTTGATTTATTCTGTGATTACTTTCCTGCCTAGGAAACTGAAGCTGAGAACTCCTCACCCGTTCTGAAAGTGCTCTGAGAGTTCATTTACAGCTGAAGTGCTCTCAGCTCCTGTGGCAGGAATCCTTACAGATACATGAAATGCTCTTGTGATTTTTTTTTCCCCAGGGAAAGAGAAGTACCACATCACTCAGCCTACTGGCAAGGCACCTCAGATGCTTTTTGACTGTGGCTATCTCTGCTTTCCAGGCTTCAGAAGGCTCTGGCCAGCCCCTGATAGCTGGGTTTCCTTTGCCTGCTCTACAGTGAATGGCAGCTGTGTTGTCAAACAGAGATAAGGGGCAAAGGGGATGGTGAAGGATAATGGCAGCAGCCTGGGCTGCCTCTTCTGGCTTGGCCTCAGCCCTCTTATCTCACCTGACGGCAGAGTGAGTGCCAATGTTTATTTGGCCATTCCCATCCACCAGCTGCTCCTGCACCGTGGTGTTTTCCTTCCCAGATGGCAGCAGGATGTTCCACGATAAAACCCACCCAGAAAACAATGCAAAAGTTGTCTGAGAGAGGTTCAGCAAGCATGAGAAAAACAGCTGATAGCTTTCACAGCTTGCCAAGTTGCTTGACCTTGATGCCAGAGCAATTACAGCCTGATTGGAACAGAGGGTAAAGAAAGAAAAACTCTCAGCAGACTGATCAGGTACGTTTCTGGAAGAGGAGGTGGTGGTGGGGGGAGTAAAACCCCTCACTAAAACTCCTCTGAAGACTTTGGCCCTGTGACAAAATCAATTGCTGCAGTCTAAAAGAGCTCTCAGAAGCCTCATAGCTTAGCAGGTCTTGTGAACTGTTACATGCTGGCTAATTAATGCCCTTCTAGATACAGATTTTATTCAATTATACTCTGACCTCATTCAAAGGAACCCTGAGATCACAGCATGAGGTTAGGGGCTGGAAGGGACCTCCAAAGCTCATCCAGTGCAACCCCCCTGCCAGAGCAGGGTCACCTAGAGCAGGTCACACAGGAACACAGCCAGGCAGGTCTTGAATGTCTCCAGAGAGGGAGACTCCACAACCCCCCTGGGCAGCCTCTGCCAGTGTTCTGTCACCCTCACAGTGACAAAATTCCTCCTCCTGTTTCCATGGAACTTCCTGTGCTTCAACTTCCACCAGCAGGTGCTCAGGGTGTCTAGAAGCACTCAGGGAATGGTCTTAAACTGCAACAGAGGAGGTTTAGTCTGGGCATGAGGAAAAGAAGAGTGGTCAGGCATCGGGACAGGCTGCTCGGGGGGAAGGATATCGGGACAGGCTGCTCGGGGTTGGGGGGGGGGACATCGGGACAGGCTGCTCGGGGTTGGGGGGGGGGGACATCGGGACAGGCTGCTCGGGGTTGGGGGGGGGGACATCGGGACAGGCTGCTCGGGGTTGGGGGGGGGCGACATCGGGACAGGCTGCTCGGGGTGGGGGGAGGGGACATCGGGACAGGCTGCTCGGGGTGGGGGGGGGACATCGGGACAGGCTGCTCGGGGTTGGGGGGGGGGACATCGGGACAGGCTGCTCGGGGTTGGGGGGGGGACATCGGGACAGGCTGCTCGGGGCGGCGGGGGGGGGGGGGACATCGGGACAGGCTGCTCGGGGCGGCGCTGGGGGGGACATCGGGACAGGCTGCTCGGGTGGGGGGGCACATCGGGACAGGCTGCTCGGGTGGGGGGGCCGGGCGGGGGGGGGGGGGGGAAATCGGGACAGCTGCTCGGGGCGGCGGTGGGGGGGGGGGGACATCGGGACAGGCTGCTCGGGGCTGGGGGGGGGACATCGGGACAGGCTGCCTCGGGACGGAGGGGGGGGGGGGACATCGGGACAGGCTGCTCGGGCGCGGGGGGGGGGACATCGGGACAGGCTGCTCGGGCGCGGCGGGGGGGACATCGGGACAGGCTGCTGGGCGCGGAGGGGGGAGACATCGGGACAGGCTGCTGGGGCGGCGGGGGGGAGACATCGGGACAGGCTGCTCGGGCGCGGAGGGGGGACATCGGGACAGGCTGCTCGGGCGCGGAGGGGGGGACATCGGGGACAGGCTGCTGGGCGCGGAGGGGGAGACATCGGGACAGGCTGCTGGGCGCGGAGGGGGAGACATCGGGACAGGCTGCTGGGCGCGGAGGGGGAGACATCGGGACAGGCTGCTGGGCGCGGAGGGGGAGACATCGGGGCAGGCTGCTGGGCGCGGAGGGGGAGACATCGGGGCAGGCTGCTCGGGGCGGAGGGGGAGACATCGGGGCAGGCTGCTCGGGGCGGAGGGGGAGACATCGGGACAGGCTGCTCGGGGCGGAGGGGGAGACATCGGGACAGGCTGCTCGGGGCGGAGGGGGAGACATCGGGACAGGCTGCTCGGGGCGGGGGGGAGACATCGGGACAGGCTGCTCGGGGCGGAGGGGGAGACATCGGGGCAGGCTGCTCGGGGCGGAGGGGGAGACATCGGGACAGGCTGCTCCCTCAGCCTGTCCTTGTAGCAGAGCTGATCCAACCCCCTGATCATTTTCTGGGACCTCCTCTAGACTGGCTCCATCAGCTCTCTGTCTTTCCTGTATTGAGGGCTCCAGACCTGGATGCAAGACCCCAGCTGAGGTTTGCCAGGTCCCTGAGAATGTCGCAGATAACGTGGAGCATCTTCACTGGGATCTGACACCTATCCTGTGTTTTCCAACTGAATGTAGGTGCTAGCCTTCAGAAGAGTCCAAAAGACCCTCACCAGCTCCCATTTAGAGTTAGGTTTAAAGGTTCCCTTAAGCCAAGCTCCTGAAGGTGTAACTCTCAACTCCTGGGGGTTTCCATCCCACACAGGATATGGTTGCAGCAACTTAATTCAGCTGTCAGAGATCAGGGGTTCCAAGTTTTGGTAGTAATTACCTTTCGGAGCCCACAGAGCAAAATGAATGAGACATAACATCTGTTTTCTGGTTTCTAAAGTAAACTCACATCGAGTGGATTCAGGCATTGATTAACTGCTCAAGCCAATGAGACATCACATTTTTCAAAGTCAGAAATTATTACAATTTCCACTGAGCCTATGATCTAATTAGAACTGAGTGGAAAACAGGTTTGTGCTTGGTTTTTTTTTTTTCTTTTTTTTCCTCAGCCTGTTAAAATGGTTGAGGTTTCAAGAATTTTCCCCCCAAATCAAGGAACCCTGGAACAGTGCCTGTAAAGCCTCAATCTGCCACATGGAAGTTCAAAACCTTCCCACCCTGAACTCAAATCATAGAACTTGTGTTTCCCACACCTTATTGAGAGCCAAACCACTGGGAGCATAGCCAGGACTCTGATCGGTTTGATCTGAAATGGCATCATAGTGGTGATGGAGATGAGTCATGATTGGTGTCTGGGAAGCAAGACTGAGTCTGAGGTTTGCAGGTAGAGCAATAGAATCATAGAATTGTCAGGGCTGCAAGGGACCTCAAGGCTCATCCAGTTCCAACCCCCCTGCCATGGGCAGGGACACCTCACACTACAGCAGGTTGCTCACAGCCACATCCAGCCTGGCTGAAAAACCTCCAGGGATGAGGCTTCCACCACCTCCCAGGGCAACCTGTGCCAGTCTCTCACCACCCTCATGGGGTAGAATTTCTTCCTAACATCCAATCTGAATTTCCCCATTTCTAGTTTTCTTCCATTTCCCCCAATCCTATCACTCCCTGACACCCTAAAAAGTCCTTCCCCAGCTTTCCTTTCAGATACTGGAAGGCCACAATGTTAATTATTGGGCAAGGGAACCCAAATAATTTACTAGAGGGATGTGAGAGGGGACTAAACAGATTAAATTTTTGCTGAAAGAAGAAGATTTGTCACAAAGCCATCAGTTTTGAGTTAGAACTGGCACACATCTAGGAATTGTCCTTTCCCAACTGCAACAAATTTTTCTCCAGAGGTGTCTGGCTTGGTGAAAATCCTGCCAAAACCATTCTGCTTTCACAGGATGCTGCTGCATCTCCTCCTTGCAGATGAGTTTTGATCAGAGTAGAGAGCTGGAGCTGGGAGGATGGAGAAGGCTTGCGGGAGAGATTGGAGGTTCAGAAATGCATAGATAGGAAAGAATTGTCCTAATTTTTACAACATTTCCACTTTAATTCTATGCAAAATGGCAATAATGGGAAGAGATCAGGGCCTAAGAAAGATGTGGTATATGTAAAAGAATGTAGGCTACAGAGTGCCTTGGGTAGCAAGGGCCCTCCACAGGTCATCTAGTCCAACTCTCCTGCAGTAACCAGGGACATCCCCAAACAGATAGAATCATAGAATAGAATCGTAGAATCAAGAAGGTTGGAAGAGACCTCAAAGATCATCGAGTCCAACCTGTCACCCTAAACCTCATGACTATCTAAACCATGGCACCAAGTGCCACGTCCAATCCCCTCTTGAACACCTCCAGGGATGGTGACTCCACCACCTCCCTGGGCAGCACATTCCAATGGCCAACCACTCTCTCTGTGAAGAACTTTCTCCTCACCTCCAGCCTAAACCTCCCCTGGCACAGCTTGAGACTGTGTCCTCTTGTTCTGGTGCTGGTTGCCTGGGAGAAGAGACCAAACCCCTCCTGGCTACAACCTCCCTTCAGGTAGTTGTAGACAGCAATGAGGTCTCCCCTGAGCCTCCTCTTCTCCAGGCTAAACAGTCCCAGCTCCCTCAGCCTCTCCTCACAGGGCTTGTGCTCAAGGCCTCTCCCCAGCCTCGTTGCCCTTCTCTGGACATGCTCCAGCAATTCAACATCTTTCCTAAACTGAGGGGCCCAGAACTGGACACACTACTCAAGGTGTGGCCTAACCAGTGCTGTGTACAGGGGTACAATGACCTCCCTGCTCCTGCTGGCCACACTGTGCCTGATGCAGGCCAGGATGCCATTGGCTCTCTTGGCCACCTGGGCACACTGCTGGCTCATGTTCAGCTGCTGTCAACCAGCACCCCCAGGTCCCTTTCTGCCTGGCTGCTCTCCAGCCACTCTGACCCCAGCCTGTAGCTCTGCATGGGGTTGTTGTGGCCGAAGTGCAGCACCTGGCACTTGGACTTGTTGAATGCCATCCTGTTGGACTCTGCCCATCTGTCCAGCCTGGCAAGGTCCCTCTGCAGAGCCCTTCTACCTTCTAACAGATCAACACCTGCTCCCAGCTTGGTGTCATCTACAAATTTACTGATGATGGACTCAATCCCCTCATCCAGATCATCAATAAAGACATTGAACAGGATGGGGCCCAGCACTGATCCCTGGGGGACACCACTAGTGCCTGGCTGCCAGCTGGATGTGGCACCATTCACCACCACTCTCTGGGCTCGGCCCTCCAGCCAGTTCCTAACCCAGCGCAGAGTGCTGCTGTCCAAGCCACAGGCTGACAGCTTGGCCAGGAGTTTGCTGTGGGGGACAGTGTCAAAGGCCTTGCTGAAGTCCAGGTAGACTACATCCACAGCCTTTCCCACGTCCACCAGGCGGGTCACCTGAGCATAGAAGGAGATCAGGTTGGTGAGGCAGGACCTGCCCTTCCTAAATCCATGTTGGCTGGGCCTGATTCCTTGGCCATCCTTCAGGTGTGCAGTGATTGCCCCCAAGACAATCTGCTCCATGATTTTCCCTGGCACTGAGGTCAGGCTGACAGGCCTGTAGTTCCCAGGTTCTTCTGTTCGTCCCTTCTTGTGGATGGGCGTCACATTGGCCAGTTTCCAGTCTTCTGGGACCTCTCCAGTGAGCCAGGACTGGTGGAAAATGATGGAGAGAGGCTTGGCCAGCTCATCTGCCAGCTCTTTCAGCACCCTAGGATGAATCCCATCGGGTCCCATGGACTTGTGAATATCCAAGTGACTCAACAAGTCTCGAACTAATATCAGGTTGCTCAGAGCCTCCTGAAGCCTGTCCTTGACTGTTTCCAGAGATGGAGACTCCAACACCTCCCTGGGCAACCTGTTCCAGTGTTCACCACCCTCCAGGTGCAGAACTTGTTCCTCACATCCAGTCTCGATCTGCACTGCTCTCATTTCAAACCATTGTCCCCGGTCCTGTCACTACAGTCCCTCTCTGATACCACATCACTAACAGCTTCATTATTTCTCTTTCCAGCTATTGTCCATACCACGGAGCCATGGTAGGGTGATGTTTAATAGTCTGTGTCTCTGCCTAACCTGCATGTGAGAGCCCTCTCACCCTCTGTCTCCCTACCAAGCAAAGCCAAAACTATTGGGAAAATCACCAGAAAATGAGTTACTTGGAAAGAGCATGGAATATGACATGAGATATGATGGAAAAGCATAGGATAGGATATATTCCACAAGGACTGGCTGAGGGAGCTGGGGGTGTTCAGCCTGGAGAAGAGAAGGCTCCAGGCAGACCTAAGAGCAGCCTGCCAGGACCTGAAGGGGGCTGCAAGAAGGCTGCAGAGGGACTATTCCCAAAGGCCTGCAGGGACAGGATGAGGGACAATGGTTTGAAATGAGAGCAGAGCAGATTGAGATTGGATGTGAGGAACAAGTTCTGCACCAGGAGGCTGCTGGAACACTGCAACAGGTTGCCCATAGAGGTGGTTGAGGCTCCATCCCTGGAGATATTCAGGGTCAGGACAAGGCTGTGATCAACCTGATCTAGTGGAGGATGTCCCTGCTTGGTGCAGGGGGGTTAGACTGGATGAGCTTTGGAGGTCCCTTCCACCCCAACCCACTCCATGATTCTATGCTGTAATATAATACACTTCTTGCTTAGCCAACAATGATTCGTGTCTATTATAAATCCCTTTTCTCCTACCTGCTTACAGATCTCTTCCTGTGTTTGCTCCACGCTCCCTGGCTCTTCCTCAGCTGATGAATAATACATTTCACCCCACATTATAGGAAATGTATTTACAAATGGACTCCAACTGCCTCATCAGATGTGCAGTTTGTAACTTTGCATTTTAGCATCAGCTAAATGATTGAGAGCACTTGAAAGCAACTTCCATTATTTATGTTCCAGCCAGCCTGGATTCCACTGGCCTCTAAAGCTGTCGATTTGAGCCAAGGACTAAGCTTCACTGTACTATTGACTTTTAAGCAGGACTGTCCATTGATTTAATTGGAGGATCCTGATTAAAAATTGATGTGACAATGTGCCCTCCTGCCCTCAGTCTGCACACAAAGCTGGCACTAATGGGATGGCTGATATTCAACTGGTGTCCAACGAGTTGCAGTTACAATTACAGCTCCATGCTTTTAGAGAAAACACCAACAGCAAAGAGCAGATCCAAAGAGAAAACACCAACAGCAAAGAGCAGATCCAAAGAGAAAACACCAACAGCAAAGAGCAGATCCAAAGAGAAAACACCAACAGCAAAGAGCAGATCCAAAGAGAAAACACCAACAGCAAAGAGCAGATCCAAAGAGAAAACACCAACAGCAAAGAGCAGATCCAAAGACTATTCCTCATCTGGAAACAGATGTTGTAAGAGGTATTTACTTCCAACTAAAATCTTCACTTGTTTGGGGAAAAAAAAAAAAAACAAACCAACAAACCCCCACAGAATAATAGAAAATATTCAGGTTGGAAGAGACCCTCAGGATCACCAAGTCCCACCCAGAACCCTACTCTACAAGGCTCACCCCTAAACCAGAGCCCCAAGCACCACAGCCAAACCACCTTGAAACACAGCCAGGCTTGGGGACTCCACCACCTCCCTGGGCAGCACATTCCAATCCCTGACCACTCTTGATGGGAAAAATTCTTCCTACTGTCCAGTCTAAACCTCCCCAGTCACAGCTTGAGGCCATTCCCTCTTGTTCTGTCATTAATGACCTGTGAGAAGAGACCAGCAGCAGCCTCTCCACAACCTCCTTTCAGGTAGTTGCAGAGAGCAATGAGGTCTCCCCTCAGCCTCCTCTGTTTCACACTACCCATCCCCAGCTCCTTCAGTTGCTCTTCATCAGATTTCTTCTCCAGGCCCTTCCCAGCTTCCTTGCCCTCCTCTGCCCTGGCTCCAGCACCTCCACATCTCTCTTGGACTGAGGTGCCCCAAACTGGACACAACACTCCAGGTGTGGCCTCCCCAGAGCTGAGTCCCAGGGGACAATCCCCTCCCTGCTCCTGCTGGACACAGCATTGCTGATCCCAGCCAGGATGCCTTTGGCTTTCTTGGCCACCTGGGCACACTGCTGGCTCCTCTTCAGCTGCTTGGCCATGAGCACCCCCAGGTCCCTTTCTGCCAGCAGCTTTCCAGCCAAACCTTCCTCATAGGGACAGAAATTGTTACTCATCAGGACTACCTGCTAAGGAATCATTTATCTCTTGGCCAGTGCTGGTATGATCGAAGAAGCAAAGGTTAAGGCAGATGGGTATAAGAACATCTATGAAGAAGACCTAGGGGGCTCAGCACAAAACTTGTACCACACTCTTCTTGTAGTTTTTGTTGAGCAAGTTCTTTCAGCCTGCCTTTGCTTCCCTGCAGTCACAATGTTCCATTAACTGGAAGGTAAAATTGAAAGGGAAACCACTGTCCTCCTGACACCCTCTTTAGCCACAATTTCTACTGATTTTATTCATTGTGCTTGCTGGAAAACATTGCTGAAAACAGACATCAACTGTTTTGTTAGGCACACCTGTGGTTCATCCTCATACAGGACCAAGCTGGAGTTAACCACTACTGCTAAATCTATTTCCAAAACATCCTACTGGCAGGAAGGAGTAAGGAGAAAATAGAACCTTTGGTTTTTGTACAGAATCATCAACCAGGTTGGAAGAGACCTCCAAGATCACCAAGTCCAACTGATCAGCCAACCCTAACTCATCACCCAGACCATGGCACTAAGTGCCTCATCCAGTCCCTTCTTAAACACCTCCAGGGACATTGACTCCACCACCTCTCTGGGCAGCCATTCCCATGGCCAATCTCTCTGTCTGGGAAAAACTTCTTTCTAAGCTCAAGCCTAAGCTTCCCCCTGCACAGCTTGAGACTGTGTCCTCTTGTTCTACTGCTGGTTGCCTGGGAGAGGAGGCTAACCCTCAGGACAGGGGTTAAGGACCTAACCTAAAAGCAGAAAGGGCACCAGTAGAAAGGATATTAGAATGTTGCTGGTCTGGACAGCCAGAAACATGGCTAGAAGCCTGTTCCATATAGCAAATAGCCCAACACAGAGATCAGCTCAGTCTGTACAATCTCCACCTCTGTAAATTCTGAAAAGAAATGATTTTGACCTTTTCCTGCCTTGTAGTTCCTTAGCTCCTGTTGGTAAGTGACTTGCCCTGCTGCAGGAATCCAGGGTGACACAAACCTTTTAAGTCAGCAGAAAAGACTCTGTGAATTCCAGCTCGGCTTTCCCTGCACACCTGCACCCGAGGTGCATTGTCTTTAACCACAAAGACTCCTGGAAGCATCTCAATCAAACCCCCAGCCCTGAGGGTTTAAAGGCAAAGAAAGCTCAGACTGATTCTGTGCACAAGAGCGATCCCAACGCACACGACAGAACAGAATTCCACGTGGAACACGGTGCTTTTCCTTGGGGGATAATCCCAGCTGTGAGAACGTTCTCCACAGAATTCCCACAATTTGTGCTTCTCCACAAGGCAGTTTAAATTTAAACCTTTGTGCCTGCTTGCAGCTCCTGCCGTGGACCAAAAGAGGGCACCTAAAGCTTTCAATATAGAGCCCAAGGAACTCCTCCCGCACTCGGATTACTTCCCAGCAACATTCTGAGCAACCCTCTGCCACTTTAGAGCATACGAAGTGGAAATAAGGAAGTCTGGCCCTAGGCAATGAGGTAGGAGCACTACACAATGAGGTAGGAACATGCAAGGTGTATACAGCTCAGTTTAAAGGCAAAAGGACCTTTCACTCTATTCACACACCCACATTAGGTAGAGATTTTGCATCCTCCAGTGGACATTGTGATCACCTGGGTTGCCTTCTTCTATAATGAGCTCTTTTCTGAACAAAATAATTTGTTTTGGAAGTGTTTCCTAGCTTGACATTAGAGTTGCCAGCCTCTAAACACTGCATTTGCATCATTCCAGTGACTTTCCTCTTGTTATTAGAAGGACATCTAAAAATTCCTAACTCATTTTTGATGTCCAGTTCCTACTGTTGGGAACTTTCCCTTCATTATTAAGAGGGCATCTAAAATTCCTAACTCATTTTTGATGTCCAGTTCCTACTGTTGGGAACTTTCCCTTCATTATTAAGAGGGCATCTAAAATTCCTAACTCATTTTTGATGTCCAGTTCCTACTGTTGGGAACTTTCCCTTCATTATTAAGAGGGCATCTAAAATTCCTAACTCATTTTTGATGTCCAGTTCCTACTGTTGGGAACTTTCCCTTCATTATTAAGAGGGCATCTAAAATTCCTAACGCATTTTTGATGTCCAGTTCCTACTGTTGGGAACTTTCCCTTCATTATTAAGAGGGCATCTAAAATTCCTAACGCATTTTTGATGTCCAGTTCCTACTGTTGGGAACTTTCCCTTCATTATTAAGAGGGCATCTAAAATTCCTAACGCATTTTTGATGTCCAGTTCCTACTGTTGGGAACTTTCCCTTCATTATTAAGAGGGCATCTAAAATTCCTAACGCATTTTTGATGTCCAGTTCCTACTGTTGGGAACTTTCCCTTCATTATTAAGAGGGCATCTAAAATTCCTAACTCATTTTTGATGTCCAGTTCCTACTGTTGGGAACTTTCCCTTCATTATTAAGAGGGCATCTAAAATTCCTAACTCATTTTTGATGTCCAGTTCCTACTGTTGGGAACTTTCCCTTCATTATTAAGAGGGCATCTAAAAATTCCTAACTCATTTTTGATGTCCAGTTCCTACTGTTGGGAACTTTCCCTTCATTATTAAGAGGGCATCTAAAATTCCTAACTCATTTTTGATGTCCAGTTCCTACTGTTGGGAACTTTCCCTTCATTATTAAGAGGGCATCTAAAATTCCTAACTCATTTTTGATGTCCAGTTCCTACTGTTGGGAACTTTCCCTTCATTATTAAAAGGGTATGTAAAATTCCTGTCTCATTTTTGATGTCAAGCTCCTCCTGTTGGAACTTTCCCTTCATTATTAAAAGGATATCTAAAATTCCTGACTCATTTTTGAGTCAGTAGAAGCCCTGGATGAGAGAGAGACACCAATCATACAAAGTTCCTTGTTGCTGTGCTGTCCTTAGGGGAGTTAAGTCTGCTCTGAAAATTCATGCTACCATTCAGGCACCCTTGGAAGGCTTAGAAACAGAATCTCCCTTTTATTTCAGGAAGGAAAATAATTCTCCTAAAACCAAGCAGAAGGTTCTGTCCATATGTCCACCACAACACTGAGGTCTAAGAGTCTACACCTGCACTTCTGAACAGCAGAAATGGCTCAACCTTTCTTAAATCTCCAGGTTCACTTAGAGTTTGAGCTCCTGGCCTTGAATTCCAGCCCTCTGGAATACCTGACAAGTAAGTAAAAGCAGAGACTTACCCACTCTCTGAGATGGAGATGGAAATGGTTGGCAGCAGTCAAATCCTGAAGTGTTTCCTGGTCAGGCTGTGTGTGTCCTTGAGGAGCTCCAGTATCCAGACTTCAAATCCCATTATTTCAAGGCTGCCTATTGCCAAAATGCCCTGATCCATGCTCCTGTCAGACATCTGCCAGAGTTTCACTCGATGCTTCTGCTTCACTTACACTTAATTTTAGACCCATTCCCATCTAGTTCCTTGTTTGCCTGTTTCAAGGTCAAATACAAATCTCAAAATGGGCTTTTGTGAGCTGGTTCTTAAAGTTCCTGGTGGCAGACAACAGCTCACAGAGTCACAAAATGGTAGCTGTTGGAAGGGACCTCTGGAGCTCACCTACTCCTGCTAATGCAGCTACCTCTAGAGCAGGTGGCACTCGTTCATTACTTATTCCCTTACCCTGGCACCTAAATTAGCACAACTAACCACTTGCTGCCCTCATTAACCACCTGGTGTGACCACCTCCACCTGCTCTCTCCACCTCACAACTTATCTGTGCAGAAAACAATGCAGAAAATAATGTGTGGGGGAGAGGCTGAGAGCCCTGGGGCTGGTGAGTCTGGAGAAGAGAGGACTGAGAGGGATCTGATCAATGTCTATCAATAGCTGAGGGCTGGGGGTCAAGAGGGAGGGGACAGGGACAGGCTCTGCTCAGTTGTGTCCTGGGATAGGACAAGGAGCAATGGAGAGAGCCTGCAGCACAGAAGGTTCCACCTCAACACGAGGAGGAACTTCTTCACAGAACACTGGAACAGGCTGCCCAGAGAGGTTGTGGAGTCTCCTTCTCTGGAGCCTTTCCATCCCCATCTGGATGTGTTCCTGTGTGAGCTGTGCTGGATTCTCTGGTCCTGCTCTGGCAGAGGGGTTGGACTCAATGATCTCTAGAGGTCCCTTCCAACCCTTAACGTCCTCTGATCCTGTGATGTAAATCAAGCAGTAGGAACAAAAAGTGCAGTTGATGAAAATGGTGATAAAATTCACCCAGAGAAACTGGTTGCAGGAGACAGAGAAGATTCCTGAGCACTGTAAGCATGCAGACTTCTTTCTAACACTGCCTGGAGTCAGCACAGCACCATGCACATGCACTGCTTCAGAAGGAGGAATTAGGCACAGGCACCTGAAAACAGATCTTCCTGAGTCAGATTCCAAACACTGGAAAGTGTCAGTAGCTGCCTAGGAAAAGCTGTGTCTTTTCCAGCAAGTTGGAAGGGCAACAGTTTTATTTGCAGCAATGCATGTTGTAAGAGCAAAGACCAGCAGTGTACAAGAGTGCCATACTGACAGAGCTGTTCACCACAATAACTTGCATTTAGCCTTCAATTAAAAGTGGCTTCTCACTAACCTTGGTCTAACTGCAGGCTGGAAAGGTATTTCTTGTGGTTATCCTTCCTGAAGAGAATTATTTCAGAGGCAAAAATGCAAACCCATCTAATTCCCAGGTAAGGAAATTAATGAATTACAACAAAGAAGCAAAGATTTAATTTTCCAGTTGCCTTTAATACATATCTCTATCTCTCTATCATCTCTCTCTCCATCTCTCTCTATCTCTGTCTCCATCTCTCTCTCATCTCCATCTCCATCTCTCTCTTTATCTATCTCTACCTCTCTCCATCTCTATCTCTCTCTCCATCCATCTCTATCTCTATCTGTATATCTCTGTCTCCTCCATCTCCATCTCTCTCTCTCACTATCTCTTTCTCTCCATTGCTGTCTCTCCATCTCATTCTCTCTCTTTATGTATCTCTCTCTCCATCTCTCTCTCCATCTCTCTCCCATCTCTATCTCTGTCTCTATCTTTATCATATCTCTCTCTCATCTCTCTCTCTCTCTCATCTCTATCACCTCTGTCTCTATCATCACCTCTGTCTCTATCATCACCTCTGTCTCTATCATCACCTGTCTCTGTCTCTCTCTAGCACCATCTCCATCTCTAGCACCATCTCCATCTCTAGCACCATCTCCATCTCTACCATCATCTCCATCTCTACCATCATCTCCATCTCTACCATCATCTCCATCTCTACCATCTCCATCTCTATATCAGAACAAGATAAATATGCAACTGTGGCTTTAGTGGAGCTTTTAAAATCTTTCCCCATTTCTTTGTTAAATTGGCTGCCTTATGAGTAACAGAAAACAGACTTCCAACTGTAAAGATGTGACATTTAATCCCCTATTAAATGACTTTATTCCCCCAAATCCCCAACCCTGTTTCTTTAGAATGTGGTTCATGCTCCTGTACTAGTAGGGAGCGCCACAAATGAAAACATTTTTGGTCCTCTTATTAAATACCTTTTATTGAACCAGAATTATTGTCCCTTAAAATACCAAACAAGAACTGCAAAAAACCCAAAATAAAATATAAGCAAAGAAGTAAAGAAGAGCTGTCAGGAAGATTAGTGATTAGAAAAGGTGATTAGAGAGGAGTCCAATTGTTTTTGACACCTATCCACTCTCCTTTCTTGGGCATTTTTACTGTTTTCCTTTTCCCACACTGAAGGGTGTTGTTTGGTTGGTTGGTTATTGTTTTTTTTTTTTTCTCTCCTGCTGGGGTTTTGGTTTAGCTTTTCCCACAAAGCCATTCAAGAATCCCTGAAAGTGTTTCCTAAAGTCACATTGGTAGAGCTGATTTCTTCCCTTTCTAGCTCCAGTGGCACTCAGTAAAAGAAGTTTGGAGGGTAGGGAACTGTGGAAATGGATACAGAAAGAATAAAATATTTTGTTATTGCTGCTTCTAGATCACTTTGGAGTAAAATGTCATTTTATTGCTGCTTAGACAACTCCTGCTTTACAAGCCATCAGTTTTGCATCTCCTTTCAGTGACAGTTCCCTTTGCTGGTAATCAGCTATGGCACCTCCAGGGAATTCACCTGTCAAAAGCTGGGCTCCTGTGTAGCTTTTGGTCTTGACCATCCACGGGTTTTTTTTTTCCAGCCCCTGGAAGAAGAAGAACTTTTTTCATTTGGGTTACCTGAAATTGAGATTATGTGCAGAGCCCTAAATGGAGCAGAACAGAGGGAGGAGCGTGGGAGGGCTGCAGGCAATGTATGCCTTCCCCTGTGCCAGGGAGTGCATATATAGTGGTGCAACATGCTCAAACATATGGGCCTGCCTTTGGAGGCATCTGCTTTGGGTGCCCAAGCTGAGAGACCTAGAGAGAGGAAACTTCAGCAGACCTTGGGGAGTAGCCTCTGAAAATCAGAGGTCAGAGTTCAAGGTTTTCTTTGAGCCTGAACCAAGACCTGGAAAGGATCCTTGCTAACTGGAACAGCTGAATCTCAAAGGTTTAACCTGGCTTGGGCTTGAGGAACAGATCTAGGAGAATCTTTGATGTTTTTCTTTGCTAGTCTTGATTACCTCTACCAGAATGCTCGAGATTAAAGCTTTCTCCCTTGCAAGCCATTGCATGTTAATCAAGGCAGTGTATAGATCACCATAAAATTAACTACCATACAGAATCACAGAATGAATCACACAATGAATCACAGAATGCCAGGGGCTGGAAGGGACCTCCAAACCTCATCCAGTCCAACCCCCCTGCCAGAGCAGGGTCACCTAGAGCAGGTCACACAGGAACACATCCAGGCAGGTCTTGAAGATCTCCAGAGAGGGAGACTCCACAACCCCCCTGGGCAGCCTGTGCCAGGGCTCTGTCAACCCCACAGGGAAAAACCTTTCCTCCTGTTTCCATGGAACTTCCTATGCCTCAACTTCCACCACTGCCCCTTGTGCTGGCATTGGGCATCACCCAGCAGAGCCTGGCTCCAGCCTCTGGGCACTCCCCCTGCACATCTTTATCAACAGCAATGAGGTCACCTCTCAGGCTCCTCCTCTCCAAGCTCCAGAGCCCTCAGCTCCCTCAGGCTCTCCTCATGAGGAAGATGTTCCACTGCCTTCAGCATCTTTGTGGCTCTGTGCTGGACTCTTCCAAGCAGTTCCCTGAGGTCCTTCTTGAACTGTTTGAACTCCTTCTAGAGCAAGCTCTGTGCAATCCTGAGCAGCTGCCTGAACACTTCACCCATACAGCCCCCACGAGCTGGCTCAAGCCATTTAAAAGTGTTCTAGCTTTTATTTTTCCCCTCACTGATGTGTCTTCAATACAAATTAGTGTGCTATAGAAAAAAAAAAAGAAAGGAAAAAAAAAAAAGAGGGAAAAAATGACAGCTCGAGCTACAGTCAGGATTTCTTTTCCACAGATTCAGTTCTTTGATCAAGAATAAAATTAAAAGAAACCCAAAACAAAACAAAAAAAAAAAAAAAAAAGAAAAACAAGCCCACCACCACCACAAAACCAGAAACCAAACTCCCAACCCTCCAGCAGATTGAAGTTTTGCTATTGTCAACATATTGTACACCCCCAGTGTGTTTATTTATTTGTGTGTGTGCACTTTTAATGTATTTAACCTTAATGTCTGCTGCTTGAAAGCAGAGAAACTGTGGCTCAGCATCTCAGACTGTCAAAGCAAAGCCTCTTGCAGGGTTCCTTTTTATTTATAGAGATGAAAAGAGGGGTCCAGATGCTGAATGCTATTCACCCAAGTGATTGCTGTGGCAGTCCTATCATGCCTGTAAAAGTACACATGGCTGTGTGAACAGAAACTCCTCACCCCTCTGCTGATGTGCACAGAGTTGGGGGTTGTCTTCCTTTGTGTCACCTCAGGAGAGGCAGCTGCAGCTCTGGCTAAAAAAAATATGCAAATATTTTTATTTGTTTATTTATTGATCTACCTATCTAGTTAGTTAGTTAAATATCACTTCTCTAAACGGGCCATAGGTGAGATTCATAGAATCAGAGAATTGTCAGGGCTGGAAGGGACCTCAAGGATCATCCAGTTCCAACCCCCCTGCCATGGGCAGGGACACCTCACACTACAGCAGGTTGCTCACAGCCACATCCAGCCTGGCTGCAAAAACCTCCAGGGATGAGGCTTCCACCACCTTCCTGGGCAACCTGTGTCAGTGTCTCACCACCCTCATGGGGAAGAATTTCTTCCTAACATCCAATCTGAATCTCCCCATTTATAGTTTTATTCCATCCCCCCCAGTCCTGTCACTCCCTGACACACTAAAAAGTCCCTCCCCAGCTTTCTTGTAGCTCCCTTCAGATACTGCAAGGCCACAAGAAGGTCTCCTCAGAGCCTTCTCCTCTCCAGACTGCACAACCCCAACTCTCTCAGTCTGTCTCCAGAGCAGAGCAGCTCCAGCCCTCTGTTCATCCTCATGGCCCTTCTCTGGACACCTTCCAGCACCTCCAGATCCTTCCTGGAACAGAGGCTCCAGAACTGGATGCAGTACTCCAGGTGTGGTCTCAGCAGAGCTGAGCAGAGGGGGAGAATCCCCTCCCTGCCCTGCTGGCCACACTTCTCTTGCTGCAGCCCAGGCTCTGCTTGGCTCTCTGGGCTGCAAGGGCTCACTGCTGGCTCCTGTTGAGCTTCTCATCCACCAGCACCCCCAAGGCCTTTTCTCCATGGCTGCTCTCCAGCCAGTCCCTGCCCAGCCTGTATTGGTGTTTGGGATTGCCTCGACCCAGCTGCAGGACCCTGCACTTGGTCTTGTTGAACCTCCTGAGGTTGGTTTGTGCTCACCTCTCCAGCCTGTCCAGGTCCCTCTGGATGGATCCCTTCCCTCCAGCCTGTCTGCTGCACCACACAGCTTGGTGTCATCAGCAAACCTGCTGAGGGTGCACTCAATGCCTCTGTCCACGGCACCAACATTCCTCTCACCCTCACTCCCACCCCCATGAGACCCTCAAGTGTAACATTAGAACTTTTTTTTTTGGTGCCAGTCCTAGTAAACCTTTAATGAGCTTGCTTTTGGTGACAGACTGATGTAAATGTATCCCTCTAATCCCATCCTTTCAGGTCTTTGTCTGCAGATGAACATTCATAATTAGGAGTTGTGTTCTCCCCTCCGTGCCCCCCTCCAAACCCCTCACCCTCCCTTTCCTTTATAAAATTGTATTCTTCATAAATTCATCATTTCCCCCCTTTTTTTTCCATAACTTTTTGTTTTCTCCAAGTAGCAGCAGCCCTGACAGTCTCCCTTTGTTCTCCTGTTTATAAATAATTTATCATGTAGAAATATCTCTTCTTAGTCTTAAAAAATAAACTAATGGTTGAACATAACATACTGCCAGAAGCAGATCTTACCCCTAGCTTTAGAAAGAAAAAGAAAACAACAAAAAAAGAATTTGGGGGAAAAAACATTTAAAAAAGCTTCCTGCTTAACAAAGAGAGAAGGAAGAAACAGCTCTTGGAAACCCATTGCAGTGAGTGAAGACTGATTTGTGTTTGCAGGTGTTAAATGCATCTGAGCTCCCCTCACCTTATCACAGAGTCACAGAAACATTCAGGTTGGAAGAGACCCTCAGGATCACCAAGTCCAACCCACAACCCTACTCTACAAGGCTCACCCCTAAACCAGAGCCCCAAGCACCACAGCCAAACCACCTTGAAACACAGCCAGGCTTGGGGACTCCACCACCTCCCTGGGCAGCACATTCCAATCCCTGACCACTCTTGCTGGGAAAAAATTCTTCCTACTGTCCAGTCTAAACCTCCCCAGTCACAGCTTGAGGCCATTCCCTCTTGTTCTGTCACTAATGACCTGTGAGAAGAGACCAGCAGCAGCCTCTCCACAACCTCCTTTCAGGTAGTTGCAGAGAGCAATGAGGTCTCCCCTCAGCCTCCTCTGTTTCACACTACCCATCCCCAGCTCCTTCAGTTGCTCTTCATCAGATTTCTTCTCCAAAAGCCCTGGGAAAACTGTCCTCTCTTTCTGCTTCTCTTCCACACCTCAATCCACTCCTCCAAGAAAAAAAAAAAAAAAAAAAAACAAACCAGGTAGCTTTTTGAAATGCTCTGAAGACACAAAGGGCTGCAGTGTGGATGAGTTATTGGCAGAAATGAGTTTAGAATGGTGTAGGTGATGCCCACGAGGAGGTCTTACACTGGTGCTTGGTTGAGAATTGCTGTGCATGGTGTAGATGTCCTGCTCAGGAAACACACAGCAGGAGAAGACATTCAGTCTGTGATTGGACAAGCTGTTGGTGGTGGGATCACTACTCAAGGAAATGACACAGCTGGCCAAGACATTCAGTCTGTCATTGGACAAGCTGCTGCTGGTGGTGGGATCCTTTCACAAAGGTTCTGAGCACTCTACTGCAGTGGCAGACACTTTGCCATGAGCAGCTGCATGCAGAGCCTCAGAGTACAGAAAGCACAGCACTCAGGTTGGAATTTAGCTGAGTTTCAGCACCTCCTGAATGCAGAGGAGTGATCTCCTTTCCAAATGCATGTATGACTCTTTAGTTTTGTTTTGTGCTGTCACAGCATCTCCATGAATGCCTGGAAATGTTGTTCATGAAGGTAAACACAACTGAAGTGGCTCTGACACTGTCTGGCCAAGCTCTAGAGGGAAACCTTTATTCTGCTGCAGGTTAGCACATGACAAAGGGGATGTCTTCAAAGTCATCATGACCTCTTCTGGAAATGTATTCAGTTTTGGTTGAAATTTTATGTCTAGCATGCAATTTAGACAAGGATCTGAGCATTCCCTCTCAGCAGCATTTAGGTTTCCTAACCCGAGCTGACCTCCCATATTATCATCTCTTGTCTCACAATGCTGCCTGCAGCACTGACTTCAGTGAGCCAAAGGCTTACTACCAAAGTACTACAGGGCAGCTTCCTTGTACAAGGGGTAGCTTCAACAAGGACTCCATAATTAGAATCAGAGAACTGTCAGGGTTGGAAGGGACCTCAGGGATCATCCAGTTCCAACCCCCTGCCATGGGCAGGGACACCTCACACTACAGCAGGTTGCTCACAGCCACATCCAGCCTGGCTGCAAAAACCTCCAGGGATGAGGCTTCCACCACCTCCCTGGGCAACCTGTGCCAGTCTCTCACCACCCTCATGGGGAAGAATTTCTTCCTGCCATCCAATCTGAATCTCCCCATTTCTAGTTTTATTCCATCCCCCCAGTCCTGTCACTCCCTGACACCCTAAAAAGTCTCTCCCCAGCTTTCTTGGAGCCCCCTTCAGATACTGGAAGGTCACAAGAAGGTCACCTCAGAGCCTTCTCCTCTCCAGACTGCACAACCCCAACTCTCTCAGTCTGTCTCCATAGCAGAGCAGCTCCAGCCCTCTGCTCATCCTCATGGCCCTTCTCTGGACACCTTCCAGCACCTCCAGATCCACACAAACAAGAAATTTGAGTGCTACTTTTTTTGACTGGAAGTGTGACCCTATTTTAATTTAGTCTTATTAGTGCTAATCCAAGTGGCATACAATAATCACCTACCCTTTAATCGTATGGAGGCAACAAAGATGATCCCAGGGCTGGAGCAGCTCTGCTGTGAGGACAGGCTGAGGGAGCTGGGGGTGTTCAGCCTGGAGAAGAGAAGACTCTGGGGGGACCTTAGAGCTGCCTGCCAATAGCTGAAGGGATCCTGCAGGAAGGCTGCAGAGGGACTTCTCATCAGGGTGTCCAGAGACAGGCCAAGGGGGAATGGTTTGAAGCTGAGGCAGAGCAGGGTTAGAGTGGAGCTGAGGAAGAAGTTCTTCAGTAGGAGGGTGCTGAGACTCTGGCACAGGCTGCCCAGGGAGGCTGTGGCTGCCTCCTCCCTGGGGGTGTTGAAGGCCAGGCTGGATGAGACCTTGAGCAGCTGAGTCTAGTTGAGAGGTGTCCTTGCCCTTGGAGGGTTGGAGGAGATGAGCTCTGAGGTCCCTTCCAACCTGAGCTATTGTAGGATTCTGTGATTATCAGAGGTAGCTATGATTGAATCAGCATCACTGTGTAATTTAGGGATAGGAATTGAGTGGAGAAAGAATCCCTTACCCAAGGTCCAGATATAGAATCACAGAATCACAGAATTAACCAGGTTGGAAAAGACCTTTGAGATCACCAAGTCCAACCTGTCCCCCAACACCATCTAATCAACTAAACCATGGCACCAAGTGCCTCATCCAGGCTTATTTTAAACACCTCCAAGAACATCGACCCCACCACCTCCCTTGGCAGCACGTTTCCATGGCCAATCTCTTTCTCTGAAGAATTTCTTCCTCACATCCAGCCCAAACTCCCCCTGGCACAACTTGAGACTGTGTCCTCTTGTTCTGGTTCTGGTCCCTGGGAGAAGAGACCAACCCCCTCCTGGCTACAACCTCCCTTCAGGTAGTTGTAGACAGCAATGAGGTCTCCCCTGAGCCTCCTCTTCTCCAGGCTGAACACCCCCAGCTCCCTCAGCCTCTCCTCATAGGGCTGTGCTCCAGACTCCTCCCCAGCCTTGTTGCCCTTCTCTGGACACCTTCCAGCAACTCAACATCTTTCTTGAACTGAGGAAATGTAGAGGATGGGAAATTTAAGCAGGTATGAGATACAGATGTAGGAAGAGTTTTGACTTGCAAGGCTCAGCCTCGGATCTAGTAATTTAAACGGGGGGTGGGGGGGGGGGGGGTGGTGAGGCCAGGGGGGGGGGATCAAGATTTTACTTTGATTTTGGAGGAACCAGGGCAGGTGTCCTTTGTAAATTATTAATTCTTGCCTTGAGCTGGTTTCTGACTTTGAGAGGTGGACTGAGTTTTGGCCAGAAAGAGCACTCATGCAAAATCTTTTGAAGCACCTGGTTAGGGAGCTTCCTGAATCAAAGAAGCCATCAGTGCCAGCAGCTCAGAGGTGAATCTGCTTACACATGAACCAGTTTGGAGAGACTGAGCTGGAATCTCTGTCAGGTGTCCAGAATCAATCTGAACCCCCTTTTAGCCATTTGAGCTTTTAATCCTCTACCTTTTCTCATCCCCTGCCTGTAGCACCACATAACAGGATTCTGAGCTTCTGTTTTAAAACACACCTTGTGATGGTCTGTAAACCTCTGCTGAGATTGGTGCTGCCTTCAGATCTTCCCCAGGGTGTGATGCCAGGAGTCAATGCTTTGCAGGGGCTGTACATTCAGAGTGGGATCCTGCTTGAAGATCCCTGGGTGCAGACATTGTGAAGAAAGCAGGAAGACAGCTGAAAGAGAGCATGCATCGAGACAAGATTTTCACCCAAAGGTAGCCTCCTTGTGAGGAGACAATCTCAAAGCTCACTGCAGTCTTTTAAAGGAAACTTTTCAGGCTGCTGAGGATCAAGAGGAACTGGTGTCATGGGAAGGGAGGATGAGACTGAAGGGGACAAAACATTTGGTTGGAAAGAAGAGGAAAACAGAGAGGCAGGGAGGAGTAGGAGCTGGGTGTAAAAGCTTCTCAGACAACCACTTGTCAATGGCACCTTCATCTTTTCAAAGCTGTAAAGTTGGCACAGGAGTTAACCCTTAAAGCATTTTGCATTCATCTGAAAGCAGTCTTCAACCTATCACTCCTGCCCCATGGAATGTCTGTCTAATGCTGCTGACACACCACTTCCACTTTTCCACTAAACATCCCTCATGGCTATCAAAAGCAGCTTAGTTACAACACTGCTTGGTTAAATCACTCCCCTGCTCTGCTCTGTTTCACAGGTAAAGACATTTCCAAATGTCTTCAGCAACCTCTGTTCTGTTCCACTCCAAGCTCTAGCTCTGAGGGGAGACCTCATTGCTCTCAACACCTGGAGTGTTGTGTCCAGTTTGGGGCACCTCAGTCCAAGAGAGATGTGGAGGTGCTGGAGCCAGGGCAGAGGAGGGCAAGGAAGCTGGGAAGGGCCTGGAGAAGAAATCTGATGAAGAGCAACTGAAGGAGCTGGGGATGGGTAGTGTGAAACAGAGGAGGCTGAGGGGAGACCTCATTGCTCTCTACAACTACCTGAAAGGAGGTTGTGGAGAGGCTGCTGCTGGTCTCTTCTCACAGGTCATTAGTGATGGAACAAGAGGGAATGGCCTCAAGCTGTGACTGGATAGGTTTAGACTGGACAGTAGGAAGAATTTTTTCCCATCAAGAGTGGTCAGGGATTGGAATGTGCTGCCCAGGGAGGTGGTGGAGTCCCCAAGCCTGGCTGTGTTTCAAGGTGGTTTGGCTGTGGTGCTTGGGGCTCTGGTTTAGGGGTGAGCCTTGTAGAGGAGGGTTGTGGGTTGGACTTGGTGAGCCTGAAGGTCTCTTCCAACCAGAATATGTCTGTTATTCTGTGATTCCTGTGATAATGTCTGGAAAGGAGATCAGGACCCAAACATCTATCTAGATATATTTTTCCTCCCTGTTTTTTTTTTTTTTTGGGGGTCAGATTATAAAATGGACAAATCAAAACTTCAGCTTCAATACTTTGAAGTCAAAGCCTTGAATTTATTTTTTTTTTTTCAGCTGATTGGCTCTTTATAACCTTTGGTCAGGTTATAAAAATGGACAGATCAAAACTTCAGCTGATTGGCTTCAATACTTTGAATCCAATACCTTGAATTTATTTATTTTATTTTATGTGTTTTTTACAGCTGAGCCCCTTTGCTGCCCACAGGAATGTCTCTTTATGGAGCAGGAATTGTCTGGCTTGCTGGTGTTATGAAGAAAACACAGGATAGAAAAGCTTTGAGCTTTAAGGCATGCAGCATGATTATGATGATAGCAGGAGGTGTCAGGTTGGAGACAAAGACACAGGGATGGAATTGATTTGAGGCTCGTCCTCAGGAACTAAAGGTGATGTGATCACAGTGCTCATAGCATATGCAGCAGCTGTACAATTCTACATGGCAGCTTCCATCATACTCCACACATGGCAAGAGGAAAAGGAAATAAAAGGATGGTTGAATGCAGACTGAACTGTAGTGTATGACAAGACACTTTTAATTATTTTGTGTTTTAAACCAGGAGCACTTCTGAATTGGTATTCATTAAAATAATGTATTTGCTTTCTTTCCACAGTGGTGTCAGCCTCATTAAAAGCTGAGTGCTAAATCTTCATTAGATTTTTTTTTCCTCCAGTATTAAAATACTTCTATGAAATATAAATTAACTTTTAACTTGTTGCTGGGCATAGCAAGAGGAAGGAGGCAGGAAAAAACCAAACCAAACCAAAGACCACGGGGATGAAATCCAGGCCCTCTGAAATCAATGAGACTTTTGTTTTAGGGTTCACTGGGGCCAAATTGTTCCCTCCCTGTGGGGAATGAGAGGCAGGAGCTTTAAATCTGATGCAGAAGGATTACAGGATGTTAGGGGTTGGAAGGAACCACTGGAATGATGGAGTCCAACCCCCTGCCAGAGCAGGACCAGAGAATCCAGCACAGGTCACACAGGAACACATCCAGATGGGGCTGGAAAGTCACCAGAGAACCCAGCACAGGTCACACAGGAACACATTCAGACAGGGCTGGAAAGTCTCCGGAGAAGGAGACTCCACAACCTCTCTGGGCAGCCTGTTCCAGTGCTCTTGGAGCCTCACAGTCAGGAAGTTCCTCCTCACATTGAGGTGGAACCTCCTGTGCTGGAGTTTATATTCATTACCCCCAGTTCCTGGTGACATAGGGAAGACCTGAGTCCAGCAAGAGCAAATAAAGTTTAGATTCCTGGGTGGTGGAGGTGTTTTAGGAAGCCTTGCTTGAACTGGAACAATTCCACAGCATGAAAAGACAGAGTGGGATCTTCTTTAGAAGGGAGTGGGATCCTCTTTAGCAGGGTGTGGGATCCAGCTGAAACCTGCAAAGCCAGCAGTATTTTAGGAAGCCTTGCTTGAACTGGAACAATTCCACAGCATGAAAAGACAGAGTGGGATCCTTTGTAGAAGGGTGTAGGATCTAGATGAAACCTGCAAAGCCAGCAAGTGGCTCCAATGTGAAAGCCATAAATTACATCAGACAGCAGACTGCCACTGCTCTGCACCTGGAGAGACGACTCCTGTTTGATGAACACCACAGAGCATCACCAAGCAGTGAGAGAGGCTGCCTCAGAGTTCCATGTGGAGAATCTGCCCAGGTCTCAGCTCACCACGCAGCTTGTGCAAGATTTCCCAGCTGACTTGAAGTTTAGGAAGACAGATAGAGCAGGAAGCAAGAGAAGCTGAGCAGCTGCAGTCCAGCTGCAGGAAACTACTGTAATGTGCATATTCAGTCGTAGCTGTGATTGGTGACCCCCTAACTTCTGCCACTGCTGCAGTCTTGAATCAGAGCAAGGCAGTTTGCAGTGGCTGCAAAACTAAAACGGAACAAAGCTGGCCTGCTAGTATCTGAGGGGGGCCTACAAGAAAGCTGGGGAGGGACTTTTTAGGGTGCCAGGGAGAGATATGACTGGGGGGAATGGAGCAAAACTAGAAGCAGTTAGATTCAGATTGGGTGTTAGGAAGAAAGTCTTCCCCATGGGGGTAATGAGAGACTGGAACAGGTTGCCCAAGGAGGTGGTTGAGGCCCCATCCCTGGAGGTGTTTAAGGCCAGGCTGGATGAGGCTCTGGCCAGCCTGATCTAGTGTGAGGTGTCCCTGCCCATGAAAGAGGGGTTGGAACTAGATGATCCTTGAGGCCACTTCCAACCCTGACTGACTCTATGAAAACTAACCCAGGAGCCTTAGAAACGGCCTGGATGCCTCTCAGATGTGCTGCGCTCGCCCAAGAAGCTTGTAAGGTGTTTGCATTGCGAAAAGAAAGGAGATCCTATGGCTCTGTCCGACTTGTAGCTCGTCTGGAGCCAGGACCAGCTGCGGCGCCGCTCCGCGGGCAGCTTTTGCACGGCCTGGCCACAAGGTGGCGGTGTGGTGACGCTCGTTCGGCGGCGTTCCTCTCTCTCCCCCACCCCCTTTGAAACAACAACAAAAAGAGGTTTTGTTTAATGAGCTTGAACTCACAAGCCTGCTCATCTAGTGAACTGTGACTTTTCAAATACCAACCTATTAATGTCAAAGGCAATACTGAAGGGAACAGTTCTGTTTGATTTAAAAAATACAGACAATGTGAAGTCCACTATGCTCTAATATCTATCACCTATGGGGCTCCATTCATGCCTAATGCTTTATTCAAGCTAAGACCTAGTTTTTATATATCAGATTAATACATATCTACAGCTTTGCACCTTTCTATTTTGATTTTTTTATTATCAGGGCTCGCCGGGGCCATTTTCATTCCCTTACTATAGCATCTGCAAGCAGGTGGATTAGAGATAACTCTCATTGTGCTTTGTTTTCTCCTGACACTGTCATTAATCATTCCTTAAGCCACACTTCAACTTATAGTAATCAGGACTGGCTGTTCCCGAGCTGCACAAGAATTGCCTTTCACAATGTAATGTGAAATTGGAAGCGAATGGCTGAAGCCAGACGCTTCTTCTGCATTCCCCATCTATCTCATCATTTAGGTATTTATCCATCTCAGGCTTGTACAGGGAGCATCTCTCTCCTTCCCATGAGGGCACAGATTGCAACAGAGGATCAGATTTGTTACCCAGGCTTTGGGCTTTGATTGTCCTCTTATAAGTTCGGGATTAAAGTGAAATTTCCCACAGGGCTATGCAGGATTTGCTCGCATTTAACTGTTTAACCTGGCTGTTTGTGAATGAGAATCCTGTGGTCAGCTATTCCACAGAGAATATTATGGTAAGCCAGCTCTGAATGGCAGCCATTGGGGTAAATTCCTGTAAAGACTGCTGCAGTTGATTCCAATTAAGTTCATAGCTGATAACAATTGTTTTCTGCTAGAAGACCAGCAGTAATCTTATGATAAAATATAATTGCCAGTGAAATGCTCCTGTCAGCTGCACAACCAATGCACACCTTCAAAAAAAAAAAAAAAAGTTTTTTATGCTTTTAGACTCACCTTGCACTAATTTGGCTTGAACTGGGTCAGGAGAGGAGAGCTGCATTCCCTTCTATTTCCCTTGATCCTAGGAATAAAGAGAAGCTAATCATATCCAGAGTAGCATGGCAGGGTGAACGGGCAAACACCTGAACCAAACGGTGCTTGATGTATTAATAAAGACAAATTGATGGTTCTGGAAAGCTTCCGTTCAGTGTGGAACCAAAACAGAGGTGTTGTGAGTTTGGTGTTTTGTTTTGGTTTCCCCCCCCTCCCGCCCCCCCTGCATTTGATGTGATCCTTGCACAAAGGGAAGTACCTTTTAATGTGCTGCTCCCTGCGAAACTCAAAAAGAGAAGAAGGGGAAATTTGTTTCAGTCTGCATTATCTATCCTTTAGTCTTAGCTTTAGAGCTGTTTAAAGCACACACACACAAAAAAAAAAAAAAAAAAGGGAAAAAAGAAAAAGAAAAATAAATAAAAAAAGGTTTTAAAACAAGTCAAAATCATTTTGTTATCTAGTTGAAAAAGACTGGATGCTCAACCACTGTATATGTGCTCTGTTTAATGTGGATGTGTTCTTTAAAATGCCTAGGAGGATAGTGCTCATTTCATGTGCTTCTCCAAGAGAGACATAACACCCAAGCAGCTGAAGTCTATAATTTAACAAAACATTTTAGCTCACAGTGAAATCAGTTCCCTTGGAGGGAATGGACTGAATCATTAAACTCAATTTTAACCCCCACTCCCTAAGAAATTTTTACATCTGGTTCAGAAGTTTGCTCTTTTTATTTTTTTCCTTCTCCTCATTTTCTTCTTTGTTAGCTTAAAAAAAACCAAACCAACCAACCAACCAACCAAAGTGCTGAATTTCCAAAATAAGCTCTCTTGAAAATTAGTTTAGGGAGGGGAAAAAAAATAAAATAAAAGCAGAAAGATTTTTATTTATCCTTTTAAAAACAGAAGAGCTCAAGGGAAAGGCTCAAATGAAACAATTCTGATGTAGACTGAAATTAATAAAGGACAAATAGATTATTTTTTTTTAGTTCCCTGTTCAGCTCTTCTGCATCACAAACCTTTAGTTCTGGCATTGATCTTGTGCTAAGCAGTGCCTCAGTGGAAAGGAGCAGTGCTTGGTGCCCAGGAAAGCCTCCTTGGCTGAGAGCAAACCGCTGAACATCTTTACCATCGCTTGGTGCTTCCCTGGTAGCGTTAAACGACCACTGAAAAGGCATCAAGCAATCCTTTCTGTTTGTTTGAAATATCCTCTAGATCCACATGGGTAATTTTCAGCTGTGGATAATGCTCCCAAAGTAACCTCTTCATTTCCATTGTTTTAGTGTGAAATCATTTCCTCAGGAGATAATTAGAGTTGCTCCATTTATTACATTAAATGATTAGCATGCACTTGAAATGATTCAGTATATTTTCCTTTATTGCTGATGACTCTTAACTATGGGCCTACATTTTTAATGGAGAAATTAAGATCATCCTGACATTTGGGGACTGCCTCAACAGCAAAACAAGAGAAGCTTTGCTTCCCCCCCCCAAACACACATGCAGGTGTGTGTTGAACAAAGTGGGTTAGCTGGAGGGCTCCTCTTCACCTGAATTTCCCACCTGGTTCCATTTAGAGACCAGTGATGACATTTGAAAGTAAAATGGGAATTGAAATGTAGTAAAACTGCTGCTGCTTTTGTGGCATGGGTCACTATTAGTCACTATTCCTAAGTGCCATCAGAGCAGAATCCCAGCATCTCAGCTCAGGTATCTACTTCCTCTGAACACCACCTTCCAAACTGATATAAAATCATTTCTTACAGGGGCAGACTTTCACTGTGATCCCATTCTGTGACTTTACCTAAATGAGGAACAAAAGAGTTTTTTCTGGCTGCTAACTTGTGAGTTATCATCCACTGCTTTAGGAAAACAAATTATCCTAGGATTGGTGGAAACATATCCCAGTAAATACTCCCAATTGATGGTGAGCCAAAGGCACAGCTTCAAGACTTCCTCTTAAGAATGGAGGAGCCTCCAGAGCAAAGCTGCTGGGCTGCAGGCTTGAGCTGTGAGCAGGTATTTGTGTAACTAACGTCACTTACTGTGAGGGTGCTGGAGCCCTGCAACAGGCTGCCCAGAGAGGTGGTGGAGTCTCCTTCTCTGGAGGCTTTCCAAACCCACCTGGATGTGTTCCTGTGTGACCTACTACCCTAAGTGATGCTGCTCTGGCAGGGGGGTTGGACCTGATGATCTCTTGAGGTCCCTTCCACCCTCTGGTATACTGTGAGACTCTGACTGCCCTGGGTGATTGTTCTTTGGCAGGGTGGGTTGGGCTGGGCTGGATGGTCTCTGGAGGTCCCTTCTAATCCTTACCCTTCTGTGATTCTCTGATTCTCTGACAGGAACTCCCCCAGCTGCCACCAAAACTGGCCTCGGAGTGGTGGCTACAGATTGCAGCAGAAGCCAGCAGAATGAAAAGGGCTTCCTTTCCCCAAGACAGTTCTGTGTCATTCCCAAAGGAATACCAAGGACATATTTAACTGGATTCGAAAGCTTGGTCCACTGGAGTTAAATATCCTACAGCATTCCTGGATGTGAAACTGATGTCATTATTAAGGGATGAGGCGTGATCCATTCCCCTATGCTCCTTTCTTTCCTCAGGTTTCATTCACCCTGTCCCCAAACCTCTTCGTGCATCCAGGCACTTTCAGCTCCAGCCTGTTGTGTCTGTGTTTAGCATCTTAAAAACAGGTAAGGTATTGCAGATTTTAATGGTAATGAATCCTTTTATTCTCCTGGTGAGCTTTTATTCGAGTATTTACTTGTTGAAGAGGATATCTCCCCATTATGTGAACCGGGAGAATGCAGCTCCTGTTTTATCTGCAAAGCCAGTTTGTTTGTGGTTTCAGGGAGGAAATTCGATACCTAGTCAAAAGAATATGCAAACTGTGGCTGTGGAGAAGACACAACACAAAATTTTAACTCCTCTCAGTACCACAAACACTTTCACTGGTGTGTAGTTTGGGTATTAAACCTCAGAAACCTGCATCTTAGGTTGGGAAACCTAAGCAGGTATTTGTGTAACTAACATCATTTACTGTGAGGGTGACAGAGCCCTGGCACAGGCTGCCCAGGGGGGTTGTGTAGTCTCCCTCTCTGGAGATATTCAAAACCCCCCTGGATGTGTTCCTGTGTGACCTGCTATAGGTGATCCTGGTGATCTCCTGAGGTCCCTTCCAGCCCCTAACATTCTGTGAAATAACATTCTAAAGGAAGTGCTCCTCACTAGAGACTGTATTTTCCCTCCCTTCTCACTCATAAAACACAGAAGCCAACAATTCCTTCTATTTTCCATCTCCACTGCCGACAATTCTATCTTTAGAAGGAATTACACTGAGTAAACCAAACATTCTGCCACCAAGCCATAAGCACTGGATGTGTTGCATCAAGGGGAAGCAGCTGTGTGTTTGGGATAACAGATCTCAGCAGATCAAACGTTCTCTTACCCTAATCTGCAATGTTGCTGTCATTTCCTGGAGTTCCTGCTGCATGGAAGCACCACCAGCATGCACGGGTTGGGAACACCTGTCCATGTGTTTGGAAACAAACATGTTGCCTCCTTTTTGTTTCTTGGCTGATCCCTACTCAGCCAGATTCTAGGCAGCACCCTTGGCTGCAGGCATGGGACAAGGCTTCATTTGGTTGTTCCACGGACAAAGGTGGGCTTGTGGATACCAGCTGGAATCAAGCCCAGAGAACAGATCCTAAATGTATACTGTGCAAACCCAGCAGCACTCAGCCAAATTCTTACAGCAGGTGAGTGTGTCCCAGCAGGCAGAAGTTTCAGCAGGTTTGCTGAGCTGGGTCTCAGAGACTGCTTCTGCTTTTTATTCAAGTCATAAACATGACACTTCTTTCTACTTCACTGGTGCTAGATCAGGACTAGAGCTGAAAGCCTGCTCACCTCATTAACAGCAAGTTCAAGATGCCCTTGTTCTCTGCAGGAGGGTTGGACCAGATGACCTTTAAGCTCCCTTCCAACATCAACCATGATTCTATGATTCCAAGCAAGCCCATTTGCTAGCCCCAGGACTAGTGCATGATGCTCTTTACTGTGAAGGTGGTGGAACACTGGAAGAGGTTGCCCAGGGAGGTGGTTGAGACCCCATTGCCTGTAGACACTCAAAGCGAGGCTTGACAGGGGTCTGGGCAACCTGATTGTGATCAGTTCTGGGCTCCTCAGTTTAAGAAGGACATTGAGATACTTGGACATATTCAGAGAAGGGCAACAAGGCTGGGGAGAGGTCTGGAGCACAGCCCTGTGAGGAGAGGCTGAGGGAGCTGGGGGTGTTCAGCCTGGAGAAGAGGAGGCTCAGGGGAGACCTCATTGCTGTCTACAACTACCTGAAGGGAGGTTGTAGCCAGGAGGGGTTTGGTCTCTTCTCCCAGGCAACCAGCAGCAGAACAAGAGGACACAGTCTCAAGCTGTGCAGGGGAGGTTTAGGCTCAAAGTGAGGAGAAAGTTCTTCACAGAAAGAGTAATTGTCCATGGGATGTGCTGCCCAGGGAGGTGGTGGAGTCAAAAGGAGATTGGGTGTGGCACTTGGAGCCATGGGTTAGTTGTCAGGAGGTGTTAGGTTGGACTTGATGATCTCTGAGGTCTTTTCCACCCTGGCTGATTCTGTGATCCAACCAGCCCAGGCCACCCAGAGCCCTGGCAAGCCCAACCCCAAACGTCTCCAGGGATGGGGCAATGATGTGCGTAGAAGGAATTAGTTGCAAAGAACAGGAGCAGCTCTCCCATAGGGGAGGAGTGGCCTGCCAGTACCTGAAGGGGGCTACAAGAAGGAGGGAGAGAGACTGTTCACAAGGGCCTGCAGTGATAGGACAAGGGGCAATGGCTTCACACTAGAGAAGAGCAGGTTGAGATTGGATGTGAGGAACAAGTTCTGCACCATGAGGTTAGTGAAACACTGCAACAGGTTGCCCTGGGAGGTGGTTGAGGCTCCATCCCTGGAGTCAGGACAGGGCTGTGATCAACCTGATCTAGTGGAGGATGTCCCTGCTGAGTGCAGAGGGACTTGGACTGGATGACCTTTGGAGGTCCCTTCCAGCCCAGACTGTTCCATGAGTTGATGTAGGCACATTTATCCTTAACAACTCACTGGAGCACTATAAAAGCACAGCACTCAATAATAGCACTACCAGAGGCATATTATAGGAAAAGTGCCATAATGTTGTTTGGGTATGACAGGCAGCTGCAAGGATAAGAATGCTGAAATTCTACCCTGATGTCATTAAAGCAGAAATGACACACTACCAAAAGATGGAGATACTAATGCATGGTGGTTAAAACTCCACTTCTTTCCAAGTTTTAAAGTTTTTTTTTTTGTTTTGTTTTTTCTTTTAATAGCTTGAAAGCACATTTTTTTAATAGATGAAGTTATAACAATACCAAGAGTCGTGGCGTGAAAGGTTACAATGGATGAACACCAGCTCTCTCAAACATTTATTCCATTTAAGCAAAAAAATACCTGATAGAGAGCATTTCTATTATTCACAAGAAATCAGGCAATATAATGGTTCCTAGCACTCCTTTTGTAATAGCTTTATTTAAATACTTGGGGCTGCAATTCAGATTCCCACTTTGTTCAGTCTTTGCAGAAATACTTCTCACAATTGATCACATTTTTTTCCTGTCTTATTGTATTTTAAAGAGCCTCTGATTTTTTTTTCCCCCTGACTTTTTTTTTCCCTGATTTTTTGTTCCCTGATTTTTTTTTCCACTGATTTTTTCCCCCCCAGAACCCAAGACTAAAAATTAGGTTTGCAGAAGTAGACTCAAAAGTAGACTCAAAAAGAAAAAAAAAAAAACCCAAACCCACCTTATACACTTCTCACAAGTGAGGAACAGCAGCTACCAAACTAAACAGCAACAAAAATCTACTCTAGGAATCTGTTTGTTTCCTGAACTGCTTCCTGAGGTCAACATGGAGCTTGATATGGGAGCCCCCTAAATCTGGAATGACCTGAAGGTGTAAACAATGCTTAGCTATGAATTTCTTTTCTAACATTCTCTTCAGGGCTGCAGTAGATAACACAAAATTAAGAAGGCAGGATTGGGAAAGAGTTATTAGAATCCCCTTCAGCATCCTTCCCATCAGGATCACCTCTACCATCTGCCTGGATGTGTTCCTGTGTGACCTGCTCTAGGGGACCCTGTCCTGGCAGGAGGGTTGGACTGGATGAGCTTTGGAGGTCCCTTCAAGTGCCTAAGAGTCTGTGATTCTGTAATTTATTGTCAAGAAATAAATTTAAGAGAGGAAGTAGGGAGAGATCTTTATTTACAATGAAGGTTTATGTCAGTGGTTTGTAGGAGTTGTGTTTCCAACTCGACTCAAACTAGTGAGGAATTTTAGATGTATTCAGTCTGGAGAAGAGAAGGCTCTGAGGAGACCTTCTTGTGGCCTTCCAGTGTCTGAAAGGGGCTACAAGAAAGCTGGGGAGGGACTTTTGAGGGTGTCAGGGAGTGGGGAGGATGGAGCAAAACTAGAAATGGGGAGATTCAGATTGGATGCTAGGAAGAAATTCTTCCCCGTGAGGGTGGTGAGAGACTGGCAGAGGTTGCCCAGGGAGGTGGTGGAAGCCTCATCCCTGGAGGATTTTGCAGCCAGGCTGGATGTGGCTGTGAGCAACCTGCTGTAGTGTGAGGTGTCCCTGCCCATGGCAGGGGGTTGGAACTGGATGAGCCTTGAGGTCCCTTCTAACCCTGACAATTCTCTGATTCTATTTATTTTGAGCCCAGGGTAACCTCTCAGTTGCTGTCAAACAGCACAAAGTGAACAGAGCTGATGGCTTCCATCAGTTGAGGATGAAGCCCCCCCCCCCCCCCCCCCCCCCCGGATAAAATGGTGATAGTTATTTTCATTTCAAATGAACCAAAGTTTTATCTATAAAAGAGCAAACAGAAATGATAGTGTACAATAAAAAAAAAAAAAAAAAAAAAAGGCAAAATCCCTGAAATTCTACATTCAGCCAGTACAACCCAAGGAAGTAAAAGTATCTCTAACTTAAATCCCTGGAAATGTGCCTTCAAACAGGGGAAGATAGGACTGGATCTAGGCTGGATGTGCTATCTTTTCTCAGGTAAAACAGCATACAGGAGGTAAAATCATTTATTTTAAGAAATAACTAAACTAAACAGCACTAGGACAAAGTAATAGATTCAGAACTGAAACAAACCACTCAGTTGTATAAATCCACAGTCAGGTGGTTTGGTTTCCTTTTAACAAAACTTGATATTTACCTGAGGGGAAAGCCCCTTGGAGCGTTACGAGACCACACTCAATTTTTTAAAGCCTGTATTAGCTAAATGATAAATCAAAGCATCTCTCTGAGGGGCACAGAAACTCTCATCTCAATAAAATATCAAAACCAGCAAATAAAAATGCCTCATCTGATAACTGCCAGCCCATTCAAAAAAAAAAAAAAAAAAAAGTTTGATGTGATAAACTTCATCCTGCAGAAGTATTATTGGACTAGAGCGTGGGACTCTCAGAGCAGTCAGCCACAGTGCTCTTTTTAATATCATCCCCATTTGCATTTTAAATAATCAAAGGGTTTTCAGGCATTTATAGGAAAAAAATATTTATTTGAAAAAACAAAAATGAATATCAAGAGACATTTGTAAATAGCAGCATAAATTGCTCTTGGGCTAGAGACCTGAGTGTACCTGAACACAGACAAGTATTAAAAGTCTGAAGAATGGATTCCTTAAAGGCTATCCTGGCAGACCTGTGAGTGTAATAGAACTAGGATGTGCCACTTTAATAAAGAGATCATATTTCATCCCCTCTTTTCCCATTCTAAATAAAAAGATTAGAATTAGAAATTATTTTCCCCCCCCTTGCATATCATCTTTAAAAAAAAAAAAAAAAAAAGAAATGTGCAAGGGAAATGTCAGCTCAACGTTTGTGAGTGTTGAAATTATTTCCTTGAAAACAATAATAGCAATAATAACAATAAAAAAGGTAATCCCTAAAGATCTGGGGAATATATGATGCCTTTATTGAACAAACAAAAATGGATTAAGGCGTTGCTTTTGCAAATGAAAAAAAAAAATTCAAATCCATCTGCTTCGACTCAGCCAAGGAGATGCATCTGGGGGCTTGAATCTTACCAGGGTTCTGTGACTCTCCCTGTTGTCAGTGCCTCACTAACCTTGTATTTAATCAGATTATTTACAGGCAGACCCTGATAGGAGATCACACCCATTGCTGCTGGTGTGAGGAAGGGAAGGAGACCTCAGAAATTGAATACAAATGTGATATTTATTGTTGCATTTATTAGGCTATAACCATATATCAGACGTGTTAAATTCACAGAGATAAAAATAACACAATCACAGTGAGACTGAAAATTTAGTACTAAACAGGGACCCACGACTTCCCTTCCTTCCCAGACTGCTTTGTAGAACAGACACTGCACCCTGGGATTCTCTGGGCATTTCCTGAGTGCTACTTACTAAATGTAAGGGCCATTTGCTTCAGAAAGTTCTGCTGGCTGCATGGAGACTTGCTTGTACATCTGAGCTGTGAAACTGAACATCTGCTGGTGGACTTCACTTGCTTGTGCACAAGGAATTCAAACCATTCTATGATCCTGATATGAATTTCAGAGTAGAAAGCAAACCCCAAATCCTTATGAGCTCTGCACAGAGAACCCAAACCATTCTATGATTCTGTGATGTGAGTTTCACAGAAGAAAGGAAAACCAAAATCCTTAGAAGCTCTGCACAGAGAACCCAAACCATTCTATGATATATATGAGTTTCACAGGAGAAAACAAGAACAAAATCCTTCTGAGCTTTGCACAGAGAATGCAAACCATTCTATGATCCTGATATGAGTTGCACAGTAGAAAAGAAAACCAAAATCCTTATAAGCTCTGCATAGAGAATCCAAACCTTCTATAATGAGAGTTTCACAATGGAAAAGAAACCAAAATCCTTATGAGCCCTGCATAGAGAATCCAAATCATTCTATGCTTCTGTGATATGATTAGATGGTGTTGGATGATAGGTTGGACTTGATGATCTCAAAGGTCTTTTCCAACTCGGTTAACTCTGTGATTCTGTGAGTTTCACAATAGAAAAGGAAAACCAAAATCCTTAGAAGCTCTGCATAGAGAATCCAAACCATTCCATGATTCTGAGTTTCACAGTAGAAAACTCCCAAATCCTTATGAGCTTTGCATAGATAGTCCAAACCATTCCATGATTCTGTGATATGAGTTTCACAGTAGAAAACAACTCCAAAATCCTTATGAGCTCTGCACAGAGAACCCAAACCATTCTCTGATTCTATCATACAAGTTTCACAGAGTAGAAAGGCAACAAAGCAGAAAGCCAAAAACCTAATGTCCAAAATTCAAACAAATTCACACAGGGTGATAAAACTGCAAAGGTAAAATGCAAACTAGAGGCCAGGATGGTGGTTAAAATATTTCTTCTCCATCCATGATGGTACAGCTTGGGTGTGTTTGAAATCATATTGCAAGCTTTTCAGACAAGTTACAAGCACTAAAGAGGTTTATTTGCTGAGGTCTAAGCATTGTTGTTAATATGGAAGTGTAGATTGGTGCTTAGAAGAATTCTGATGGTGGGGTACATGAGTTCAGGTTTCACCTGACTGTATTATCCTCACTTGCTATGCTAAAAATGCAGCCAGAGGGTAATGCGTATTGGCAGTGTCAGCCTGGAGATCCCGACGCTGGTGTGGTCTGGGTGTTTAAGGCTTTTCTTTTCACCAGCACTACTTTCAGCATGAGAGAAAGGGTTCAAGAAGTCACTGAGTCTATAGCTGTGTTTTAGCAGAGAACAGGACAATGCATTGAGGAGGTGGAGCAGGAGCTCTCTAGATTACAACCCTATTTTCTCTTTGCTTAACCAAATAACAGCGAGCTGCAGCTAGAGGAGCAGACTTCAGCTTGTGCCTCGCTTTCTTAGACTGAGGAAACAACAACAAAAAAAAAAAAGAAAAAAAAAAAGAAATGCCCCACTTCAGTGTATATGTTTTCTAATATACTTTAACTACTTCATATAACATGATTATGTTTCTGTCAGGACCTAAGTGGTGCGGATCGGCAGCTCGAGTAACCTGCTAGAACAAAGCTAAATTCACCCCTATGTCGCTCACTGGTGCCAGGCCCTTGTGACTGACAAACACAGCAAGCATATTCCACACTCCATTAGAAATAACAAATAAAGATAAAGGTGGATAAGGGAAAAAAAAAAAAAAAAAAAGAAAAGGCTTAGCTTGTGGGTTTTTTTTCCTTTTTTTTTTTTTTGAATGCCTCTCTTACCTTCCCCTAAGGAAGATCTTAAAAACATAGAAAGTTGGATGCAAGAGAAGTATTCATTAATATATTGCAGTGATTTTTCAAATACTCAGGGGAAGGTCTGGGTTCTTCCTTCTTTTAAATGGATGTAGATTTGAATGGTTCCTTCGGTGGCAGCAGAATTACACCAGCTTCACACTCATGGAACAGGCAGCAGGATTTAACGCTTGCTGTACAGGGCTGAAGTCTATCCCAGGCAGGAAAATTAAAGGTTGCTGTTCTTCCCAGTAGCACAACTCAAATTAATTTAAATCAACTCTCTTTTTTAAAATTTTTTATTTTTATTTTTTTTTAGGTGTGGCAGCAGTTTAGTTTTGAGCTTTATGAGTAAATTATCTTTCCTTTCATCTCATGTAAGTAGTTAACTACACCAATACAGAACCAGAGCATTACTCTTAGACAAAAGAGATTGTGGCTGATATGTTATGGGGATTTTTTTTTTCTTTTTCCCCCTGTGACTGCAAAATTATTTTGGTACAAATTTTAGGGATTTGTCTCCCAACTACCTTTCCCTATAAAGAATACTTTTGTTACACTTAAAAGTGGGATCCTTCATTACAACTCTTATTCCAGCATAAAAGGATGGAAGCCTCAGTCGTGGGTGTATTGTTGTGACACTTAAAACTATTTGTAAATATTGCTCAGAGTTTTCTTAGCATATTTTAAGCAAGGCAACATTACAGCAAAGTATAATTTATCACACATGATCTATGCTGTATGCTTCGGAGAGAACCCTGCTGGAAAACAGGCTCATGATAAAGCAGCAGTCAGCACGTCTGGCTTTCCAGTGAAAGGATTGTTTCAGCCTCTGGGCTTGGAGGTTTAGTCTGCAAAACCCATAGTGGAGGCCTTTTTGTACATTTCTTTCCCTGCCCAGTGCTGGTGGTGCCTTGGTTGTGGAGATTTCGCCTGCTTCTGCCACTAACCCTTCCTTCTTATGCTTTATGCTCAAGTAAGCTCCTCTGGGTGCAAGACTGGAGCCACACCACCAGTGTGCTTTCAGAATCATAGAATCAACCAGGTTGGAAGAGACCTCCAAGATCATCCAGTCCAACCTATCACCCAGCCCTATCCAATCAACATTACCTTCTCAGCCCAGAAACAAATTGGTTTACAGTAGTGTGACAATTCACCAAGGGCTTGCGTGGAGTCCTTTAGGAGTCTTCCAACAAACCATGCAAGAGCTTTAAAAAATCTCAGTGAACAACCCCTCCAGTCTGTATGAACTCCATATCTCGAACCTCACACCTTTGGAGGATGTTCCAAAAGCAGATCCAAGCTGAATTTCCTTAATTGCCCATTACTTATACCAAAGAATGCATCACAGGATCACTGAATGTTAGGGGTTGGAAGAGACCTCCAAAGCTGATCCAGTCCAACCCCCCTGCCAGAGCAGGGTCACCTAGAGCAGGTCACACAAGGACACATCCAGGTAGGGCTTGAATATCTCCAGAGAGGGAGACTCCACAACCCCCCTGGGCAGCCTCTTCCAGTCTTCTGTCACAGGGAAAAAAATTTTTCCTCCTGTTTCCATGGAACTTCCTATGCCTCAACTTCCACCACTGCCCCTTGTGCTGGCATTGGGCATCACCCAGCAGAGCCTGGCTCCAGCCTCTTGGCACTCCCCCTGCACATCTTTATCAACAGCAATGAGGTCACCTCTCAGGCTCCTCCTCTCCAAGCTCCAGAGCCCTCAGCCTCCCTCCAGCAGCTTTGTGCCTCTCTGCTGGACTCTTTCAAGCAATTCTCTGAGGTCCTTCTTGACCTGGGGGTCCCAGAACTGAACACAACACTCCAGATGCAGCCTCACCAGGGTCTTAAGTTGAAGCCCAACATTCAAAATACCCAGTCTGAATATTTATTTCTACAGTAAGAAACCCCCAAGTATTCAAATTGCACCTGTGTGTATTTTGTCTTAGTTTCTGGGTTGAAGGAGATGTAAACTGCAACAAAATCTTTACCACAGTCTACCCCATAATTTTCAGGGGGAGGTCAGTTTTGGGGGCTATTTATTTTAGGCAAAAATATCTGACTGGAGTTCTGTAGACGTGTACCAAAAGATGGATTGGGAGATGTGATGCACTCTGAACAGGCTTTGTGTTCTTGCCTGCTGCTTTTGTAAATGTATACCTTACTTTCATTGGGTGTTTGGCTTTTTTTTTTTTTTTTTTTTTTTTTAAACCAAACACTTTGGTTGACAGGAAATAGAATAATTTAGAAGTAACAGCGTGGCCAACAGGAGCAGGGAAATCATTCTGCCCTGTGCTCAGCACTGGTGAGACCACACCTTGAGTCCTGTGTCCAGTTCTGGGCTCCTCAATTCAAGAAAGATGTTGAGCTGCTGAAACATGTCCAGAGAAGGGCAACAAGGTTGGGGAGGAGTCTGGAGCACAGCCCTGTGAGGAGAGACTGAGGGAGCTGGGGGTGTTTAGCCTGGAGAAGAGGAGGCTCAGGGGAGACCTCATGGCTGTCTACAACTGCCTGAAGGGAGGTTGCAGCCAGGTGGGGGTTGGTCTCTTCTCCCAGGCACCCAGCACCAGAACAAGAGGACACAGTCTCAAGATGTGCAGGGGAAGTTTAGGCTTGAGCTTAGAAAGAAGTTCTTCATAGACAGAGAGCTTGGCCATGGGAATGTGCTGCCCAGGGAGGGGGTGGGGTCAATATCCCTCGAGGTGTTTAAGAAGGGACTGGATGAGGCACTTAGTGCCATGGTCTGGTTGATTAGATGGTGTTGGCTGATCAGTTGGACTTGATGATGCTGGAGGTCTCTTCCAACCTGGATGATTTTGTGACTCTGCAGAAATGTTTAGATTAGTGATTCTCAAGGGAAAAGAAAAGCCTCTGAAATCAGTAAGTAGGTGAGAAGAATTTAGCTCAGCACATTAGGATGTTAAATTAAGGCCAGGTCTTGCCCTCCCTGAAGTCAGTTAAGCTGTAGTCTTTCATCATCTTATTTTATGACCAAAGAACAGTTTGCCTTTCTTCCTGCTTTAAAAAGTAGATCCTGGAATCGTTATAACTGTAGGGTCACAATGCAAGAAGGTGTTACAATCCCTTTTTTCCAAAGGAAAACTTCCACTTGGATAGTGCTCTGGGTTCTGCCAGGCACCTAGCTATGTACAGCACACCTAAAACAAAACCAGGATGGAGAAGCCTTTGGCAGGGAGTGTGTTAAATGAGGTGATGGTATGGAGGAGGAGAACTGAAGCAACTCCTCTATGTGGGACCCCTACTCATAGTCATTTTGGAGCAACAAGTGCAGGGTGTCTCGAGAGGCTGCTGCACGACCTTCCAAAGCAGTGATCAAGAAGTGTACTCTAAATAACCAAGCTACATCTTTTTTTAAGATTCTTGTTAAATATTCTAGTTGTTTGCAACAAATTAGCTGTAGTGTGTGAAAGCTCCCACCAGGAGAAGAACATTGGGGGCTGTGTGTTTTGTGTAGGGTTTGTTTTTCTTGGGTTCCTTTTATTACGGTTTACTAAAACCCAGACACATTTCTTACACTGATGACTTACCAGAACTTCAATTTACCTCTGAATTTCTATACAAGCAAACCAAAAGAGACAGCAGGGTTCTACTTTTAGAAAATTTTTTAAGCACCATTAAATACCGACTAAAATTACTACACTTTGCAAAAAAAGGAGGAGGAAAAAAACCCAAAACCATAACAAACTCCTACTCTCAACTATTGCTCAGCAGTCAGAATAGTAAACAAATACACTTTAAAATGTGGAAGTGTTCCCAATTAAAAACCCACAATATTTACAGTTAGGAATGGAATCACATTTTCTCTCTCCAGTAAAACAAAGAAACTGGAAGATAGACATACTTAAAAAACCAAAACTCAAACCACCACCTAGCTCAGATAAAGAAGATTCCTACACAACAAGTGGATATATTTTCCACACCTTAATATTTGTGATTCTGAGTGCAAAAGATGAGAAGAAGCTGCAGATTTCTTCTACATGAATCTTGATTCATTTAATGAACCTTGATTATTTTTTTAAATTAATTTTAAAATGCATGAAAATAACACTATGAAAAGGGGAAGGAGGGGAGGGGGATGCCTAGTTTTATAAAGCAGAAATGAAAACTGTGTGCTGTCTTAATTTTCAGCTGAAATTTACAGCCATAGTACATGGCAACAGTATTAAAGCCAGGGGAAAAAAAAAAAAACAAAAAAAAAAACAACAAAGGGAAGGGAGAGGGGGAGGAAGAAAAAAAAAAAAAGGAGAGATACATTTTCCTATTCAATAAAAAGCCATGGAAGTTGCATGGGGTAGAGTCTCTAGGAAATCCACTCTCTCTTTGAAAAAATGTCATTGGTGAGATAGGAGATTGGCACCACAATGAGGAAAATATAGTGAGGGCTGATACGGACTGTCAGCTAGAATTTGGGTTCAGACACTGACTTTTGTCTGCCCGGTGCCTACCTTCCCAAGAAGATGGAAGATGCAAAACTGCAAGTTTCCTCTCTCTGGTTAATGTGGTCTCTATACAAGTGAATAATGCATAAGGAGATGTTCCCTTGATAATGTCACAATTATTCATTGTGCAGCCATAAACTCCAATCTTCACATTAACAGCTAGGTATTATTTTTCTTCTCTGAAATTAAGTGAGTGGCATCGGTGGTCATAAATGAGAGCATTCATCAAAGGCGCAGGGCCATGGCAGAGGATTAAGTGAATGCTGATGAAGTGTCCAGATTCCCATAACTTGGAACGGGCTGCATTCAGCATTCCTTTATTATCCATCTGCCACATAACAAAAAGTCTCCTATATTTAATGCAGGTTTGCCCTGGGCCACGTAATAGGATTAGGAATAATTTCTACCAATTTACAAAAACAAATCACATGGGAAGGCTTAGAATTTGCTAATAATTTCTCCATAGCTGGGAGATCAAAGGGATGGAAGAGTCCGGAGCCAGGCGGTAGTTTGACCCTGGCCAAGCTTTTTTAATGAAAGGGTTAATCTTCTCAGAGGTGACCATAGAGGAGCAAATAGTGTGACCAAAGGCAGATTCAGGCCTCCAAAAATAGGAAGAAAAAATCGTCTGCGAAGTATGACAGCGAGAAAACATTTACAGAATACCAGGACCTTTTGGGGCTGGAGAAATAAAATCAACCAGCAAAGCACAATGAATTGTTCTTCAGCAAAGTGGGACTGGTGGGGAGGGGGAGGAGGAAAGGAGAAAGAGAAAAGGAAGGAGGGAGGAGGGCTGTACTGAGGGAAGCAGCTTGCAGCTGGGGCCAGAAATATTGCTGTTTCTTTATGGATAACAGAAAGGAGGCTGAATGCCTTTGGTCTGGAAACACTCTCACCCTCAGGTGAAAACTGTCTTCTCCAAAGGTGCTTTGTTTGCTTGCTTGCTTTTACCAAATGTTCTGTTCTTTTTTTTCCTCCCCTCCAGAGGAAATGCACTGCAAACACCCCCTGCAAACACACACTGCTTCCCAGGGCAGCCTTTGGTTTGGTAGCACCTCAATGAGTTGCTCAGTGATGTCCTTGGCTTACTGCAACTCATGGTTGGAAATTTTAGCTTCTTTAACAGGCTCCCCAGAGGGGATGTAGAGTCTCCTCTGGAGACTTCCAAGCCCCATCTGCAGGTGTTCCAGTGTGACCTGTGCTGGATTCTCTAGTCCTGCTCAGGCAGAAGGGCTGGACACTGATCTTCAGAGGTCTCTTCCAACTCCTAACATTCTGTGATACCCTGAAGGCAATTCACTGTTCATATCAAATCAGGCAGGCATTTAAGAAAAGAGGGGAAGAAAAACAAACAGGAAAGGAAATGATGGCAGCAGGGTGTGGGGGTGCCTGTGTGTATTTTAAGTTTTATTTTTTATTACAGATTTATATTTTACAGATTTATGTTTTATTACAGAATCACAGAAACATTCAGGTTGGAAAAGACCCTCAGGATCACCAAGTCCAAACCAGAATCCTACTCTACAAGGCTCACCCCTAAACCTCCCCTAAATCTCCAAGCACCACATCCAAACCACCTTTAAAGACATCTAGGCTTGGGGACTCCACCACCTCCCTGGGCAGCACATTCCAATGCCTGACCACTCTTGCTGTCCCTTAGCAATCACTAAACCTGCCTACAAATTGTCACCTTCCTGGACTTCTTTCCCCACTCAGGAAAGTGCAAAGGAAGTGAGTTAACAGCCGTTAGATGAAGGTGAGATTGATTTTACTGCTGCATTGGAAGTGGTTTTAACGACATATGAAAGTGTGACACCATGGAATGGCAGCCTTCTCAATTTCATACAAACCATGTGAACATCCTCAGTTTTGGTCCCTGACCTGCTGTAATGACTTTGAAAGGTTTTCTTCACCCATCAAGGAGCAGGTGGAATAACCTGATTACAAGTAAACTAGTGAATCATTCATTAGAGCTGCACAAATGTCCATGCAGACATCTGAGTCTACACCAAGATATTCTTCCTTGTCTTTTCTTGGAAGAGAATTTAAGGCCAAAACTTTGTACTTCAGCCTCAAGACTAACTCCATAGGAACTTGCATGTTCCACCACACTCTTTCATCACATAAGAAAGAAGTAGTGATGACAGGGAGATAACAACAATTATTCCAGGGAAAGAATTAAACATTTCCAGCAGAGAATCTATGTTTGAACATGGGGGCTGACAAGTAGGCAGCACACAACAGAAAACACCCTGAAAGCTGAGGAGCTTAGAAAAGAGCCAGGTTGATATCTCTGAGGAATCATAGAATGGCCTAGACTGGAAAAGACCTTAGAGATCACCTAATCCAACCTTCCCACCATGAGAAGGGATGCCTCTCAACCAGCCCAGGTTACTCAAGACCCCATCCAACCTGGGCTTGAACATCTCCAGGGAGAAAGCATCCCCAACCTCTCTGGACAATGCATTCCAGAGTCTTGCCACCATCGTAGGGAAGAACTTCTTCCTCAGATTCAATCTAAATCTATTGTCCTTCAATATTGGTGGAAACTCTTGCAAAAAATCCTTCTGCAGCCTTCCTATAGGAAAGAAACATTCCGTACTCTGTGGCTTCCACCTTCCACACACATAGTCCTGACAAGATGGCTAGACATGGAGGAAGCACATTCAGGTATTATTAGAGAGCCCAGCACTTTCCAGTCCTGTGCCACATGGAGATTTCCAAGAAGGATGCCAACGAGTACCTAAACCTGGTATGTGTGCCACAAAAAAGGAGCAGTTATTTGGCAGTGAAAATTGGTTGAAGGCCATCAGATTTCTTTCACACAACTTACCTGGAAGTCAACAGCTGTAGTTACTTGGTGTTGCTACCAGTGTAGACTGAACTTAAATGTGCTGTAGAAATAAAAGACCTTTTCCCCCCTTTCATACACAGAAGTGCAACTCAGTCTTCTGCTACAAAATTGGGGTTTGAGACCAATGTGTGGAGCTGAAGTGTCTTGTAAATAACCTTCAGGCAGGGCTTGAGGTTAATGTTTTGTGCACTACAGTTTCAAGCTGAGATGGTGGTCATAAGAAACAACAACAAAACCCCCAGCAACCTCTACCATCCATCACAGGTCAGGAACAGCAAATGTTCACCAATCCCTGGTTCTTTAGGGACAACACAGGTCTATAGAATCATAGAACTGTCAGGGCTGGAAGGGACCTCAAGGATCATCTGGTTCCAACCGCCTGCCACGGGCAGGGACACCTCACACTACAGCAGGTTGCTCAGAGCCCCAGCCTGATCTAGTGTGCAGATTTCTGTGTGCATCACAGAAGTAAACGTTTTAAGAACTAGCACACAGCTTTGGGGGTATTTAGTTCACCTTTGAACTAAAGCCTCTAGCAGCTAAGAAAATTTTAGGCCACTGGCTTACTGAAAAGCAATAGTTCTCCCCCTGAGTCTCCTCTGGAAAGTATAAACTGGGTCCTCTTCACTGAGTGTCCTTTGCTGGCTGAGTTTTTAGCTACCTAAATGAGAACAGTTGGGTTAACTACCAAAATTTGGGCTGTGTAAAAGGACTCAGATTTTAGAGCATTAATGCAAATGCCATCAGAAGGAGAGACAGCCACACCTTGCCCCACTTTAGTTTGCCAATGAGATGTTTTGATAGTGCCTGGTAAAAGGCACAAAGGTAAGAATGTCCAAATTCTAATCCACAAACATCTTACCTGGCACTGTTCCAGGAATTTGGGCCACAAATGGACTTCTACTATGGTGTTATAAAAACAACAAAGCAACTGAAAACTTAAATTCATCTTAATTTACCTCATCTTGTATTACATTCCTATTTTAATTATCTTCCTGGAGTCTCTGATTCTATTCTTCTGGGAGTCCTCTCCCTGGAGTCTCTGATTCTATTCTTCTGGGAGTCCTCTCCCTGGAGTCTCTGATTCTATTCTTCTGGGAGTCCTCTCTCTGGAGTCTCTGATTCTATTCTTCTGGGAGTCCTCTCTCTGGAGTCTCTGATTCTATTCTTCTGGGAGTCCTCTCTCTGGAGTCTCTGATTCTATTCTTCTGGGAGTCCTCTCTCTGGAGTCTCTGATTCTAATCTTCTGGGAGTCCTCTCTCAGGAGTCTCTGATTCTATTCTTCTGGGAGTCCTCTCTCTGGAGTCTCTGATTCTATTCTTCTGGGAGTCCTCTCTCTGGAGTCTCTGATTCTATTCTTCTGGGAGTCCTCTCTCTGGAGTCTCTGATTCTATTCTTCTGGGAGTCCTCTCTCTGGAGTCTCTGATTCTATTCTTCTGGGAGTCCTCTCTCAGGAGTCTCTGATTCTATTCTTCTGGGAGTCCTCTCTCAGGAGTCTCTGATTCTATTCTTCTGGGAGTCCTCTCTCAGGAGTCTCTGATTCTATTCTTCTGGGAGTCCTCTCTCAGGAGTCTCTGATTCTATTCTTCTGGGAGTCCTCTCTCTGGAGTCTCTGATTCTATTCTTCTGGGAGTCCTCTCTCTGGAGTCTCTGATTCTATTCTTCTGGGAGTCCTCTCTCTGGAGTCTCTGATTCTATTCTTCTGGGAGTCCTCTCTCTGGAGTCTCTGATTCTATTCTTCTGGGAGTCCTCTCTCTGGAGTCTCTGATTCTATTCTTCTGGGAGTCCTCTCTCTGGAGTCTCTGATTCTATTCTTCTGGGAGTCCTCTCTCTGGAGTCTCTGATTCTATTCTTCTGGGAGTCCTCTCTCTGGAGTCTCTGATTCTATTCTTCTGGGAGTCCTCTCTCTGGAGTCTCTGATTCTATTCTTCTGGGAGTCCTCTCTCTGGAGTCTCTGATTCTATTCTTCTGGGAGTCCTCTCTCTGGAGTCTCTGATTCTATTCTTCTGGGAGTCCTCTCTCTGGAGTCTCTGATTCTATTCTTCTGGGAGTCCTCTCTCTGGAGTCTCTGATTCTATTCTTCTGGGAGTCCTCTCTCTGGAGTCTCTGATTCTATTCTTCTGGGAGTCCTCTCTCTGGAGTCTCTGATTCTATTCTTCTGGGAGTCCTCTCTCTGGAGTCTCTGATTCTATTCTTCTGGGAGTCCTCTCTCTGGAGTCTCTGATTCTATTCTTCTGGGAGTCCTCTCTCTGGAGTCTCTGATTCTATTCTTCTGGGAGTCCTCTCTCTGGAGTCTCTGATTCTATTCTTCTGGGAGTCCTCTCTCTGGAGTCTCTGATTCTATTCTTCTGGGAGTCCTCTCTCTGGAGTCTCTGATTCTATTCTTCTGGGAGTCCTCTCTCTGGAGTCTCTGATTCTATTCTTCTGGGAGTCCTCTCTCTGGAGTCTCTGATTCTATTCTTCTGGGAGTCCTCTCTCTGGAGTCTCTGATTCTATTCTTCTGGGAGTCCTCTCTCTGGAGTCTCTGATTCTATTCTTCTGGGAGTCCTCTCTCTGGAGTCTCTGATTCTATTCTTCTGGGAGTCCTCTCTCTGGAGTCTCTGATTCTATTCTTCTGGGAGTCCTCTCTCTGGAGTCTCTGATTCTATTCTTCTGGGAGTCCTCTCTCTGGAGTCTCTGATTCTATTCTTCTGGGAGTCCTCTCTCTGGAGTCTCTGATTCTATTCTTCTGGGAGTCCTCTCTCTGGAGTCTCTGATTCTATTCTTCTGGGAGTCCTCTCTCTGGAGTCTCTGATTCTATTCTTCTGGGAGTCCTCTCTCTGGAGTCTCTGATTCTATTCTTCTGGGAGTCCTCTCTCTGGAGTCTCTGATTCTATTCTTCTGGGAGTCCTCTCTCTGGAGTCTCTGATTCTATTCTTCTGGGAGTCCTCTCTCTGGAGTCTCTGATTCTATTCTTCTGGGAGTCCTCTCTCTGGAGTCTCTGATTCTATTCTTCTGGGAGTCCTCTCTCTGGAGTCTCTGATTCTATTCTTCTGGGAGTCCTCTCTCTGGAGTCTCTGATTCTATTCTTCTGGGAGTCCTCTCTCTGGAGTCTCTGATTCTATTCTTCTGGGAGTCCTCTCTCTGGAGTCTCTGATTCTATTCTTCTGGGAGTCCTCTCTCTGGAGTCTCTGATTCTATTCTTCTGGGAGTCCTCTCTCTGGAGTCTCTGATTCTATTCTTCTGGGAGTCCTCTCTCTGGAGTCTCTGATTCTATTCTTCTGGGAGTCCTCTCTCTGGAGTCTCTGATTCTATTCTTCTGGGAGTCCTCTCTCTGGAGTCTCTGATTCTATTCTTCTGGGAGTCCTCTCTCTGGAGTCTCTGATTCTATTCTTCTGGGAGTCCTCTCTCTGGAGTCTCTGATTCTATTCTTCTGGGAGTCCTCTCTCTGGAGTCTCTGATTCTATTCTTCTGGGAGTCCTCTCTCTGGAGTCTCTGATTCTATTCTTCTGGGAGTCCTCTCTCTGGAGTCTCTGATTCTATTCTTCTGGGAGTCCTCTCTCTGGAGTCTCTGATTCTATTCTTCTGGGAGTCCTCTCTCTGGAGTCTCTGATTCTATTCTTCTGGGAGTCCTCTCTCTGGAGTCTCTGATTCTATTCTTCTGGGAGTCCTCTCTCTGGAGTCTCTGATTCTATTCTTCTGGGAGTCCTCTCTCTGGAGTCTCTGATTCTATTCTTCTGGGAGTCCTCTCTCTGGAGTCTCTGATTCTATTCTTCTGGGAGTCCTCTCTCTGGAGTCTCTGATTCTATTCTTCTGGGAGTCCTCTCTCAGGAGTCTCTGATTCTATTCTTCTAGGAGTCCTCTCTCTGGAGTCTCTGATTCTATTCTTCTAGGAGTCCTCTCTCTTGAGTCTCTGATTCTATTCTTCTCTCAATTCTCTGATTCTGTTCTTCTAGGATTCTTCTCTTTTAATTGTATGATTTAATCTCCTCTCATACTTATATTATTTTCTTGCATTTTCATCTTATAGGAAATAGGCAGAAGACAAACTTGGACCTGACCCACTTTTCAGCCCTCTATTACTTTGACAGCCATTGTACCAAAGAATCACATTTTTAATACCAAGTAGCTCAAACCACCCTGTTGGGACTCACCACCAGATGTTTCCCTGACCTCAAGAGTGTTCAGAGTTCTGGATTCTAGCCTTTTCCCAACTGCATCTGGAAACTAGTTTTGCCTTTCACCGTCTTAAGTAGCTGCTCATTTGCTGGTCACCAAGATTGACCTTTTAGTGTCAGAGTGCCACTCAGTGGAATAAAGAATGAGATGCCTTTGTAGGAAATCATACTGTGTTTACAAGCAGCTTCTTGACCTTAGCCAAATAAGCTGGGGAGCAGCAGAGAGCAAACTATTGTGTGAACTCCACCGTCCTTCATGCAAGACCTTCGAGGCCTCAAGCAGGAGGTCACACCTCTGCCCTATGTTAAGGGACAGAGAAACACAGAATTGTCAGGGTTGGAAGGGACCTCAAGGATCATCCAGCTCCAACTCCCATGCCTTGGGCAGGGACACCTCACACTACAGCAGGTTGCTCACAGCCACATCCAGCCTGGCCTTAAACACCTCCAGGGATGAGGCTTCCACCACCTCCCTGGGCAACCTGTGCCAGTCTCTCACCACCCTCATGGGGAAGAATTTCTTCCTAACATCCAATCTGAGTCCACCCTTTCCTAGTTTTTTCTCCATTCCCTCCAGTCCTGTCACTCCCTGACACCCTAAAAAGTCCCTCCCCAGCTTTCTTGGAGCCCCCTTCAGATACTGGAAGGCCACAAGAAGGTCTCTTGGAGCCTTCTCTTCTCCAGACTGCACAACCCCAACTCTCTCAGTCTGTCATCATAGGAGAGGAGCTCCAGCCCTCTGATCATCCTCATGGCCCTTCTCTGGACACCTTCCAGCAGCTCCAGATCTTTCCTATGCTAGGGGTTCCAGAACTGGACACAGTGCTCCAGGTGGGGTCTCACCAGAGTAGAGGGGGAGAATCACCTCCCTTGACCTGCTGGCTATGCTTCTCTTGCTGCAGCCCAGGATGTGATTGGCTGTCCAGGCTGCAAGGCACACTGGTAGTGATTTTCATGCATGTTCAGAAGCACTTGATGCCTTTGTTACAGCCAGGAATCTATCCTGCCCTGCTATGCAGGCTCAGCAAACCAAAGGGAGCAAACCACATTCCAATCAGAAGTTTGAGCAGTGTCGTTGGGTGAGATAAATTGACTGAAAGCTTTGGGGCTGTTCAGTCTGGAGAAGAGAAGGCTTCAAAGAGACCTTTTTGTGGCCTTCCAGTATCTGAAGGGGGCTACAAGAAAGCTGGGGAGGAACTTTTTAAGATGTCAGGGAGTGATAGGACTGGGGGAATGGAGCAAAACTAGAAATGGGTAGATTCAGATTGGATGTTAGGAAGAAATTCTTCCCCATGAGGGTGGTGAGAGACTGGCACAGGTTGCCCAGGGAGGTGGTGGAAGCCTCATCCCTGGAGGTGTTTAAGGCCAGGCTGGATGTGGCTGTGAGCAACCTGCTGTAGTGTGAGGTGTCCCTGCCCATGGCAGGGGGTTGGAACCGGGTGATCCTTGAGGTCCCTTCCAACCCTAACAATTCTGTGATTCTAAATTCCTCCCCATTTGATTTATCCTGAAGGATGTCCTGAAAGCACAGGCAAAGTTGAGGAAGCCCTCTTATGCAATGAGAAGAAGTTTGTTATCTTCCTTCTCCTGAGTTCACATGCCACCTGGTAATGCTTTCTTCTTACTCCTCTGGTTTGACAAGTGGCTTTATCAGCATTTCTCATTAGCTGCTTTGAGGGAGGGCAAAAGAGTCCCAAGCAGTATGTGGGAACTAATGGTTTGGTTAGTCAGAGGAGAATACTGTGTTGTCATTGCATGTTGGGAATGAACATGAGGAACAATGCCATCTTTCTCACTACAGTTTGCTTGCACAGCTAAGTGAACTGCAGAAAGGAATACCAAGGAAATGCCCTTCACAGCATCACAGGACATCAGGGCTTGGAAGGGGCCTCCAGAGATCATCAAGTGCAACCCCCCGGCCATTTTTGGCAAGGGAACAGGATTCCCCTTCCCCTGGTGTCAGCACAGCAGGGCTTTTATGGAGTCACTAACTTCACAATCATATCAGAAAGCAATGAAATTTATATCACAGAATCAATCAGGTTGGAAAAGACCGTTGAGATCATCAAGTGCAACCACTTACCCTACCCTGCAAAGGTCACACAGAAGCACAGGACATTGGGGGTTGGAAGGGAACTCAAAAGATCATCTAGTCCAGCCCCCCCTGCCACAGCAGGATCAGCCCTAAAACATATCCCCAAGCACCACATCTAAACAATTTTTAAGCACATTCATGGTTGGTGACTCCACCACCTCCCTGGGCAGCACATTCCAATCCCTGACTACTCTTGATGGGAAAAAATATTTCCTAATCACCAATCTAAACCTCCCCAGTGGCAGCTTGAGGCCATTCCCTCTTGTTCTATCACTAATGACCTGTGAGAAGAGACCAGCAGCAGCCTCTCCACAACCTCCTTTCAGGTAGTTGCAGAGAGCAATGAGGTCCCCTCTCAGCCTCCCCTTTTCCAAACTAACCATCCCCAGCTCTTTCAGTTGCTCTTCATCAGGTTTATCCTCCAGAACATGGCAGTGTGCAGCTTACTGCTTGCAATTCCATTTTCACACAATCACAGAATCACTGAGGCTGCAAAAGACGATGGAGTCCGTCTGTAACCCAGCTGCCATGGCCACTAAACCACATCCTGAAGCATCACATCTGCAGCTTCTTGAACACCTCCAGGGATGGTGACTCCACCACCTCCCTGGACAGCCTCTTCCAACCCCTCACCACTCTCTCATTGAAGAATTTTTTCCTTATGTCCAACCTAAACCTCCCCTGACACAACTTCAACCCATTCCTCTCATCCTATCACTGCTCACTTGGGAGAAGAGGCCAACAGGTGCTGAAAAAAGTTTTTCCAGTTAGCAATAGTTCATGTTTTCATCATGTCCAGTTTTGAATCTTCAGTTTAATTTACCCCAAATCAGTGCATTTTAAACTGTTCCAAGAAAAATAACAAAAAAAAAAAAAAAAAGGAGGTATCCAAAGCACTGCTTTGTAACATCTTGGCTTGTAGTAGTTAGACTATAAAGAGCTATGAAAGAGAAGCTTTTCTCTGCTGGAGAAGTTCTACAGAGGAGCAATCACTTCCTAATGGTGGTGTGAGTTTTACTGCTCCTATTTAGCCATGACATTTCCCATTCTGCACAAAGTGGAGACCCATCCACACCTCATAAATATGCTGCAATATAAACCTTCATTAACTGCACAGACTGCAGCCCTGCAGTGCTTCACTGCACAAATCCCTGCCCTCTGGTCATCTGAGTGAGAAGGCTGAGAGCTGCAAAAAGCAAAGTCTGGTAGAAAAATACAAGCAATGCATAAACTGCTGCCTTTCCAGGAACTCTGAGTCATCTCCTGTAAGCTAAAGTAGCCAGTCAGCATGCCTTAAGTGAATATGGGTAGCTCCAACCTGAGTCCGGTTGCCATTTACTGCTTAATGGAACAACTGTAATTTATGCACAGGGAATCATGGAATCATCACAGAAACATTCAGGTTGGAAAAGACCCTCAGGATAACCCAGTCCAACCCACAACCCTACTCTACAAGGCTCAGCCTTAAACCATAGCCCAAAGAACCACATCCAAACCACCTTTAAACACACCCAGGCTGGGGGACTCAACCACCTCTCTGGGCATAGGATCAGAGGATGTCAGGGGTTGAAAGGGACCTCTGAGATCATTGAGTCCAATCCCCCTGCCAGAGCAGGACCAGAGAATCCAGCACAGGTCACACAGGAACACATCCAGATGGGGCTGGAAAGGCTCCAGAGAAGGAGACTCCACAACCTCTCTGGGCAGCCTGTTCCAGTGCTCTGGGAACCTCACAGTCAAGAAGTTCCTCCTCCTGTTGAGGTGGAACCTCCTGTGCTGCAGTTTCTCTCCACTGCCCCTTGTCCTATCCCAGGGCGCAACTGAGCAGAGCCTGTCCCCTCCCTCTTGACCCCCAGCCCTCAGATATTTATAGACATTTATATTTATAGACATTTATTAAATCCCCTCTCAGTCTTCTCTTCTCCTGGGCAGCCATCATAGAACAGCTTAGGTTGGAAAGGACCTTAGAGATCATCTGCATGCAAGCTTCTAGTTGTTTGAGTCACCTACAGCCACTCTAAACTCTGCACTGTGTTGGGGTGTTTTTGTCCAGAGCTTCCAGTTACTGGAATATGGGGAAGAGCAATGCAGGTTGGATTTCCATTCTTGAAGCTGGTTCCAAGAGAGGCTCACTGGTTTTATGCTTGTGTGGCTGTGACACTTCTAGTGGCAAGCTGTCCCTGGTTTGACACAGAATAACCCACACAGTATCACACCTGCTCTAATAAACCCTTGCAAACTAAGTTGCATTTGCAATTCTAACACTGTCTGCAAGGCAATCACACTCCTGTTAATTAAGAGTTAATGATACTGAAAGCCTTTAAAGGGCTGATTACACTTAGGTTGGCTTTTAAAGCTGCTGAAATGCCTGAGGAGCATCATCCTCACTCATCAGTGAGCTCCCTGCTTTTGCAGCAATTTTTGGCTGGTGTGTGTGGGTGCACAGATCAAACCCCCACTCTTATACCAGAAAAGAAAGCACTAAAACACATCAGTGAAGGCACAAGCACAGAATATCACAGCAGCAGTGACACTGCTTCCCCTTTTATACCAAACTTACACTGAGAATTTATGTTGACTACACTGAAGTTCTCCCCAGTTGCACCCCAAAAGTAATACAATGATCTAGAACCACAGAGATGATGCAAATTAGAGGGGAAAAAAATAATATGGAGAAAAAATAAGTCCAAATTGAAGACAACATTAGATCCTGCATTTTTACCTCTCCCTAGTGTCAGGTGCTAGAACTAAAAGACATGACCTGAAACTGTGCCAGGGGAGGTTTAGTTTGGATACCAAGAAAAATTCATTTGCTGAAAGGGTGGTCAGGCACTGGAATAGGCTGCCCAGGGAGGTGGTGGAGTCACCATCACTGGAGGTGTTCAAGAAATGTGTGGACCTGGCACCTGGGAACATGGCTTAGTGGCCATGGTGGTCTTAAGCTGATGGTTGAAGGCAGTGGTCTTGGAGGTATTTCCCCAACCAAAACAGTTCTGTGATGTGATATCATAATGTACATATGGCCATGGTCTTAGGCTGAAGGTTGGGCTTGATGATCTGGGAGGTCTTTTCCAACTGAAACACTTCTAGGAGTGGTCTGAGTATGGCTGCTCATCTATTTTATTATTTTTTTGATAGTTAGTTACTGAGATCCTCTCCTAGCTGGCAGCTGCACTGCAGCTTTTGCACAGGCTCTGAGACCTTTGTGGTATTTCAGCCATTCTAGCAAATTCCCATTTTCAATAATAAATAATGTACCCCTATAAAGTCACCTGAACACCCTGGGAGAATTATAGCCTTTATTATGTACAATTTGGGGGTATATTAATCCTTACATTGAAAGATTTTTTTACTGACCTGTCGGGAAGTTAGATAAATTATCAGAAACAGCAAAGGAAAATTACAGTAAATGTCCTTTAGTAGAACCACTGAAATGCCCTCTGCAAAATATGGGATTGTTTAGTTAGAGTAAGAGAATCCAGGGACAGGCAAGATCATTTTTTGTGGCATAGCTCTGAGGCTGATTACTTGAGTCAAGTGACCAATCTGGGAACTGTGAACCTCTGGACAGTCATTTGCTGGCTATTACTAGTGGCTGTTTTAACCTGCTCACCTATTAATCTCCCCTGTATTCTCACTTGATGGATGGAACCTTCCTTCTGAGTAACATTTGGTACCTTTGCTCATTCAAAACAAGGCCTTCTGCCTAGATGTGTCTGAACACATAAGAAACAGCCACAGAAATAAAAGGGGAAGAGGAGAGGAAGCTTAACACAAACATTGCAATATAACTGAAATTACATATTTTTTTTTTTAAACCTAAATTACTTTTTTTGTGTGTGTGTGAACTTGTTTAAAAGGGTCAGAAATGTGTTTGAGCTGTACAAGATTAACCTTTACTTGTTGGAGGGGGAAAATGCAGACTTCAACAGCAATCCTCTGCAGTGGTTGCACTTGCTAAAAGTTTAAAACAGTAATTTTTTTTCCCCAAGAAAGGTCATCTTGAGCTAAAATGTCAAATAAATTATTTAGATTACTGAATTAGAAAAGTGAGAATCTGACAGGCTGAATTTTTTATGCACATTAGCCACAGCCAGGGTCTCTATATGCCCTTTCTATTAAGTGCACCCCCTCTTCCCTTATTAAAAGTATCTCCATTTATTCCAATATATTCTCCTTACAGATCTATCTTAGCATCTAAATAGCTGCTCCAATTTGCTTCTTACTCATACAAAACAGGAAGCACTTTGACTCTTGCGTTCCTTTTGTTCCAGTATAAAAAGTGATGTAAGAAACAATCTCACCCCTAGTTTGTAGTAGAAATTAAGTGACCAAAAAAATTCATCTTTAAAGCCTTCTTGTAGCTATTAAATCCTAAACTCTAGCAGAGGAAAGGCTTTAAGGAGAAGGAATATTTTGAGGGATGGAAAAATAAAAGGATTGCAATGGAAAGGGAAGAACTTTTAAGGAGGTGCTACTCTCACAGTAACATCCTAGAGTTTTTCGAGGGTAAAACCCAGCTAGGAGTAGCTACCAGGAAACTGAAGCAAGCCATCTTCAGATGTAGCTGCTGAGACCCAGGGTTTAACCCACAGCACTTCCTATTCCTCCTCACATTCATAACTGCTACAGGTAATGATTTGAGGCAGCACAAGAGCCTCTAGCCAAACATGATGCCTCATGAGACACTCAAATGACAACAGCAGCTAAACTACCCACTTCATTTTCCAGAACCAGTATTTACTCACCACTGGAAGGGTCATTCCACAAAACAATTCCACACTGTTAACAAGCCTTTCCTAGCTGGATTCCTACTGCAATACTTTTGTCCCCTCCTCACAAACCACATACACTACAAAGCAAATGAAGCTCTCAGCTCCAGCAGCCAGTCCAAATGCTACAGTGCAGGGCATGGCAAAAGGGGAGATAATTTTGACTTACCAGCAGACAGTCCAGCAGATCAGGTGCTTGCCCTCATCCCTCACTTTGCTACCACTCCTCAGGAGGTACAGTGTCAGAGCAGGCTTCCTCACAAGACTTACAGTACATGCAGGTGAGGTAGATAACTGTGTGTAAATGTAGAGGGGGTGCAGCTGATGGGAAACAACGAGGCAATGGGCCACAGCTGCGATCTATCAAGAGCTCTCCTCTCACTCCTTCCTAGGACCCAGGCTCCCTGCAGAGGAAAGAACATTAGCAAAGCACAGGTGTGCAGCCTTGGAAGAACTGAAAGAACAACGTTCACAGATTCACAGATTGCATGGGGTTGGAAGGGACCTCAAAGGTCATCTTGTCCAACCCCCCTGCAGCCAGCAGGAATGCCTCCAACTAGATCAGGCTGCCCAAGGCCATATGGAGTCTGATCTTGAATGTCTTCAGGGACAGGGCCTCAACCACATCCCTGGGGAACCTGTTCCAGTATTTTACCACTCTCATTGTAAAGAACTTCCTCCTTATGTCCAACCTTAGTAAACCTTGCTCCAGTTTCAAACCATGGCCTCTCATCCTATCACTGCAGCCCTTCTAAAGAGTCCTTCCCCAGCCTTTCTGTAGGTCCCCTTCAGATATTGAAATGTAGCTCTAAGGTCTCCCCTGAGCTTTCTCTTCTCCAGGCTGAACAGCCCCAAGTCTTTCAGCCTGTCTTCATAGGAGAGGTGCTCCAGCTCTCTGATCATCTTGGTGGCCCTCACACTCGTGTACATCACAACTGCAGGTACTATACCTGTGTGTGTGTGTGTCAGTTTGTTGTGTATCACGGTTCCACAGTACATTAGAGGTTGGAAGGGAGCTCCAGAGATCATCCAGTCCAAGTTCCTGCCAGAGCAGCAGCACCCAGGGGAGTCTGCACAGGAATGCAGCCAGGTGGCTTTGGAAAATCTCCAGAGAAGGAGACTCCACAACCTCTCTGGGCAGCCTGCTCCAGGGCTCCAACACCCTCACTGCAAAGAAGTTTCTCCTAATGTTGAGCTGAAACCTTCTATGTTCAAGTTTGAACCTGTTGTTCCTTGGCTTATTACTGTGCACCCCCCAAAAGAGCCTGGCCCCCTCCCCTTGGCCCCCACCCCTCAGCTATTGAGAGACATTGATCAGATCCCCTCTCAGCCTTCTCTTCTCCAGACTAAACAGCCCCAGGGCTCTCAGGCTCTCTTCACAGGGGAGATGCTCAAGTCCCCTAAGCATCCTCCTGGCTCTCCCTTGGACTCTCTCCAGCAGGTCTCTGTCTCTCTTGAACTGGGGAGCCCCAAACTGGACACAGGATTGCAGCTGTGGTCTCAGCAGGGCAGAGCAGAGGGGCAGCAGAACCTCCCCAGCCCTGCTGGCCACACTTTTCTTGCTGCCCCCCAGGATCCCATTGGCTCTCTTGGCCACCAGGGCACTTTGCTGTCCCAAGCAATTGCACCTACTCCAATCCCCTCATGCACTTACTTCTTACATGCTTTGTTTTTCTTTCCAACACCTGAGATTTCCATGTTCGCAGGTGTGCAGGGCAAACTTCCTGTCACCCTAACCTGAGGCTGACCTGTTATAACTTTCTATCTTGCAGAGGCACTCAAATTATTTGCTCATTTGTGCATCACTGAGAAGAGGGATTTAGTGAAGGAGACAACCACAGACCTCACTCCTGGGTGATTCCTTCTCTGACAGGGTAAGTCCTGCAGAAGAAGTGTGCTAATAGAGTGTGACAAGTGGCAGGATAGAGCCTAAGTTCAATTTGTGAATTAATAATCAGGAAAAAAAGTTCTTTAGGTGGTAGAGCAAGCAGGAAAATGGAATTTTGCAAATATGAGCTAGGCCAGTAAATCCCAGAATGGCTTAGGGTGGAAAGCATCTAAGAGATCATCTACTCTAACCTCTCAGCTAGACTCAGCTGCTCAAGGTCTCATCCAGCCTGGCCTTGAACATCCCCAGGGAGGAGGCAGCCACAGCCTCCCTGGGCAGCCTATTCCAGAGTCCAACACCCTCTTACTGAAGAACTTCTTCCTAAGATACAGGCTAAACCTACTCTCCTTCATCTTCAAACCATTCCCCCTTGTCCTGTCCTTAGACACCCTGATGAAAAGTCCCTCTGCAGCCTCCCTGCAGGACCCCTTCAGCTACTGGAAGGCAGTCCCCCCAGAGTCTTCTCTTCTCCAGGCTGAACACCCCAAGCTCCCTCAGCCTGTCCTCACAGCAGAAGTGTTGTAGCCCTCAGATCATCTTTGTGGCCTCCTCTGGATTCTCTCCAGCAGCTCTGTGTCCTTATTATGGGGACACCAGAAGAGTTTCACAGGCAGCCTGGACACATTTTGACATGGGAGCTTTTGGTCATCTTTGCTGTGTGACCATGACCATTGGTGTAATGAAAATGCAGATATTTTTACACTGGTCTTTTTCTTTCTTTCTTCTCATTAATAATATGGTTATGGACAGACTGAGAGAGTTGGGGCTGTTCAGTCTGGAGAAAAGAAGGCTTTGAGGTGACCTTCTTGTGGCCTTCCAGTATCTGAAGGGGGCTCCAAGAAAGCTGGGGAGGGACTTTTTAGGGTGTCAGGGAGTGATAAGACTGGGGGGAATGGAATAAAGCTGGAAGTGGGGAGATTCAGGCTGGATGTGAGGAAGAAGTTCTTCCCCATGAGAGTGGTGAGAGCCTGGAATGGGTTGTGCAGGGAGGTGGTTGAGGCCCCATCCCTGGAGGTGTTTGCAGCCAGGCTGGATGAGGCTCTGGCCAGGCTGATGTAGTGTGAGGTGTCCCTGCCCATGGCAGGGGGGTTGGAACTGGATGATCCTTGTGGTGCCTCCCAACCCTGACTGATTCCATGATTCTATGATTCTATGCTCTGCTCTACTTTATTTGAGAATATTTCTTCCCCTTCTACTTTCAGTGATCTGATAGAGTGCATCCAGAGGAGGGCCATGAAAATGTTCAGGAGGCTGGAACACTTCTGCTAGGAGGACAGGCTGAGGAAACCTCAGATTCAGCCTGGAGAAGAGAAGGCTCCAGGCAGACCTAAGAGCAGCCTGCCAGGACCTGAAGGGGCTACAAGAAGGCTGCAGAGGGACTGTTTGCAAAGGCCTGCAGGGACAGGATGAGGGACAATGGCTTCAAACTAGAGCAGAGCAGGTTTAGATGGGATATCAGGGAGAAGTTCTTTACCATGAGGGTGGTGGATCACTGCAACAGGTTGCCCAGGAAGGTGGTTAGGGCCCCATCCCTGGAGATATTCAAGGTGAGGCTCAAGGAGGCTCTGGGCAACCTGATCTAGTGAAGCATATCCCTGCTGACTGCAGGGGGGCTGGACTGAGTGACCTCTGGAAGTCCCTTCCAACCTAAGCCATTCCATGATTCTATGATCTATGTAGGTTTGGTTTTATTTTTTACAGGAATGTTGTTGGACTAAACTGATTCTACAGATTTTAAGAGCTCATACTTATGACCAAATTATACTTAGCCCTGCATTACAGTGCAGTGTAATACTGGCCAAGCAAGGCACTAGTTCAGAAGGGTTTTTTTTGTCCAAAATATGTCTCAATCTCATTTATGTGGCAAGGCTGTTTCCAAAGAGACTGCCTAGATCAAACTGCCACCTGGTTGATTGACTCTTCCCAAGGTGGTCATTTTTGCTCCAAGGGAAAATCTGCCTAAGAGAACTGCCTGGCTAGATTGCTGTTTTATTTTGCTCTAGCAATTTAAATTGAACAAGTACCCAAGTTCTGTGCACCAGCCCTCTAAATTCCTTTTCAAATTAACACTGAAAGGAAAATCCATCCATCCATGTATATGTAAATACACAAAGCCAGCTGCCTCTGACATTATCCACAAGTTTCTGTGTGGATCACCTGAGAACTGAGAAACTGAACTTTTAATATTACCAGTCTTGCCTGGTATTTCTGAAACAGGTGAGAGGAAGCAGCACCCTTCAGGGAAAAAAAAATAAAACATAAAATTAAAAGAAAAAGAAAAAGAAAAAGGAAATGAAAAAGAAAAAGAAAAAGAAAAAGAAAAAGAAAAAGAAAAAGAAAAAGAAAAAGAAAAAAAGAAAAAGAAAAAGAAAAAAGAAAAAGAAAAAGAAAAAGAAAAAGAAAAAGAAAAAGAAAAAGAAAAAGAAAAAGAAAAAGAAAAAGAAAAAGAAAAAGAAAAAGAAAAAGAAAAAGAAAAAGAAAAAGAAAAAGAAAGAAATAGCATTTCCCAGTTGGAACCCAGGCAGATGTCATGGAGAGCAGATGGTTTTAAAACTCACATCTAAGACAGCAGCTGCCTGGCTGTGTTGTATGTAAAAGGAACCACCCTTGACTGGAATATTGGATGAAATGCTTTCATAAAAGGACAACTTGAACTACAAAAACAACATAAAGACTGGATGGATGTGAAATCAGATCTTGCTCCTATCACATCTCTACCAAATGTCAAAAGGAAAGACTATTTGTGTCAAAATTTGCAGAAAGAGGAGAGATGTTATTTGCTCTGCATAGTTTTAGGTGCTAAGTCCAGATGGCTCTGGTATGTCAGCTTAATTCATGATATTCTGGGAATGTTTAAAAAAAAATATAGGAGTATTAAGGAGAAAGTCCTTACTGAAGCCTTTTTCAGCCATACAAAGAAGGGGAAGACAAATGCCCATGGCAGGGGTTTGAAACTAGATGATCCTTGAGGTCCCTTCCAACCCTGACAATTCTATGATTCTATGAATATAGAGACTTGAGGGATTGAGGCTCATATTTCTCCTTTTTCTTGGAGATATTTCTTGTGAAAATCCTTCCTGGGGCAGAACAATCCCATCCTACAGTGTAGGCTGTGGACTGACTGGCAAGGCAGCAAGTCTGCAGTCTGAGAGCTCCAGTGGACAACAACCTGCTCATGAGAGAGGGTCATGCTGTGGAGGTGGTAACACTGGACACTAACAGCTTTTTACTAGCGAGAATGTAGTCAGAGAGCCAAAGGAAAGGATAGTTCCCTTCTGCCTGGCACCCATGAGGCTGCATCTGGAGTGTCTTGCTTTGTTCCCTTGAGAGTATCCAGCAGAAAGCCAAATTGGGCATGGGACTGGAGTACACAGAAATATAGAATAGTTTGGCTTGGAAGGGACCTCCAAAGGTCATCCAGTCCAACCCCTTCTGCAGTCAGAAGTGATATCCTCCACTAGATCAGGTTGCCCAGAGCCCTGTCCACCCTCACCTTGAATATCTCCAGGGATGGAGCCACAACCACCTCCCTGGGCAAACTATTACAGTGTTCCAGCAGCCTCCTGGTGCAGAACTTGTTCCTCACATCCAATCTCAATCTGCTCTACTCTCGTTTCAAACCATTGTCCCCGGTCTTGTCCCTGCAGGCCTTTGGGAACAGTCCCCCTGCAGGCTTTTTATAGCCCCTTTAGGTCCTGGCAGGCTGCTCTTAGGTCTTCCTAGAGGCTTCTCTTCTCCAGGCTGAACACCCCCAGCTCCCTCAGCCTGTCCTCATAGCAGAGCTGCTCCAGCCCCCTGAGCATTCTCATGGCCCTCCTCTGGACCCTCTCCATCAGGTCCACAACCTTCTTATATTGAGGGCTCCAGACCTGTACCCAGTTCTCCAGGTGAGGTCTCACCAAAGCAGAGTAAAGTAGCAGAATCATCTCACTCAATCTGATGACCATGCTGCTTTTGATGCAGCCTGGGATGCCACCAGCCTTTGTCTTCAACTCAGAAGACAGTTTTGGGTATCTGAAGCAAAAGTTGCACATAAATCCTGAAGAATATATATTAAAATAAAATAAATTTAAAAAAGAGAAACAAAGCCAAAAAAGGAGCAGATTATCTGAACTATCAGGAGGGACAATATCTGTTTAACTATGATGAATTTAACAGTGTTGTCCCACAAAACAATGATATTTCAATCCAAAAAATTAAAAAGTGAATTTTAGCTCTCCTATAGCAACTCACAACATTTTCTTCATGCCAATATCTGTACTCCACTGTATTTTCACAATGAAGTTTTAGAGTTCTTTGAAATCTGCACTCAGGAACTTAAAACTTTTTAAGCTCAGAATTCTTTACTCTGTACTCTGCTCAGGTTATCCCAGCACCTACAGATCAGCAAAGAAAGCTGATGCCTGCTCAGCTTGTGCTCTCAAGAATCCAGTGCTTAAAAAATGCAAGTTCAACAGTTTAGTGCTTAAAAAGATGCAAGTCCAACAACTTATGGCTTCTAAATGTAAGTTATTTAGCCAAATACACAGCATTTTTAAATGGATATCTGCTTGATGTCCTCACAGACTAAAGATTAAAATACATGGAAGTATCTGGCTTGGGTTTCCTAGGATCTGGCAGGGTGTAGCAGTCAACAACATGTTTTGTCATTTCTGTTTTTCAGCAGAGAATGGACCTCATTTTCAGAACTTGAGCCCCATCTTTGAGTATGATGCTCACACACCTTGCTACAGGCAGATGATGCAGGCACAGCTCCTTCATCTGTACAAAAAAAAACAAATTCCCTATGGAGCTTTGCTCTGGAGGTGAGAATTTGTCCCCTGTTTTTGTCTCTTTCTCTCAGTTGCCATTCTAATCCTAATTAAACAGCTAGCTAGCTAGATACTCTGTAAGTCAACATATCCCTTCCATTTTTCACTCAAACAGCTATTGCATTTCTGAACACAGCCACGAGTCCCTGATGTCCAGTTAGCTGTATAAACCTCTTAACACAGCTTGGCTGCCATATGACTTGAACAATGCATTTTGAATTTTACATAATTATTATTTTTTCTTTTTATTTTTTTCTTTCTTTTTTTTTTTTTTCCTCCCCCAAAGGCTAATTAAAATCAATTCCATGGCATTTCTCTGCTGTTAGAAAAGATGCTGCGGGTGCATGTTTCAATCATTAGCAATATGGTGCTGCTGGATTGGAAACAAATTTCCAAATAACATAGCAATAACAGTTAGCCTGTGATCATCCATGCAACTGTCACTGAACAAAACCCCTCTTTTGCCTCTGGACCTGAAGATCTCTTGTGGCACCTGAAAATGGAGTATTTTTCTTGTATTTGAAAATTATGTTCATTTATTTTAGCTGTGCCAATTTAATCACAGAATCATGGAATGCTAGGGGTTGGAAGAGGCCTCCAGAGATCATCCAGTCCAACCCCCCTGCCAAAGCAGCATCACCTAGGGCAGGTCACACAGGAGTGCATCCAGATGGGTTTGGAAAGTCTCCAGAGAAGGAAACTCCACAATCTCTCTGGGCAGCCTGCTCCAGGGCTCCTTCTTCCTCACCATACAGAAATGTCTCCTCCTGTTGAGGTGGAACCTCCTGTGTTGCAACTTGCCCTATCACTAGGCACCACCAAAAAGAGCCTGGCCAGGTCAATTGCAGGTTGGACATTTAGCCAGGCATCGTGTTCAGACTGATGGGAGTCACAGAATCACACAGAGTCATAGAATGGTAGCAGTTGGAACGGACCTCTAGGTGTCCAACACCTCTTCCACGGCAGGCTCACCTAGAGCAGATCATAAAGGAACATGTCCAAGTGGGCTTTGAATGCCTCCAGAGATGGAGACTCCACCACTTTTCTGGGCAGCCTGCTCCAGCACTTCACCACCCTTTAATGTTTACATGGAATTTCCTGTGTTCAGTTTTGTGCCCTTTACCCTTTCTCCTCTCACAGGACACCACAGACTGGTTCCATCCTCCTGACACCCACCCTTTAAGTATTTACCAGCATTTATGAGACCTCTCCTCAGTCTTCTCTTTTCCAGACTAAAAAGCCCAAATTCTCAGTCTTCTCTTCATCAGAGAGATGTTCCAGTCCTCTCAGCATCTTTGTAGCCATTTTCTGTACCCTCTCCAGCAAGTCCCTGTCCTTCTTGAATTGGGAAGCCCAGAACTAGACACAATACTCCAGACTTCTTGAACTGGGGAACCCAGAACTGGACACAATACTCCAGACTTCTTGAACTGGGGAACCCAGAACTTCACACAATGCTTCAGACTCCTTGAACTGGGGAACCCAGAACTTCACACAATGCTTCAGACTCCTTGAACTGGGGAACCCAGAACTGGACACAATGCTTCAGACTCCTTGAACTGGGGAAACCAGAACTGGACACAATGCTTCAGACTTCTTGAACTGGGGAACCCAGAACTGCACACAATGCTTCAGACTTCTTGAACTGGGGAACCCAGAACTGGACACAATGCTTCAGACTTCTTGAACTGGGGAACCCAGAACTGGACACAATGCTCCAGACTTCTTGAACTGGGGAACCCAGAACTGGACACAATGCTTCAGACTCCTTGAACTGGGGAACCCAGAACTGGACACAATGCTTCAGACTTCTTGAACTGGGGAACCCAGAACTGGACACAATGCTTCAGACTTCTTGAACTGGGGAACCCAGAACTGGACACAATGCTCCAGACTTCTTGAACTGGGGAACCCAGAACTGGACACAATGCTCCAGACTTCTTGAACTGGGGAACCCAGAACTGCACACAATGCTCCAGACTTCTTGAATTGGGGAACACAGAAGCAGATAATACTCCTGGCTTCTTGAACTGGGGAATCCAGAACTGGACACAACTGGACACTCCAGACATGGCCTCACCAGGGCAGAGTAGAGGGACAGGAGAACCTCCCTGTGTAGAGGTGTGCTTCAAAGTTGTATGTAGACAATTCCACCATCAGTTCATGGTTAATCAAGCTGCTACTACAGAGGTTTGCATATGCAGATAGTGAACACTACAAGGATTGTGTGTATAGAAAGTGAACACAGCTATGTATAGTACAGGCTACAGGCATAAAGCAAGGAGAGAATTTTTATACAGGCATCTTTGAAGAGATAAACATGGGAAGAAGCAAACAGAGGCATTTGATGTGGGCTGGCAAAGAACACAGGGAAGTGAGCTCTGTGAAACATGCACATGGAAAGCAGGGATTTGTTAAGGACCAAAGCATGTGTGCCTGAAGACATTTATAGAGTGGAGTATTTGTATTGTGTGTGCAGCTGGGTGAGGGAATTTGGGCATGCAGTTAGAAGCATGTTTATGTATAGATAAAGCCAGAATGTTGGGATTTGGGTATAAGCTAGGGAAGTGGATGTTAAGTGAGGTGATAGCAATGTTGAGTCCACTTACATATCATAGAATCACAGAATGTTAGGAGTCAGAAGGGGCCTCAAAACCTCATCCAGTCCAACCCCCCATGCCAGAGCACGATGCCCATACCAGATCACACAGGAACACATCCACATGGGTCCTGAATATCTCCAGAGAACGAGACTCCACAATCCCCCTGGGCAGCCTGTTCCAGTGTTCTGTCACTCTCACAGGGAAAAAATATTTCCTCCTGTTTCCATGGAACTTCCTATGCCACAGCTTCCACCACTGCCCCTTGTGCTGGCATTGGGCATCACCCAGCAGAGCCTGGCTCCAGCCTCTGGGCACTCCCCCTGCACATCTTTATCAACAGCAATGAGGTCACCTCTCAGGCTCCTCCTCTCCAAGCTACAGAGCCCTCAGCTCCCTCAGGCTCTCCTCATAAAGAAGATGTTCCTCTCCCCTCATCATCTTCATGGCTCTGTTGCTGGATTCTCTCAAGCAGTTCCCTGAGATCCTTCTTGACCTGAGGGTCCCAGAACTGGACACAATATTCCAGATGTGGCCTCAGCAGGGCAGAATAGAAGGGGAGGAGAACCTCTCTGTGTCTACTAACCACAGCCCTTCTAATCCCCCCCAGGATGCCCTTGGCCTTCTTGGCCACCAGAGCACATTGCTGGCTCATGGTTAACCTCCCATCCACTAGGTCCAGACAATGGATTGACCTAAAAATTTGAACTGGAGAGCTGTAAGACACTCGGATTGGTGGAAAAAAGGGGAAAAAAGTAGAAAAAAGGAAGGGGAGTGTAATAAAAGTAATACAATAAGATATAAGAAGCAATTCCTTACGTTGCCTTGTTAACAATGTTTGCACTTTCAGTGTACCACTTGGAAAAGCATCACTAATTTTTTCTGCTGGTATCAGCTAAGTTCAGTCAGTAGGGGACAAAACCCATAGTAGTGACTTGATTTTCCCCATTGTTTGCTTGCAATATTTTTAAAGAGTAACCCCACTTTGCCAAATAATCCTTTTCCAGAAATTTCCCAGTTCCTAAGGAATGTTTCAGAGCTGGAGGAGTGTCTGTATTTTTCTTACTCTGTAATGGACTTGTACTATTAAAGAGCTTGATGCACTGATTATTACTTCTGCTTTGACTGGCACTTCCCACCCCACCAATCATTATCAAAACAGACTCTGCTGCTAATTTCCTGGAAGATTCAAATGCTCCTATTTCAAGGTCATCTCAAAGGATAGTTTAAAGAGCTTTTTTTTTTTTCCCTGTAAAATATGTATATTTACAAGAGCACGCTTAAATGGTCACCAGGGAAGATAAGCTATCAGAGAGTAAAGAGATGTCTTGCCTTATACAGTTCACACACCACTGAAGCAGATAAAATTGGTTTTGTACCCAGCCTATGAATACACTGTTAGGAACTCTGTCCTGAAAATTGATCTATAATACTGAGATAAAATTCAGTGCATCTCTTTTCATAAATATCTTAACGGGGCATCAAAATTCTGCTGCTCTTGCCTCAATAACCACCTACTGTAGTTGCAGCAGGTAGTGGAGTGACTTCCCTCATGTGCTCAAGAGACACAGGGGCAGGCTGCATCTGTGGGTAATTAGAGCGTTAGTTTTAGTGCACGAAGATGGGAGTCCAAGTTTACAGTTATTTAAGTCAGATGCATGACTGACTATGAAATGTTATAATTAAATCTGTGTTGATTTTTGATAATAAAGGCATCCAGTATTCATTAACTTGTCTTTTTTTTTTTCCCCCCCTCCAAGTCTCTCTATTCATCTTGGTATTCCTGGGCTTGTCTTCCCTGTCTCCAGTGTAGAATACTGGCACATTATTTTGCTTTAGAAACAAGCAGGACTGTAATATTGCCAAGGCTCACTTTTGCTCTGCCACTTCACTCTGTGTCTGTGAACTACCTGCACCAACCTGACTTCAGCATCACATGGCATTTTTTGATGGGCATAAGGGTTTATAGGATTTTTAGTGTTCTTCAAATGCATGGTCAGCTCAGTAATACACAAAATCAGTGTCTAAGGACCAGCTACATCTGGAAAGTGCCCAGAGCCTTATCGACTAGCACAGAGCAGCAGTTTTAGTGTATTACTGGATACAATAGCAGTGCAGTGGCTCTCACCTGTCAGCTCCTACAATTTTCCCTTAGAGCTACCACTCCTTGCTTTACACAATAGATAAACTTCTAAAGTTAAAAACAAATATGTAGTAAACTGGAAAATATATTAAGCTTAAACCACTTGCTCCTAGAGTCAATAGCTAAAAGTCCTGTTCACTGGAACAGGAAATGGATCCAGGTCCTTTTATTTCCAGGCCTTTTTATTTCCAGGCCCCTTTATTTCAGAAGAAAGCATACTCAGATGTGATCTATATGAAGACAGCTAAAATCCTCCATTTCCATATAGCCTGTTACCCAATAACCAAGCCAAGGTGCAACACATTCCTTTAGAAGCCACCTTAACTATTTCAATTCTTGCTTTATTTTTTATGTTTTCACAACATATCCAAGAAAAAGAGAAATGAAAAACTACTTTTAATTCTATTTTATTTTTAGCAAGTGGACATCTATTGCAAAACACAAGCTAAGTGAAAGTGCCTGAGTGTAGAGCAAAGATGACAGTGTAATAGAATGTTGATAATAATGATAATAACAACAACAATAAGTATTATTATTATTATTTTTATTATTTATTGCTAATAATAATTTGTTAATAGTAAAATAATTCATTAATAACAATAATAATAGCAATAATGATAGCAATAACAAAACAATAATAGTAATAGTAATAGTAATAGTAATGGCAATAGTAATAGTAATAATAATGGTAATGGTAATAGTAATAGTAATAGTAATAGTAATAGTAATAGTAATAAAAAAAAAGTCACTTTTTTCTTCTGCTGGTATTCTTAGCAATATACTGGGGAAAATATAATCAATGGAAAACTCAAGCTTTTGAGACAATAATGGACAAAATCAACTTAGCTGATTCTTCACTCAAGCCACCTGAGGGTCCATCTTAACTGGAAGCCTTGCAGAAGAATATAGCTGTAAGAACACCTCCAGGGATGCTTGGGAAGGGCAAATTCATTTCTCTATTCTTCTGAGGGAACCTGTGTGGGGAATGAGGAAGCGATCCCATAGTCCTCTTATTTATGGTGTACTGAATTTGAGATGGGTGATATAAAAAGAAATGGTAGTTATAATTGCCTCTCTGATGTGTAAAACATCAGAAGCCTGAAGGCAAAGAGGAGGAAGCCATATGGATACACAGCTCCTACTTCTCCCTCAGAGACATGGGGAGTGCCACTACAAAACTACTCACAAGCATCTGGAATAGCAGAGGAGATGGTTTGAGCCTTCCCACTCCTACCAAGAGTATCACTCTACTGATTTTATCTTTGCACCCTCAGTATTTTGGTTCAATATTTTCAGTTAATGAAAGGTAGTGGTAGACATAGAGTCTTATCTGTGTAGAATCATAGAATGATTTGGGTAGGAAAAGACCCTTGAGATCCTGAGGTCCAACCATGAACCCTACTCTACCAAGGGCACCACAAAACCACATTGCTAAGCTCCACATACAAATGACCTTTATACACATCCAGGGATGATGAATCCACCACCTCCCTGGGCAGCCTGTTGCAATGCTTGACCACTCTTGCAGGGAAAAAATGTTTCCTAATGTCCAGCCTAAACCTCCCCTGGTGCAGCTTGAGGCCATTCCCTCTTGTTCTGTGAGAAGAGACCAGCATCTACCTCTCTCTATTGTCCTTTCAGGTAGTTGTAGAGCGTGATAAGGTTTTCCCTCAGCCTCCTCTTCCTCACACTAAACAGTCCCACTTCAAGGGCAAAAGATTTCAGTGGCTACAAAACAACACACCCATAATTTGCATGTGGGTGTATTCTGCTTACTTTAAATTAATGATGGGAAATCATTTTACTTTCTTCACCACCAAGTAAAATTTCTGCCTAAAAGCAGCAGAGCTCAAAATATGGCATTTCCTTATTATACCGTGCTTGAAAAATAAGTATTTGGAAAGTGCTGTCCATAACCCTGATGCAAGTGCACGGTAGTCAAAGAGCTTTTCTTTTTCAAAGGGTGATTTACCTTTTAATAAGATGCAGAAAAGACTTATTTTGACCATCACCTCATTCTTACTGTGAAACATCTGAGTGTCAACTTTCAAAATATCATTCCTTCATTTGACTGATTTTCAAATACACTTCCTTTACAATGCTGATTTCAGCTTCTAAATTACTTGCATGCACTACTGTTCTGTTTAAACCTATGCACTAAAGGCCACTCTTTTCAAGAGGTCAGTTTGACAGTGTGACAGAATCAGGTTCTTGCTTTGTAAGTGCACAGCAATGTTTGTGCCCCCATGAAAGCGAAAGAGAAATCAATTCCTGAAGGGGCAGATATTTTCCTCTTTGATCAGTGTTTCTATGGTAGTTTGAAATGATTACTGGGAAAGATCTTAAAATTCTAGCTTTTGAAAAATCTGAATAATGACATTAATTTTAGTACCTTTCAGAAACAGTTGCCTCCTTGTAAGAAATTGTTTAGACATTTCCATTTGGTGCTTTGTTGAACAGAGGTGTTGTAAAAATCCATGGCTGATTCCTCCTGTGTTGTTGATTGACTTTGGCACAGGAAGAGATTTAAAAACGATGCAAGCAACCAAGCTAAAGAAGGGGAAGGCAGAAGGAGAAGAAATCTTAACTATTCTTCCTTCATTTAGATATCCACTAACTCTTTTGTCTGTATTCACTTACTCAGACCTAAGGCCCATGGTCTGGCTTACTATCAGCCAGTAATAAAGAGATCTTCAGCTAAATACTGCTATAAATACTGCAGCAGCAGAAGAAACCTTAACTATTCTTCCCTCATTTAGATATCCACTAACTCTTTTATCTAGATTCACTTACTCAAGCCTAAGGCCTGTTGTTTAATACCAGCCAGTAATAAAGAGCTCTTCAGCTAAATACTGCTATATTCCACTATTAACTGCAGCTCTTGAAGCAGTCATTGTGGAAAGGGGAGTCTAAACCCTTCAATGTCGAGGCATTTAGAGGCACTCTAGCATCAATCAAGGTCTACGTCCAGTAAGTGCCTGCTTACATTTACATGAAATATTCATACAGCATTCAGTTTTGCTTTTCTCTCTCCTAATCATCACTTTTAGGAAGAAGCTACAATCATCACAGTTAAGGGAGGGCGTTATGGGATGTGCTGTACCTTTCAATGTCAGGCTTCCTGCAGATAGCTAGCTCCGTAATGAGGCAGCACGCTGTATAGACTACCAAAGGTCTTTCTCACACAGCCCAGCCTTGTTATCATGCACTATTCATCTCCAAGTATACAACTTAAAGCAAATGAAAGTAATTAATTAACCAGAACAGATCTGTCAGAAAGTGATTTCAAATCTGGGAAAAAATATTTAACATTGCCTTTAAGTGAACAAGGTTTCCTCCCCAACACACATGTATTCTCCAGAACCAGCATTCTGCTCTTCTGCTGCATTCTTTTAATTATAGAAGCACACAGAATCTTTTTAGACTGAGAGTGATTTTTTATTTTCTGATTTTTTTTTTCTGATGCTTTTCAGATGGCTATAGGGAGCTTTGAAAATGTAAAGCCCTGTAGATGTGAACTATTATCCTCCAGTGTTGGCTAGAGACCGTCACTAGTATTTCCCCCTCCCCTGGAATATAACATCAGCAAGTCTGTGTAGTCATTTATCTACTCTCCTTGACAGTTTGGAATGCATTAACCTCAATGCTGCTGCTTTTTTTTTTTTTTTTTTTTTTTTTTTAAAGGGGCAAAATAATAACATTTGTGGGGAGTTACTTAGGAGTTTGGACCAAACAGAAACATTGTGCAGTGCCTTCTGAATGAAGTATGAAGAGCATTTCTCATCATCTTGTGCTTAGCCTTAGAGCAAATTCAGTTAGCCCAGCACTAGTAGCAGGAGCATCTATAGAGTCAAGACCTCAAGGCTCATCCAGTTCCAACCCCTTGCCATGGGCAGGGACACCTCACACTACAGCAGGTTGCTCACAGCCACATCCAGCCTGGCTGCTAAAACCTCCAGGGATGAGGCTTCCACCACCTCCCTGGGCAACCTGTGCCAGTCTCTCACCAGCCTCGTGGGGAATAAACTTCCTTATTACCAGACTATTAATATCAAGAAACTCAGGTCTTACAAAAACTAAAAATAGTGGCTGTGGCTGTTGTGATTTTGCTGCAAGGGCAACAACAAATCACGTCAATGCTCATAAAAGGATGTTGGAATTAAACATGTAAATTGATCCTCCAGCCCCTTAACTGTCAGTGTGTACAATTCTATTTTCAAGCAACACAAACATCATAGAGTTTGATATGTATTAAAAAGCTAAGATTCCCAAGAAGTCCAGGAAGAGCCAAGATTTTACAGTTGGCACATTACCTGCTAAATTTTTTTGATTGGGTTTTGCTGGGTTTTTGTTTGTCTGTTGGATTTTTTGTTTGTTTTGTTGGATTTGTTTCTTTATTTGTTTTGTTGGATGTTTTTGTTTGGTTGGTTTGGTTAGGTTTTGGTTTGGAGGTTTTTTGTTGGTTTTTTTCAGTAGCATCTTCCTCTTCCTTTAAGCACTTGCACAGCAAAGTAACAACATTTGCATCATCCTCTCATGCTGAACCTGCTGGCATTATCACTTTTGATTTTTCTTGAAGAAATCTGGGTTTCTCTAATAAATTCCTATGCCAAAACTGAAGCTGATTGCCTAAAAATTGAATATAAATGGCAAAGTACCGAAACCTAGGAAGACTTCCAAAAAAGTCAATGTATTTGTTATTTTTAAAAAGCTCAACATATTTGTTTACTTCCAAAACAGTTAAAATTGAAGTCATCTTCTTTTATTATATTCTCTAAGTAAAAATAAAAATAGAAAGCCACAATCACGTTGTGCACATGGGAAAAGAAAAAAAGACAGTTCTGAGTTATCTGTTCATCTAAAGATTAGAGCACAGGTAATCAAAACCAATTTGAAACAATTTGGGCCAATAATCTTCAGTTACCTCAAATAAAGGCAGTCATACTTAAAAACAAAGAATACAACTGTACTGCTCCTGAAGGTAAAGATACTGACTGTACAAACCCACAGAAGCTTCTTGTTCATTCCCCTCTATCTCTGCTCATATTATAAGAACAAACCAGCCCTTGACATAGAATTCTAGAATCATAGAATGGTCTGGGTTGGAAGGGACCTTCAAAGCTCATCCAGTCCAACCCCCCTGCAGTCAGCAGGGACATCCTCCACTAGATCAGGTTGGCCAGAGCCCTGTTGAGCCTCACCTGAATATCTCCAGGGTTGGGGCCCCAACCAACTCCCTGGGCAAACTGTTGCAGTGTTCCAGCAGCCTCCTGGTGCAGAACTTGTTCCTCACATCCAATCTAAATCTGCTCTGCTCTAGTTTGAAGCCATTGTCCCTCATCCTGTCTCTCCAGGTCTTTGCAAACAGTCTCTGTCAACCCTTCCTGGTACTGGCAGGCTACTATTAGGTCTCCCTGAAGTCTTCTCCAGGCTGAACACCCCCAGCTCCCTCAGCCTGTCCTGGTAGCTGAGGTGCTCTTTCATTTTCCCCCTCATTTTGAATGAAATACACTTCAAGTTTTGTCATTTGGGAAAAAAAAATGGACAAAAAAGAAGAGGGAAGACAGAATCTAGCAACATGCGGGATTGCAGCTGAAAGCATCCTGGCCTGGCCTGGCTTTTTGTATGGTGTGTAGGGGCAAGGTGCACTCAAAGCTAATTTATAACAGAGAGCAAATATTACACAGTGCCTGACTCAGAACAGGAATAGAAAAAATTATCCCTGAGGAGGCCTCTCTGAGTTTTAAGAAGTAATTCATGGAAGGCTTGTACCTCTGCTGTGAGGACAGGCTGAGGGAGCTGGGGGTGTTCAGCCCGGAGAAGAGGAAGCTCCAAGGAGACCTAAGAACAGCCTGCCAGTACCTGAAGGGGGCTACAAGAAGGATGGAGAAAGACTGTTTGCAAAGGCCTGCAGGGACAGGATGAGGGACAATGGTTTGGAATGAGAGCAGAGCAGATTGAGATTGGATGTGAGGAACAAGTTCTGCACCAGGAGGCTGCTGGAACACTGCCACAGGTTGCCCAGGGAGGTGGTTGAGGCTCCTTCCCTGGAGATATTCAAGATGAGGCTGGACAGGGCTCTTGGCAACCTGATCCAGTGGAGGATGTCCCTGCTGGCTGCAGAGGAGTTAGGACTGGATGACCTTTGGAGGTCTCTTCCAACCCAAACCATTCCATGACTCTATGCTTCTATGTTTCTATGATTCTATGATCCTAAGGTATTGTGCCACAGTAGAAGCAGCTCTGCTTTATACACCTTACAATTTATGATGTTTCTGTCTTAGGACGAGATGCTGTGGGGTGCAGAGCTCCTTGTGGGAGTCCCTGGGAGCTCTTGGTTCTTACCAAATTTAGTGAAACCAAAGGAACTTGTCACATTGCCAGTTTTCAAGCTGCTAATTTATGAAGCACTGTTAATTTATGAAGCACATCCTTTTGCTTGTAGTTTCTTATCAGCATTGCAATATATTAGTTATGATAGCAATCTAAACTGTGTTCTTGTGTGTACTCTGCTGCAATAAAGGCTTGCCATTAACTGCTGCATTTTGTGCTTTCTAATTCTGCCTTATGTCAATAGCATTTCCTAATGTTCAAGACCTTGTTAGATAAGATCAGCAAAACATGTCTGTGTTGAGTGGTATAAATAGAACACAGGCAGATGAAAATTATCCAGAGGCTATTTGGGGTTCAAATGTCTTTTACAGAATCACAGAATATTAGGGGCTGGAAGGGACCTTCGAAGCTCATCCAGTCCAAGCCCCCTGCCAGAGCAGGGTCACCTAGAGCAGATCACACAGGAACACATCCAGACAGGTTTTGAGTATTTCCAGAGAAGACGACTCCACAACCCCCCTTGGGCAGCCTGTTCCAGGGCTCTGTCACCCTCACAGGGAAATAGTTCTTCCTCCTGTTTCCATGGAACTTCCTATGCCTCAGCTTCCACCACTGCCCCTTGTGCTGGCATTGGGCATCACCCAGCAGAGCCTGGCTCCAGCCTCTGGGCACTCCCCCTGCACATCTTTATCAACAGCAATGAGGTCACCTCTCAGGCTCCTCCTCTCCAAGCTACAGAGCCCTCAGCTCCCTCGGGCTCTCCTCATAAAGAAAATGTTCCACTCCATTCATCATCTTTGTGGCTCTCTGCTGGACTCTCAAGCAGTTCCCTGAGGTCCTTCTTGGCCTGAGGGTCCCACAACTGGACACAATATTCCAGATGTGGCCTTACCAGGGCAGAATAGAGAGGGAGGAGACCCTCTCTTGACCCACTGACCACAGCCCTTCTTTTAGATAGAATTTAGTGTTAAATTTCAATTGCTAGTCAGTTAAAGAAACCCAAGCCCCACAAAACAAACCCAACAGACAACCCCCTGAACTTAACATATGCTTTTTTTACAAATCCAAGTCCTATTCACCTCCAGCACCACCCATTTTAACACCACCACCTTCTTAGACTGGACATTAAGAAAACGTTTTTTCCCATCAAGAGCGGTCAGGGATTGGAATGTGCTGCCCAGGGAGGTGGTGGAGTCCCCAAGCCTGGCTGTGTTTCAAGGTGGTTTGGATGTGGTGCTTGGGGCTCTGGTTTAGGGGTGAGCCTTGTAGAGTAGGTTTCTGGGTTGGGCTTGGAAATCCTGAGGGTCTCTTCCAACCTGAATGTTTTTGTGGTTCTGTGATTCTGTGATTTTGAGTAAATCAAAATCCTGAGGATGGATTTGGAGCATTTCTTTAAGTCTGGCTGGTGAAGTGGCATACTCCATTTTTTACCTCCTCACATGAAAGCTGGGGTAGAGGTTCAAAGATGACTTGTGGTGGGGTTTTTTGGTTTTGGTCTGCTGTTATCTATTGAATCCCTGTTTGAACATTTCAAATGACTAACAAAAACCAGACCTCTGCTGCTTTTGGGGGAGGGTTTTTGGGTTCTTTGAGACATTTGCAGAATGGCATGCCATCAGTTGTGGTTTGGTTCATATTTCAAGCTAAGCTGGAACCTGCTGAAATTTGCAGTTTGAATCAGTTGTAACCCATCATACCTGTGGGATATCTTTAATCCCCCAAGTTGTGGGAACTTATGTATACGGTTAGCTTTTGATCTTACTACAATGATTCTGAACATAACTGGCAAAAGCAATGCTAGTCAGACATAAAAGAATTGACTCTCCCTTGTTCTGATTCCTGAAGTGTTATCAGAGCACTGAATAACATTAAGCTTTGCTTTGTGTTCCTTTTGCAGTATGATTTCCACTGCAGATTCCCTCTATATTCAGGAATATGCAGGCAGGCTACCAAACAGAGAATCCTTATGAGCAGTTACCTCTAGCTACAACAAACATGGGGTTTAAAAAGGTAAATATTATCTATTAGCAATATATTTTCTGTGCTGTATTTTACTCTCAGAACCAGTCTGTAGTGTTCTGCATGAGCACAGTACACCCAGCTGGACCACAAATTTATCTTATGGAATGCTTTTCCTTTACACCCATGCATCCCAGCTCTTTCTTTTCATAGCCTTGCATTCTTGCACTGTCATTACTTGTGTGAGAAACACCCAAGAGCCAGTTTTGTGCTTTGGATTGTTTGCAGATGCCCTGCAGATTCTTTCAAAGGCTAACTAGCTGACTTCATCAGTGACTGTTTGTCTATGTGATGTTGCAGGTGTCAGTGACATATGAGCATAAGGCTGCAAGTCCAGCCTGACAGATAGGCACAGGCTCTGTATTATCAAAAATGGATTACAGAAATTCAAATGTGTTTTTAATGTCACTTCAAATTCATTTTTAAATTTCCTCCCACACACGCACTCCTTGCAGTATAATCCAGCATGATCCACATTACTGTATTTTAAAATGATGGATAGGTTACCATCCAAATTATTTGTAAGACATAAATGACCATTGTATGTCTCTTTGAAGTCAGAGGATGTATTCTGTATGACTCAATCATTAAATCATCTTACAAATGTCTAACAAAGCACCTGCATTTAACCACACTTCCTATATTTACATTTTTGGCCTCTTTCTAAGATCAGGCATAAATCCATCAGGCCACTTTAGAACTTCAGAACTTCCTTCTTTTACATATCTACTGCTCATTATCCAGAAGTTATTCTGTCCCCTGTGTTAAATTACTTTATGCTGCAGCTTAGACGAACATGTCTTGCTTTCATCTAGCATTTCAAATAGGGCAAAGACTGCTGTACAATTTCCAAACACAACTGTGCTAACAGAGATGAATTACTACAGTTTATATAATTTATATTAGGAATTCATAGACCTAGCAAAAGGGATTAGTACATTTTATTTCAGGGTAGGAGATGATCCTGTCATTAATGGTCGATACTTTCATCATCTTTTAAACCTGAGGAATTTCCTGGGTGACAAGACTGTAAGGACATATCAGGGATTCACAGCTGTGAGCTTTATCTGGCCGTGTACTGCTTTACTCTCAGTATGTGGACTATGTTCCATCAAAACTGGATTAGACTGTCAATCATGTCCTGCAATGTATATTGTATTATGATTTTTTGAAAATGTCACTGAGATCAGAGTAATTTCTTGGCTAATTGCATCTCGTCTCTTCTTAATACTGTGCATTTAATGGTTTCATTACCTTACATGACAATCACAGTCTGGTCCACCATTAAGGGCAGTTGTACTTTCCTGTAAAAAATAAAAAAGGAGGAAAGAAAAAGAAGAAAATCTAAGGAATTCTCAATCCTTTTAATAACATGGAAAAAAATATTTAAGGCACCTCTACATTTGATTAAACAAAACAAAAATGTGTTTATGGGATGTGTATTGTTCCCTCTGGTCTGAGATATACATACTAGCAGAGATTGCTTCTCTAATCCCAAAAGCACACCTTATGCTTAGCACAGTATTTTCTTCCCTTCTCCTGTTATGGAAATAGATTAAAGAAAATATTAACCTTTAAGAAACTGTCACTCATTACTCACAGAGCTTCCATTTTCTCTCTGCCTCTCTCGGGGGAAACTCTCCCAAACACAAAAAATATTTGTGTTTCAATATTACCCATTTAGGCAAGAGAGATTCATTTAGATGAATGTTACAGCACGACTCCTGATGTTTCATTAAATGGTAGTTTGCCAACAGCAAGAGGTTCTGATATGTGTCAAAAGTAGAGAAGTTAGAGTGTTTACAAAAGTACTGAAGACAAACTTGTTTGGGTTGACAATAAAGAACATCTCAGGATTCAAATAATTATGGGGGAGGGTATCAGCTAGCTCCTAAGGGCAATCATACACACCACCAGAGTCCTGTGGCTACAAAAAACAGCCAATAGTCTAATTTAGATGTTACCCTTTAAGCTATCATAACCACCACTTAATGTAGGATGAAAATGTTACCTAATTAGGACAGCTGCATGAAGTGCAATGTGGTGCAGGTGAAGGTGGTGGTGATGGAGAAGAGAAGGCTCTGAGGAGAGAGACCTTCTTGTGGCCTTCCAGTATCTGAAGGAGGCCTACAAGAAAGCTGGGGAGGGACTTTTTAGGGTATCAGGTAGTGATAGGAGTGGGGGGAATGGAAAAAAAAGTAGAAATGAGTAAATTCAGATTGGATGTTAGGAAGAAATTCTTCCCCATGAGGGTGGTGAGAGACTGGCAGAGGTTGCCCAGGGAGGTGGTGGAAGCCTCATCCCTGGAGGTTTTAGCAGCCAGGCTGGATGTGGCTGTGAGCAACCTGCTGTAGTGTGAGGTGTCCCTGCCCAAGGCAGGGGGGTAGGAATTGGATGAGCCTTGAGGTCTTTTCCAACCCTGTCAATTCTATGATTCTATGGTGGTGGTGGTGGTTCAAGATGGAACTACATTAGCTCTGCCACACCAAAATAAAGCAGTTACCAATCACTCTGGTCTATTATAGAATTATATAATCTGAAGCTGAACATGCAGACCTTCTCCTGGAGGGTTTTTTGATCATTTACTGGAGGGAGAGGATGTCTGCAGTTTTGACATCCAACTTACCACTTGAAAACCCTCATACTCCACTAGGTGAGGCAAAGTGCTAATCACAGAATGGGCTGGGTTGGAAGGCACCTCTGAAGGTCATCCAGTCCAACCCCCTCTGCACTCAGCAGGGACATCCTCTGCTAGATCAGATTGCTCAGAGCCCTGTCCAGCCTCACCTTGAATATCTCCAGGGATGGGTCCCCAACTACCTCTCTGGGCAACCTGTTGCAATGTTCTACGACCCTCATGGTGCAGAACTTGTTCCTAACATCCAATCTAAATCTGCTCTTCTCTAGTTTGAAGCCATTGCCCCTCATCCTATCAATACAGGCCTTCGTAAACAGTCTGTAGTGTCTTGCAAGATAGGTGATTTTCATCTCAAAAACTGTGGAAAGAATATTCTAACTGTTAAAAGATGTGGTCAGAATACAGATAACTATGCATTCATATTTTCATAGCTCTTCTTCAAAGTCAAGAGAATTTCAATTATAAACAGTTGTTCTGCAGTCCTTCCTTTTCTACTGTATCAACTAATTGCAAGCTACAGGGCAGAGAATACATGAGGAAGACAGGCAGATATTGCTAAGGATTCTTAGTAGGGGTGCTCATGATGAAAGACACTTTTGGTTTTGGATCTGACAGCAGCTGGAACATCTAGTTCAAATCTGCCATGGCAGGTAGAAAGAGTGAGAATGTTAAAATATCCAAGGAGTTTGTAAATACTCTAATGTGCAAGCCATTTGGATCCATCTTGGATTGCTCCTATCCCTGGCATAAATATAATCTGACATCTTTTTCAGCACTGCTTCCACTGACAATTTGGTTCTGTATGCCTTTTAGTTTAACATTGCAACATATTTTATTGATATGCTTGCAAAAGGGAAATAATTACTAAACACAGCATAAATCTACAGAGCAGAAAACTGATTGATCTTATCAGCAGATGAGTGTGCTGCAGCCACGAGTCGCTTCACTCCTGGTAAGTCGTAAAATTAACAACAACAAAGAAAGATTTTAGAAGCATAGAATCAAAGATTGGTCCAGGCTGGAAGGAACCTCCAAAGCTCATCCAGTCCAACCTCCCCACAGTCAGTAGGAACATCCCCAACTAGATCAGGCTGCCCAGGGCCTCGCTGAGCCTCACCTTGAATATCTCCAGGGAAGGAGCCTTGACCACCTCCCCGGGCAACTTGTTCCAGTGTTCCACCACCCTTGTTCCCGATATCCACTAAATCTGTTCTTCTCTAGTTTGAAGCCATTGCCCCTCATCCAGTCCCTCCAGGCCTTTGCAAACAGTCCCTCTGCAGCCTTCCTGTAGCCTCTTCAGGTCCTGGCAGGCTGCTCTTAGGTCTTCCTAGAGGCTTCTCTTCTCCAGGCTGCACACCCCCAGCTCCCTCAGCCTGTCCTCATAGCAGAGCTGCTCCAACCCCCTGAGCATTTTGTGGTCCTTCTCTGGACCCTCTCCATCAGGTCCATGTCCTTCCAGTATTGAGGGCTCCAGACCTGCACACAGCGCTCCAGGTGAGGTCTCCCCAGAGCAGAGCAGAGTGGCAGAATCACCTCTCTCCATCTCTGGCCATGCTGCTTTGGATGCAGCCCAGGATGGGATTCGCCTTCTGTGCTGCAAGCTCACACCGCCTGCTCCTGTCCAGCTTCTCATCCATCAGCACCCCAAATCCTTTTCCACAGATCATCAGTACCTCACAGAGGGACTGTTCACACTGCTCTGAAACAGTGCTGACAATTCTGGAGAAGGTGGGGAGGGAGAAGGAGAAAGCATGGCAAAACCAGGACTATTTTATACTAACAATGAAACATAGCCCTGGCACCTTGGACAAAAAATATGTCCATTTTCTATTATTGTATTATTTGATCTCCTTATATTTCTAAGAACAAATTGAACTAGTGTTGTAGGTTAAGGGAAATCAGGAGTTAGTTGGTGTAACCATAAAGAAAAGTCCTCCAGAGGCTGGAGAGTCCCATGGGGATGGATAGCTTGTCCCAGGATATTGTAATCTGTTCTATTCTATTTTCCTCTATGTCTCTTTTTAAGGCAGGGTACAGCCAATTCTCTCTCTCTCCTCTCTGTCTCAGGACCCCTGTGTGTTGTTATTTTTATGGTTTGTGGGGGAGTCTTTCCCCTGCCCTTGGCTGGCAGCAGATTTCCAGCTGTGCCACTGGGCCTGTTGAGGCCTGGGTCTAGTGGGGGGAGCGGTTTGGCTGCTCCTGGGCTGCTGAGGCTGAGTGTGGTGAAGGTGCCTAAAAGGCTCTGGAAGGTTTTGGGCCAGGTGAAGGACTGAGCCTAACTTGTGAACGTATTTCTTTCAACCTGACTGCCTTTTGTATATGTTTGTAAATAGAATTTCCATTTAAACTTCCAATCCAGTGTGGAGTGTTTTTTATTTCACTCCTTGGGAAGGGGTAAAGTATCTTCTCTGTCCTTTCACCCTGGGCAGCTCCTGGCTCAAAACTAGGGCAGTTAGGGATGTTATTGAGACAGAAAACACAGAAATCACAGAAATATTCAAGTTGGAAAAAACCCTCAGGCTCACCAAGTCCAACCCACAACCCTCCTCTACAAGGCTCACCCCTAAACCAGAGCCCCAAGCACCACAGCCAAACCACCTTGAAACACAGCCAGGCTTGGGGACTCCACCACCTCCCTGGGCAGCACATTCCAATCCCTGACCACTCTTGATGGGAAAAAAAATCTTCCTACTGTCCAGTCTAAACCTCCCCAGTCACAACTAGAGGCCATTCCCTCTTGTTCTATCACTAATTACCTGTGAGAAGAGACCAGCAGCAGCCTCTCCACAGTGTCCTTTCAGGTAGTTGCAGAGAGCAATGAGGTCTCCCCTCAGCCTCCTCTGTTTCACACTACCCATCCCCAGCTCCTTCAGTTGCTCTTCATCAGATTTCTTCTCCAGGCCCTTCCCAGCTTCCTTGCCCTCCTCTGCCCTGGCTCCAGCACCTCCACATCTCTCTTGGACTGAGGTGTTCCAAACTGGACACAACACTCCAGCTGTGGCCTCCCCAGAGCTGAGTCCCAGGGGACAATCCCCTCCCTGCTCCTGCTGGACACAGCATTGCTGATCCCAGCCAGGACGCCTTTGACTTTTGCTGCAGAGACCACCTTCAGTGCAGGTGAGGCTCTGCTGGACAGGGGATCTGTAGCCAAAAGAGCCATCAAAAAGCTCTTTTTTAGGGCTTTTTGAAGCTGGGAAAAACTGCTTTATTGTGCTGGGGTCTAGCAAATTATTGCTTAAAAACATGTGTATGTTAAGGTGTTGTGTCTAAGGACACCAGGCAAGCCTCGAAGCAGGAATGGATTTGAGAAGCAATGGATGTGTAAGGGAAGGTGGCCTTCCTCCTAAAAAGAAAAAAAGAGGTAAGCAGAGGAAGAAAAGGAGGGAGTTTTACATTTCCAATAGCTGCTAAAATTAGCTGATTTACATGCTGTCTAAACCATATGGCTAGAGAAACTATTAGTTTCTATCAGCTAAGGGGAATCTCTATGCCTGATTTTTGTTATGAAGATCCAGCAAACAGTATGCTTTGCTAAAAATCTGCTAGTAGGAAAGAAAGATGGAGAAATTCTGAGAATTTTTGATATTTTCTGTTCTGTGAAGGCATAGCACAGGTCAGAAAACTGCTCCTTCGGTCATCACCTTTGTCAGCAATGCATATATAGAATAATGCTCTGTGGATCTGGTTCACAGCATGTGCTGTGTGATGTCCCGTTGGTCACTTCCTCTAACAACTCAGCTGAATAGAAACCAGAATAATTAAGCTTTGTTTTAAAAAGCACAATTTATTCAGAGGAGAAGATACTCATCCTTTGGTTCCCTGTTTTAACTTGTAGTGCCAGTAAATGCAACTTCCTCTGGAGCAGTCTGCCCAGAGAGGTTGTGGAGTCTGCTTCTCTGGAGACTTTCCAAACCCACCTGGATGTGTTCCTGTGTGAACTGCCCTGGGTGACCCTGCTTTGGCAGGGGGGTTGGGCTGGATGATCTCTGGAGGTCCCTTCCAACCCCTAACATTCTGTGATTCTGTGACCTCTGTTGACATGGATATAAGAGGGACACTTGCCAAAGACACAGGGCATTGCCATCCTGCTGGACCTGGTATATCCTGAGGGTCCCTGTAAGCCACTTGAACATGATTAAGTCTACTTTCCACTGCAGCACTTAACTTTAAGTCTAGTAGCACTAGGACCACACGAGTAGAGATAAATGTGTTTGCTGTGAAGTAAAATAGCTCTTTAACAAGATTCTACATCTGTGAAAATGGCTCTTGACTTGGAAATCACACTCTGCCCATAAAAATAATCAACATATCAGAAGTAAATAACTTCTGTTTACTGTGGTAAATTCATTCAAACAAACAAGAACTGAAATAAACAAAGATATCCCAGAGAATGAATTATGATCCTCTATAATTTTCAGAGATCACCCAAGAAAGAATCATACAGATGAATCAAAGGTTGGTCATAGTGTTTAAAAATAAACAAACCTGGATCTCAGTTTCCTTAAGTGGTCATCCTTGGACAAACTGGGAAAGCAAGTAAGAAAAGATGGAAGAGAGGACACAAAAGTATTTCACCTGCAGCTAGTTGGATCATCAAAGAATTTGGGGATGGATGGGTGAGAAGATGTTGAGAATTACAGCAACACTTTCACCTATAGCTTCAAGCTGCTTAACCTGTTTTCACAATCAGTGAAGATCTTGACTAATATATTTAGAAATTAAGGTTAGGTTGGTAATGATGTGAGATGTGAACACTCCCACACCTCCCAAAAAGTAAGAAACAATATGACTAGCAGCTTTCCTGTTGAATGGGCTATTCCCTATGCATGGGCAAGGCTTTTATTGTCATTCCTTGTGCCATACTAATGATGGAGACAAAACTGAAAAAGAATACTGCTCTTGTACAGCATCAGGCAGTGAAGAAAAGTCACTATGATGAAAGGGATTGCAGTGAAGGTCCTTGGTAAGCCTCCAAACTGAGGACCTGGATCTTGGGTCAATGAGTCTTGGTAAACTTCACATAAAATTTAATCTACACTGATCTTAGGTCTCTTCACACTCTTGTGGTTGCAAGTACTTGAATAACTTCTGTTTTATTGAAATACAGAAATATAAAGGGAAGCCTCAATAAAATCCCTGGAAGTTAGAAAATGCAGTGTGCTTGGAAGTTAAACGTAGAAAACTCTCCACGTTCCCCTTGTTCTCTAATGCTTATCCCAAATGATAGAAAGCTGTGGATTTGCATCATCAGCAGTCAGAGGCTTGGGTTAATAATAATTTCCTTATGACTACTGAGATCAGCCAGTTGTTCTGATGATACTTGGTGACATTCAAGACGGCCCTGAAGAAGATAAGTGGCTTCCTATACTCCAACTTTTTCTTTTCTTTTTTTTTTTTTTTTTTTTTTTTCAGAATGAAGGGAGAAAGAATCTTATACTAACTGCATGCCATCAAATTTATTCCTCTCTACCTTCCAGGGCTAAAACTACCATGAGTTCACTCCTTACATAAATACTACTGGTTGCTTGAAGAGCAGAGTCTACTCTGGAACATGAATGAGAAGATGATGCAAAGTTGACCTTCAAATACTCCAAAACTGAAGCTGCACAGATATCGCTCCGGTCCAAAATACAGATTAAAGCAGTCTAAAAGCTGTTCTGAGTTACACTGGCTGCAATATTCTGGATGCACTCTTCTGGTGCCTGGTCTGCCTGGCAGGATGTCATCCTGGCTATGCTGCTTGCAGTGACATTTAGGCAAAGGGTTATCATGAGAGCTCCGAGTTAACTCTGGTCAAATACTCCTTCAGCCCAAAGTGACCTGAGGGTGATGTTAATTCAGCTTCTGAGGAGTTTTATGCTGTCTGAGCAGTGCAAATTTGCTTCTAAGTACTGCAGCATCTTGACTATGTGGAGATATCTCCAAATCCCTTTCAGAATCTTGACTGAGGAAATAGCCAAGAGAGACAGGCATGCTGTGTAGGAGTAATTACTGTCCAAAGGAGACATACTACACAAGACTGACTAAACTTTCCTCCTTGCACAGGAATTCTTCTCATTTCAGGTTTTGAAAAAAAAAAAAAAGTATTATTTGACAGGGTAATGTGCAATGTCCTTTCAGGGCACCACCAAAGTGCGTATGTGTGATCTTGAAAGAAATGGTGCTAGGAGGTTAACAATAATTTAGATAAAAATCAACTTAATTAACAAGAATTCATCAAAATCTTGCTGTCTAGCCAACCCCACTTTTTAATTTGATATTTTAAGAAACAGCTACTTCTGTAATGTTAATTAATTAATTATTTTTTTAAAATGTGAGTACAAAGATTAATGTCTTCTCCCTCAGATACCTCCAGAAATTTCATTTCCTTTGACTGAAGCTGATGAAAGAACACACACCTAGCAACCTCCAGGGCACTATGGAAAGCACATTCCTTTTGTCCTTTCCTGATCATTAGACTGAGTTTTCAAATACCTTTACACTCTGTACTGCAGAGGTTTCAAACTGTGTGTATGTGTACCTGCAGGGGAAACTGTGTCCACCTATCCCATTCTAACTGTGTGCTTCAGAGTGTTTCTCAGCCACCTTTGTCTGTGTCCTCCAGCAGATCTCTGCTTCTCTACCAATCATCAAATCATAGAATGGTTTGGGGTTGGAAGGGACCTCCAAAGGTCATCTAGTCTAACCTGCCCAGATCAGGTTGGTCAGAGACTTGCTGAATCTGACCTGGAATAGCTCCAAGGGGGGCCTCAATTACCACCCTGGGCAACCTGTTCCAGTGTTCCACCACCCTCATGCTTGTTAGGAACTTTTTAGGACCATGAGGATGATTGGGGGTTGGAGCACTTCTACAGGGGAGACAGACTGAAAGAGATTGAGTTATTCAGTCTGGAGAGGAGAAGGCTCTGAGGAGACCGTCTTGCGGCCTTCCAGTGTCTGAAAGGGGCTACAAGGAAGCTGGGGTGGGACTTTTTTGGGTGTCAGGTAGTGATAGGACTGGGGGGAATGGAGCAAAACTAGAAATGGGGAGATTCAGATTGGATGGCAGGAAGAAATTCTTCCCCATGAAGGTGCGGAGACCCTGGCACAGGTTGCCCAGGGAGGTGGTGGAAGCCTCATCCCTGGAGGTTTTAGCAGCCAGGCTGGATGTGGCTGTGAGCAACCTGCTGTAGTGTGAGGTGTCCCTGCCCATGGGTTGGAACTGGATGATCCTTAGAGGTCCCTTCCAACCCTAACAATTCTGTGATTCTATGATAATTCACTGGCCAGCCTGGATATTTGGAAACACGTTGATTAGGAGGAACTACTTTATAATATTCTAAGACAACTCCAGGGTATTTCACGTACACAATAATTCACGCTAAAACGTGCTAAGCATCAAGGGTTATAAACACGATTGCTAATACACAGCACTCACCCAGATATGCATAAATAATGTCATGCCTTCATAAATCACAACCAGGGCAAGTTTGTCATTTTTTGCCTGCAGAGCTGCTCCTTGGCTGGCCCTAAAGCCGTTCCCAAATCTGAGACGGGCTCGAGCGGCAAAATGTGGAGAGGAAATGTGGTTGAATCCTCCCCTCCCCCATCCAAATGACACATGCACATAATCATCAGATTCTGGGATTTAGATTTAGTGAATTAAGAAGGTGGATCACATTTATGCAATCCTGATTTGGATGCAGATACTGCTTATACTCTGGAATGCTTAGAATGGGATTTTGCTTTGTGCTTGCCTGCAGAAAATCTCTTCATTTGCCATTCCAGTAGCAATATTTAGCTTTTATTTATTCAGCCCTAGATGTGACTTTTCTTGCTGCTAAGCAGCTGGATTTTGTTTTCCCAGTGAAGAGCTAGTTTCTTTGGAAGAGGGCACAGGCTCAGAAAAATTGAAGAGATTCCCCTTGCAGCAGTGATTCTGTGGCACTGCCCAGTGGCAGTACCATGGTGTCACAATAATTTATCATACTCAGAACAGGGCAGTATGAATCTGACTTGTTTAAGTGCTTCAGTGGCCTTATTTCACAGACAGAATGTGGGACAGGGCCTGCAAAGGGCCCTAAAAACCCCAGGTTACACAAGTCACCACACAGGCTTTCTGAAGTTCCTGAATGGACGTGAGGAAAGAGACAGAAAAATGAAGCTCTGATTAAAACACCTCTCCAGTGAGGGCTGAGCTGCTTCCTTCCTCTTCTTGAAGCATATTTGAGCTTGTCTCCCTCAAACCTCTATTTGTACACTTTCTTATCTAAAATGAGAAATGAAGCACCGACTCCAGGTTCAATCATTTATCTAAATAACACGAGCCCAAATTTACATTTTAATTAAATATTAATTGTCCTCAAGCAAACAATATTAAAATATAATAATATTCTGGTCTTCTATGTCCAGCTGAAGGGTTGTTCCATTATTTGTTTGGTTTGGTTGTGGTTTTTTTGGTTGTTTGTTGTGCTTTTTGTTTGGTTGGTTTGGGTTTTTGTTGTTGTTGCTTTGTTTTGTTTTGTTTTGGTTTGGTTTGGTTTGGTTTGGTTTGGTGTGATTTGGTTTGGTTTGGTTTGGTTTGGTTTGGTTTTGTGATCCTGCTGCTCCATTGTAGAATATTCATGATGTAATTCTTATGTTGGTCTTCCAGAAAGTCCAACTGTACTCATTTATTATATGTCAAAGTGTATTTTTATCCAGGAAATAGATTGCCTAGGGAGGTGGTTGGGTCCCCATCCCTACAGATGTTCAAGGTGAGGTGTGACAGGGCTCTGGGCAACCTGATCTAGTGGAGGATGTTCCTGCTGACTGCAGAGGGGGTTGGACTAGATGAGCTTTGGAGGTCCCTTCCAACCCAGTCCATTCTAGGATCCTATGATTCTCTGATTGTATGATTGTAGATTCTCTGATTCTGATTATCTGATTCTCTGACTGTAAGATTCTATGATTCTCTGATTGTGTGATTGTAGATTCTCTGGTTCTGATTCTCTGACTCCATGATTCCATGATTCTATGATCCCACGATTCCATGATTCTATATTCCTTTTTTATTTAAATCTCTGCAATTTTCAACCCTTTTTTTTGTTTGTTTCTTTGGTTTTTTTTTTTTTCAATCTTAGGATCTTGAAGCATTGCAAAATCATCAAAAGCTCGGCTGTGACACTGGGAATTACTACACTGCCTTTCCACCAAGTGCATTACAGTAGTGCCTGGGACTTGTTGTGGTTAGGTAGAGTGCAAACATTGAGTGTTCTGTGCCTTGAAGAGTTTCTGGTTTAACACCATGGATCGACTCTAAACGATCGACCACGGCTCCCTAACAGACACGACCAACGCAAGGCCCCCGAGGAGCAGTGATAGCCACAAGATTTATGGCAGCACAGGGAGAAGTATCTTTCCATACAGCTGCAAAGCACAGCTCCTTTGTAAATGCACACATCATCCCACAGGCTGAGGGAGGGGTGACACCATTTTACACATCCTTGCTATTCTCCAAGTAGTCTGACGAGTCGTGCACTGCCAGGCAGTACAAATGCCTTTGCATACTGCTCCCCTTCCCCATCCCAGGGCTGAGGGTAGTGGGGTGGAGGATGTGGGGAGGGTTTCTTCCCACCAAGGCTGTCTCTGGGAAGAACTGTAAGAGATCTACAATCTAGATTTTATGACTCTAACCCCTGGCAGCACCAAATGGCCAGAAATTATCCAGTGGCAAAGTATATTTTATATCTGTAGAAAAGAAGATAATTTCATTTGCCAGGAAAGGGTGAGGGACCAGTGCCCGGCTCTCCAGAGCAGGTAAAGCACAGCTATAGCTTTTCCATGACAGCTGCACTGGGCAATGTTGAGCTGCTCAAATGATGTCCTCCTTAGGATTTATTTTGTTTTTATCCTCATTTGTAATTAAAGATAATAAAACAAAAAATTGCTTTATTAATTGGGGGGGGGGGGGAGGATGTGGGACATAGGTGGATGAGTTCCTATATGTGCCAAACACATTCTCCCTTTAAAACACAAATAAAAAAAGGGGGAGCAAAAAGGCAAAAAGGTGGTAGTTTTGAAACAGGTTTATTACACTGTAAAGAACAGCTTTGTTCATCATGTGTAAAGAAGAGAGTGGTGCTGGGTGATGATTACCTTCCTAACAGACCTGATAACCACTCTGCTTATGTGTTAGGTCTCCCTCCGACTGCGTGCACAGACGAGAGAAAAGGAAAGTGCATCCCAGGAAATAAAAGCCTACAGGATCAAGTTGTCTTTAACTTCCCTCGGGTGAAGTCATTCTCTTGATATCAACAGCGCAAACCAGATGAGTAAAATTCAGCCTGTGCACGGGTGTTTGAGAATTACAGCCTTCATTTGCCATTCCAAGCCCAAGCCTGCTGCCACGGAATCAATAGGAAAGTTTTTCCATTAGCTACAGTGGTGCAGGACTTGGCCTCTGCTCCTAGTTTCTGAAGACACTTCAGTGACATTAAAAAGCACTTTGTTTGGTAGCACAGGCACCACGAAGAGAAGAAGGGACAAGGTTTGTTCCCCAGCTTTTGGGTGTGTTCATAGCGTTACTGTAGGCAAGAGCTCTCTGAGCCGGTTACCATGCCGAAATGATTTAGATTTCTAGGCAGATGCAAGAATTAGATGTTGTCTGACAGAAACATACAGAAAAAAAAAAAACCAAACAACCCAAACCCAAACCCAAACCCAGCCTATCAGAAGTCATTAGAGACTTCATAGCAGGAAGGTGTGTTGTAAAAAAACACCGCTTCCATCTCTGAAGGTATCATAAAATGTACTTTCATCAGGCGCACGACGTCTGCAAATTCTGATTGGCATTTCCTCCTGCCCTGAAAAGAGAGCCTGGCTCAGTTTGCAGCAAATATGACAATAGGCTGTGCAAATGTACATCTGAAACACAGCCCTTTCGGGGTTAAGCATTCCAGCTTATATGAGAGATCATCAGTTTCGGGTCAAGGTGCTGCTCTTAAATGATCAGTGCAGAACAGAAAGGGGGGGGGGGAAAGAAAAAGGCATTGAAGTGACCTTGCTGAGGGTCTAAAACTGTGCTAAAGCCTTTTCTGCATGATTAAGTGAGCAGAATCTTAGATTAGCTAAAAGCAGTGCAGAAACATAATGAGTTCACTTATTTTGGAGCATTTAATAACAGTTAGAGACAGTTATGTGATCAGGCGGAGTTATGACTTATTCATTCTTTCATTGCTATTAAAATTACTGCATTTGAGGTTTTTAAAGTCATTGAAATAAAAAAAAAAAAGTCTGATTTATGTTAGGAGAATTTAGCCTGCCCTTTGGTCTCTCCATTTTTAAATGATATAATTAGACTTTTTAAAGACCATTCTAAAAGCATTATTAGCATTTTCTATAGCTGAAAGTAAATGCATGTTTTGTGGGGAGTTTAATTTTCCAAAGGGATAATGACAATACTCAATTCAGATAGATTGTTAGAAGAAGTATTGCATAAAATTGCCTGAGAGGTGAGTCTTTACATTTGTATCTCTGTATACACACTGAAACACACACACACAAACACACTGATAACAAATGTGAGCATGCAGTGTACGTGTGCACAGCAAAACCCAAGCCCTTTCCCTTCACCCATTTGGGAAATGAAGGCAAGAAGAGCAAGTTCCATAGGACATATTAACTGGTGACCTTTCACATATTACCTCACAAATTACAAAGCCATCCATCAGTCTCCAGGGAGAGGGGGAAAAAAAAGAAAAAAAGAAAAGAAAAAAGTGCTTTGATCAAAACAAAAGAGACTTGCAGGTGTTTTGAATTAACAGTAAGCAATAATCACTAAGAGCCACCGGGACGAGGATGTCAGTGTCATGACTCCACGCACGTTTGCACATCCACTCCATTTCCAAAGTCTTAGCACACACACACACACATTGCTTCCAAATGATCTTTGGCTGTTGATTATCAAACACTTTGAAGCATGCCCAGCGTTGTCAGCAGCGAGGACACAGGTTTCACACAGCTGATTTTAAGCTCAGTGTTCACCGTGTGCAGGCACAGCTGGATGCTCTCGCGCCAGGCTACGCATCCTGCTGCCAAGGCCAGCCAGGTAAAACCACAGCACTGGCCTCTCACGTTTCAATCACAGGCTTTCCCCACGTTGTTTTGGCTTAGAAAAGAAAATTTCCCCAAAAGATTAAGAAATCCTGCTCTCAGTTGGGTCCCAAGGGAGTGTATCTTTGCTTATAAAACTCATGCTTACGGCAGCTTCCTTAACTCAAAGCTGCTTTTTTCCTCCCTTTCTCCCTCCCTGTGTGTGCCTTCTGTGTTTATTCAGTGTAGTTTTGGGTTGCTCCTTTTGCTGCTCAGAATGCAAGTGTGCTTTTCTGTTAAAACACATTAGCAAAACCAAATCAAGAAGAAGCTTATTTAATAGTCATTTCATGCCCATGACTGATGGGAATACATAAATTATCAGACTAATATCTGATTAAAACTTGATTAACATGCTAATAAATTATGCTGGAAATGTTGGGGTTTTTTTAATTTCCCCACTTTTACTTAAACTTCCTAATTGACACTTCAATTATTTTGTTCTCTGAAATTTCGCCTTCCTTATGAATAACAGCTGAGATAAATTATTTCTTTGCCTGAACTTGATATGAAAAATGATCAATTATAATTATTAAAGCTCCCTAGCAATCTGTTAATTATTCTGAAATTAAATAAATTAATAATAATAATAATATAAAAAAAGAGAAAACCAGCCAAAACAAGTCACCTCATTTTGTTTGTTAAATGGGGACCCTTACATTTATTGCTGACAAAGGGCTGTAAAGTGTTCTGGAAGCCTGTCCTCAAAATCTGTGCAGGGTGTGGGCACAGTGCAGAGGGCTGCAAGCTGGAAGGTCCTCCTGCTTCCCTCAGGATGACACCAACTTTGATTCCTCAGCTCAGGGAGATGATAGGGGGTAGCCTGGATCAGCCTCACACGCTGCTGCCTCCTGTATGGAAAAATACATCCAAGAATCCTGTAGTACAGACTCCTGCCCACTAGAGACTGATCTCAGCCCAGTAAAACACAAAACTGGGGACCCTCACAGTTTAGACTTGAACTATGGTCAGAAAGGTGAGAGGCCAAGGCTTCATCCACTAAGCCATTTACCCTTTTCCTTTGTAAGGAAGATTGATTTTTAAAAAGCTATTAACCTTCAGCCATTTATCTCATCAGATCATCTTCATTTTCTTCTGCCTATAATAAGGCTGTATTATATAGTTTAATTCTTCACTTAATTCACCTAGACTATCTAAAAAGACATAGGCAGAGGTGGGGGGAGGGTGGGGAGAGAGGAAAGGGAAAAAAAGGGAGAAAAATTATCAAAAATTTTGCAGTGTAAATATTAGCAGGGAAACAAAAGATCCTGGAAATGCTATCACATACCTTGGAGACACAGTGATGAAGGAAGCAAGTGTGTGTATCTATATCTATATCTAATCTAATCTACATCTATATCATCTATATCTAATCTAATCTACATCCATATCATCTATATCTATATCTAATCTAATCTACATCTATATCATCTATATCTATATCTAATCTAATCTACATCTATATCATCTATATCTATATCTAATCTAATCTACATCTATATCTATATCTATATCTAATCTACATCATCTATATCTATATCTAATCTAATCTACATCTATATCATCTATATCTATATCTAATCTAATCTACATCATCTATATCTATATCTAATCTAATCTACATCTATATCATCTATATCTATATCTAATCTAATCTACATCATCTATATCTATATCTAATCTAATCTACATCTATATCATCTGTATCTATATCTAATCTATATCTAATCTATATCTATATCTATCTATATCATCTATATCTCTATCTAATCTATATCTATATCTCTGTGTCTTTAAGATCATGTAGTCCAACTGTAACACAACCAACATGACCATCAAATGATGTCCTGAAGCACATCTACAGCTTCTTGAACACCTCCAGGGATGGTGACTCCACCACCTCCCTGGGCAGCTTCTTCCAACCCCTCACCACTCTCTCACTGAAGAAGTTTTTCCTCATGTCCAATCTAAACCTCACCTGGCACAACTTCAACCCATTCCTCTCATCCTGTCACTGGTTACTGTGGGGAAGAGACAAACCCCAGCCTCACTCCAACCTCTTTTTAGATATTTGCAGAGAGCAATGAGGTCTCCTCTCAGCCTCCTCTTCTCCAGACTAACCAACCCCAGCTTCCTCAGTTGCTCCTCATATGGTGCCCTCATTGCTCTTCTCTGGACACTCTCCACCACCTCAATGTCTTCCCTATCCTGTGGTGCCCAGAACTGAACCCAGTACTCAAGCTGTGGCCTCACCAGGGCTGAGTACAGAGGCACCATCAGTGCCCTACTCCTGCTAGACACAATGGGTTTGATCCAGGCCAGGATGCCAGTGACCTTCTCAGCCACCTGGGCACACTGCTGGCTCGTGTTCATCATCCACCAGCACCCCCAGATCCTTTTCCACTGGGCTGCTTTCCAGCCACTCTGCCCCAAGCCTGTGGTGTTGCTTGGGGTTGTGGGGACCAAAGCGCAGGACCTGGCACCTTTCTCTATGTTCAGGTAAAGATGCCCCCTCACCAGAAAAAAGTAGCCTCAGAGAAATCTGATGTAGAAATTTAATGTTCTGTTGGTTTCCAGAGAAATCCCTCTAAGAAGCAGGCACAGCAGTAAAATGTTTTGACACCAGTGTATCTAATACTAAGTTTCCTCATAATGAAGCAAGTTGGGGTTGCTTGTGAGGAACTAAATTATTTCTGGTTTAAAGATTGAATTGAGGAAGAGAAAAAAAAAAAACAACCAAAAACCCCCCATATCCTCTTTTATGGATGATATGTTTGCATTAACAATTTGAATTCATCTGGCTGAACTTCATGGCAGGTATCAATTTAAATTTTACTGGAATATGTAATGATAAAAACAGTTTGCAGTATTTCAGGTGGAACTGGATAGTAAGTTCACTCATATTAAATGTACACATGCTCACAGGATGTTAGGGGTTGGAAGTGACCTCCAGAGAGCATCCAGTCCAACCCCCATGCCAGAGCAGGACCAGAGAATCCAGCACAGCTCACACAGGAACACATCCAGATGGGGCTGGAAAGGCTCCAGAGAAGGAGACTCCACAACCTCTCTGGGCAGCCTGTTCCAGTGCTCTGGGACCCTCACAGTCAAGAAGTTCCTCCTCATGTTGAGGTGGAACCTCCTGTGCTACAGTTTCTCTCCATTGCCCACTGGCCTATCCCAGGGCACAACTGAGCAGAGTCTGTCCCTGTCCCCTCGAGGCCTCTTGACCCCCAGCCCTCAGCTATTGATAGACATTGATCAGATCCCTCTCAGTCTTCTCCTCTCCACACTAACCACCCCCAGGGCTCTCAGCCTCTCCTCCCCAGGCAGTGCTCCAGTCCCTTCAGCATCCTTGCAGCCCTCCCTTGGACTCTCTCCAGCAGATCCCTGTCCCTCCTGAACTGGGCAGCACACAACTGGATGCAATATTCCAGGTGAGGTCTCAGCAGGGCAGAGCAGAGGGGGAGGAGAACCTCCCTGGCTCTGCTGCACACACTCCTCTGAATGCCCCCCAGGACCCCCTTGGCCTTCTTGGCCCCCAGGGCACATTGCTGTGCCATGCAGAACTTGTTATCCACCAGCACTCCCAGGTCCTTCTCCTTGGGGCTGCTCTCCAGCAGATCCCCTCCCAGCCTGTCCTGCTGCAGTTGATTATTGCTTCCCAGGTGCAGGACTCTGCACTTCTCCTTGTTGGCCTTCATTAGGTTCCTCTCCGCCCAGCTCTCAGTCTGTCCAAGTTCACATGATTCAGAAAATTATGTCCTACTGACTTCCAACTGGGCTTTGATTCTTAAATTTCCTTAGGTTGACCTACAGAAGCACACTTTCCTTTTTGAGCATTTATCAAATGCAGAACAAGGACAAATCCTTAAAATAAGTAAGTAAGTAAGCAATCTTTTTGAGATCTTCATTAGGCTTTGAATCACAACAAATTTTACTTATTTATTTTTTTAAGCAGCTCTGAATACCTCCAATGGCTCCTATGCCAGAGTGAGGAATGTAGGACAAGTCTGAAGGTGACCTAAGGCCATCAGGTCATAGCTCTTGATTGCTTTCTCTCCTACTTCACACATTCATACCCACCTGCATCTTGCAGCACCTGCTCTTTTTTATCTGGTACTAGGATGTTGAGGTGGGAAATGGAAGTTCATGCTTGCAGCACCTCAGTGTTTGATCAAACCATGTAATAACAGAAGTCTGGTTTAGTTTTGCCTGTGCTTATTTCACAGAACCATAGAATCACAGTACATTAGAGGTTGGAAGGGAGCTCCAGAGATCATTCAGTCCAAGCCCCTTGCCAGAGCAGCATCCCTTAGGATAGTCCACACAGGAATGCATCCGGGGGGGGGGGGGTTGGAAAGTCTCCAGAGGTGGAAACTCCACAACCCCCCTGGGCAGCCTGCTCCAGTGCTCTGGCACCCTCTCTGAGAGAACTTTCTCCTCGTATTGAGGTGAAATTTTCTCTGTTTAAGTTTGTCTCCATTGCTCCTTGTCTTATTCTTGTGCACCACCCAAAAGAGCTTTGCCACCTCCACTTGACCCCCACCCCTCAGCTATTGATAGACATTGATCAGATCCCTCTCAGCCTTCTCTTCTCCAGACCAAACAGCCCCAGGGCTCTCAGGCTCTCTTCAGAGGGGAGATGCTCAAGTCCCCTAAGCATCCTCCTGGCTCTCCCTTGGACTCTCTCCAGCAGGTCTCTGTCTCTCTTGAACTGGGGAGCCCCAGACTGGACACAGGATTGCAGCTGTGGTCTCAGCAGGGCAGAGCAGAGGGGCAGCAGAACCTCCCTAGCCCTGCTGGCCACACTTCTCTTGCTGCTCCCCAGGATCCCATTGGCTCTCTTGGCCACACGAGCACATTGCACCTCACACTCCTGAGCTAAACACTCTTTTATGTCAGGATCATATCAGTAAGCTGGCATTTGGGCAGGTGAAAAGTTCCATCAGAGCCCTACTAAGATATTCAGAGAGTCAATAAACTTCTCCTTGGCAGTTCCTTAGCAAGTGATTCTTTGTCAACACCAGACAGGGTACAGGTAAGTGGAACACAGAGGAAAAAAAGGTCTGTTGCACAACAGTTCAAATTTTTTACTACACAAATGAAACCAATGATAAAGTAACTCTTCAGGAACTGGTTATAAATCCTCTTCATACATATTTAGCAGTATACAGTGAATAGGATTAGCAATATCTTTTGTCTAATTTGTCAATCTAGTCCTTAGTTCCTCACAGTGCTTCAGTCAAGTACAAAGAGTGTCTCAGCTACTTTTCCATAGATTAAGCAGCTCTTGAATTGATATTTGCTGTATGGTTTGGGACTTTGAGTGGTAAACACTGTGACTGATGCTGAAGGCCAAAAAAGGCAGCAATAAGGAATTAAAGCAATAGACTTTTGGTTGACTTGAAGGGCAAATCCTCTTCCCCTGTTTTGCTCCAGAAGCAGAGTAATTCTCTTAAGAGAAAACATATATAAAGGTATTAGTAAAGCAGTCAGTGACTGGTTGAATTTCTTCTTTCTTTTCATTGGCCTAATTTATTTTGAAGGGTAAAGCTGAATTCTGTGGTATTTCAAAACAGCAAAATACAAATGCCTATGGTCAGCCTAGCTCTGCCCACTCATGCTGCTTCTGAGCCCTCCTTAAAAGTCAGCTCCAGGGTCATGAACTGTGGCAGTAGATGACAGTACATTTTATGAGAAGCCTCTTCTCCCATGGAACTGGAGAAGGTTGCCACAATGATGGTGCTTCCCTCGAGCCTGCCTAACTCCTTTTGGAGCAGGGATTTCCAACGTATTTTACAGAACCAGCAGGTAGCACAGACATACAGACAGGCACAGAGTCAACTCAGAGGCCTCTGGCAAGAGGTATCCCCCAGAGATCAATACTGGGTCCAGTTTTGTTCAATGTCTTTATCAATGATGAGGATGAGGAGATTGAGAGTACCCTCAGCAAGTTCCTGATGATACCAAACCAGGGGGGTGGCTGACACCCCTCAGGCTGTGCTGCCATCCAACCACAGCTGGACAGGCTGAGAGCTGGCTGCAGGCAAACCTCATGAAGGGCAATAAGGACAAGTGCAGAGTCCTGCAGCTGGGCAGGAATAACAGCAGGCACCAGGACAGGTTAGAGGCTGCCCTGCTGGAAAGCAGCTCCACAAAGAAAGACCTTGGAGTGCTGGTGGGCAGCAAGTTCTGCATGGGACAGCAAAGTGCCCTTGTGGCCAAGAGAGCCAATGGGATCCTGGGGGACAGCAAGAAAAGTGTGGCCAGCAGGGCTGGGGAGGTTCTGCTGCCCCTCTGCTCTGCCCTGCTGAGACCACAGCTGCAATCCTGTGTCCAGTTTGGGGCTCCCCAGTTCAAGAGAGACAGAGACCTGCTGGAGAGAGTCCAAGGGAGAGCCAGGAGGATGCTTAGGGGACTTGAGCATCTCCCCTGTGAAGAGAGCCTGAGAGCCCTGGGGCTGTTTAGTCTGGAGAAGAGAAGGCTGAGAGGGATCTGATCAATGTCTATCAATAGCTGAGGGGTGGGTGTCAAATGGAGGGGGCCAGGTTCTTTTCAGTGGTTCACAGTGATATGACAAGGAACAATGGAGACAAAGTTGAAGATAGAAGGTTTCAGCTGAACATGAGGAGAAACTTCTTTACTGTGAGGGTGCCAGAGCCCCGGAGCAGCCTGCCCAGAGAGGCTGTGGAGTCTCCTTCTCTGGAGGCTTTCCAACCCCACCTGGATGCATTCCTGTGCAGACTCCCCTGGGTGCTCCTGCTCTGGCAGGGGGGTGGACTGGATGATCTCTTGAGGTCCCTTCCAATCTCTGATACACTGTGAGACTGTGATATTAATGAGTCCATCATCAGTCTGGGTGCACTGGCAGAACATTTCAGAGCTCATATGGATATTCCTGGCTGGACCTCTGCAACTGCGTCCCTTCCTCTCTGCTCATGATACACTGTGCATGCAGATGTGCCTATTTGCCCTGCATTGGTGGTAGCTGAGGTGCAGGAACAATCAACAGAGTAACAGGAAACTTGTTGGAAGGAAAATCCATGGCTTTAAAAATGTTTGGATTGCAACATAATGCTAAGCATTTGTCACAACCTGGTGTCCCCAGCCAGCCCTGGGCAAAGGAGGATTCTGCCACTTTACTCTGTTCTGGTGTGACCTCACATGGGCAGCATGAGCAATCCTGAACACTGAGCAGAAGAAATGAGCCTACAGCCCTTTGGTACTTGAACAAAGGATTCCTCTTTATCTGAGTGGCTTTAGACAGTGAGTATTAAATTTGCCCTAAAATATTGGAAAGAGTCAAATCTGGGGCCAAGCAACTTGAAGCATTAATAGCCAGAAGTGAGTTACCTAAACACTTGTGTACATTCATTTTAAAATGAAACTCTCATGCAAACCTTATGCAAAACCTCCAGGCATGTGGCAGCATGCATGCAAAATGACCTACACCTGAATGTTTGACTCAAAAAAAAACCCCAAAACCCAAAAAAACCAAAAGGCTAAAGTAAAAGGAAAAAAAAGGGAAGAATTTAGAAGTCATTTGAGCAGGTAAACTCCCAAAGAACAACAAAAAAGTCCTCACAATAGAAAGCAAGGAAAAGGTGGCATTAAAACTACTTAACCTGCAGCAATATTGTCAGAGATGTCAGCCACATGTGCTGATTAGGCTGTGACAAAGAAGGTTTCCTTTACATTCCCATTCTCCCCTCAACAACGTCTGTTTGCTTTGACTGTGGAGAGCCAGACACCCTTCCTCATGACAGGGCTGTAATGTGGCTCTTAATTTAACATGCCTGAAGACAAATCTTCAGGCTAACAGTAACCCTTGGTCCCTTTAAAGCAACTGCACTTTAGCTGGCTATAAACAGTCAGGGAAAGGCCTATTTGCAATTGTGTTTATTACGAGGCAAAAGCAAAACAGGCACAAAGTATAAAACCAAAGCCAAGATAAATCAGAGGATCACAGACTTGTCAGGGCTGGAAGGGACCTCAAGGCTCATCCAGTTCCAACCCCCCTGCCATGGGCAGGGACACCTCACACTCCAGCAGGTTGCTCACAGACACATCCAGCCTGGCTGCAAAAACCTCCAGGGATGAGGCTTCCAACACCTCCCTGGGCAACCTGTGCCAGGCTCTCACCATTGTCATTGGATTTCTTCCTGACATCCAATCTGAATCTATCCATTTCTAGTTTTGCTCCATTCCTCCTGCTCCTATTACTCCCTGACACCCTCAAAAGTCCCTCCCCAGCTTTCTTGTAGCCCCCTCCAGATACTGGAAGGCCACAAGAAGGTCTCCTTGTAGCCTTGTCCTCTCCAGACTGCACAACCCCAACTCTCTCAGTCTGTCTCCGTAGCAGAGCAGCTCCAGCCCTCTGCTCATCCTCGTGGCTCTTCTCTGGACACCCACAGGGTGGGTGTCAAGGGGAGGGGGCCAGGCTCTTTTGGGTGGTTCACAGTGATAAGCCAAGGAACAATGGGTTCAAAGTTGAACACAGAAGATTTCATCTCAACATGAGGAGAAAATTCTTTCCAGTGAGGCTGACAGAGCACTGAAGCAGGCTGCCCAGAGGGGTTGTGGAGTCTTTGGAGGGTTTCCAACCCCACCTGGATGCATTCCTGTACAGACTACCCTAAGTGATGCTGCTCTGGCAGGGGGTTGGACCTGATGATCTCTTGAGGTCCCTTCCAACCTCTGATATACTGTGAGACTGTGATACCTTCCAGCACCTCCAGATCCTTCCTGGAACAGAGGCTCCAGAACTGGACACAGAGCTCCAGGTGTGGTCTCAGCAGAGTGGAGCAGAGGGGGAGAATCCCCTCCCTGCCCTGCTGGCCACACTTCTCTTGCTGCAGCCCAGGCTCTGCTTGGCTCTCTGGGCTGCAAGTGCTCACTGCTGGCTCCTGGTGAGCTTCTCATCCCCCAGCACCCCCGAGGCCTTTTCTTCAGGGCTGTTCTCAAGCAGCACTGTTCTCAGCCTGAATTCTGAGAGCTAAGAGGGGGATACAAAACTTCCAGGACACTTCCACAAGAGACAGAGAAATAAATTGGTTGCCCAGGAGGCACTTAATGGTGACTTGACTCTGTAGCTGCTTTCCTACTCTCCAATCTCCTAATTTGATGTGGTGTAAAAATAGTCTGAAGGGGGTGAGCCTTGCAGAGTAGGGTTGTGGGTTGGACTTGGTGATCCTGAGGGTCTTTTCCAATGTGAATATTTCTGTGATTTTCTCTTTCTAACATGTCAGGGTTTTAAAAACTAATCTGAAAATCTCCATTTTTTCTTTCTAACATTTTGGGTATTTTTTTCTCCTTGTCTCTTACCAGTAAAAAAAAAAAAAAAATCCAACTTAGCTTCTTGATTTGATGAGGGCATTTTATCTGAGGCACAGAGATGTGAGAGTGCCATCAACCATGAGGTTTAGCAAATTTGTCAATAAATGCTTACATAGCTACACAGTGGTTGCAACAAGGTATTGCTGTTTCAGTCTGAACTTAAACCTCTTTTCCAAGCTTTAAAGATGGACCCCATAACAGAGGATGCAAGCAAACCTGTCTCCCAATCCTTTTTACTATGACAAATCCTTTAAAGAATGAATTCCCTCTTGAATTGAAACCCTCCTGGGTTTCAATCTTTCTCACCTAAACTATGCTTCCCAGCAACTTTCTGTGTTTGAAATAAGTCAGCAGTTGGAAGTAAATCAGCACTCACCTCAGGTGAGGCCACAGCTGGAGTGCTGTGTTCAGCTCTGGGCTCTCACTGCAGGAAGGACATTGAGGGGCTGGAGCCTGTCCAGAGAAGGGCAGTGAGGCTGGAGAAGGGCCTGGAGCCCCTGGGCTAGAGGAGGGGCTGAGGGAGCTGGGGGTGTTCAGGCTGGAGAAGAGGAGGCTGAGGGAGACCTCATTGCTCTCTACAGCTCCCTGAAGGGAGGTTGGAGTGAGGAGGGGACAGCCTCTGCTCCTTGGTGGCAAGGGACAGGAGCAGAGGGAATGGTTCCAAGCTGCACCAGGGGAGGTTCAGGCTGGATGCTAGGAAATATTTCTTCACTGAGAGGGCTCTCAGCCATTCAATAGTTTGCCCAGGGCAGTGCTGGAGTCACCATCCCTGGGGGTGTTCAAGCAGTGTGTGGAGCTGGTGCTTAGGGACATGGTTTGGTGTTGACCCTGCAGTGCTGGGTCAAGGGTTGGACTGGATGAGCTTGGAGGCCACTTCCAACCAGACCTGTTCTGTGATTCTGTGATTACCAGCCCTACTCTGGCAAAGGGAGAGGAGATAGGGAAAGCCTAGTAATGAGAAACTCTTAATTTCTCATCTTGCTGACCTTGCAATTAGTCCAAAGGGGTTGCAAGACTTCTGGAAAGACAAACACTTATTCCCCTCACATGCCAGCAACAAGGCCTGCTGATTCCATTAGAGCATTAAGGTGACATGCAAGTGGATGGATGTGGGTGAAGGAGAGAGCTGATTGCTAATCCACAGAAATACTCAGGAAGAAGAGATCAAAAAACAGCAAAATGGACTAGTACCTTCTAAGTGCCCTCAGAGATTCCCCATGATACACTCTCCAGAGAGTAATGGAGTTCCTCTGTTCTTCCTCTGTCCTTCTGGGTTCCTCTGATGATGTAGTTATGCCTCTAGGCTTCTTCAAACAGCACACACTCTTCTTACTCATGAGAAAAAGAGTGTCTGAAGGGGCTGGGGATGGTTAGTGTGAAACAGAGGAGGCTGAGGGGAGACCTCATTGCTCTCTGCAACTACCTGAAAGGAGGTTGTGGAGAGGCTGCTGCTGGTCTCTTCTCACAGGTCATTAGTGACGGAACAAGAGGGAATGGCCTCAAGCTCCCACTGGGTAGGTTTAGAGTGGACAGTAGGAAAAAAGCAGGAGTGGTCAGGGATTGGAATGTGCTGCCCAGGGAGGTGGTGGAGTCCCCAAGCCTGGCTGTGTTTCAGGGTGGTTTGGATGTGGTGCTTGGGGCTCTGGTTTAGAGGTGAGCCTTGTAGAGTAGGGTTGTGGGTTGGACTTGGTGATCCTGAAGGTTTCTTCCAATCTGAATGTTTCTGTGACTGATTCTGTGAAAAATACTGAGCACAGTAAAAGCAGTTTACTCATTGCATGTTAAAGTATGGGAATATAGAAGAAGCAATATTTATTTTGAACTCTAATTCCCTCAAAAAAACAAAACAAAGCAAAACAAAGCAAAACAAAACAAAACAAAGCAAAGCAAAGCAAAACAAAACAAAGCAAACCAAAGCAAAGCAAAGCAAAGCAAAGCAAAGCAAAACAAAACAAAACAAAACACAAAACAAAACACCCAAACCAACTGATTTTATTCAGAATGTTTGTAAAACCTGTCCCAGGGCCAAAGTCTGGTAATTATTTCGATGTTTTTGGGTATAGCCTCATGACTGTACACTGAAAGTGAACAAGACTCATGAGTGTGCTTTGCACATTAGATGACAGTGCCAAGAGCCCAGCTCCCATAAGCCAAACGGCAGTTTTAATACAGCACTGCTTTCAGGCTAATTGATCCTGTCCATCACTGTTCTACTCCACAAGCCAAACTGTGCTCAGCTGCCTGTATTTCTTCCACTCCTGCAGCTGACTTAAGCTGAAGGAGCTTAAGGGTCTCTGGATAATGTCTCACTGAGTTGAACAGTTGTTCTCAGGATGATTGCAAACAAATTGGACTTGAAATGCACAAGGGAGGAAGGAAAATAGATGGAAGACAAAGACAGGAGTGAAAGTCCTCAAAGTTGGAAAACAGAGGAAATGGGAAGAAAGGCAAATGTGAACCTAAGAAAGAGAGAGAAGAGAACAAATATGACCTCAGCAGCACCCAGCTATGTCAGCTTTGTTTCAAGATGGAAAACTGTAGCACACAGGGAATGATCCTCCCCACTTCTGTGCCTCTTTCCCAGGAATTCCTACATACAAGAACTCTTAATCTTCTGTGGTTGTCCTTCTCTCTTCCCTTCTTTCTTCCTCTTTTTTTTTTTTTTTTTAAGTTGTAGGATTTTGAGGCCAGGACTTGGATATTAAAATTGGCTTGCAGAATACTTGGAACCTCACCATGGTGTGTCATACACATGAGATCAGAACTAAAATTAAAAAAAAAAATAAATAAAAATTTGAAAATGAAACATTTACTTTTGGATAAAAATGTTCTAAAACAATCATAGGTGACATTTTAGTGTATCCAACATGTGAGAGAATCATAGAATGGTCCAGGCCAGAAGAGACCTCCAAAGCTCATCCAGTCCAACCTCCTCACAGTCAGCAGGGAGATCCCCAACTAGATCAGGCTGCCCAGGGCCTCATTGACCCTCATCTTGAATATCTCCAGGGAAGGAGCCCAAACCACCTCCTTGGGCAACCTGTTCCAGTGTTCCGCCACCCTCATAGTGAAGAACTTCTTCCTGATATCCAAATCTAAATCTGCTCTTCTCTAGTCTGAAGCCATTGTCCCTGGTCCTGTCCCTGCAGGCCTTTGGGAACAGTCCCTCTGCAGCCTTCTTGGAGCCCCTTCAGGTCCTGGCAGGCTGCTCTTAGGTCTGCCTGGAGCCTTCTCTTCTCCAGGCTGCACACCCCCAGCTCCCTCAGCCTGTCCTCATAGCAGAGCTGCTCCCACCTCCTGAGCATTTTGCTGGCCCTCCTCTGGACCCTCTCCATCAGGTCCATGTCCTTCCTGTGCTGAGGGCTCCAGAGATGGATGCAGCACTGCAGGTGAGGTCTCCCCAGAGCAGAGCAGAGGGGCAGGATCCCTCTCTCCACCTCTGGCCATGCTGCTTTGGATGCAGCCCAGGCTGTGATTTGCCTTCTGTGCTGCAAGCTCACACTGTTGGCTCCTGTCCAGCTTGTCCCCCACCAGCACCTCCAAGTCCTTTTCTGCAGGGCTGCTCTCCATCTCATCATCCCCCAGCCTGGATTGATATCTAGGATACCCCCAGCCTAGGAGCAGGAGCTTACACTTTGCCTTACTGAAGCTCATGAACTTCTCCTCAGCCCGCCTCCCCAGCTTGTCCAGGTCCCTCTGGATGCCATCATGTCCCTCAGATTTATCAAGCACACCACTCAGCTTGGTCTCATCTGCAGGTTTGCTGAGGGTGCCTCAGTCTGGCTGTTGACATCACTGATGAAGATGATAACACCATCCAAAGTACAGAGAAAGCAAATGAAGCTTGCTGATGTTTTCAGTAACACCAATACTATTCAGATTGATATTAAATGCCAATATATATTAAATTTTGCTGAAAGTTGTTTTCACTTAACTCCTCAACCATGTTCTCAAGCAACACTCAGCTCTCTGGAGTTCAGGCTACAACAGTATATCTGCTGTAAATATTATATTAGGTGTTATATTACCAAAAATAACCATTTATGGCAGTGGAAATCTCTTTTTAGGTTAAAATCTGAAGAAATTTCTCTTGAGCCCCCCAGAGAGGATTTTAATTTCTTTATAAAACCTTTACAACTCTACAACAACCTTTTTCATGTAAGTGGAACTTCATTGAAGGTTTAGGAATATTTCTTCTGCAAGCTTGTAAAGAAGTAAATAAGTAGTTGGTGGTAAGCCAAAGATCCAGCTACAAGAGTTGGAAGGAGCAGCAGAAATATTTACAGGGCTGAGCAAGTAAAACACACTTGAAAAACAGCAAGGTGTAAAAGAACAAATTTGTTTATTCCACCATTTCTGTTACAGAGCAGCCACAACCCCTCTTCAAAACAACCAAGCAAGCAAACAAAAAACCCTGCACCCCTGAGTTTTTCATCTGGAACATTTACAATAATAAGCCCTTAAGGAAAACCCAGAGAGCAGATTCTGAGCTGAGAAGTCAAGATAAAGTCACCCTGCAGCTAAATATTCACAAGTGAAGGTGTGAGAGAACTTTTGCTTCCCAGGCATATTTCTGGGTGTAATTCCACTGCTCTCTTCTCCTTTTGCTTGTTTGCTTACAGTTTGGATGTCCACATCTTGTCTATTCAGCTTAGATCTTAGAAGTTAGCATGCTAGAAGCTGGGAAGGGGAGGGGGAATTCTTGCTTCTGTTATCTGTAGGTTCAGTAGCTTGCAGAAGGGTTTTCTGATCCCTGATTTAGACTTGTGGGTGCTGGTTTTGTACTCCTAAAAAATTGTCGTGCTTAACTGTATTGTGTCAAGGCTCCACAGAGTAGTAACAGGAGAGTGGCAACATGAGGAGAAATTTTTTGCTACAGCACAACAATAATAATAATAAAAAAGAAAGTTTGTGAGCAAAGAGTAGAGATATTGTGCACATATAGTGTGCTCAGGGGTTACAGAGAGCCACGAGGGTGATTAGAGGACTTGAACATCTCCCCTGTGAAGAGAGCCTGAGAGCCCTGGGGCTGTTTAGCCTGGAGAAGAGAAGGCTGAGAGGGATCTGATCAATGTCTATCAATAGCTGAGGGGTGGGTGTCAAGTGGAGGGGGGCAGGTTCTTTTGGGTGGTGCACAGGAATCACAGAATCACAGAATCAACAAGGTTGGAAAAGACCTCAAGGATCATCAAAGTCCAACCTGTCACTCAAGACCTCATGACCACTAAACCATGGCACCAAGTGCCACGTCCAATCCCCTCTTGAACACCTCCAGGGATGGTGACTCCACCACCTCCCTGGGCAGCACATTCCAATGGCCAACCACTCTCTCTGTGAAGAACTTTCTCCTCACCTCCAGCCTAAACCTCCCCTGGCACAGCTTGAGACTGTGTCCTCTTGTTCTGCTGCTGGTTGCCTGGGAGAAGAGACCAACCCCCTCCTGGCTACAACCTCCCTTCAGGTAGTTGTAGACAGCAATGAGGTCTCCCCTGAGCCTCCTCTTCTCCAGGCTGAACACCCCCAGCTCCCTCAGCCTCTCCTCACAGGGCTGTGCTCCAGACCTCTCCCCAGCCTCGTTGCCCTCCTCTGGACATGTTCAAGTCTCTCAATGTCCTTCTTAAACTGAGGAGCCCAGAACTGGACACAGTACTCGAGGTGCAGCCTAACCAGTGCTTAGCACAGGGCAGAATGACCTCCCTGCTCCTGCTGGCCACACTATGCCTGATGCAGGCCAGGATGCCATTGGCTCTCTTGGCCACCTGGGCACACTGCTGGATCATGTTCAGCTGCAGTCACCCAGCACCCCCAGGGCCCTTTCTGCCTGGCTGCTCTCCAGCCACTCCAATGCCAGCCTGCAGCACTGCATGGGGTTGTTGTAGCCAAATGGAACAATGAGGAACAATGGATACAAACTTGAACATAGAAGATTTCACCTCAGCATGAGGAGAAACTTCTTTACAATGAGGGTGTTGGAGCCCTGGAGCAGGCTGCCCAGAGAGGTTGTGGAGTCTCCTTCTCTGGAGGCTTTCCAAAGTCCCCTGGATGCTTTCCTGTGCAGACTCCCCTGGGTGATGTTACTCTGGCAGGGGGCTTGGACTGGATGATCTCTGGAGGCCCCTTCCAACCTCTAATGTACTGTGGTCCTGTGATCCTGTGAAAAGGTGAAACAGAGGATAGAGAGCTTCTGAGCAGGGAGTCCCTCAAAGGTGAGAAAAGTCAGGCATTGTGAAGGAAGATGGAAGACTTGAGAAAGTTCCATAGTGGAGAGGAAGAAATGGCAAATCAGAAGGTAGACAGCAAGATCATCTGAAGACAAGAATAAGGAGGAGCAGAATTGCTGGCTTAGATTAAAACATAACTACAGTGAAAAACACTTTTTTTTCCCTCAGTGCCTGACAAGAAGGACAGATGGTCTCTACCACCAGAGTGAAGAGGAGATGCTGAGGAGCAGTCATGATCCCATTCTTTTTGCATCTTAAAAGTTTATGGGAATGTAAAAAGATACTGAAAAAAAAAAAAACCAAACCAACAACTGACAATTTGTTGCTTTTGTTTTGAAGTTCTGGCAAGATCATTTTCTTTTAGATTGATGTTGACTGACATCAAAACCACACCTTTCCACAAACAGGTTTTTGGCTTTTGCTGCACATTATTTCATTAAGAAAAAAAACAATGTGGCCATTAGAAAATTCAGAAATGCACTGAGGGTGAAATAGTGATGAGTAACAAGTTGAAGTCACACACTGGATCACACAGGGTGTCAGGGGTTGGAAGGGACCTCTGGAGATCTTCCAGTCCAAACCTCTGCCAGAGCAGGACCAGAGAATGCAGCACAGGTCACACAGGAACACATCAAGGTGGGGCTGGAAAGTATCCAGAGAAGGAGACTCCACAACCTCTCTGGGCAGCCTGTTCCAGTGCTCTGGGACCCTCCCAGTCAAGAAGTTCCTCCTCATGTTGAGGTGGAACCTCCTGTGCTGGAGTTTACATCCATTGCCCCTTGTCCTCCCACTCTTGTCCACAAGAAATATGAAAGATGGAAATCTGTAATGAACTAAAACCTGGGTAGTGATAGGGTGAGGGGCAAAGGATTGATGCTTGAGGAGAGAAGATTTAGACTGGATACTGGGAAGAAATTCTTGACAGTGAGGGTGGTGAGACACTGGAACAGGTTGCCCAGGGAGGTTGTGATTCATTCTTGCCTTGCAACTTGCCAGCATTACAAACCCTTCAGCATCCTATGCCACAGTCATGTTCCTCAGTTGGGCATGAAGTATCTGTTTAGTTTATGGTTTGGTTTACAGTTAAATTTTCATTCAGTTAGTTTGTAGGTGGTGTAGTCTGACCCCAGGAGCAAGAAATGTCCAAGTTCTACTCTTGGCCTTGAAGCACTTACTGTAAATACACTGATTTCCATCTTCCTTGAAGGAGTGTTGTGAAGAGTAATAATTACAATTTGTAAAGCAAATTGCAAACACAGAGAGAAAACAATCTGGTGAATTAAACATGGGAATAGAGACTAATTTAGGATGAAGATATTCAGTCACCTATCATTAAATTTACCTTAAAGAGAAAATGGAACTAGTTAAAAATGGATAAAAGAGATAATTAACAGATTAAATGGATTTAATTCAACAGTCATATTTAATGGATGCAGTCACAAACTAAGAAACAGACACATGACAACAAATTGCTGTTCCTGATTCCCAGAGATAAAGCCTCTGAGCTCCTAACTGCTTCATATCTGAGTCTCAGTTTTGGCTCTAAGCACTCAAAGAGCATTTTCTCAGCAGGATGTGCTGAATTAGCAATTTCGTATGAATCCTGACTCTCTCCTTTCTCCCATTTTTAGCTAATAAAAATGGTAATGGGTCTCACCATCCATCCATCCATCCATCCATCCATCCATCCATCCATCCATCCATCCATCCATCCATCCAAGCATTATATTTTCTGTGACAGCAAAGAAACCCTATCCCTGCTCCCAAGGCAAACATGTGCAAGGCTAGTAGGTGTGCAGCTACTTTCTTCTTACTACATCCAAAAAAGGAGCACGGAGAAGATATTCACCCACCACAGACGACTCTTTTTGGATTGTCCTTTCTATAAACCTCTCTTTAACCTGAGAGTAGCTGAACTTCCCCATTCCCTCCTTTAAAATGTTGTACTATCTAACCTCTTTTAGGGTGGGTAGTGAGTGTTAAGCAAGCAAGCTGCATTTTAGCAGCACCTGTGGTGATTTCTGCTCTAAGCTGAAGAACTTCAAAGCAACAAGGATGCAAGCAGGGCTCCTTAACCTCATTAAGCTCTACCTCCACTCAGCTAATGAAGAAGTCCCCAATATTACAGACATTTTGGGTTAGGATTCTAAAGTCAGGACCTGGGTGCCAGGTTCACAGCTTTGAATCATAAATTAAGGCCAGGCTGGATGAGGCTCTGGCCAGCCTGATGTAGTGTGAGGTGTCCCTGCCCATGGCAGGGGGGTTGCAACTGGATGATCCTTGTGCTCCCTTCCAACCCTGACTGATTCTATGATTCTATAACATTTTTATTCATGCAAGCTCAGCTCAGATCCAGAAATCACCACTTCTCTGGCCAAGCTCCCCAAAGAATTTTAGTCCAGAAGTTTTCTTGTAGCTTGACTTGGTTTTACACATCTAACTCTCTTAATGTGTGCACAATAAAGAAGGCAGCCATACCTCATTTTTCAGATCCTTGTGGCCAGAGGCTGGGAAGTAGACCTAGATCCCACTCCCTCTCCTCATGGAGAATGGTTTGAGTACTCCCTGGGAAGAGACCTTGATTCTGATTACTCTCCAAGGCCTCCTGGTTTTGAGACATTTACTGATTTGAAATTGGTAAAAGCATTGGACCTGCAGGTGGTTAGTAGCTCCTCAAATAAAATGGCAGAAGATTTTCAGAAAGTCTCTCTGATTTTTTCATGCCTGGTTTCAAAACCAGGACTTCAAAACCAGGACTTGTATCCTACCATACCACTTCCTAATACTGCCTACCGATTCCTGAGAACCTGGAGCTGCAGTGGATAAATGCCTATGAAAAAAACATATCAGGTATAAGATATCTCTATTTAGACATTTTCTCCACTCAATATCTGAACTTACAGGCTTGGGTTGCAAAGATCATCCTGCACTTTTCCTCAATTCTTCTGTGCTCTGAGGAATGAAGCAAAAGAGGTTTGAGCTCATAAGAAAGACTGTCAGGTCTCCCAAAGTAAGAAAGGCAAACAAAACCATTCAACAGAAAAGTCACAGAATCACAGCACTCTAGAGGCTGGAAAAGACCTCTGAGATCATCCAGCCCAGCCTATGACCCAACACCACCACATCAGCTCAACCATGCCACCAAGTGCCACATCCAAGCTTTCCTTAAACACCTCCAGTGAGGGTGACTCCAGCACCTCCCTGGGCAGTCCATCCCAGTGCCTGATCAGCCTTGCTGTGAGGAACTGCTTCCTAATATCCGACCTAAACCTCCCCTGGCACAGCTTCAGGCCATGCCCTCTTGTCCTGTCATGAGTTGCCTGGAGCAGAGCCTGACCCCCACCTGACTACAGCTTCCTTTTAGGTTGTTGTAGAGAGTGATAACGTCACACAATCACACAGAATCACAGAATCAACAAGAGTGGAAAAGACCTCAAGGATCATTAAAGTCCAACCTGTCACCCAAGACCTCATGACTACTAAAACATATCACCAAGTGCCAAATCCAATCCCCTCTTGAACACCTCCAGGGGTGGTGACTCTACCACCTCCCTGGGCAGCACATTCCAACATCTAACAACTTTCTCTGTGAAGAGCTTTCTCCTCACCTCAAGCCTAAACCTCCCCTGGCACAGCTTGAGACTGTGTCCTCTTGTTCTGGTGCTGATTGCCTGGGAGAAGAGACCAACCCCCTCCTGGCTACAACCTCCCCTCAGGTAGTTGTAGACAGCAATGAGGTCACCCCTGAGCCTCCTCCAGGCTAAACAGTTCCCAGCTCCCTCAGCCTCTCCTTGTAGGGTTTGTGTTTGAGGCCTCTCCCCAGCCTCATTGCCCTTCTCTGGACACGTTCAAGTATCTCAATGTCCTTCTTAAATTGAGGGGCCCAGAACTGGACACTCTGAGTCTCCTCTTCTCCAGGCTGAACACCCCCAGCTCCCTCAGCCTCTCCTCATCAGACTTTTCCTCCAGCCCCCTCCCCAGTCTGGTTGCTCTCCTCTGGACCTGTTGCAGCACCTCAAGGTCCCTCCTGCAGCAAGGGGCCCAGAGCTGCACACAGTGGTGTCTTACAACCTAATAGAAAGGAAAATACAACAAGCAGTACAAAGCCTAAAAACAGCCACCACAGGGTTCCAGTTCCTTGAATCCGTAGAATGTAAAGATCCAGGCAAGGGAAAAATGACTGTGGAGGAATGATGGATGCAGCCTTCAATAACATAAAACCCTTCTTGCTCTAAAGGAAGGCTCTGATTCTGTAGGCTGTCTGCAGCCAGGCAACCTCAGCACTGCAATAACTGGATTCTAGAAATGTGGTCATTCAAACATTAATCTACTCTGGGTTTTATACATTTTGAGGACTTGGACTTTTTTTTTTTTTTTTCCTTAACAGATTGTCTTAATGTATTCATATTGTCTCAAGCATGCCACTAGGAAAAATGGATTTGATTTGACTTTATGTATCCCGGTTAGTGTTTGCCCTTCATTCACATTGTAATGTATCTTGCTAAGCCCTACACTGAAATATTGCAGATTATTATTATTATTAATAATAATAATAATTAACATGATTATTAACATTATTATTATTGTCATTAACATTATTATCATTATTATCACAGGCTCACAAGATGTCAGGGGTTGGAAGAAACCTCAGGAGACCCTTGAGTCCAACACCCTGCCAGAGCAGGACCAGAGAATCCAGCACAGCTCACACAGGAACACATCCAGATGGAGCTGGAAAAGCTCCAGAGAAGGAGACTCCACAACCTCTCTGGGAAGCCTGTTCCAGTGCTCTGGGACCCTCACAGTCAAGAAGTTCCTCCTCATGTTGAGGTGGAACCTCCTGTGCTGCAGTTTCTATCCACTGCCCCTTGTCCTATCCCAGGGTGCAAGTGAGCAGAGCCTGTCCTTGTCCCTTCCTTCCTGACCCCCAGCTTCAGCCTTCTCCTCTCCACACTAACCAGCCCCAGGGCTCTCAGCCTCTCCTCCCCAGGCACTGCTCCAGTCCCTTCAGCAGCCTTGCAGCCCTCCCTTGGACTCTCTCCAGCAGATCCCTGTCCCTCCTGAACTGGGCAGCACACAACTGGATGCAATTTTCCAGGTGAGGTCTCAGCAGGGCAGAGCAGAGGGGGAGGAGAACCTCCCTGGAGCTGCTGCACACAGCAGATATAATAATAATAATAGCAACAACAACAACAACAATATAATATCACCACCAATAAGAATACCAACAATAACAATAATAATAATAATAATAATAATAATAATAGCAACATCAACAATTTTTATTTATATTCATTTGTATAAATTATTATTATTAGTAGTAGTAGTATTAGTATTAGTAATAGTATTGTATTATTGGTATTATTTTTATATTATTATTGTATTATAATTATAATAATAATTGTTATTATTGTTGTTTATGATGACATTGTTATTGTTTGTGTTGATGATGTTGCTATTGCTATTATTGATATTGTTGTTGTTGCTATTGTTGTTATCAGGTAGGGCTCCCTGAGAAGGAAAAGCACCACAAAAAAAATCTCTGGTAGATTACTGACTCATGTTTAAGTGATATTTTCACTTACTAATAATTAAGGGAACAGAGTGAGCAGTTGAGGAAAAGGTTATATCTATAAAATTATTAAGAAGGATTAAATTATGCCTGGCAGCTAGTAGTGAAAATGCAGCCAGCCATAGCTATCTGCAGTGCAGTGCCACTGGCTCAGGTGGCAATGGCATATTAATGTGGCCCATTTGCTTTATGCTCCAGCCTGCTCTGAAGGAGGAACAGTGAGAGGACTGAGATAAAATGCTGAGAGAACACAAGGAAATGTGTGTGTTAACACTGAGACACTAATGTCAGTCTTCCACTTCTGCTGCTGTTAAGTGCACTCTTATTAATTGCTACTAATTTTTTATTTCTCCAATTCAGGAATGCTGAATAATTCATGCCTGAAAGAGAAAAGGTATAATGACACTCCACTCAGTAAACACATCCTTTTCAGTAAAAAGAAAAAAAATCAAGTTAATAATCCTTCAACTCCTTTTGCCTTTCTACAACTTTATCTGATGCTCTTTTTTCTTATATATTATATATCTTAGCAGAGCATAGAATCAGAGAATGAAAGAATCATACAATCAAAGAATCACAGAATCAATGAATCATAGAATGCGTTAGGTTGGAAGGAACCTCCAAAGCTCATGCAGTCCAACCCCCTTGAGGTCAGCAGGGACTTCCTCCACTAGGATCAGGTTGCTCAGAGCTTTGTTGAGCCTCATCTTGAGTATCTCCAAAGATGAGGCCTCAACTACCTCCCTGGACAACCTGTTGCAGTGTTCCACCACCCTGATGGTACAGAACGTTGTTCCTCACACCAATCTCAATCTGCTCTGCTCTCATTTCAAACCATTGTCCCTCATCCTGTCCCTGCAGACTTTAGCAAACATTCCCTCTGCAGCCTTCTTGTAGCCCCTTCAGGTCCTGGCAGGCTGCTCTGAGGTCTGCCTGGAGCCTTCTCTTCTCCAGGCTGTTTTGAAGGCTAAATTTCTACACTGGATGTTAAGTGTCAATCTGTGTCATTTCCAAAGCACCTATGTAGAATCTGGATTGCTTATTTTAAGCAGCATTTCCCTGGCTGCAGCCAGTGTTAATTTCCTGGTGATTCCTTCTCCATTTGACATATTAAATCAGCACACTTGTCATCTCACACCAGCAACTCCTTTAGATGACCTCTGTTTATTTCTGCAGTAGATTTAGGCCAGTTACTCACAAAGGCTTTTGTGGCATCTCTAGGTGGCTTAAAAATATTTTGGGTGTTTCCCAAAGTAAAAGGATGAAGGCCAGTTTACAAAATCGCTCTGCTACTTGACCTTCTTAGTGGTACCTTCCACTACAGACAGACTTTCCATCCTCTGGCCTTTGGAAAAGCCCAGCTTTAGTTAGAGGCTGATTCATTTCCTTCAGCTTTTTAAACACAGCCAGCTGTGTGCTGCTGAGGGTCGGTGTTATTCAAGCATTGTTTCAGAGACTTCCTGTCCTTGAATTCTCTTAAGAGCGGGGGGAAAGTCCTTTTCTTGTTGTTTAGGTTTCTCTGTTGTGTTTTGGGTTTTGTTTGTTTTGTGGTTTGTTGGGGTTTGGGTTTTGTTTTGTTTTGTTTTTTAACTTAGGGGTATACATTCCTCCCTGAGTGAAAACAAGTCCTTGGGGAAAAAGCTTCTGGAAATGACTGATAAGGAGTAGAAAAGGAAGTACAGGCTCAAAGCACCCAGTTTGCCAGCCAGCTAAATCCCTCCAAGTCCAGGCTATCAAAGAATTCAAAGTCTAGGTATGAGGACAAGGGGAAATACAATGCAACCTTTGCTTAGTTTGAGAAGGAAAAAGATGTTCTTACAAGGAACATTGGAGATGATGTGATCGTGTGAGCCTTGATCTCTCAGCTGTTTCATTGCCACAGAACACACAGTGACAATGACAGCAGTAAAAGAGCAATCCAAGAGCTTTGAGACCTTGTTTCTCTATTTGCTTTCAATAATAACTCAGGCTTGGTGTCAAAATGATGATAAGCATTGCCACAAAGATGAACTATTAGCGATGGGCTTTGTTTCTTAGCTCCCCATCACTTCAAGAAAAGGGTAAGTCTTTAATTGTTTCATTAAATATTCATTTGGGTGGCTGTGAAAATAGTAGAAGCAAACAAACAAAAAAATATATATTGCACAAATTGGTTTACATCTTAGTCTGTCTCAAGGCAAATCCAGCCATAAACCACGCTCCCTCTTGATTAATATCTCAGGAGTGTTTACTACTCTTCAGCTGCGAGTGCAATGTTTATTCTGTTCATTATACTCTTTCCTGTAACACTGTGCTGTTTATTGTTCTTCTGGGTATTTTTGACCTCTAATGTTTTATCTGCAGCTCTGCCATTAAATTCACTCTTTTGTTAAATATGGGTTTCATCCTGCTTGGATATTGCTGAATTTTTTTCAAAGCTTTAACAGAAGTCTGCACTAATATTGATTGACAGCATGAAGTCAGAAGAGTTAAGCAGCCTTGGAAACAGAAGCACAGAATCACAGAAACGTTCAGGTTGGAAGAGACCCTCAGGATCACCAAGTCCAACCCACAACCCTACTCTACAAGGCTCACCCCTAAACCAGAGCCCCAAGCACCACATCCAAACCACCTTGAAACACAGCCAGGCTTGGGGACTCAACCACCTCCCTGGGCAGCACATTCCAATTCCCTCTCACTTTTCCTTTCCTTGGAACTATCACTAATGAAAACTAAAATGAGATTTCATGCTGGTGTGGCAAACTGAGAAAGTGCCATGCTAGCTGCCTGGCTTAGCAGTGAAGGATGCCTTGTGTCTATTTGTTGCACTGTGCCCCGAACAACAGCTGAAACAATATCTGCAAGGGATTCAGAGAAAATAGGGAAACCTAGGGGAGAAGAATATTCTTTTCTGTTACTTGCATTTCTTTATTGAGCATGGTTTCCATCAGTCTGTGGAAAGGGGATCAGGTAAGGTTAGTGGAGCAGTGTACAAAAAGGGTAATATAGATTCTCAGAATCACAGAAACATTCAGGTTGCAAAAAATCCCTCAGGATCACCAAGTCCAACCCACAACCCTACTCTACAAGGCTCACCCCTAAACCCCACGCACCACATCCAAACCACCTTGAAACACAGCCAGGCTTGGGGACTCCACCACCTCCCTGGGCAGCACATTCCAATCTCTGACCACTCTTGATGGGAAAAAGTGCTTCCTAATGTCCAGTCTAAACCAACCCAGTGGCAGCTTGAGGCCAATCCCTCTTGTTCTATCACTCATTGCCTGTGAGAAGAGACCAGCAGCAGCCTCTCTACCATATCCCTTCAGGTAGTTGTAGAGAGCAGTGAGGTCTCCCCTCTAACCAGCCCCAGCTCCTTCAGTCATTTTGCTCTCTAGCTACAGTGACCTACTTGGGCAAACTCTTTCTGCTACCAACATTTCCAAGCTATTCTGCTGTCTCAGACCAGCAGTTTGACTCAGCTGGTGGTAGGAAAAGTAATCTGTTCTTGTTTCCTTTCTTGGAGTGTAGGTATCCTTTTTCCTCAGGAAAAATGATGCCAGCTCCAGAAAGACCTAATTGTGAGCAGGTTGTGGCTCCATCTCATCCATACAGCAACTTGGACAAGAATATGCCAAGGGAACATGATATTTGGCAAATGTTCTCATTCCCTGTGGTGAAGAGCCCCCAGACTTGCATTATGAAGTTACCTATTAGGTTCAAATACTACCTGTTGGTTCTTCTGAAGCTGCTCTATGGCCTGAGGCAGAAAACTCTTAGAGAATCATAGAATCATAGAATCAGTCAGGGTTGGAAGAGACCACAAGGATCATCTAGTTCCAACTCCCCTGCCATGGGAAGGGACACCTCACACTAGATCAGGCTGGCCAGAGCCTTCTCTGTCTTTGCTCAGTATCTCAGAAATGGTTAAGTCCCCCAAATCAGTTATATATGAATATGTGGCATGTTGAATACAAACAAGCCACACCAACGGGCTAGGAAAACTGGAGTCTCTTGAAGACCAGAAAGAGAGAAGTCCCTTGTTTAGACCTGACTAGATTGAAGAGTGTGGGATACCTCAAAATGCTAACCTCTTAATGTTAGCACTCGGCAGTTCAAGAGGTCACTGCTGCAGACAGGCATAAAAAAAGAAGCAGGGAGCATGACATCTTTTCAAGGAAAGAGGGGAAAAAGCAGTTGAGAGGAGTGTGGATCTCCTGGAGGGTAGGAGGATGCTGCAGAGGGACCTGGATAGGCTGGGTCAATGGGCTGAGGCCAATGTGTGAGATTCAACAAGGCCAAGGGCATGGTCCTGCACTTTGGCCACAATAACCTCATGCAGCACTACAGACTGGGGGAGAGCAGCCTGGCTGAGAGGGACCTGGCAGTGCTGGGTGAAAACAGCTGAATATGAGCCAGCAGTGTTCCCAAGGGACATGGAAGGCCAATGGCATCTTGGCCTGGATCAGGAATAGTGTGGCCAAAAGGACTAGGGATGGAATTCTGCTCTGTACTGGGCACTGGTGAGGTCTCACCTCAAGCGCTGCGTGCGGCTCTGGGCCCCTTGCTGCAAGAGAGATCTTGAGGTGCTGGAGCAGGTCCAGAGGAGAGCGACCAAACTGGGGAGGGGGCTGGAGGGTAAGTCTGATGAGAAGAGGCTGAGGGAGCTGGGGGTGTTCAGCCTGGAGAAGAGGAGACTCAGAGGGGACCTCATCACTCTCTAAGACTACCTAAAAGGAAGTTGTAGTCAGGGGGGGGTCAGGCTCTGCTCCCAGGCAACTCATGACAGGACAAGAGGGCATGGCCTGAATCTGTGCCAGGGGAGGTTTAGGTTGGATTTTAGGAAGCAGTTCCTCACAGCAAGGCTGATCAGGCACTGGGATGGACTGCCCAGGGAGGTGCTGGAGTCACCCTCACTGGAGGTGTTTAAGGAAAGCTTGGATGTGGCACTTGGTGGCATGGTTGATCTGATGTGGTGGTGTTGGGTCATAGGCTGGACTTGATGGCCCCAGAGGTCTTTTCCAGCCTCTAGAGTGCTGTGGTTCTGTGAAGAACAACTCACATGCACAACTGTTGTGTTAGTATAGTAGTGGTGAAGGGAGAAACTCTATTTGTAACTTCAACAGGCAGCCTAAATCTTGAACTTCTTAGAGAGAGCAGGCATGGAAATGACACATCTGTATTTCCAGGGGACACTTGGGGTGTCCTTTGCTCTGGGGGCACCAGAACAGGACACGGTGCTCTAGATGGGGTCTCACCCACTCTGTTCCCACCTGAGTCAAATCACTGTAACTGCACTTTTGGATTTCATCCCTGTGTCTCTGAGTTCAGACTTTTTGTGCCTTCTGGTTTTAAATAGAACTTTAAAATGACACTTTAGGTAGTCCTATTTTTCTACTGTTTTCACCTACTTCTCTCTCTGCTGTAAATACACGTTTAGGTGATAACTGGGAATGATTCAACCATACGTTTATCCAGATTGGATTGCAACTTCTCTCTCAGTTGCTAACACCTTTTTACTAGTGACCTCTTCCAGCAGATGTCATTATGTTGTAAACAGCAAGCAGAAAGCAGGCAAAGCCTGTATGGCAAAATAGGAGCACAAGAAAACGTTCAGTGCTCTCCCTAACTGAATGTGTGCGTATGGAGGGAGCTGCAGAGTAAACAAAAACATTGTGTGACCTCTCATTTTTCACACCCTCTCTCAAAATGTGTTCAAACCACAGCTTCAGACCTTGCAAGAACAAAATGAAGACTCTTAAAATGCAAAACTACCTCTACATTCTTAAAATGTAAAACTACCCCTGTATTAAGAATGTGTGTTTGAGCTCCTGTTGTTTCTTCAGGACACAGAGCTGTTGGGAGTAGGTCCAGAGGAGGCCACAAAGATGATCCAAGGGCTGGAGCAGCTCTGCTATGAGGACAGGCTGAGGGAGCTGGGGGTGTTCAGCCTGGAGAAGAGAAGACTCTGGGGTGACCTTAGAGCTGCCTGCCAATAGCTGAAGGGATCCTGCAGGAAGGCTGCAGAGGGACTTCTCATCAGGGTGTCCAGAGACAGGCCAAGGGGGAATGGTTTGAAGCTGAGGCAGAGCAGGGTTAGAGTGGAGCTGAGGAAGTTCTTCAGTAGAAGGGTGGTGAGACTCTGGAACAAGCTGCCCAAGGAGGCTGTGGCTGCCTCCTCCTTGGGGATGTTCAAGTCCAGGTTGAGGCCTTAAGCAGCTGAGTCTAGTTGAGAGGTGTCCCTGCCCACGGCAGGGAGGTTGGAGCAGATGATCTCTGAGATCCCTTCCAACCTAAGCCATTCTGTGATTCTCTGATACAGAGCACAGCTCCTACTTTCTAATAAACAAGAACTTATTACACTTTTTTCAAACAGAAAGATTGTAGATCCCAAATCTTAGGGCTATGGGAATTACTCTGATGCAGATCTAAGGGCAAGCTTGACACATTCTGATCTTTCTGAAGTAAGCTGGAATACTCATGGAGTGCTAATAATGTGGGCCACATCATCAGCTCCTGCAAACCAATGGTCCAACTTCTCATGTATTCAAGGTATGAGGCAGCTCTAACCCACAGATATGTCCTGATTCAGGAGCAGAAATTCTTCCTCCTAGGATGTATAAATTTTCCTGCCCCTCTGTTAGTAGATCTCAGAGCTGACTATATGATTTCACCTGAGAGGTGGATATAAGATCACAGAATTGTCAGGGTTGGAAGGGACCTCAAGGATCATTTAGTTCCGACCTCCTGGCAGGTGATGGGCAGGGACACCTCACACTGGATCAGGTTCTCCACAGCCACATCCAGCCTGGCTGCAAAAACCTCCAGGGATGAGGCTTCCGCCACCTCCCTGGGCAACCTGTGCCAGTCTCTCACCACCCTCATGGGGAAGAATTTCTTCCTAGCATCCAATCTGAATCTAAGCTTTTGTGGTTTTGCTCCATTTTCCCTTAGTCCTATCACTACCTGAAACCCTAAAATGTCCCTCCCCAGCTTTGAGGTTTGTTTGTCCACAACCTCCCTGGGCATCCTGTTCCAGCGTCTCACCACCCTCATAGGGAAGAAGTTCTTCCTAAGGTCTGATCTAAATGCCCCTCCTCTAGCTTGGATTCATTCCCCCCAATCATATCAGTACCTGACACCCTAAAAAGTCCGTCAGCAGCTTTCTTGTAGCCCCCTTCAGATACTGGAAAGCCACAGAAGTGTTTGAGCTACAGTGGTAGAGCTGTGGTGTGATTGCTGAGCTGTGTTTCACAGTAGGGGCAGGAACTTCTGCTAATATCAACATGTGGGATTAGGAAACACCACAGTCAGCCCACAGTCAGTCATTGCTGCTTGGGAATATATAGTTAGACACTGCCTAACCATTACCAGCTGCCACAGAATCACAGAATGTTAAGGGGCTGGGAGGGACCTGAAAAAATATTTTACTCCAACTCCCCCTGTCAGAGCAGGACCCCCTTGAGCAGCTCACACAGGAGGGTTTTGAATGCCTCCAGTGAGGTCACTTAAACAAAGCAATCTCCATGCCACAGGCACACACAACACTCTCCACACCTATGCAAGGACCCAGCAGCATTTTCTGCAGCCCTCACATGATTGTATCCTCAGAAGGCAGGCTCAGTGATTTGAAGAATCTGAGGTATTCCTTGATCCACTTCAACAATGACACATGGAATGCATCAGTCATTAGGTGCCCTTGTCTAATGCTGGTAATTTTTGTTTCCTTAAGCCTGATTTTCGAGACTTGTTGTCTTTTCATGACAGCAGGTTTTATATATATATATATATATATATAATATATTAAAATAAAAAATATTTTAAAATGTTATTTTTAGATATAAATTTATTTTATTATATTTATTCTAATATATCTATTTATATATCATCTATACATATTTATTCATATTTATATATGGTATCTTTTATATATATTTATGTATAAAATATATATAGTATAAATATGTATATCTATATATTATTTAAACACGTTTATTTTTATAGACATTATATATTTAATTATAATTATATGCATAATTATATAATATATAATAATATATAATGCATATAATAAAGTACAAATATGTATATTTATACATTATTTATACAGATTTAGTTATGTATTCTCTATTCTATTATTATTATATTATATTATATTATATTATATTATTTCATATATTATACATGTTGTATATGATATATATAATAATATATAATAATAGATATAATTTAATTATATTTTTATATATTCTATATACTTTTCCTATATAGTTACATCTATTTTATATCTAATTATATATATTATATTTTTATATATGTATTCGATATATTTTACACATTTATTTATAAACATATACAAACATATTTTATATATCATAATATATAATATATATATTAATATAATATAACTATGCATGTTGGACTGTATGATCTTGGAGGTCTCGTCCAACCTTGTTGAGTCTATGATTCTATAATTTATAGATATTTATTTAAATATTATATGTAATATATATAATTTTATTATATTTTTCTATATTTTCTATATTTTTATGTATTTTTATATATTTTCTATTTTCTTGCATGTAATTATATATATTATATTTTAAAATATATATTATATATTTTTTATATATTTATATGTAGAAATATATACATTTTATTATCGATATATTATATATGTGTATATTGTATTGACACACAATTATTTGTATTTATATATATTATATATTTTTTAATATATAAATACATATATAAATGTATATCAATGTATAATAGATATAGTGATATTTTATGTATATATCTCTTTATATATACATATGTAAATCTTATCACCCTTTTTATATTCTTCTTGGATTCTTCTTTAGGTTCTTCTTTAGGAATATCGAACAAAGGCTTAAAAGAGCTCTGTCTCCGCACTTAATTGCAGTGATGTTCAGTCTCTCCTAGAAGTGACCCTTGGGAATCACCTGAACAGCAAACACTGCTGCATAGTAGGGGTTGAGCTGAGGGAGTAACACAACAGAAGGAAGAAGATGGACTCTGCTCTTGATTTTCACCATCTGTGATGTGATCCCTGAAGCTCAGCACTTGCTGGCCTCTGCCACATGGAGACAAACCTCTCAGCTCAGACCACACTTTGTGATTCAGCAGTGGTCTCAAGTGACTTGCTCGGCTTCTTGCTGAAACAGCCTAGCAGTGCTGGTGTAAGCAGACAGCCTGACTGTGACTCCTGGCAGCTGAGAAGCAGCCACTTCTGGAGAACTCTTTCCTTCTAAAGCAGCTAGATCCAGACAGGGAAATTAAACACAGACACACAGGCTACACACCTGTGAGGGGCACAGCCTCGCTCCCCACACGTTGGTCACCCTGCTGGTGGGAAGGAAGAACAGACCTCGAGACCTTGCCTGGCAAAGACACAGCCACCCCAACTCTGAGCACTGCTTACAAGGCTTCAGCGATGTTTTGGTAAGATTTAGGAGGATGATGCACAGTGTTGTCAGCAGAACCTCTGCTACAGGAGTTGGGAGTTTTCAGCCTGGAGAAGAGAAGATTCTGAGGGGACTGAAGGGACCGAGAGATCCTTTCCAGTGTCTGAAGGGATCCTACAAGCCCCTATTACAAGAAGGATCTGGAGGTGCTGGAAGGTGGCCAGAGAAAGGCCACGAGGATGAGCAGAGGGCTGGAGCTGCTCTGCTCTGGAGACAGACTGAGAGAGTTGGAATTGTGAAGTCTGGAGAGGAGAAGGCTCTGAGGTGACCTTCTTGTGGCCTTCCAGTATCTGAAGGGGGCTCCAAGAAAGCTGGGGAGGGACTTTTTTGGGTGTCAGGGAGTGATAGGACTGGGGGGAATGGAGCAAAACTAGAAATGGGGAGATTCAGATTGGATGTCAGGAAGAAGTTCTTCACTATGAGAGTTGTGAGAGACTGGACCAGGTCGCCAAGGGAGGTGGTAGATACCTCATCCCTGGAGGTTTTTGAAGCCAGGCTGGATGTGGTTCTGAGCACTCTGATCTAGTGTGAGGTGTCCCTGCCCATGAGTGCCTTCCAACCCTGACAATTCTATGATCCTGCAGGAAGGCTGCAGAGGGACTTCTCATCAGGGTGTCCAGAGACAGGCCAAGGGGGAATGGTTTGAAGCTGAGGCAGAGCAGGGTTAGAGTGGAGCTGAGGAAGAAGTTCTTCAGTAGGAGGGTGCTGAGACTCTGGCACAGGCTGCCCAGGGAGGCTGTGGCTGCCTCCTGCCTGGGGGTGTTGAAGGCCAGGCTGGATGAGGCCTTGAGCAGCTGAGTCTAGCTGAGAGGTGTCCCTGGGCATGGTGGGGAGGTTGGAGCAGAGGAGCTCTGAGGTCCTTTCCAACCTAAGCCATGTAGGCTTCTATACTTCTATGATTCCACATCTGTTTCACTACTCTGTAAGTAAAGAATCAAATGGCTTCTCATAAGCAAATGACTTTTCTGGTGTTTAAGTTGAAGTCTGGAAACATCAGATCTCTTTCTCTATGAAAAGGGAAGGTTGAAAAAAACTACAAGGATTCCAACAGAAATCAAGTCAAATCCAAAACCCTAGAAGGTTTCAGAGCAGGAAATATTATCAGATAAAGATTATTATAATTCCCTAGAGGTTTGGAAACCTTTCCTTATGGAAAGGAAATTGTTTATAGTAAGATCTTCAGACATATGAGCAGAGCTGTAAAATTTTCTTCCAGCAGGTCAGCAGCACCATGAATTCAATTAATCCTCTCAAAATATTTCTGCATTATCAGAAAGGAGGAAAAATGTGATGGCATCAGAATCAGTGATAGAAAATATTAACTTTATGGGGAGTTTTCTTTATTGTTTCCAAATAATATATATAAAAAAATTGCATCCTTTTTTCTCAGCAGCCTTGAAATTATTGCTCTTGAGTCCTTTCTTCCACTTCCAGTCTAAGCTAAGGTACAAATTTGAAAGCACTTAGGCTTATCAATATTCAATTTCAACAGAATGCATCTGTCCAGTCCTTTTCATGCAGTTTGCTTTCAAGGTATGGCTATAGACTTGAGTTATCATTAGCTCAGGAAAATGACTACCAGAATATGCATTAAGTCACTTAGCCCTAGGTGACTGAATTTATTGCACTCCTACAGAACCTGGACTGGAGTGTTTTCAGCAGGGAGCTCCTTGGGCTGCTTGCTGCTGCTGTGTCTGTGTTTCACCCACACACCCTGAACATTTTTCCCCCACTAAGGGAAATAATTCACCACACTCCCTAGCCTGGGAGTAAGAGAGTATTCAGAGTAACATAATTGTAATTTCCCAGTCTAGTTTTTAATCACAGAATCACAGAAACATTCAGGTTGTGAGAGACCCTCAGGCTCACCAAGTCCAACCCACAACCCTACTCTACAAGGCTCACCCCTAAACCAGAGCCCCAAGCACCACAGCCAAACCACCTTGAAACACAGCCAGGCTTGGGGACTCCACCACCTCCCTGGGCAGCACAATCCAATCCCTGACCACTCTTGATGGGAAAAAATTCTTCCTACTGTCCAGTCTAAACCTCCCCAGTTGTAGCTTGAGGGCATTCCCTCTTGTTCTGTCACTAATGACCTGTGAGAAGAGACCAGCAGCAGCCTCTTTCAGGTAGTTGCAGAGAGCAATGAGGTCTGCCCTCAGCCTCCTCTGTTTCACACTAACCATCCCCAGCTCCTTCAGTTGCTCTTCATCAGATTTCTTCTCCAGGCCCTTCCCAGCTTCCTTGCCCTCCTGTGCCCTGGCTCCAGCACCTCCACATCTCTCTTGGACTGAGGTGCCCAAAACTGGACACAATAGTTGAAGTGTGGCCTCATCAGAGATGAGTCCCAGGGGAGAATGAACAATACTCAACGTGTGACCTCCACAGAGGTGAGTCCCAGGGGACAAAGCCCTGCTCTAGCCTGGTTTGAAATGAAGGCAGTGCAGAGATCCTTGCAGAGAGCTGGAACACCACTCTGGAAAAGGAAACTTAAAAAAATCCTCTGCTCTTTTAATTTTTAGCTGGCATGTGTTAGTAAATAAGTCAGAATGCTCGTGCCTTTTATTCCTTGAGATGCATGCAAAGTGTAGACTCTGCCTGCCAATACTCTAAAGTGATTTTTCATTGTGTGTTTTATGGAACTCTCAGATATGTTGGATGAAATCATGGTCTGCTTTGAAGTTAAGGAGAGCATTACTGTTGACTTAATGAGACCAAGGCTGCTTTTATGTTCAAAGTTAGGCAATATTTTTCACTTTCTTTCTTATTTATTTATTTATATATATATATTTATTACAACGTACCTCAGAAAGTTAAAAAAGTAAATCAGTACTTTCAGTCTTGGATCCTCAACATCTAAAAAGCCTGAAAATGTCAGGAATTCACAATTCCCCCTAAATGGCTTTGAATGCCAGGCACAAAGTTAGATAGAATTCCTATGATGCCAGAAATATATTAAACAAAGTGCTTCTTACTGGCACCAAGCCTGAGTGGGATTAAAGAAATCTTTATAAATAAGCTATATAGAATTTATTGACAATTGCAAAAATCTTTTTTTTTTACACTGCTTACCTATATGAAACAAACAAACAAACAAACAAAACAACAAACAAACAAAAATTTAAAAAAATCCAACAGGATTTTTGATTAGTATATTATGCCCAAGTATTAGAAAAGGAATAGACTAAAGGTTTAGCTCTTTCCTAAAGTCTATCAGCTTTTAGATGAATGTCTAAGGAAGTCAATTCAATGTCTGCAGGCTCCTGCTGGCTGCACCTCTGTTATTTAATACTCTGTATGGCATTTCCATAGAGTGTATGAGATCATATATAGGAACTGCAAGAAATATCCCATACTGAGCTGTAGTTGTTGAGAACTAGAATTTATAAAGGCTTCACATGTAAGGGTAACATTATGGCAGAAATTACTTCACAGGATCTTTTTGGTGGTCTTTGTGCTGTGAGGGTGTTAAGATGTGTTCAGAGGTCATTCTTCAACAGCTTGAATGGAAGTTGAAAAAGATCACAAGATCAGAGGATGTTAGGAGGTGGAAGGAACCTCCAGAGATCATCGAGTCCAATGCCCCTGGCAGAGCAGGACCAGAGAATCCAGCACAGGTCACACAGGAACACATCCAGAAAAACTTCTTCCTAATACCCAGTCTGAATCTACCCATTTCTATTTTTTTTTCCATTCCCCCCAGTCCTATTACTACCTGACAGCCTAAAAAGTCCCTCCCCAGCTTTCTTGTAGCCCCCTTCAGATAGTGGAAGGCCAAAAGAAGGTCTCTTTGTCCTATTTTATTGCTTCAGAGTCCTAAAGACAGAAAAAACATCACAATTCCTGTGTTACCCAAAAAATCAAAAGCTAAGATTATAATAGACATTATACTATATTATAAATAATTATAAATTATATGATTTATAATACATAATAATAATTAATACATAATGATATAATATGATAAATACACAAAATATTAATTTGAAATGTTAAAAAAGTGTGCACCAAACACAGATAATCAGCCTTTGCTTTTCAGAGAATCAGAGGATGCTAGGGGCTGGAAGGGACCTCCAAAGATCTTCAAGTCGTTGGAGGTCTTCAAGCCAGAGCAGGACCAGAGACTCCAGCACAGGTCACAGAGGAACACATCCAGATGGGGCTGGAAAGGCTCCAGAGAAGGAGAACTCCACAACCTCTCTGGGCAGCCTGTTCCAGTGCTCTGGGACCCTCCCAGTCAAGAAGTTCCTCCTCCTGTTGAGGTGGAACCTCCTGTGCTGCAGTTTCTATCCACTGCCCCTTGTCCTGTGCCAGGGCACAAGTGAGCAGATCCTGTCCCTGTCCCCTCCCTCTTGAACCCCAGCCCTCAGCTACTACACCGAGCTCACACTTCATGACTTCAGAATTGTGGCTATGGAACAGAAAAATTAAAAATAAAAAATAAAAAGGAGGGATGGACTTGTTCAGCTTTCCTTCCACGTAAGTTTTGGCATCCAGGATTAATTTCCATCCACAAGAGCTGGGGCTATTCAGCCTTGAGAAAAGAAGGCTCCAGGGAGACCTCGTGGCTTCCAGTACTGGAAGGGAGCTATCAGAAGGGCAGAAAGGGGCTTTTCACAGAATTGTAGTGATAGGAATGAATTGAAGCTTGAGAAGGGGAGGTTCAGACTGGATATGAAGAAGAAATTCTATCCAGTGAGGGTGGTGAGGCACAGGGTGTCCAGGGAGGTTGAGGATGCCCTCTTCCTGGAACTGTTCAAGGCCAGGTCTGATGAGGTCTGAGTAACCTGGACTAGTGGGAGGTGTCATAGAATCAGTCAGGGTTGGAAGGGACCACAAGGATCACCTCGGAGCCTTCTCTTCTCCAGACTGAACAGCCCCAACTCTCTCAGTCTGTCCTCATAGCAGAGGTGCTCCAGCCCTCTGCTCATCCTGGTGGCCCTTCTCTGGACACCTTCCAGCATGTCCATAGCCTTCTTGTAATAGAGGCTCCAGAACTGGATTGCAGTACTCCAGGTGGGGTCTCAGCAGAGCTGAGCAGAGGGGGAGAATCACCTCCCTTGACCTGCTGGCCACACTTCTCTTGATACAGCCCAGGCTCTGCTTGGCTCTCTGGGCTGGAAGTGCTCACTGACAGCTCCTGTTGAGCTTCTCCTCCCCCAGCACCCCCAAGTCCCTCTCCTCAGGGCTGCTCTCCAGCCAGTCTCTACCCAGCCTGTATTGGTGTTTGGGATTGCCTCGACCCAGCTGCAGGACCTTGCCCTTGGTCTTGTTGAACCTCCTGAGGTTGGCTTGTGCTCACCTCTGCAGCCTGTCCAGGTCCCTCTGGATGGATCCCTTCCCTCCAGCCTGTCTGCTGCACCACACAGCTTGGTGTCATCAGCAAACCTGCTGAGGGTGCACTCAATGCCTCTGTCCATGGCACCAACAAAGATGTTGAACAAGACTGGTCCCAGGACTAAGCCCTGAGGGACTCCACTTGTCCCTGGCCTCCACTGGGACATGGAGCCATTGACAGCCACTCTTTGGGTGCAGCCATCAAGCCAGTTCTTCATCCATCTCGTGGTTCACCCATCAAACCCATGTGTCACCAGCTTGGAGACCAGGATGTGGTGTGGGACTGTCGAAGGCTTTGCTCAGGTCCAGTCTGACCATGCCCCTGCCCACGGCAGCAGGTTTGGAACTGGATGAGACTTGCAGTCTCTTCCAACCCTATCAGTTCTATCATTCTATTTCAGAGACCCAAGTCTCACAAAGCAATGAAGCCTGCTCTTAGCTGGTGGTGCTTTGTCCACTCTAGCTTTCCCTGGGGCCATTTGCTCTGCCATGCTACAGGCAGTCACGATGAGTCTTTCTGCACCAGGTGATAAAAGTGATGTAGCTTCTGGGTGCCAGGTGGATTCTTATCAGTGACCAACACAACAGCAATGCAAACCCAAACCATTTTATGCATCTAAGAATCTGTACTGCAGGCCTGGAGAAGGTCTCAGTGTACAGCCATTCCACTGAGGTAAAGAATTCCACTTCATTTCTTTTTGGACCTTGCAAATGAAAACCTGTTTCCTTTCTTGTTTGTTTTTCCCTTTCCTCCTTTTCTGCAACCAAGTCTTCCCAGTTTAATTTTTTATGAGTCCTCTCACAAATTTTGTTTCCCTGTTTAAAACAAGAATTGAGGCTTTCTGACAGTTTGTTTTCTTAAACAAGTACCTGTGAGCTGCCTAGAGCCATGTACTTTATTACAGGTAACCAGAATAATCATAATGTAATGACTTCCAAAGAGTATTCAAGCTTTACTTCTTCTAATAAGAAAGAACAAAAGGTTTTTTAAAAGCAGGATGTGTCTGACATTATCAAGGTCCCTTCCATGGAGTTATACAGAGAAAGAGAATAGGTACAATCAATTTATCATGAAAGAATCTCTCTCTCTGCAGTACACAGAGTCTGGAGAAATTTTTTTTTTTCTGTATGCAGCAGTATAATGAAGCAGTGAGAGACAGAGATTAAGCTTTCAGTTTTATTCATGTTATGCAGAAGGATTCAGAATTCCTTCTTGGGAGGATAAGCATCCTAAATCACCTGTAAAACATTTGCCTTATCTTTCAACATTAAAGCAGGAGTAGAAATACTTCTGAGTTCCAACGGAAGAAGAAAAAAAAAAAAAGAAATTAACAAGCCCAGGAAATCAGTTTAACATGCTGCAAGTCTTCCAGGGAAATGTTAACTTTTTCTTTTTTCTTTTTTTTTATATACACAAAAGTGCTTCTGAGCACTTAGGCCTAGAAAAGCAAACCCACCTCCCCCCCCTCTTTTACACCAAATTTATTTCTTTTTATTGTTGGGTTTTTTGTTTTTTTATTTTTTTTTCCCCCTGAACTGAACAGAGTAGAAAATACATGGAAGAAAATGCAACTCTCTAGACTTCTGACAGCTCAAATGATACATAAATATAAGGGCTGACAAGGGTTGGTTTGTCATTGTAGTTCACTTCGATCAACTCTACATGGTTCTGTAGGACAATGAAATTCAAGGCACTTAGAATTTCCACCCACAACCCCACCCCATAAAAAAAGAAAAAAAAAAAGTGAGCTGGGATTCTTTTAAAAGCATTTCTGTGTGAAAACGGATCATTTACATGCCAAAAGCACTTTTAATGTGACATATTTAGCACATGTATTATTGAGAAGGAAAGCTGCTTGAACTTGGCGGATTTGAAAGTCTCATAAAACGGCACCCTGCTGAGCAGAAAGGTAGCTGCTCAGTGAATTTCCCAGTTGTGTGATTATTTGGAATAATAGACTGGCACAGAACTTTTTTTTTTTTTTTTTTTTTTTATGAAATTAAAGGTATGACAATTTGCTTTAGTTCAGTGCTGGAAATTGCACTTTAGAAGAGGAAGAACAGGGCTGGTGTCTGAATTTGTCGCTCCTCCCAGCGATTCTGCTGATTGTTTTTTAAAGAGCAGTTTTGTGTTTCATCTCAAAAAAAAGTCATCTCAGGAGATTTCATGTAGAACTTAACACAGAGGAGGAACAGTCAGGAACCTCAGAAAAAAGAGAAGCATTCTGCAGTACCTTGCTTGGTTGGGACTCGCTCGCACCCTGATGCAATAGAATGAGTGGCTTGAGGAAAAGTCTTAACACTTAGGAAGCTTCAATAGGAAAAGCATTTGGAGGTATGGATGCAGAACATAGAATCATAGAATCAGTCAGGGTTGGAAGGGACCTCAAGGATCATCTAGTTCCAACCCCCGTGCCATGGGTAGGGACACCTCACACATATTCAGGTTGGCTTCAGCTGCACTAATTAGCCCACACTTTTCACTCTCATGGAATGACACAGTGCTACCTGCTCCAGACAAGGAGGAACAATCACAGAATCACAGAATTGTCAGGGTTGGAAGGGACCTCAAGGATCATCCAGCTCCAACCCCCCAGCCGTGGGCAGGGGCACCTCACTCTACAGCAGGTTGCTCACAGCCACATCCAGCCTGGCTGCAAAAACCTCCAGGGATGAGACTTCCACCACCTCCCTGGGCAACTTGTGACAGTGTCTCATACCAGTAAGAATATCAATATCTGATTGTCCAGTTTGGGGCTCCCCTGTTCAAGAGGGACAGAGACCTGCTGGGGAGAGTCCAAGGGAGAGCCAGGAGGATGCTTAGGGGACTTGAGCATCTCCCCTGTGAAGAGAGCCTGAGAGCCCTGGGGCTGTTTAGTCTGGAGAAGAGAAGGCTGAGAGGGGATCTGATCAATGTCTATCAATAGCTGAGGGGTGGGTGTCAAGGGGAGGGGGCCAGGCTCTTTTGGGGGGTGCACAGTGATAGGACAAGGAACAATGAGTTCAAACTAGAACATAGAAGATTTCAGCTCAACATGAGGAGAAACTTCTTTACAGTGAGGGTGACAGAGCCCTGCAACAGGCTGCCTGGAGGGATTGTGGAGTCTCCTGTGGAGACTTTCAAAACCCACCTGGGTGCATTCCTGTGTGGATTATCCTAGGTGATCCTGCTTTGGCAGGGGATTTGGACCTGATGATCTCTTCAGGTCCCTTCCAACCTCTGATATACTGTGAGACTCTGAGACTGTGAGACTGTGATCTGGTTAAAGACTCATTCAAACAGTTTTGTCTTCCCACCCCTTTCTTATTAAAAAGGAAGCTTTCAGAAAAGTTGTTCAGAGAGATCAGATCAGCATGACACCATTTGATATTAAACTTGACACATGATGCTTAACTTGATCACTTCCTGCTCTTTTATGTTTTCATTCCTTTATTGATGGCACAGAGGAATTGTATGTTCTTTTGGACTTCACATCACAGAATCACAGAATCACAGAATGGCTCAGGTTGGAAGGGACCTTAGAGATCATCTGCTCCAACCTCCCCATCATGGGCAGGGACACCTCTCAACTAGACTCAGCTGCTCAAGGTTTTGTCTAACCCGGTCTTGAACACCCCCAGGGAGGAGGCAGCCACAGCCTCCCTGGGCAGCCTGTGCCAGAGTCTCAGCACCCTCCTACTGAAGAACTTCTTCCTCAGCTCCACTCTAACCCTGCTCTGCCTCAGCTTCAAACCATTCCCCCTTGGCCTGTCTCTGGACACCCTGATGAGAAGTCCTTCTGCAGCCTTCCTGCAGCTGTTGGTGTAAAAACCAGAATGCTCTGCAAAACAAAACAGAAATCTAGAAATGAAGGTTCAGGGGCCAAACAAATCCAACGGAATATCACAGTGGGGATGAAACACACAGAATCACAGAAACATTCAGGTTGGAAAAGCCCCTCAGGGTCACCAAGTCCAACCCACAACCCTACTCTGCAAGGCTCACCTCTAAACCACAGCTCCAAGCACCACATCCAAGCCACCTGTAAACACATTGAGGGCTGGTGACTCCACCACCTCCCTGGGCAGCACATTCCAATGCCTGACCACTCTTGCCGTGGAAAAGTTTTCTTAATGTCCAGTCTAAACCTGCCCAGTCACATCTTGAGGCTATTCCCTCTTGTCTATCACCAATTACCTGTGAGAAGAGACCAGCAGCAGCCTCTCCGTAACGTCTGCTGGGTGTGGAAACTACTTGAAAACTCCAGGGAATTCTGAGCTCCTGAGGACAGACTGCAGTCTGTTGGATGATTTGCTCCTGTAAAGGGCAAAGAGCTTCAAGAGTGGCTGGGATGGGTAATTGCCTGTGTTGCTATTCACAGGAGTGGAGGTGATTTGCCAAATGTTTGTATATGCTCCCTTAGTTCATAGCCTAGAATGATACATGAAGTTAAATAAAACAAATACATTAAGGGCAAAAAAAAACCCAAAACCAAAACCCTCCAAAAAAAAAAAAAAAAAAAAGCCCAAACCAAACTAAAAAAACCAAACCAACCAAAAAAAACCCAACTAGATCCTGCTTCCTTGACCTAATCTTATATGTGTCATTTAAAATAAAAATAGATTTTCAGAATGGAGTAAATGTGGCAGGCAAACAGAAGCGAGAGCTTAAATCTGTTCCCTATCACAGAATAATAGAATTGTCAGGGTTGGAAGGGACCTCAAGGCTCATCCAGTTCCAACCCCCCTGCCATGGGCAGGGACACCTCACACTACAGCAGGTTGCTCACAGCCATATCCAGCCTGGCTGCAAAAATCTCTAGGGATGAGGCTTCCACCACCTCCCTGGGCAACCTCTGCCAGTCTCTCACTGACCTCATGATGTAAAACTTCTTCCTAACATCCAATCTGAATCTCCCCATTTCCAGTTTTGCTCCATTCCCCCCAGTCCTGTCACTCCCTGACACCCTAAAAAGTCCCTCCCCAGCTTTCTTGGAGCCCCCTTCAGATCCTGGAAGGCCACAAGAAGGTCTCCTCAGAGCCTTCTCTTCTCCAGACTGCACAACCCCAACTCTCTCAGTCTGTCTCCAGAGCAGAGCAGCTCCAGCTCTCTGCTCATCCTCCTGGCCCTTCTCTGGACACCTTCCAGCACCTCCAGATCCTTCTTGTAATAAGGGCTCCAGAACTGGACGCAGCACTGTTCACTTCTGAAATGTAATGATTTGAAGGCTTGCTCAGATCCTTCTCTCTTCTTCATATCCTGCAGTAATCCAACAGTTACTAATCAAGAGAAACGCACGTTGGTGGGGGGAAGAAAAAACAAAACAAAACAAAACAAAACAAAACAAAAAAAACCCCAACAACAAAAAAAAAAGAAAAGGTTGTTTTTAGCAGACATGTGGCAAGGTTTTAATTTGTAGCTGATAATTTGCTACTGGAAGCTTACCCTGATTAGTCTTCTCCTGGCAATAACAGTTTTTGAGGCAGTGTGAATTACCTACTGTGTATGTTTTTACCACCCATTCAGGGATGAAAATGAGTTACAACCAAGGCCTCAATTAAAGCCTGAAACAAGAAAAAAAAAAAAAACAACTAAAACTTCTTTCATGTCCTTCACTTCTGAAGAATGGAATTAGTTGCTTCTGAGATTTCTGGAATTTGTAATTCACACTCCTGGAAATCCAGGGATGGATCTTTCAACCCTTTCCTCCACGGCGCGTTTCAGCCGTTACCCAATTATGCTGCCTCTGCTCCGAGTCAAATCATCACCCAGCAGCTGAGAATTGAAACAGACTCCATTTGTGCAAATGAATGGGGGATTTATCTGGCAGAGTGGGATGTTTTTAAGTGTTGCTCTAGCTGGTGTGTCGAAATGAGGATGTTCTTGCTGCCTCTATTCACTCTCATGTCAGGGGAAGCTGATGTGTGCACGGGTCGGGTTCTCTTCAGAGGGATGGTGCTGAGCCTCTCCACCTGCACTCTCTGCAAATCAGGGCACAGGCATTGCAATGAGCAATGTTCTGCCCATAAGCTAAGCATCTGGCTGAAAATAATAAAAGACTCCTGATGGCAGTCAGTGTTGCTCAGCTCTGGTGAGGCCACATCTCGAATATTGTGTCCAGTTTTGGGCAACTCCATACAAGAGAGATGTGGAGGTGCTGGAGCCAGGGCAGAGAAGGGCAAGGAAGCTGTGAAGGACCTGGAGAATACATCTGATGAAGAGCAACTGAAGGAGCTGGGCATGGTTAGTTTGGAAAAGAGGAGGCTGAGGGCAGACCTCATTGCTCTCTGCAGCTACCAGAAAGGAGGTTGTGGAGAGGCTGCTGCTGGTCTCTTCTCACAGGTCATTAGTGGCAGAACAAGAGCGAATGCCCTCAAGCTACAACTGGGGAGGTTTAGACTGAATATTAGGAAAAAAAATTTCCCATCAAGAGTGGTCAGGGATTGGAATGTGCTGCCCAGGGAGGTGGTGGAGTCCCCAAGCCTGGCTTTGTTTCAAGGTGGTTTGGATGTGGTGCTTGGGGCTCTGGTTTAGGGGTGAGCCTTGTAGAGTAGGGTTGTGGGTTGGACTTGGTGATCCTGAGGGATTTTTTGCAACCTGAATGTTTCTGTGATTCTGAGAATCCATATTACCCTTTGTGTACACTGCTCCACTAACCTTACCTGATCCCCTTTCCACAGACTGATGGAAACCATGCTCAATAAAGAAATGCAAGTAACAGAAAAGAATATTCTTCTCCCCTAGGTTTCCCTATTTTCTCTGAATCCCTTGCAGATATTGTTTCAGCTGTTGTTCGGGGCACAGTGCAATAAATAGACACAAGGCATCCTTCACTGCTAAGCCAGGCAGCTAGCATGGCACTTTCTCAGTTTGCCACACCAGCATGAAATCTCATTTTAGTTTTCATTAGTGATAGTTCCAAGGAAAGGAAAAGTGAGAGGGATTCTAATGGCACCATATCATTAGCATTGTTTTATTCCATCACAACTCACTGGTGCCCCACAGGTGATGCAAGACAGTGTAAGAAGAGCTAACAACACAAGTGGTAGGGGTTGGCAGAGAGGAGACAGGATATTCTTCATCAAAAAGGAAAAAAATATCCACAATCTAGGGGTTCAGGAGTCATGGGGAACGTTCTGTGAGCAGCTCTGGGACCCTCACTGCAGGAAGGATCTTCAGGTGCTGGAGCAGGTCCAGAGGAGAGCGACCAGACTGGGGGGAAAGTCTGATGAGGAGAGGCTGAGGGAGCTGGGGGTGTTCAGCCTGGAGAAGAGGAGACTCAGGGGGACCTCATCACTCTCTACAACTACCTAAAAGGAAGCTGAAGTCAGGTGGGGTCAGGCTCTGCTCCCAGGCACCTTGTGGCAGGACAAGAGGGCATGGCCTGAAGCTGTGCCAGGGGAGGTTTAGGTTGGATATCAGGAAGCAGTTCCTCACAGCAAGGCTGATCAGGCACTGGGATGGACTGCCCAGGGAGGTGCTGGAGTCTCCATCACTGGAGGTGTTTAAGGAAAGCTTGGATGTGGCACTTGGTGGCATGGTTGATCTGATGTGGTGGTGTTGGGTCATAGGCTGGACTTGATGATCTCAGAGGTCTTTTCCAGCCTCAATAATTCTGTGACTCTGGCATAGCATAAGTACAACAAATTTATTTAGACAATTCTCCTGTGGGACCAAATGCAGTCACTGCAGTGAGACTGAAGCTAGCTGAGGAAGCCTCTCTGTAAGTGAAGTTCTCTTAGCACTTCTGTACTACTGAACATGTTCATCAACCACCAGGATGAGGGCACTGCCAGCAGCTTTGTTGATGACACAACACTGGGTGGAGTGGCTGCCTCCCTCCCAGGCTGTGCTGCCATCCAACCAGACCTGGACAGGCTGGAGAGATGAGTGGGGAGAAATGGAATGAAATCCAACGAGGACAAGGTTAGGGTTGGGGTTCTGGTAAGCAGAAGGAAAACAAGTGACTCTTCTCTACTATCAAGGTAGGGAATCTTTCTGTTCCTTAATCTTTTCCTCTCCTGGGGTTGTCAATTGTGTAAAATGCCTTGAAATTATGGTTTGTTTGGTTTTTTTTTTTGGTCATGGACTACAATTTGCTCAGGGCCTATTCAAGTAAACAAAGTCATTCAATTCCTGGTCTGGTTGCCTCTTGCCCTGCTATATATTTACAAAGCATTTTCTGTAATTGTTACAATATTGATCAAGGAGTGTCTTGTAAATATCACAGTCTCACAGTATATCAGAGGCTGGAAGGGACCTCCAGAGATCATCAGGTCCAAGCCCCCTGCCAGAGCAGCATTACCCAGGGGAGTCTGCACAGGAATGCATCCAGGGGGGGTTGGAAAGTCTCCACAGAAGGAGACTCCACAACCTCTCTGGGCAGCCTGCTCCAGGGCTCCAACACCCTCACTGGAAAGAAGTTTCTCCTCATGTTGAGCTGAAACCTTCTCTGTTCAAGCTTGAACCTGTTGTTCCTTGGCTTATTACTGTGCAGCACCCAAAAGAGCCTGGCCCCCTCCACTTGACACCCACCCCTCAGCTATTGATAGACATTGATCAGATCCCTCTCAGCCTTCTCTTCTCCAGACTAAACAGCCCCAGGGCTCTCAGGCTCTCTTCACAGGGGAGATGCTCAAGTCCCCTAAGCATCCTCCTGGCTCTCTGTTGGGACTCTCTCCAGCAGGTCTCTGTCTCTCTTGAACTGGGGAGCCCCAAACTGGACACAGGATTGCAGCTGTGGTCTCAGCAGGGCAGAGCAGAGGGGCAGCAGAACCTCCCCAGCCCTGCTGGCCACACTTCTCTTGCTGCCCCCCAGGATCCCATTGGCTCTCTTGGCCACAAGGGCACTTTGCTGTCCCATGCAGAACTTGCTGCCCACCAGCACTCCAAGGTCTTTCTCTGTGGAGCTGCTTTCCAGCCGGGCAGCCTCTAACCTGTCCTGGTGCCTGTTGCCTTTATAACTCTCAGGCTTAGACTACACCACAGAAGCATCCTGCTTGCAACTTCAGCCACAGAAGCTGTAAACTGTATTAGCAGAATGTGGCTCTGTTTGCTCTAGATAAGATTCTCCTCCTGTCTATGGATCCCCCCCTTGGCTTTGCAAAAAATCTGTCAAGTCTGTCAAGTGTGGGCCAAGTGTGGGCAAACTGTCTGTGCTTCCCAGACTCACTTGAAAAGACTCTTCTGCAGAACCCTACCTCCCCATACCAACATTTGTCTCACTCTTTCTCTGGAGCACTCAAAAATGTAGTTTATGGAATGTTTTTTTGTGTGTGTGTGTGAATAGTGATAAAAATTCCCATAATCTAATAATTATCTCACTGATGAAACTCTCTTCCTTTTTTTTTTTTTTTTTTTTTGTCTGCAGTTCTCACTCTGCTATCAAAGAAAGTGCAGAACCCAACTCTAGTTGAGCCACTATTTGAAAATCTCAGCCAGGCTGGCTTTCTGGTGTCTTTGAAGGTGTGATTACAGCAATCTCCTCTTTCACCTGGGACCTCAAATATATTTTTTCCTGCTGCAGGGGTTAGGAACACATTGACCACTACCAAGTGCTGTCCAGTAGACAGCTCAGAAATGGTAGCATTAGACTGGATGATAAATAAATAAAATAAGTGCTTTGACTGGGAAAATAGAAGAGTGAGTTTATCTGTTGCCCAGGGAACCAGGCACATGGCAGAGAGATGTCAGGCAGCTGCTTCTAGTTAGGAGTAACATCTAGAAGGAAGCTTTCCAGCAGGTCCACAGCCCAAGTCCTGTCACACCATTGGATGATGATGTAAAACACACAGTAAATCACATTCCCTACTGGACAGTATTAAACAGATCCAGGGCTGGATACACTTGAATAAAAAACTGCAGAACTAAGAAAGTTGATCAGTGTGTGATTTATCCTTTTTTTTTTTTTTTCTCTGCATAATCCCCTATGAATCTCATGCACTCCTTAAAGCTCACAGAAACATCCCCCAAATATGGAATATTTTTTGTGCCATACACCTGTGTTAGGGCTATGCCAAACAGTTTCCCAGGCTCACAGGATGTTAGGGGTGGGAAGGGACCTCTGGACATCTTCCAGTCCAACCCCCATGCCAGAGCAGGACCAGAGAATCCAGCAGAGGTCACACAGGAACACATCCAGATGGGGCTGGAAAGGCTCCAGAGAAGGAGACTCCACAACCTCTCTGGGCAGCCTGTTCCAGTGCTCTGGGACCCTCCCAGTCAAGAAGTTCCTCCTCATGGTGAGGTGGAACCTCCTGTGCTGCAGTTTCTCTCCATTGCCCCTTGTCCTATCCCAGGACACAACTGAGCAGAGCCTGTCCCTGTCCCCTCCCTCTTGACCCCCAGCCCTCAGCTATTGATAGACATTGATCAGATCCCTCTCAGCCTTCTCCTCTCCACACTAACCAGCCCCAGGGCTCTCAGCCTCTCCTCCCCAGGCAGGGCTCCAGTCCCTTCAGCATCCTTGCAGCCCTCCCTTGGACTCTCTCCAGCAGATCCCTGTCCCTCCTGAACTGGGCAGCCCAGAACCTCCCTGGCTCTGCTGCACACACTCCTCTGAATGCCCCCCAGGACCCCCTTGGCCTTCTTGGCCCCCAGGGCACATTGCTGTGCCATGCAGAACTTGTTATCCACCAGCACTCCCAGGTCCTTCTCCTTGGGGCTGCTCTCCAGCAGATCCCCTCCCAGCCTGTCCTGCTGCAGTTGATTATTGCTTCCCAGGTGCAGGACTCTGCACTTCTCCTTCTTGACCCTCAGGAGGTTCCTCTCTGCCCAGCTCTCAGTCTGACAAGTCTCTGAATGGCCTCACAGCCTTCAGGTGTCTCAGCCAAGCCTCCCAGTTTGGTATCATCAGCAAACTTGCTGAGCAGACTCTGTCTGTCTGTCTGTCCCCTCATCAATGTCATTAATGAAGGTATTGAAGAGGACTGGACCCAGCACTGATTCCTGGGGGACTCCATTGGTAGTTTCCTTGTTTGTTTGTTTTTGTTTTTTTTTTTACAGTAGGAGAATTAATTGATTTTAACTATGAAAGGCTTTCCCATTAAAAAAGAAATGTTGGTTTTGTTGAGATAAATCCTTCCATTTCGGATTTAGTGGCTTGGTTTGGACTCTCAACACATACAGGAGTCAAAAAAAAAAAGGAATTAAGGTTGTGTTGTGTAATAGAACTAAGAAAGGAAAGAGGTAATACAATAAAGCAGGAACTTGTACCACACCTCTCTGAGGGGGAAATTGGTTTTATGTATTAACACAGGCTTATAAATGTGATAAAATTAAATTTGGCCTAAACATGTATCATTTATAAAAACTACTGCAACAGAAGTGCAAAAATATAGAAAACTATAAATGGAAATAAATCAATTCAACTAGCTGCCTTTCCCTCTAGGTTGATAGTAATGACTTAAAGCACACAAATAGGAAATTTAGACAATAATCTCCAGATTTCCTTATCTGCTCTTTCAAAGGCAATTTCATTTTTAGATGTAATTGTTTTCAACAGCTTCAGCAGCAGCCCAGCCACAGGTTGCTGCCACTGCTCTGATGGAAACCCTCCACTGCCACAACTCTCTGAGACCCCAAGGCCAAAGCCAGGTGAATGTTTTCATTCCAAAGCAGAAGGCAGCAACATGCTCTGATACCATGGGAGTGGAAGGGGTTCTGTGGGATGAGGCAAGACCAGGTTGGTTGGAAACATCACAGAATCACAGATGGGACCTCCAGAGATCATCCAGTCCATCCCCCCTGCCAGAGCAGCATCACCCAGGGCAGGTCACACAGGACACATCCAGGTGGGTTTTGAACATCTCTAGAGAAGGAGACTCCACAGCCTCTCTGGGCAGCCTGCTTCAAGGCTCTGGCACCCTCACCACACCAAAGTGTTTCCTCCTGTTGAGGTGAACCTCCTGTGTTCTACCTTGTCCCTGGTGTTCCTTGTCCTGACTGAGCACCACCAAACAGAGCTGGCACCTTCATCCTGATATTGATAGACCTTGATCAGATCCCCTCTCAGCCTTCTCTTCTCCAGACTAAACAGCCCCAGGGCTCTCAGGCTCTCTTCACAGGGGAGATGCTCAAGTCCCCTAAGCATCCTCATGGCTCTCCCTTGGACTCTCTCCAGCAGGTCTCTGTCTCTCTTGAACTGGGGAGCCCCAAACTGGACACAGGATTGCAGCTGTGGTCTCAGCAGGGCAGAGTAGAGGGGGAGAAACCCCTCCCTGGCCCTGCTGGCCACACTTCTCTTGCTGCAGCCCAGGATCCCATTGGCTCTCTTGGCCACAAGGGCACTTTGCTGTCCCATGCAGAACTTGCTGCCCACCAGGGCTCCAAGGTCTTTCTCCATGGAACTGCTTTCCAGTAGGATGAGCCCTAGCCTGTCCTGCTGCCTGCAGATACTCCTCCCCAGCTGCAGGACTCTGCACTTCTCCTTCTTGACCCTCATCAGGTTCCCCTCTGCCCAGCTCTGCAGCCAGTCCAGCTCCCATTGGATGGCAGCACAGCCTGATGGGTGTCAGCCACCCCCCACAGTTTAGCATCCTCAACAAATATGCCAAGGGTCTACTCAACTCCCTCATCCAGGTCCCTGATCTTGATCCCTGATCAAGATATGGAACAAAACTGGAGCCAGTAGTGCTTGGAGATACTTAACACAGAAATTCCTCATGCTGAACATTTGGAGAAGTGTATAGCTGTGTAAATTCTTTGGGTGCTTTTCTCCTAATAGTAACAGTAACCACCCATCTGTCACAAAGCAAAATCAACAGAAGCACAGAGTTGTCAGGCTTGGAAGGGACCTCAAGGCTCATCCAGTTCCAACCCCCCTGCCATGGGCAGGGACACCTCACACTACAGCAGGTTGCTCACAGACACATCCAGCCTGGCTGCAAAAACCTCCAGGGATGAGGCTTCCACCACCTCCCTGGGTAACCTGTGCCAGTCTCTCACCACCCTCATGGGGAAGAATTTCTTCCTGCCATCCAATCTGAATCTCCCCATTTCTAGTTTTGTTCCAATCCCCCTAGTCCTGTCACTCCCTGACACCCTAAAAAGTCCCTCCCCAGCTTTCTTGGAGCCCCCTTCAGATACTGGAAGGCCACAAGAAGGTCTCCTCAGAGCCTTCTCTTCTCCAGACTGCACAACCCCAACTCTCTCAGTCTGTCTCCAGAGCAGAGCAGCTCCAGCCCTCTGCTCATCCTCATGGCCCTTCTCTGGACACCTTCCAGCACCTCCAGATCCTTCCTGGAACAGAGGCTCCAGAACTGGACACAGAGCTCCAGGTGTGGTCTCAGCAGAGTGGAGCAGAGGGGGAGAATCCCCTCCCTGCCCTGCTGGCCACACTTCTCTTGCTGCAGCCCAGGCTCTGCTTGGCTCTCTGGGCTGCAAGTGCTCACTGCTGGCTCCTGGTGAGCTTCTCCTCCCCCAGCACCCCCAAGGCCTTTTCTTCAGGGCTGCTCTCCAGCCAGTCCCTGCCCAGCCTGTATCAGTGCCTGGGATTGCCCCAACCCAGATGCAGGAATACAGAATCTGTGCCTTTCCTTCCCCCTCTCTGTATCAGAAGGGAGTACTATGGCCTGCAAAAGAAGGGAAATGTTACAAAGGGTGAATTGAGCTGAAAGGGAGGATAAAAGGAGTCTGTGCCATCCCTCTCTGATATTTCTACATGTAATTAGCACCCCTCTATTTTAGGCAGTGCTTCTGCATTCAGTCACCTCCTTTACATGCATACTTATAGTAACTGTAAGTGGAAATACGGTGGAGAAACTGACCTCAGGCCTTGATTATTTTTTTTTATCCATGACCCATATTTCTAAGAGCACATTCCCAAACTCTGCTTCTCAGCAATCTCCCTGTGCATCAGGGTTATTATTTGCTTTCCCAATAGTCAGAAGCAAAGGGAAGGAGAAAACAGCTGTAAGTAAGAATAAAGACATGTTTGAAGGAGCAGGCAGAGCTTAGGATAAGAAATATAGTGACAATATTGTGATTTACAGATCAAACATTCCAGCCAGAAGCTGGGTAGGAGAGCAAGATGATGCAGCACTGTTCCAAATAACAGGATAGCTCCTCAGATGATGCAATTCAGCAAAGCTCCACTGGAAACAATGAAGCTCTGCTGCTGATTTATACTGGCTTGAGATCTTGCTCAATATGTTTATGGCTTATGATGGCTCAATATTCATCTGCAAAAAAAAAAAAAAAAAAAAAAAGAAAAAAGAATCAGAAAAATAACAACTTGTCATGTCTTTAAGTCAGCATGATGGAAGGTTAAAGCAGGCACAGAGAGCCCATAACAAATAGCAGGGACATTCTGAGGTCACCAAAGGAAGGCTGTCGTTTTTGTCTTCAGGCCAATGATAAAAGAGTTTTTAAATGTTTGGACATTCAATCTATGGAGTGCCACAACCTGAACATACCCCTTTGCCAAACACAGGCTCACTAAATCCTCTTGGAATGTTGTTTACCTCTGAATTAATAAAATTTGACAGAGTAGGTTAACTTTACAGATTCCTTCTTCAATCACAAGTGATTGATTTTTTTTTTTTTTTTTTTAAAGCAAGCAAGCTACAAAATCCTTGCTGCATTACTGACTGTTGGAATTCATGTTGTTCTTAGGTGGCATATGGAAACCCCAGCCATTTTTCAATCACTTTGCTTCCCAGTCATCCACCCTCTCTGTGAGATCACAGCAGTGAGTGCACCTCAAAGGAGGATCACCCAGCAGAGGTACTTTATCAATTGCTTTAAGTTGGGGTCTGTCTCCCAGAGCAAGAGCATCCTGCACTGCCCCTTTTTCAGCACCAGCCCAGTGTTAAAGTCCTAAAGCTATTATCTAGGCTTGTGGCACACAACAATAAAGAACAGACTGCTGGAAGAAGCTGAGATACAGGAAGGATTATTGGCAGCTGATTAAAAGCAAATCGTAAGAGAAAATAGGAAGGGAGCTAGAAGGAATTTTAGGGAGGGGAGCTAGAAGGAATTTTAGGAAGGGGAGCTAGAAGGAATTTTAGGGAGGGGAGCTAGAAGGAATTTTAGGAAGGAGAGCTAGAAGGAATTTTAGGAAGGGGAGCTAGAAGGAATTTCAGGAAAGAGCAGTAGAAGCAATTTTATGAAGGACAGCTAGAAACAGTTTTAGGAAGGAGAACTAGAAAGAATTTTAGGGAGGGGAGCTAAAAAGAATATTAGGAAGGGGAGCTAGAAGGAATTTTAGGAAGGAGAGCTAGAAGAAATTTTAGGGAGGAGAGATAGGAGGAATTCTAGGAAGGAGAGCTAGAAAGAATTTTAGGGAGGGGAGCTAGAAGGAATTTTAGGAAGGAGAGCTAGAAGAAATTTTAGGGAGGAGAGATAGGAGGAATTCTAGGAAGGAGAGCTAGAAAGAATTTTAGGGAGGGGAGCTAGAAGGAATTTTAGGAAGGAGAGCTAGAAGGAATTTTAGGAAGGAGAGCTAGAAGGAATTTTAGGGAGGAGCACTAGAAGGAATTTTATGAAGGAGAGCTAGAAACAATATTAGGAAGGAGAGCTAGAAAGAATTTTAGGGAGGAGAGCCAGAAGGAATTTTAGGAAGGGCAGCTAGAAAGAGTTTTAGGAAGGAGAGCTAAAAAGAATTTTAGGAGGGGAGCTAGAAGCAGTTTCTATCATTTGATTTAAAAAACAACATAAATACAAATCTTTGGTGGAAAAGCCAGAAATAAAAATAAATAATAATAATAATAATAAAAAAATCCAAAACCCAACCCAAACAAACAAACAAAAAAACCACCCCACACCTTCATTTTAAAATTTGTGTCTATATTTCTTACTCCCTTAATTAAAAAAATAACTCTGCCTGTGAAATCTTCTGATGCCAACAACAATTGCATTGCTTGTTTGTCCAAGTGACCTCAGTGTGTTGCTTTAGGATCTGTTTAATTATTACACATAATACTGCTGGAGGCTATCTGATATGGGTGTCCATTGGAGAAAAAAAAAAAAAAAAGAGAAATGATTGTAATTCACTTTTATTATTATAATGACCTTGGTTGTGTGACAGGACTGAATTAAATATCAGAGAGAATTTACACAATTCACTGTGCTGGGGTTTAGGCCACTTAACATTCAGTGTTTAACCAGAGCACCCAAGTTGGGGGGATGGATTTAGATGCATGTTTGTCCCCAGGCTCTCTGACCTGCCAGTGAAGACTGCTAGGCACTGCCAAAAGGCAATTCAGCTCTCAGGTGGATGGAATTACCCTATGGGGTGCCTGCTGCCTCTGTTTGCCATAGAGGGAGCCTAGGGTGTGTAGCTGTGGTGAGTTGAAAATTCCACACACACACGCATTAAATTTGCCAGCCCAGCTCAGCTGGAAGCCAATGGAAGCTGTGTTTACAAGCAAAACTACAATCTGCAATGGAATGCAATGAAGATGTACAAAAGAGACAATATTTACAATATCTACAGGTATTTATAATTCATGAACAGCACTAGGACCCCCCTGGTCAAAGACTGGGGGAGCTGCTAACAGCCTCTCTCTCCCTGCCTCCTTCCCTACCCCCCTGGACACAAAGCGACAAGTGAAAGAGCAGAGAGATGTTAGAACTTAGCCAAAGCAATGCAGCCAAGGCCAAGCAGAAGCCAGCAGGAGCACAAAGTTAGTATCCCCAGAGCAAAGAAGTGAGAAGAGAGAGAGATTGTTTGGTACAAGCAGTTCAAGTCCCTTATCTCCCCAATGGGATTCTTTAGAACTATCATTATTTTCTCTTTACAACCAAGAGTGATTTATTTACATTTTACCACTCTTCTGTTCAAGATCTGTGAAAAATTTTTAATGGCATAGCCTAAAACTCCCACAATATCCTTCTGCACTCCAAGAAGGCCAAGGGGGTCCTGGGGGGCATTCAGAGGAGTGTGTGCAGCAGAGCCAGGGAGGTTCTCCTCCCCCTCTGCTCTGCCCTGCTGAGACCTCACCTGGAATATTGCATCCAGTTGTGTCCTGCCCAGTTCAGGAGGGACAGGGATCTGCTGGAGGGAGTCCAAGGGAGGGCTGCAAGGCTGCTGAAGGGACTGGAGCAGTGCCTGGGGAGGAGAGGCTGAGAGCCCTGGGGCTGGTTAGTGTGGAGAGGAGAAGGCTGAGAGGGGCTTGAAACATCACAGAATCACAGAAGGGACCTCCAGAGATCATCCATTCCAACCCCCTGCCAGAGCAGGACCATAGGATCCAGCACAGGCCACAATCAGGTGGATTTGGAAAGTCTCCAGAGAAGGAGACTCCACAACCCCCCTGAGCAGCCTGCTCCAGGGCTCCATCACCCTCACCATACAGAAGTGTCTCCTCTTCCACAGAAGTCCTATGACTGAGCACCACCAAAGAGAGCCTGGCCCCCTCCACTTGATCCCCAGCCTTCAGCTATTGATAGACATTGATCAGATCCCTCTCAGCCTTCTCTTCTCCAGACCAAACAGCCCCAGGGCTCTCAGGCTCTCTTCACAGGGGAGATGCTCAAGTCCCCTAAGCATCCTCCTGGCTCTCCCTTGGACTCTCTCCAGCAGGTCTCTGTCTCTCTTGAACTGGGGAGCCCCAAACTGGACACAGGATTGCAGCTGTGGTCTCAGCAGGGCAGGGTAGAGGGGGAGCAGAACCTTACTTATTTTTCCAACTCATATATTACAAACAGGCTACTAAACCTCTTATTTGGGGGATCTGCTTAAAGTATTGCAGCTACCTAGATTGTAGGGGACCTAGGCAGACTAATTAAGAAGTACTTAATTTAGGTCTTCCATTTACCAGGGATACCACACAGCAAGCAGGCAACATTCTGAGTTGTTCTAACCCTGCACATTTACTTTTATTTTTAAGTCTGTTGTAAGGCTCTAATATTAGCAGCTTTCCACTTCTAGTTAGTAGCCTTATTTCACCCCCCCCCCCATATTATAATTTTCCAGTAGAAGTTGCCATCATCTCTTAACTGCCTTAATTGAATGGATAGAGTTTTTAGTGTGCAAACAACTGCAGAAATCCCTACACTACAGAAAAATTCCCCTTTGGTCTGAGCTGCCTTCAGTCCAGAGGTGCTGGAGAAAATCATAGAATCACAGAATCAGTCAGGGTTGCAAGGGACCACAAGGATCATCCAGTTCCAACCCCCCTGCCATGGGCAGGGACACCTCACACTACATCAGCCTGGCCAGAGCCTCATCCAGCCTGGCTGCAAACACCTCCAGGGATGGGACCTCAACCACCTCCCTGCACAACCCATTCCAGGCTCTCACCACTCTCATGGGGAAGAACTTCTTCCTCACATCCAGCCTGAATCTCCCCACTTCCAGCTTTACTCCATTCCCCCCAGTCCTATCACTCCCTGACACCCTAAAAAGTCCCTCCCCAGCTTTCTTGGAGCTCCCTTCAGATACTGGAAGGCCACAAGAAGGTCACCTCAGAGCCTTCTCTTCTCCAGACTGAACAGCCCCAACTCTCTCAGTCTGTCCTCATAGCAGAGCTGCTCCAGCCCTCTGCTCATCCTGGTGGCCTTCTCTGGACACCTTCCAGCATGTCCATAGCCCTCTTGTAATAGAGGCTCCAGAACTGGATGCAGTACTCCAGGTGTGGTCTCAGCAGAGCTGAGCAGAGGGGGAGAATCACCTCCCTTGACCTGCTGGCCACACTTCTCTTGCTGCAGCCCAGGCTCTGGCTGGCTCTCTGGGCTGGAAGTGCTCACTGACAGCTCCTGTTGAGCTTCTCATCCACCAGCACCCCCAGGTCCCTCTCCTCAGGGCTGCTCTCCAGCCAGTCCCTGCCCAGCCTGTATTGGTGTTTGGGATTGCCTCGACCCAGCTGCAGGACCCTGCCCTTGGTCTTGTTGAACCTCCTGAGGTTGGCTTGTGCTCACCTCTGCAGCCTGTCCAGGTCCCTCTGGATGGATCCCTTCCCTCCAGCCTGTCTGCTGCACCACACAGCTTGGTGTCATCAGCAAACCTGCTGAGGGTGCACTCAATGCATCTGTCCATGGCACCAACAAAGGTGTTGAACAAGATCACACTTAACAATTGGAGTTATTAATTAGCAGAGGAGCTAGCTCTGGAATAAACAGCCAGCCAGGAATAAACAGCCAGCCAGGAATAAACAGCAAACAGGAACCTTCAGTGCAGAGTTCAGAGTTTAACAGGCACACAGTCATTAAGACCAGGCTGCTCTGACCTCTGCCTGGCACAGGCCACACAGCCACAGCCACTAATTCACACACCTGCTCCTGGTTATTTAACCACCCATCTATTCACCCAGCTTTCCACCTCTTTAAGGGGAACTTTCTTCCTCACTCTCTCCCCCTCCTTCACCCTACCCAGCTGCAGTACATAACACACACACACTATCATTTCCCTATCATTTTTTGCTTCCTCCTCCCTCCAAATGACCATACTGAAAACACTATTTTTATCTTCTGTTGACAATCATCATGCATTAAACAATGATTGTCTTTTGCTCCTCCGTTGGAAGGACTTGAAATATCTGGATACATTCCAAATTTAATCTAGGGGCACAATATTCTCATTCCTGTGAGGAAGTCAGATGTTGTGGAGCAAATGATAAACAGGACTGATCTGGGGATGCAAAGCTTTTCAGCACTGCTGAAGCCTTAGCAACAGTCTCATGACCCTCAGTGTGGATGTAGGCAGGATTTCACCCCTAAGGTTCATCTGAAATTGCCTTCAACAGTTGAATCACTTTGATTGTGGAACAAAAAGGAATCCATCAGAATGTTCCTTGTCTGGTGAGATTTCCCATACTTACTGCTTCTAGGTGGAAAAGAAACACCAATGAGGGAAAAGATAATGACAGAAGGTAAATGATTAAGCGTTGCCCAGTGACAGGGCCAGAGGCAAATGGCACAAAGCTGAAGCACAGGAGGTTCCTCCTGAACATCAGCAAACAATTTTTTGCTGTGAGGGTGACTGAGTGCTGCACAGGTTGCTCAGGAAGGCTGTGGATGTATCTCCCTCCCTGGAGATTCACACAGAAACACAGAATGCTCTGGGTTGGAAGGGACCTCCAAAGCTCATCCAGTCCAACCCCCCTGCAGTCAGCAGGGACATCCTCCACTAGATCAGGTTGCTGAGAGCCCTGTGGAGCCTCACCTTGAATATCTCCAGGGATGGAGCCTCAACTACCTCCCTGAGCAACCTGTTGCAGTGTTCCAGCAGCCTCCTGGTGCAGAACTTGTTCCTCACATCCAATCTCAATCTGCTCTGCTCTCATTTCAAACCATTTCCCCTGGTCCTGTCCCTGCAGGCCTTTGGGAACAGTCCCTCTGCAGCCTTCTTGGAGCCCCTTCAGGTCCTGGCAGGCTGCTCTTAGGTCTGCCTGGAGCCTTCTCTTCTCCAGGCTGCACACCCCCAGCTCCCTCAGCCTGTCCTCACAGCAGAGCTGCTCCAACCCCCTGATCATTTTCCTGGCCCTCCTCTGGACCCTCTCCATCAGGTCCATGTCCTTCCTGTGCTGAGGGCTCCAGACCTGTACACAATACTCCAGGTGAGGTCTCCCCAGAGCAGAGCAAAGTGCCAGAATCACCTCTCTGTTTCTGCTGGCCACCCATCTCTTGATGTAGCCCAGGATACAACTGGCCTTCAAAAGCTGTGTGGGCATGGTCCTGGGTAACCAACTCCAGATGGCCCAGCTTGAGCAAGGGGTTGTAGTAAATGACTTCCAGAGGTCTCTTTCAACCTCAGGCTCTCTGTGATTCTGTAACTTGCCCTCCTTGGTCCGGGTAAATGCTATTGTCACTTTCTTACCAAAAACTAATGATGGAACGCTGGCTTTGTTCCTGCAAAGAAAAGGTGCCTCTAACAGCTCTGCAGAAGTCATTTAGCAAAGCAGGGTAATCCCAGCCCCCCTGCAGTGCCTCCTAAGGCATCAGCCAGTGATGGCTCTTGCCCTCCAATCCAGTTCATCCAGACATCATCATCCCATGCATTTGCACAAGTTTCCCGTAGGACAGATTTCCTGTGACCTTAGCCAGAGGCTGTGATGATTCATTACATAAAGACCCCTTTTGCACTGCTCCAGAAAGTGAGGAGCAGCTTCCTACCACCTAGGTGACAGTGGAAGATGAGCAAGCTTAACTTTAAATAGCAAATTAATCTTTTTATAGACCACACTTAATCCTTGGGCACAACCTGGCAGTTGTGAGCACCACCTGGTACAACATGCAGACAATTGGCTGCCACAGTTGAGGCAGAGCAAAGCCTGTGCTGGGTTTCAATTCCACTTAGGGTTTCCCAGAAGGCTTTTGATGGGATTTGGGGATGTGGAGTGGAAGGGGTGGCTAAGCTGGGGTGCACTTGCTGTGAGCTTAGTGTTTGGCTTCCAGACCTAAGCATGCAAAGTTACAGACTATGCCTCTTGCTAATTAAATATACCCTGCACAGATAATTCTGAATTTAACTTTAAATGCAGGTGATAAAACATGCCTTACAAAAAAGCAGTGGAAAGAAGAATGTCATCTGAGGTCATTTACCTTCTATACCATTGCTGAGCCACATGAAACTCAGCTAAAAATACTTCTAAATGTTTATTTTTTTTTTTTTTACTAGATGGTACAATGACAACAAAAACAAAAATAAAACCAGCAAAGATTTTCCTTCATGATTTTTCATAGAATCATAGAATCAGTCAGGGTTGGAAGGGACCACAAGGATCATCCAGTTCCAACCCCCCTGCCATGGGCAGGGACACCTCACACTACAGCAGGCTGGCCAGAGCCTCATCCAGCCTGGCTGCAAACACCTCCAGGGATGGGGCCTCAACCACCTCCCTGCACAACCCATTCCAGGCTCTCACCACTCTCATGGGGAAGAACTTCTTCCTCACATCCAGCCTGAATCTCCCCACTTCCAGCTTTGTTCCATTCCCCCTAGTCATATCACTACCTGATAGCCTCTCATGGTGAAGAACTTCTTCCATTTTTGATCCATTTCAGACACTTATGAACATGCAAAAGCATGTGTGTGTGTGTGGGGAGAAAAAAATAATAAATAAAGAAAGATTCTTTTTCTTATTGATTTGGTCAGTTGGTAAAAAGGGGGATGAAAGTCAGGGGAACGTACAGCAGCTGTGCTTTGCTGATCCTTAAAGTCCTAATAGAGAGGTTCTCCATTTCATCTGGGCTGACAGCAGTTTGAGATGTTGCAGAGAGGCTTCCTGAGCACAGCCATTATTTACTGTTTGCCTGTAATGTCAGTCTGCTGCTGCTTTTCTCAGCGCTGTTTGCACTTTGCCTTTTGTGAAAAGGGTCTTGATTGAACCCCGGGAGGGGGGAGATATTTCTATCTTTCCATGGGATCAATGAAGATGTGTTTACAGGTGCAGGACACAGTGTACACACCACAATAATGGGTTTGAGTCTGTTTGTTGACTGAAAGCTCCTTTTCTTTGTAGCTTGTCAATCTTGCATCTATTACTTGATTGCAACATAAAAGGCTATTTGGACAAGCTCTGAAACAACAACTGTATCAATCTAACTGAAGTGGTTACCTGCACTGAGTATGCAGCCTTCAGCAAGATAAATCACTTGAAATCATGCAGGACTTTATTTGCCTCTCCATCTGTCAGCTCTACTCTCTGCAGCTTTCTTTTAAAGGTTTGGGTTAGGGTTTTTGTTTCTGCTTTTTTTTTTTTTTTTTTCCCCCATGAAGTGGCACTCATCAGCACTTGATTGCAATGAAAGAAGGAAAATTAAAACCCAGGAAAGTTAACTTTTATCATGCTGGAAGAAGTTCTTCCCCATGAGAGTGGTGAGAGCCTGGAATGGGTTGTGCAGGGAGGTGGTTGAGGCCCCATCCCTGGAGGTGTTTGCAGCCAGGCTGGATGAGGCTCTGGCCAGCCTGATGTAGTGTGAGGTGTCCCTGGCCATGGCAGGGGGGTTGGAACTGGATGATCCTTGTGGTCCCTTCCAACCCTGACTGATTCTATGATTCTGTAAGTGGAACAGAAGTAGAAACCAGATGAACATCTGCATCCTCTCCATCACTGCTCTCCTGTATCCTGCAATGTCCAAAGCATATCTAGTCAAGAGTGGCTATCCTCCAATTTTAGTGTTGTCCATTAGACAAACATCCTGTAGGTAGTGATAAGCATATACCCTGAAGCAGCTACTCTCAAAACAGTGAGTCTGGAAAAAATATAAGCATTCATAATCTGAATGAACCAAAAATCACAGAATGGGAAGGGACCTCAGGGATCATCCAATTCTAACCCCCAGGGGCACCTCACACTAGATCAAGGTGCTTGGAACCACATCCAGCCTGGATGCAAAACCCTCCAGGGATGAGGTTTCTACCACCTCCCTGGGCAATCTGTTCCAGTCTCTCACCACCTTCATGGTGGAGAAATTTTTCCTAATGTCTAATCTAAATCTCCCCTTCTCTAGCTTGGATCCATTACCCCCAGTCCTATCACTCCCTGACACCCTAAAAAGTCCCTCCCCAGCTTTCTTGTAGCCCCCTTCAGATACTGGAAGGCCACAAGAAGGTCTCCTCAGAGCCTTCTCTTCTCCAAACTGAGCAACCCCAACTCTTTCAGTCTGTCCTCACAGGAGAGGAGCTGCAGCCCTCTGCTCATCCTGGTGGCCCTTCTCTGGACATGCTGCAGCACAGCTAAGCTGATTCAATGAACTCCAAGAACAACCAATCTCCACAGGGTGACAGCATGCAGCACAAGCTCTGCCAGAGAGTTTACACTGGTTTATAGGGGCAAAAAAAGACAGACTTGGGTTTGTGAGTGTTAAAACCTGTCCAAGAGGAGTAACACATGAGAGAGTGTGAGCCCACAGGGAAGGTTTGCCCTGGACCACCACAGAGGTATCCATGCCGAACCAGAAAGGTTGCAGGAGCAAACCCTCTAATCCCAGCAGCAGGGCTAGCAAAGGCAGGGGCTCACTGTTCCACAATTGCTGTAATCAGCACTGAATTCTCTTGGCTTTCCTGCTTCTGCTTTGTGCTAACTAGAGCCAGCAGTGGGAGCACCTGATCCTCCTAACTCAACAGCTCTCCAGCTCCAAAGATCCAAGCCTGTACAGCCCGTCTGCCACACACAGCAGGCTGGCAGAGAAGAAAAACTCTCCTTTTACTTTCACAATTGACTTTTAAGACACATAGCAACTTTAGTTCCACTACTACACCCCTAGCAGATCACTCCAGCTTTGCAGAACCAAACAGGCTTTGCTAGACAGCCAAACTCAAAGGTGATACCAAAAGAAGCCAGGGCAGAGGAGGACAATGAAGCTGGGGAAGGGCTGGAGAATAAATCTGATGAAAAGTGACTGAAGGAGCTGGGGATGGTTAGTTTGAAACAGAGGAGGCTGAGGGGAGACCTCATTGCTCTCTGCAACTACCTGAAAGGAGGTTGTGGAGAGGCTGCTGCTGGTCTCTTCTCACAGGTCATTAGTGATGGAACCAGAGGGAATGGCCTCAAGTTGTGACTGGGGAGGTTTAGACTGGACAGTAGGAAAAAACTTTTTCATGTAAACAGTGGTCAGGCATTGGAATGTGCTGCCCAGGGAGGTGGTGGAGTCCCCAAGCCTGGCTGTGTTTCAAGGTGGTTTGGCTGTGGTGCTTGGGGCTCTGGTTTAGGGGTGAGCCTTGTAGAGGAGGGTTGTGGGTTGGACTTGGTGATGCTGAGGGTCTCTTCCAACCTGAATGTTTCTGTGATTCTGTGAATATAAAAGTTGATGTGGCTCCAGAAAAAGACCCAGTAAAGCTGATGTCCTCTTCACAAGGTTCAGTCAGCTGAAATGCATTCCCAAACTGCAGAGTATTGATGCATTTTTCTCTTACCATAAGTGGTCATTCCTAAAATGATCCTTGCTAGAGCAGCTCTCTCTCCTTCAGAGTAAAAGACAATAGTTGGCTTGACCTGCACTCTGCTCCTCTGTGCTACCAAGTACAGCAACAAGCAAAAGACACCTGTCTGGAGAAAAGAATGTCTTACCTGGCAGTGATTAGACTGCTATCAAGGGAAAATGCTGCAGTCTCAGGGCTATCATACTGCAAAGCTTCACTGGCAGCAGCATTTTTAGTAACACAGCTTTTCAAACTAAAATGTGGAAATGTTCCTTCTAAATTGCCTAACACTCTGCCTGTTCCACTCTCCTTTGTTCATGCTTGCTCACAGAAAGTCCCAAGGAATTAACTTCTGCCTGAGTGAGTCATGGTTCTAAAAGCTTTCTGCTTTCAGAAAGACCATGGCCATGATATCAGAAAGAACTGAGGGAGATCAGCATGCAGCATGCTCAGAAATCTTATTTTTATACACATTTCTTAGGCTGTTTCCAAACTGCTTTTGCTCCTTGGCCTTAACATTGCTGAGGCTCAGCAAAACAAGCTCCACAAGAATTTTTTAGCAGACATTTGTGTGGTTAGTCAGTAATGAGAGCCCTCTTGCCTTTGCAGAAGTCAAGCTGAACACTGAAGGCAGCAAATGCTATTGGGAGCAGCAGGCAGCATTGCCTGTTACAAAGGACTCTTGGGCCACCCTGTGCTGTTCTGTGTGTTCAGAGGAGCAGTATTTAAGCATATCCAGGGCTGGATCCACTTGAATAAAATACTGCAGAACTAGGAAAGTTGATCAATGTGTGATTCATCCTTTTTTTGTTTTGTTTTGTTTTGTTTTTCACATAATCCCCTATGAATCTCATGCACTCCTTAAAGCTCACAGAAACCTCCTCCAAATATGGAATATTTTTTGTACCATACACCTGTGCTAGGGCTATGCCAAACAGTTTCCCAGGCTCACAGGATGTTAGGGGTTAGAAGGTACCTCCAAATATCATTGAGTCCAACCCCCCTGCCAGAGCAGGACCAGAGAATCCAGCACAGGGCACACAGGAACACATCCAGATGAATCTTGAAAGTCTCCAGAAAGGAGACTCCACAACCTCTCTGGACAGCCTGTTCCAGTGCTCTGGGACCCTCCCAGTCAAGAAGTTCCTCCTCCTGTTGAGGTGGAACCTCCTGTGCTGGAGTTTCTATCCATTGCTCCTTGTCCTATCCCAGGGCACAACAGAGCAGAGCCTGTCCCCTCCTTCTTGACCCCCAACCCCCAGATTTTTTAATGTTCATTAAATCCCCTCTCAGTGTTCTCTTCTCCAGACCAAACAGCCCCAGGGCTGTCAGCCTCTCCTCATAGGGTACCTGCTCCAGTCCCTTCAGCATCCTGAGTAGCTTACTACAGTCTCTGAAAAAACCAAGAATAACAACAAAAACCCAACAAATTCTGTATTCTGCCCTGCTGAGACCACAGCTGCAATCCTGTGTCCAGTTTGGGGCTCCCCAGTTCAAGAGAGACAGAGACCTGCTGGAGAGAGTCCAAGGGAGAGCCAGGAGGATGCTTAGGGGACTTGAGCATCTCCCCTGTGAAGAGAGGCTGAGAGCCCTGGGGCTGTTTAGTCTGGAGAAGAGAAGGCTGAGAGGGGATCTGATCAATGTCTATCAATAGCTGAGGGGTGGGTGTCAAGTGGAGGGGGCCAGGCTCTTTTGGGTGGTGCACAGTGATAAAATAAGGAACAATGGAGACAAACTTGAACAAAGAAGATTTCAGCTCAACATGAGGAGAAACTTCTTCACAGTGAGGGTGATGGAGCCCTGGAGCAGGCTGCCCAGAGAGGTTGTGGAGTTTCCTTCTCTGGAGACTTTCTAACCCCCCCTGGATGCATTCCTGTGCAGACTCCCCTGGGTGATGCTGCTCTGGCAGGGGGCTTGGACTGGATGATCTCTGGAGCTCCCTTCCAACCTCTGATGTACTGTGAGACTGTGAGGCTGTGAAATTGTTCTGTAGTTAGGGATTCCAAGAATTTCTCTGGTGATTTAAAGCAACTTCAGAAGCAGTGGTGTGGTTCAGCAGGCTCCTAGGAGTACAAATGTAGTAACCAGCTTGAAGGGGTCGTACTTAATTTGTTTTTTAATCAGGTGGCTGGGCAAGGCAGCCAAACTGCACACAACTTGGAACAAAGTGGCATGAACTGCAGGCTGCTGAATCCTAAGAGCCCCCTCCACTCTTACAGAACTCTTTAGCTTAAAAGGTAGTGGAAAATTATTTGTAGAGCTGTATTTCTAGTTCCTTTGTTTGTACTTTACCTTTGTTTCAGTCTCAGTGCCACCTGATTTAACACTTTAGTCACTGCATCTGATGAGGCCTAGAGGAACTTCACTGCATTTCCATCTTTTCCCTCCTGTTTTTCATCCTCTAAAAAAGAAAGTTTCTAAAGATAGAAGAGGAGAGCAGCAGGAGCCCTGGGAGAGGATGGAAGCTGCCATGAATCAGTATGCCATTTACAACACCAGCCAGCAAACAGCTTGCTGGGAAGCACAGTGTGCAAAGAAACAGTTAAAGAAACCTTGGTTTGTTTAGGAAGGGAGGGGGAGGCAAAGGAAGCCATCACTAAATATGGTAGAATAAAATATGGATAACAATTTCTGGTCCTGTGATGGTCAAAAATCCCTAAACAGGATGAGCTGCTACCAGTTGCTTTATATAAACATCTGAAAGATCCCAGTTGTGGAGAGCAGCAACAGAAGGCAGTGGCAGCTCCTCAGTGCCAGTTGTTTGTGTTCCACATAACATCCTGATGATGCCACTTCAAAGGCTGTTGGTGGACTCAGCCTTTTTTAACAATAAGAAAAAGTCACCTTAAATAGGGAAAATGCAGCAGAAGGGCAGAAGCAAAGCAGCCTGAACTTGACACAGCTGATTTTTCACTGACCTGCCCATGAGCCACCAGCTGCAGGATGCCAAAATCAGGGAAATCATAGACTCATAGGACTGGGAGGGACTTCAAGGATCATCCAGTTCCAACCCCAGTGCCAGGGGTAGGGTGAGCAGAGGAGTGACAAAGAGAATTTCAATCTGAGCCAAATTAAAGAGACACAAAACTTTCTGCTGTTTTCTTCTAAAACTATTATAAATCTGACCTCCAGAGCAGCTTCAAAGCACTTTCTACCCCTGAATTAAATTTTAAACACTGGAGACACAGCAGACTTTTCCCCCTTAAAGTTAACAGTGTGCACCCCAGTCAAGTCAATACAAACTGCCCTGGTTTTGGTCTTAAACTGATCTCTCCCTTGGCATGTCCCCTTGATTTCATTACCCCTATCAATGCCAGCCAGGTTTTGTCTCTGTCAGCCACAAGTAGAAATAAAAGAAAAAAAATGCCCACATATGCTCTTTTCAAAGCTTGATAAAGAGTCTATTTTTGTAGTCAGCACACAAAGGCTCAAGCTTTAGCTGCATAACTTCTGCTAACCCACTCAGTCCTGTCAGACCAACAAGCTTTGATTGTCCTTGCTCCATGTAGTAGGTACAAGTGAGAAAATACATGACATGGATGGAAAAAATGTTGCTTATCTGTATGAGGCACAACTACAACTGCTTGTGCAAACTCCTGGCCTGGAGAATGACTTCAGTTTCACAGGATGTTAGGAGTTGGAAGTGACCTCCAAGGATCATCCAGTTCAACCCCCTGCCAGAGCAGGACCAGAGAATCCAGCACAGCTCACACAGGAACACATCCAGATGGGGCTGGAAAGGCTCCAGAGAAGGAGACTCCACAACCTCTCTGGGCAGCCTGCTCCAGTGCTCTGGGACCCTCCCAGTCAAGAAGTTCCTCCTCCTGTTGAGGTGGAACCTCCTATGCTGCAGTTTCTCTCCATTGCCCCTTGTCCTATCCCAGGGCACAATTGAGCAGAGCCTGTCCCTGTCCCCTCCCTCTTGACCCCCAGCCCTCAGCTATTGATAGACATTGATCAGATCCCTCTCAGCCTTCTCCTCTCCACACTAACCAGCCCCAGGGCTCTCAGCCTCTCCTCCCCAGGCAGTGCTCCAGTCCCTTCAGCATCCTTGCAGCCCTCCCTTGGACTCTCTCCAGCAGATCCCTGTCCCTCCTGAACTGGGCAGCACACAACTGGATGCAATATTCCAGGTGAGGTCTCAGCAGGGCAGAGCAGAGGGGGAGGAGAACCTCCCTGGCTCTGCTGCACACACTCCTCTGAATGCCCCCCAGGACCCCCTTGGCCTTCTTGGCCCCCAGGGCACATTGCTGTGCCATGCAGAACTTGTTATCCACCAGCACTCCCAGGTCCTTCTCCTTGGGGCTGCTCTCCAGCAGATCCCCTCCCAGCCTGTCCTGCTGCAGTTGATTATTGCTTCCCAGGTGCAGGACTCTGCACTTCTCCTTCTTGACCCTCAGGAGGTTCCTCTCTGCCCAGCTCTCAGTCTGTCCAAGTGTTGACTCCATGGTTACAGTAAAGTTTAAGTACAGATAGAGAGCAGCAGTAACACAGTAATTAAAAACCAGCAGCAGAAATAAGAATGTTTATGAGGGTAAATATTTTTCATCAGAACGAAAATGTTTGCACAAGAAATCCTGCTGGATCAAATCACCCAGCTCCTCCATGAGGAAAAACATTCTCCCTGTGAGGGTGATGGAGCCCAGGCACAGGCTGCCCAGGGGATTTGGACTCAATGAGCCTTCCAGGTCCCTTCCAGCCCTTAACTTTCTGAGATTCTGTGAAAGTAGGATATGAAATACGCAGACTCATCAGGAACTCCCTGCCAGGGCAGGGTCACCTAGAGCAGGTCACACAGGAACACATCCAGATGGGTTTTGAATATCTCCACAGAAGGAGACTCCACAACCCCCCTGGGCAGCCTGTGCCAGGGTTCTGTCACCCTCACAGGGAGAAAACCTTTCCTCCTGTTTCCATGGAACTTCCTATGCCTCAGCTTCCACCACTGCCCCTTGTGCTGGCATTGGGCATCACCCAGCAGAGCCTGGCTCCAGCCTCTGGGCACTCCCCCTGCACATATTTATCAACAGCAATGAGGTCTCCTCTCAGGCTCTTTTTTTCCAAGCTACAGAGCCCTCAGCTCCCTCAGCCTTTCCTCACAGGGAGATGTTCTACTCCCTTATTTATCTTCATGGCTCTGTGCTGGACTCTCTCAAGCAGTTCCCTGAGGTCCTTCTTGACCTGCGGGGCCCAGAACTGGACACAATATTCCAGATATGGCCTCAGCAGGGCAGAGTAGAAGGGGAGGAGAACCTCTCTGGACCTACTCCCCACAGCCCTTTTAATGCACTCCAGAATGGCATTGGCCTTCTTGGCCACAAGAGCTCATTGCTGGCTCCTGGAATCAAATTTCTGTATTAATGGTATTACTTAGTCCTGTATTAATTATATTAATTAGCTGGTAGTCTTCACAGCTAGCACTGTTCAGCTTTTCACATGAGATCCAGGTGCTTGAGGTGTAGTTGTTGCAACCTGAGACTTTCCATGTCTAATTACTTCTCCGGTTTCTCACTTTGCTTGGGAGGTGGAAATGTAGCAAAAACCTTTATGTGCTTGCAGAATAAGGAACTTTCTGCTGTAATGCTTTACAATTACCATGCAACAGAGAAGTGACTGACTTTTTGAAGGGGGTTTTGCTGCTTAAGTTGATGCCTTGGGCCAAAATAATACTCTTGGAAATATCTTCTTGATTAAGTTAGATTTATTTTAGCATTATTTTGTTTCTCAAACATTGCAATTTTATGTTGCAATGCTGGACCATTGTGCATGCTTAGAGGCATTGTATGCATCTGTAAGATCACTTCCTACCCTTATGTGAATGAAATGTCTGCATAAATAAAGATCTGGGCTCTAATATCATCTTATTGGGAAATCATAATCAGATACCACAGCTGATTAAATCAGCCAGGTAAATTCTCCCTACAGAAATTGAAGGAGGTACTGCAAATATTTCCCGGATTTCCTTTCCCTGGAAAGTTGGTTATCTTCTTAATTCAGGAAGGTGTTAACTATCCAATAAATTCAGCATATCCCTCGTTGTAAGCTGTCAGGATGTGACATAACATCCTATAACATGATGCTACATGGTACATAATGCCTTAAATTAAAAAGAAAAAGCAAGCAAGACATTTCTTTCAGAGAAAGAGTAGGTAGCTAATCTGAATATTTGGGGTAATTGGCTCGAGGAAGAAAGGCAGAGATCATTATTTCAGGTTCCCCAGTGAGTGTTAATTAGTCCTATTGCTTCATTGTTTGACAAAGAGAACATTGCTCGTGCTGCTAAAGCTCTAATGACACCCAGGCTTGTGCAGCACAGGTATTTTAAACCACCTGGAGTGACTGGCAGGTGAGGATTTCTATTCATAGTTCAATGTACTTGCAGTGGCTTGTGTTGGAGGCAAGAGACTTTGCTCCTCCTGATCATAGAATCATAGAATCATAGAATCACAGAATCACAGATTCAATCAGGGTTGGAAGGGACCTCAAGGAGCATCCAGTTCCAACCCCCCTGCCATGGGCAGGGACACCTCACACTACAGCAGGCTGGCCAGAGCCTCATCCAGCCTGGCTGCAAACACCTCCAGGGATGGGGCCTCAACCACCTCCCTGCACAACCCATTCCAGGCTCTCACCACTCTCATGGGGAAGAACTTCTTCCTCATGTCCAGTCTGAATCTCCCCACTTCCAGCTTCATTCCATTCCCCCCAGTCCTGTCACTCCCTGAGAGCCTCAAAAGTCCCTCCCCAGCTTTCTTGGAGCCCCCTTCAGATACTGCAAGGCCACAAGAAGGTCACCTCAGAGCCTTCTCTTCTCCAGACTGAACAACCTCAACTCTCTCAGTCTGTCCTCATAGGAGAGGTGCTCCAGCCCTCTGCTCATCCTGGTGGCCCTTCTCTGGACACCTTCCAGCATGTCCAGATCCCTCTTGTAATAGAGGCTCCAGAACTGGATTGCAGTACTCCAGGTGGGGTCTCAGCAGAGCTGAGCAGAGGGGGAGAATCACCTCCCTTGACCTGCTGGCCACACTTCTCCTGATGCAGCCCAGGCTCTGCTTGGCTCTCTGGGCTGCAAGTGCTCACTGACAGCTCCTGTTGAGCTTCTCATCCCCCAGCACCCCCAAGTCCCTCTCCTCAGGGCTGCTCTCCAGCCAGTCTCTGCCCAGCCTGGATTTGTGCTTGGGATTGCCTCGACCCAGCTGCAGGACCCTGCCCTTGGTCTTGTTGAACCTCCTGAGGTTGGCTTGTGCTCACCTCTGCAGCCTGTCCAGGTCCCTCTGGATGGATCCCTTCCCTCCAGCCTGTCTGCTGCACCACACAGCTTGGTGTCATCAGCAAACCTGCTGAGGGTGCACTCAGTGCCTCTGTCCATGGCACCAACAAAGATGTTGAACAAGACTGGTCCCAGGACTGAGCCCTGAGGGACTCCACTTGTCCCTGGCCTCCACTGGGACATGGAGCCATTGACAGCCACTCTTTGGGTGCAGCCATCAAGCCAGTTCTTCATCCATCTCGTGGTCCACCCAACAAACCCATGTGTCACCAGCTTGGAGACCAGGATGTGGTGTGGGACAGTGTGATCACCAGAAGCTTTATTTTCCAACAGCAAAGAGCAACTTGCACCCTGACCAGGAAAAAAAAAATGGGAGTCCTCTATCTGTAAGCATAAACGGTACATGGTTTGCTTGAAGAACACAGCCTCAGCACTACACTCAGGCAGGCAGTCAACAGCTACAGGTAAATTACAAGTACTGAGCTGTCATCCAAGGCCAACACTGAGGTGTCAGAGTGGCAGCATCACACCTGTCAAGCTTCTGCTGTCTTGTTTTTGACAGCCAGATCTTCAGAACCAAAAACTTAGGGAAGTGAGAAAAAGTATCACAAAGATAGTTGTGTTGCTCTCTGTAGCTCTGGTGTGATTAAATTGCGCCCCCCCCCCCCCCCCCCCAAAAAAAAAAAAAAAAAAAGAAAAAGGAGGGAAAAAAGAAACATTGGCTCTGCTGCCACCAGGAACCTCAGATCAAGGATCTCCTTCCAAACAACTTTAATTTATTGAGGTCAAACAGTTTAATAGAAAGGACTTGGAGAAAACAGGTAGATAGGTGTGTGATGGTCTGACATTGCCAGGCACCTGAGGTGTTTACAAATTGTTCTTCCCATATCCTTGAGTCTGAAGTCTCTTCCCTCCTCAGAGGATGACTGCAACTAGGCAGGAATGTAGGAATTGCACAAGCCCTGTGAGGAGAGGCTGAGGGAGCTGGGGGTGTTCAGCCTGGAGAAGAGGAGGCTCAGGGGAGACCTCTCTACAACTACCTGAAGGGAGGTTGTAGCCAGGTGGGGTTTGGTCTCTTCTCCCAGGCAACCAGCACCAGAACAAGAGGACACAGTCTCAAGCTGTGCAGGGGGAAGTTTAGGCTCGAGATGAGGAGAAAGCTCTTCACAGAGAGAGTAATTGGCCATGGAATGTGCTGGCCAGGAAGGTGGTGGAGTCACCATCCCTAGAGGCATTCAAAAAGAGATTGGGTGTGGTACTTGGAGCCATGGTTTAGTTGTCAGGAGGTGTTAGGTATTAGGTAATAGGTTGGATTTGATGACCTCTGAGGTCCTTTCCAACCTGGTTGATTCTGTGATTCTGTGAGTGGTTCTGGAATTTCTTTTTTCCCTTCTTCTTTTAAAAATAAGAAATAGATGACCTAGCTGAGGCATTCAGACACCTCCTAAGCACCCCACTCTGTCATCCTCAGTGTATCTTGCTCAGTAGTAAGGTTGGATTCTCATTCACTTCCTTAGCTACTGTGTGCAGTTGTATGAGGACTCAACACTTAAGATAAATTAAAGCTGGACAGACAAAAAAGTTCTTGCTCTTAGTTTTGTGCTCAGGACTTCTTAATCTGAGCTAAGATTTACAATACTTGGAGAGCCAATTAATGAACTGATCACACCTCCTTACCTTGGGAATGTTTTCAGAGGGCACAGCAATGGCTACATGGAAACAACTTCTCTCACTCAGTCATCATTGCATGTCTGACAGAACAATTGGATGTCTGCCCCTTCCTACCAACTCTGTGAACAACCCTTGTAACACCCACTGCAGGAATGCAGCCTGGAGAAGAGGAGGCTCAGGGGAGACCTCATTGCTGTCTACAACTTCCTGAAGGGAGGTTGTAGCCAGGTGGGGGTTGGTCTCTTCTCCCAGGGACCAGCACCAGAACAAGAGGACACAGTCTCAAGCTGTGCAGGGGGAAGTTTAAGCTTGAGCTTAGAAAGAAGTTCTTCCCAGAAAGAGAGATTGGCCATGGGAATGTGCTGCCCAGGGAGGGCGTGGGGTTGATGTCCCTGGAGGTGTTTAAGAAGGGACTGGATGAGGCACTTAGTGCCATGGTCTGGTTGATAAGTTAGGGTTGGGTGATCAGTTGGACTTGATGATGTTGGAGATCTCTTCCAACCTGGTTGATTCTGTGATTCCATGAATTAACCATAAGAGTATCTGAATCCCAGTGTGGCATTCCAGCTTTGTCAAGAGCACCCCTGTCCCAGGAAAGATTGCATTACGTTTGATATATTTCAATGCTTCCCTCACAGGCCAGATCTAAGTGCACTTACTGACTGCTTTTGGCTGAGGAAAAAGCATTTGGAGACTTCCAAAGAAAGAAGAAATATTCAGACTTCTGTGTGATATGACTGTAAGAAAAAAACCCCAAACAACCCATAAAAATAAATACAAAGGGCTACACCTCCTGTGTTGGTCTGACTTGACTGACTTCACTGAAGACTGCTCAGTGACTACACCGCAAGACACTGCTTAGAAGATATACTTTTGTTTTAGGTAGGACTTGTGACCTTTATTATCTACCTCATAAATGTAATGGAGATTTGTCTTCACAGAATCACAGAAAACCACAGAAACATTCAGGTTGGAAGAGACCCTCAGCATCACCAAGTCCAACCCACAACCCTCCTCTACAAGGCTCACCCCTAAACCAGAGCCCCAAGCACCACAGCCAAACCACCTTGAAACACAGCCAGGCTTGGGGACTCCACCACCTCCCTGGGCAGCACATTCCAATCCCTGACCACTCTTGATGGGAAAAAATTCTTCCTACTGTCCAGTCTAAACCTCCCCAGTCACAGCTTGAGGCCATTCCCTCTTGTTCTATCACTAATGACCTGTGAGAAGAGACCAGCAGCAGCCTCTCCACAACCTCCTTTCAGGTAGTTGTAGAGAGCAATGAGGTCTGCCCTCAGCCTCCTCTGTTTCACACTACCCATCCCCAGCTCCTTCAGTTGCTCTTCACCAGATTTATTCTCCAGACCCTTCATACAACGTCCTGAAGCCTACAGTGCTGTGTGATTGCTAAGAGTTACCCTGGCCACCATTACTCAGTGTCTTGTAACAGTGAGATTCTGTCCATGTCCACAAGAGGAGCACAGTGACACCATCTATGGAATTGGAGGGTACAAAAGCTCCCCCCACACTGTGTGAGGACATTCAACACCAACAAGTTACTACTGATTCATAATTACATTCTAGATGGACATTAGGTATGGCATCAAGAGGAATGTGGGCAGCAGGGCAGGAGAGATGATTCTGTCCCTTCACTCTGCTCTGCTCAGACCTCACCTCCAATCCTGCCTCCAGTTCTGGTGTCCCCAGCAGGAGAAGGACACAGAGCTGCTGGAGAGAGTCCAGAGGAGGCCACAAAGATGATCCCAGGGCTGGAGCAGCTCTGCTGTGAGGACAGGCTGAGGGAGCTGGGGGTGTCCAGCCTGGAGAAGAGAAGACTCTGGGGGGACCTGAGAGCTGCCTGCCAATAGCTGAAGGGATCCTGCAGGAAGGCTGCAGAGGGACTTCTCATCAGGGTGTCTAGAGACAGGCCAAGGGGGAATGGTTTGAAGCTGAGGCAGAGCAGGGTTAGACTGGAGCTGAGGAAGAAGTTCTTCAGTAGGAGGGTGCTGAGACTCTGGCACAGGCTGCCCAGGGAGGCTGTGGCTGCCTCCTGCCTGGGGGTGTTGAAGGCCAGGCTGGATGAGACCTTGAGCAGCTGAGTCTAGTTGAGAGGTGTCCCTGGGCATGGTGGGGAGGTTGAGGTAGATGATCTCTAAGGTGCCTTCCAACCTGAGCCGTTCTGGGATTCTATATTATAACAGCAAACTACATCCCAGCTTGTCCACTTGAACTTCAAAAGCAAGGTGTTTTGTGACTAAATTCGTAGGTCATTCTTCCATGACAGCAGAATTAGTCCCTCAGTGTCTAAGCCCCTCTGTGTTCTTCCCCTCCTGAGAAGCTCCTATCAACACCAGAGCTATGGATACAAACCCAGCCAAGATCCCTGCAATGGGCTTTTCACCCCTTCTAATGATACCTTGCTTGGCAGCATGTGACATTTAACATGTTCAAGGCACCACCCAGACATGAACTAATGAATCCTGACAACATCCCTGTGAGGTGAGTGTCTGTAATCATCACCATTTACAGGTGCTGAGGCTGACACAGAGGCCAGGAGCTACAGTGGGGATGCATTTAACCAGAGGAGTTAAGTCTCACAAAGAATTTCAAACAACTCCTTTTGGCATGTTCACAGCTAGGGTTAAAGCAAAACAAAACAAAGCAAAGCAAAGCAAAGCAAAACAAAACAAAACCAAAACAAAGCAAAACAAAACCAAACCACCAACCCTGGGCTTTCCCCTTTGCAGTCCTCAGAGCCGGGAAAGCCACAAGGTACCTAAGGAGCCCAAGCCATCGAGGGCCATTCCACCAGCAGCTGCAATTTTTCTGCATGCATCCAGCACAGTTGTGACTGCTCACACCCACACTGAACTGAGTCCCAAGGCTTTCTGGGCAGCTTTGCACAAAACCCCCTTTATGCCTGATTGAAAAGGAACGAAATGTTTTTTTCTTTGTTTATTTATTTTAATTTCCCCCCTCTCTGGCAGCACCTGGTCCCTTCAGGAACACGTGTGTACGTCTTGCTGCAGTACCCAAGCACCAGGCTGCAGACACATGGATGTCAAGCTGCAGACAACCACATGTTGGTAATGAGCCCCTTTTGTGCCTTGGCTCATGGAGAAGACTGTGGAAAAACTGTGCTCTGTGGTGCTTTGCCTCTGACAGTACTGATGCAGCGCCGCAGGCACTCTGAAAGTAATAGCAGAAGGTTAACTGACAATTGCACGTGTATTGCATGTGGGTTTACACCTACAGCCTGATACTATCATATTGTTCACGAGAGGGAAAAAAAAAAAAAGGTGGGGCTAGAAGGAGCAACTAAATCAACTTCTAACTGGTGAAAGCAGGTGAAGCAAGAAGAGAGATTTCACCCAGATTGCTCCCGGAGCTCACAGATTGTGTGCACACCGTTTCAGAAAGCCCTGACCATGGAATTATGGAATCAGTCAGGGGTGGAAGGGACCACAAGGATCATCCAGTTCCAACCCCCCTGCCATGCCCAGGGACACCTCACACTACATCAGCCTGGCCAGAGCCTCATCCAGCCTGGCTGCAAACACCTCCAGGGATGGGACCTCAGCCACCTCCCTGCACAACCCATTCCAGGCTCTCACCACTCTCATGGGGAAGAACTTCTTTCTCACATCCAGCTTGAATCTCCCCACTTCCAGCTTTACTCCATTCCCCCCAGTCCTATCACTCCCTGATAGCCTAAAAAGTCCCTCCCCAGCTTTCTTGTAGCCCCCTTCAGATACTGCAAGGCCACAAGAAGGTCACCTCGGAGCCTTCTCATCTCCAGACTGAACAACCCCAACTCTCTCAGTCTGTCCTCATAGGAGAGGAGCTCCAGCCCTCTGCTCATCCTCATGGCCCTTCTCTGGACACCTTCCAGCATGTCCAGATCCCTCTTGTAACAGAGGCTCCAGAACTGGATGCAGTACTCCAGGTGGGGTCTCAGCTGAGCAGAGCAGAGGGGGAGAATCACCTCCCTTGACCTGCTGGCCACACTTCTCCTGATGCAGCCCAGGCTCTGGTTGGCTTTCTGGGCTGCAAGTGTTCATTGACAGCTCCTGTTGAGCTTCTCATCCCCAAGCACCCCCAAGTCCCTCTCCTCAGGGCTGCTCTCCAGCCAGTCCCTGCCCAGCCTGGATTTGTGCTTGGGATTGCCTCGACCCAGCTGCAGGACCTTGCCCTTGGTCTTGTTGAACCTCCTGAGGTTGGCTTGTGCTCACCTCTGCAGCCTGTCCAGGTCCCTCTGGATGGCTCCCTTCCCTCCAGCCTGTCTGCTGCACCACACAGCTTGGTGTCATCAGCAAACTTGCTGAGGGTGCACTCAGTGCCTCTGTCCATGGCACCAACAAAGATGTTGAACAAGACTGGTCCCAGGACTGAGCCCTGAGGGACTCCACTTGTCCCTGGCCTCCACTGGGACATGGAGCCATTGACAGCCACTCTTTGGGTGCAGCCATCAAGCCAGTTCTTTATTCATCTTGTGGTCTACCCATCAAACCCGTGTGTCACCAGTTTGGAGAGCAAGAAGCCTAAAGGAGGTTCAAAGACACAAGGAAAGCTTAAACCAAAGCTTAAAAACCAAAACCAATACCAAAACCAAAACCAAAACAAAAACAAAGCAAAAACAAAAGCAAAAACAATACCAAAAGCAAAAACAAAATCAAAAATAAAACCAAAACCAAAAACCAAACCATCAAAGCAGTGCTTGAATACCCACTGCTCCCTTGGGAGCTAATAAAAGTTGTAAGCTTATCATAAATGGCTATAAATTATCATAATCAGGATGGATAGAGCAAGCACATTAAACGAGGAAGGATTCATCTGGAAATGGTGTTGGCAGCTAGAATTATTTACAAGATTTGCTTTAAAACAATAAGATACTTTTTTTTCAGGAATCATAGAATGGCTTAGGTTATAAGGGACCTTAGAGATCATTTCCTCCAACTACCCCACCATGGGCAGGGGTGCCACGGGCAGTAACTACGGGGAAGTCTGCAGGCCTTAAGGTGCAGGGTCTCAAGGAATGGTAATTGTGGGGTAATTAAGCATTAGTGTCATTATGCACCACAGATGCATTATTTTTTTTTTTACCCATGGCACAGCCCACAGAATTCTCTCAGACATTCCGTCTGCAACCATGCTGCTGGCTTCCTGAAGGCTCCCATCCTTCCATTCTGCACTAAGCAGAGAGAGTTATGGCACTGAATGCACAGCCTGAAGAAACAGACTCTTGATGGCTCTCACTTGTCCCATACCTTGCACAACTCCTCTCCAACCTGTATCATCCTGTGCTCCTTTCACATCACTTCCTACTCATACAAGTTCCCCTTAAGTTAGTGTGGTGGGTTGAAATGTTACTCCCCCCCCCCAAACATCGAATTTGCCAGCCCAGCTCAGCTGGAAGCAAATGCAAGTTGTGTTTACAAGCAAAACTGCAATCTGCAATGAAAATGCAATGAGGATGAACTAAATGGACAATATTTATATCTATTTACAGGCATTTTTACAGGTATTTACAATATTTACAGGTGTTTGCAATTAATAAACAGCTCAAGGACTATCCTGGTCAAAGACCAGGGGAGCTGCTAATAGCTTCTCCCTCTCTGCATCCCTCTACTCCCTTGTACGCAGAGGGGACAAGAGAAAGGAGCAGAGAGATATTTTGTCAGAATTAGCCAAAACAATGCAGCCAAGGTCACACAGAAGCACAAAGTTAGTATCTCCCAGCCTGAGGAAGTGAGAAGACAGAGAGATTGTTTTGGTACAAGCAGTTTAAGTCCCTTATCTCTCCAATGGGATAGTTTAGAACTGCCATTATTTTCCTTTGTACACCCAGTAGTGATTTATTTGCATTTTACTATTTTCTGCTCAAGATCTGTGAAGAATTTTTAAAGGCATAGCCTAAAACTACCACATGGGAACCTGTATGAGCAGGAAGTAACAACACGAGTGGGAAATGACAACAGGCACCAGGACAGGTTAGAGGCTGCCCTGCTGGAAAGCAGTTCCATGGAGAAAGACCTTGGAGCGCAGTTCTCCATGGAACAACAATGTGCCCTTGTGGCCAAGAGAGCCAATGGGATCCTGAAATGCATCAAGAAAGGTGTCCAGCAGGGCTAGGGAAGTTCTTCTTCCTCTCTACTCTGCCCTGCTGAGACCACAGCTGCAATCCTGTGTCCAGATTTGGGCTCCCCAGTTCAAGAGAGACAGAGACCTGCTGGAGAGAGTCCAAGGGAGAGCCAGGAGGATGCTTAGGGGACTTGAGCATCTCCCCTGTGAAGAGAGCCTGAGAGCCCTGGGGCTGTTTAGTCTGGAGAGGAGAAGGCTAAGAGGGATCTGATCAATGTCTATCAATAGCTGAGGGGTGGGTGTCAAGGGGAGGGGGCCAGGCTCTTTTGGGTGGTGCACAGTGATAAAATAAGAAACAATGGTTACAAACTTGAACAAAGAAGATTTCACCTCAGCATGAGGAGAAACTTCTTTCCAGTGAGGATGCCAGAGCCCTGGAGCAGGCTGCACAGAGGGGTTGTGGAGTCTCCTTCTCTGGAGACTTTCTAACCCCCCCTGGATGCATTCCTGTGCAGACTCCTCTGGGTGATGCTGCTCTGGCAGGGGGCTTGGACTGGATGATCTCTGGAGCTCTGTCCCAACCTCTGATATACAGTGAGACTGTGATCCTGTGCAGTGACTAATTCACCTCCCTGTCTCTGCTGGCCACAGTGCTTCTGATCCAAGCCAGGATGCCACTGACCTTGGCCACCTGGGCACTGCAGGCTCATGTTCAGTCAACCAACACCCCAGGTCCTTCTCCAAGTTGCAGCTTTCCAACCACACATCCCCAGGTGTGTAGCTCCCCATGGGGTTGTTGTGACCCAGATGCAGGACCTGGCACTTGGCCTCGTTGAACTTCATACAATGAGCCTTGGCCCATGGGTCTGACCTGCCCAGGTCCTGCTGCAAAGCCTCCCTGCCCTCTAGCAGAGGGACACAGCCACCCAGCTTGGTGTCATCTGCAAATTCCTAAACCTTTGGAACCTGTGGTATCCAGCACTGATGAAAGAAGTTGTGTAACACTGATGTGATCCTCAAAATAGCAACTTGGGAGCTAAAAGCTAGGGCACAGGTTTTCTTTTTTTACTGATTCCTGCTCTATTTAACATTGTGCTGCTCTCACAGTTTCCTCCATTAGCTTCTGTTAAGTGAAATGTCAGATGCTTAATTCAAGCATGTCAAAGGCCCAACACCACTGAAAGAGGATGTCCCACCAGCAAGGTCATTTGATTCCTAAATCATAGCAACTGATGTCAGATTTTCACAGGAACTCTAAATCTAGGGCTTGAACAGGAACAGCATAAGACTTGCAAACAGAGAGAATTGCTCCTCTTTGTCTCCCTCGTGCCCAAATCTGTGGTACAGAATCTCTGAACAAAAATGGAGTTTCAGAGACTTTTCAAGCAAACTCATTCATGCATTTAATCAATTTCTTCAGCCTGTGCTGAATTGTGGCTTTTCCCATGCTGTTCTCTTTAGGTTCTTGCTAAACTTTTCCTAAGGCCCCGCTGTATTTGCAGAGATTAGGAAATAGCTAAACTCTGGAGCAGTGTTGGGTGTTCCAATAGCAGCCAAGTGAGTAGGTCATGTTAGTCTAAGTCTAAGGATCAGCATAGATGAGTCTCATTTCATAGAATCACAGAATGGTAGGGGCTGGAAGGGACCTCCAAAGCTTATCCAGTCCAACCCCCTGCCAGAGCAGGGTCACCTAGAGCAGGTCACACAGGAACACATCCAGGCATGGTTTGAATATCTCCAGAGAGGGAGACTCCACAACCCCCCTGGGTAGCCTGTTCCAGAGCTCTGTCACCCTCACAGGGAAAAAAATTTTCCTCCTCTTTTTCCCATGGAACTTCCTATGCCTCAACTTCCACCACTGCCCCTTGTGCTGGCATTGGGCATCACCCAGCAGAGCCTGGCTCCAGCCTCTGGGCACTCCCCCTGCACATCTTTATCAACAGCAATGAGGTCACCTCTCAGGCTCTTTTTTTCCAAGCTACAGAGCCCTCAGGTCCCTTAGGCTCTCCTCATAAGGAGGATGTTCCACTGACTGCATCATTTTTCTGGCTCTGTGCTGGACTCATCCAAGCAGTTCCCTGAGGTCCTTCCTGAACAGAGGGGCTCAGAGCTGGACTCAATACTCCATTGCCTTACAGTCTATTAAAATCACATCGCATGTTCCCTCAAAATCCATGAGCCAGTTTTATCAGCCCCTTGCCTGCTCACCCAGATTTGGGTGACCTCTCTAACAACCTCTTGCTTACTAAACTGGGCTTGTTTTAAAAAGAAAGATAATCCCCAGCTGCAACATTTGGCTCTCACCTCTCAAAAGAAACCATAAGCAATGCTTTAATCAAGCCTTTGGAACTTGGACATTATAAAGCAAGGGCAGCTGCAGTTCTTTTTCATTCCTCAGTTCAGTTTGGGATCCTGGTCCTCTGCAAAGTACACCAAGAGATAAACTGAAGGTTTCCAGATTAAATGCATCTGTCATTGGGTGTTTTTGTTTGTTTGTTTGTTTTTGAGATAAGAAAATTATTCATTTTTTGGGGAGCGAGTGATATTTGATCATAGACTGCAGGCCTGTAAATGGTAACAGCCTGGCTGAACTCAGCAGACCTGTGACAGTCAGCACTAATAGTGCAGCTGTCTCATCATGGGTAACCTACCACCCTGCAGAGCAGCATGGAGAGACTGGACTCAAACAACAAGAAAAAAAGTGAAAAAACTAATCTAGGGAGGTTCTGCTTCCCCTCTGCTCTGCCCTGCTGAGACCACAGCTGCAATCCTGTGTCCACTTTGGGGCTCCCCAGTTCAAGAGAGACAGAGACCTGCTGGAGAGAGTCCAAGGGAGAGCCAGGAGGATGCTTAGGGGACTTGAGCATCTCCCCTGTGAAGAGAGACTGAGAGCCCTGGGGCTGTTTAGTGTGGAGAAGAGAAGGCTGAGAGGGGATCTGATCAATGTCTATCAATAGCTGAGGGGTGGGGGGCAAGGGGAGGGGGCCAGGCTCTTTTGGGTGCTGCACAGGAATAAGCCAAGGAACAACAGGTTCAAGCTTGAACATAGAAGATTTCAGCTCAACATGAGGAGAAACTTCTTTCCAGAGAGGGTGTTGGAGCCCTGGAGCAGGCTGCCCAGAGAGGTTGTGGAGTCTCCTTCTCTGGAGACTTTCCAGCCCCCCCTGGATGCATTCCTGTGCAGACTCCCCTGGGTGGTGCTGCTCTGGCAGGGGGGTTGGACTGGGTGACCTCTGAAGCTCCCTTCCAACCCATAATGTACTGTGGGACTGTGACACTGTGATAATAATTACTTCTTCTCACCAACATTAAAATTAAATTTTGAGTAAAAATCCCAAAGTTGTTACTCAACCTTAAATCAAGCAGCCAAGAAGGAACCTCACAAAAGCCACAAGGGATGGAACAGGCAACCACAAGCCTTCCTCTGAGGAGAGAAGCCACATGCTGGGGAGAAGACATTCACCCTCCTCCCCTGCCTAAACATCAGAAAGGAGGTGGTTAGAGCCAGGTGTTGCTGCACCTAAGGAGGATGCTTGTACCACCTTGATTGTGGAGAGTGATAGGACTCTGCTGACCTTCCCCCTGAATGTGTCCCAGAATGTGATTTGCATATCCAAACCCATTCTGTGCATTCAGGCTTTGAAACTGTGTAAGGAAATTATGCATCACTTAAACTGCTTTCAACTTTCCCTGGTTGCAGGGCAGCCTTTTGAAAATAAAGACTACACCTTGCCTGCTTGGCAGGTACCAGGGGTGCTCTCACAAGAAAGAGCACAAGTTTCCTACAAGAAAGCTGGGGAGGGACTTTTTAGGCTGTCAGGTAGCGATAGGACTAGGGGGGAATGGAGTAAAACTAGAAATGGGGAGATTCAGATTGGACATCAGAAAGAAGTTTTATACCATGAGCGTGGTGAGAGACTGGCACAGGTTGCCCAGGGAGGTGGTGGAAGCCTCATCCCTGGAGGTTTTTGCAGCCAGGCTGGAGGTGGCTGTGAGCAACCTGCTGTAGTGTGAGGTGTCCCTGCCCATGGCAGGGGGTTGGAACTGGATGAGCCTTGAGGTCCCTTCCAACCCTAACAATTCTGTGATTCTTACTGTGCAGAAACTACTTTTTTTCCTTAGCCTTGTGCTGCAGACTCTTTCTTGTGGCTGAAGAGATCACTACCACAGTAGACAAAAGGAGGGAAAGGATATATTTGTACAGCAGCTGGGTGGCCTCTTCCTTAATCAGTCCTGGGGTTGCTTTTCAGGGCCAGACTGCTCTAGGCTAGCTAAATTGCCTTTTTTGCCCCCTCTTGGACACCATTTAAACACTTTCCTCCCCCACTTAATTAACTGAGTTACACATGTATTTTCCCCATGGGGCAAGTGTGCTGGCTGGATGCCATTCATCTGGAAGAGCATTCAAAATGCTTGTGTGTAAACTAACATCTGGGCAGGTTTTCACTGACCACATACTTGAAGAAGTATTTTTCAACCTGGGCTGCTAGAGTTTCCCTTGTCATGTAATGGTAGAGCACATCTGAAAGTAAGTGAATGCCTTTTACAGCCTCCAGCAAGTAGGAAATAGAGAAAGTGGCTGCTTTAATAGCACAGTCTTGCAGAATTACCTCAGCATCATTTCAGCTTTAACAAAAAATTGCTGCATTAAATGGTCTGCTAAAGATGCTCTGGTCCAAAAGGACCATTCCTGCACAAGAATCAAACACAGAATTATTGTTGTATGGAGTCAGACAGTCTGAAGGGAGGGAATGTGAGTTTAAGAGGCAGCAATCCCTGCCAGTCTTCCCTGCAATGGAGAGAGGCTCTCACAAGAGAAGCTGAAATTTGCAACTTTAGGTTGATGTTGGTTTCTTCACTTGGAAAAAAGGGACACTTGCACACCTAGATAGGGAATGCTGAAAGCCCCTCTATCAAACAAATACCATGTGGATGGTAGACCTCTGGAGACTGACCCTAAGATCTTGACACAGGACAGACTGCTGGATTGGATGAAACACCTCTCCTGTGGAGACAGACTGAGGGAGTTGGGGCTGTTCAGACTGGAGAAGAGAAGGCTCTGAGGAGACCTTCTTGTGGCCTTCCAGTATCTGAAGGGGGCTCCAAGAAAGCTGGGGAGGGACTTTTGAGGGTGTCAGGGAGTGATAGGCCTGGGGGAAATGGAGCAAAACCAAAAATGGGTAGATTCATATTGGATGCTAGGAAGAAATTCTTCCCCATGAGGGTGGTGAGAGACTGGCACAGGTTGCCCAGGGAGGTGGTGGAAGCCTCATCCTTGGAGGTTTTTGCAGCCAGGCTGGATGTGGCTGTGAGCAACCTGCTGTAGTGTGAGGTGTCCCTGCCCATGGCAGGGGGGTTGGAAGTGAATGAGCCTTGAGGTCCCTTCCAACCCTAACAATTCTATGAGTCTATGATTGACCTAAAGGAGGTTCTTAACTCTGCTGTCAGCTACATTCTCACACTTTTACCCAATGGGACAGAGGAGTGGTTTCTGTCATTAACTCCACAATATTTTTAGTAGTCTCTTCTTCATTTTAGCACTGAATTACAGCAAAATTAAGCCCTGAAGTTTTGACCCCATCCTCAGCCTTCATTTTTGATCCATTTTGTTCCATATCTGCTCACTCTTTCCTCTTAAACCTTCCTGCTCCTGTGCCAGCCTTGGACTTCTGATTATGAGCAAGGAGGTTTAAAAGAAGGCATCTTTGTGACAATCCCCATTTTTTCTGTTGAAGGTCAGATGGATGTCTTGATTAATTAAAATTAACTCTTTCTCAGAGAAGATACTACTTCTTCCCATAGTCATTCTTCTTGTTGACAGAGGAAGGACAGTTCAGTAATAATAGTATGAAGACAAATGTGGATGAATGAGGAATCTTTGAAGTCTGGTTGCAAGGTAAAGCAAGCAACTTATTAGTCTGACATGCACTGGAAACTCTGTGAAAGTATAAGCAAAGCCCTTGAAGCAAAACCCATCCAAATGAATTCAAAGACACCCCAGTGATTTTGGAGGTCAGAATCACAGAGATCACAGAAACATTTAGGTTGGGAAAGACCCTCAGGATCATAGAATCATGGAATCAGTCAGGGTTGGAAGGGACCACAAGGCTCATCCAGTTCCAACCCCCCTGCCATGAGCAGGGACACCTCACACTACATCAGCCTGGCCAGAGCCTCATCCAGCCTGGCTGCAAACACCTCCAGGGATGGGGCCTCAACCACCTCCCTGCACAACCCATTCCAGGCTCTCACCACTCTCATGGGGAAGAAGAACTTCTTCCTCATGTCCAGCCTGAATCTCCCCACTTCCAGCTTTGTTCCATTCCCCCCAGTCCTATCACTCCCTGACACCCTAAAAAGTCCCTCCCCAGCTTTCTTGGAGCCCCCTTCAGATACTGCAAGGTCACAAGAAGGTCTTCTCAGAGCCTTATCTTCTCCAGACTGAACAACCCCAACTCTCTCTGTCTGTCTCCAGAGCAGAGGTGCTCCAGCCCTCTGCTCATCCTGGTGGCCCTTCTCTGGACACCTTCCAGCATGTCCAGATCCCTCTTGTAATAGAGGCTCCAGAACTGGATGCAGTACTCCAGGTGGGGTCTCAGCAGAGCTGAGCAGAGGGGGAGAATCACCTCCCTTGACCTGCTGGCCACACTTCTCCTGATGCAGCCCAGGCTCTGGTTGGCTTTCTGGGCTGCAAGTGCACATTGACAGCTCCTGGTGAGCTTCTCATCCCCCAGCACCCCCAAGTCCCTCTCCTCAGGGCTGCTCTCCAGCCAATCCCTGCCCAGCCTGGATTTTTGCTTGGGATTGCCTCGGCCCATATGCAGGACCCTGCCCTTGGTCTTGTTGAACCTCATGAGGTTGGCTTGTGCTCACCTCTCCAGCCTGTCCAGGTCCCTCTGGATGGATCCCTTCCCTCCAGCCTGTCTGCTGCACCACACAGCTTGGTGTCAGCAGCAAACCTGCTGAGGGTGCACTCAGTGCCTCTGTCCATGGCACCAACAAAGATGCTGAACAAGACTGGTCCCAGGACTGAGCCCTGAGGGACTCCACTTGTCCCTGGCCTCCACTGGGACATGGACCCATTGACTGCCACATTGGGTGTGGCCATCAAGCCAGTTCTTCATCCATCTCGTGGTCCACTGGACCACCAAGTGGATCACCAAGTCCAACCCACAACCCTACTCTGCAAGGTTCACCCCTAAGCCACAGCCCCAAACACCACATCCAAGCCACCTTTGGGTCCACCAGGGCCCAATACAAGCAGTAAACACAGATATGGTGGGTGGGAGGAAGGGCAAGAGCAGAAGGAAGGTTTTGCTGTTCTGGGTAATGCTGCACTGTGCTACTGTGGCCTATGGTTAAACTCTGTGGTTGGTAAAGCAGCTTTAAAGGGCTGAAATTGCAACATGATTTGTATCCTGTGGATACATAAATTAGTGCAAGAAAATTTTTGTATATTTATTCACTATACCCTTACCTAATCTTCATATGAGCTTCTAGTGATAACTGGAATGACTTCTTCCTACAACTAGGATTATTCCTGACTCTGTTCTCTCATTGCTTTACTTCTGGTGGATGAGAAGCTGGATGTGAGCCAAGAGTGTGCACTTGGAGCCCAGAAGGCCAATGGCATCCTAGGCTGCAACAAAAGCAGAGTGGACAGCAGATGAAGGGGATTATGACCCTCTGCTCTGCTCTGCTGGGACCTCACCTGGAGCACTGTGTCCAGCTCTGGAGCCCTCAGCACAGGAAGGACATGGACCTGACGCAGAGGGTCCAGAGGAGGGCCAGGAAAATGCTCAGGGATGTTGCTTGGGGTTGTTGTGACCCAAGTGCAGGACCTGGCATTTGGCCTTGTTGAAGCTCATCCCATTCAGGTAACCTCAAAAACCTGTTTACAGTCATTTTTTCAGGACATTTCTGTGAAGTCCATGGTTTTCTCTGGTAAATGTCAGGTGCCAGATCAGTCTGATGGCATCAACAGAAAGCTACTGGAGTGAGTGAAGTTGCATTTGCATTGTCTATAATTTCTTAAGCTGCCAGGCTCCTGGGGTGTCAATCAACAGGGTGTGATGTCTGCTTCTTTGGGGTTCATCATATATAATTTAGTGCTGCCTGTCACACCACATCCTCAACAGGGCAGTGCATTAGAGGTGAGTTCAGCCATGGGGCTAGGACAATGGGTGGAAACTACTTCTTCCTTCCTCGTGCTGCATGCATTGAATTATTAGCAGAATAAATAATTAGAACAAAAATATACTGCACACCATACATTTCCTTGTAATTATGTAATTTTCTTCACTCCTCTAGAAAACAGCTCTTTTTTTTAATTCTTTTCTTTTTTTTTTTCAGTTGTCACAAGGGAGTTACTGCCAATAAACACAGATAAAATGTGATTTTTCCTAGTGTTAGCAGATATGTCTTTGTTCCCTGATCTAATTTCTCTGAAGCTGCCACCATAATGCTGCTGAGATAGTGCCATGGATCCTTTACAAGCAAATACAGAAGGAAGAGTAGTCAAGTAAGGCTATAGATCTACTATTCTTGATGTTTCTGGTGTAGCTTGATAGGTGACACTATGTTAGACTGAAATATCTGGAAAGACAAGGGGTAAATGGATGTAAGCTGCAGCACAGGAGGTTGCACCTCAACATGAGGAGGAACTTCTTCACTGTGAGAGTCCCAGAGCACTGGAACAGGCTGCCCAGAGAGGTTGTGGAGTCTCCTTCTCTGGAGACATTCCAGACCTGTCTGGATGTGTTCCTGTGTGAACTTTGCTGGATTCTCTGGTCCTGCTCTGCCAGGGGGGTTAGGCTTGATGATCTCTGGAGGTCCCTTCCAATCCCTAACATCCTGTGAGCATGTGAAGTTAGGAGTTTCCATTGAGGGAATATCATCATATGCACTTGTTTTGTGCAAGCCAACCTCAGGAGGTTCAACAAGACCAAGTGCAAGGTCCTGCATCTCGATCAGGGCAATCCCAAGCACTGATACAGGCTGGGCAGGGACTGGCTGGAGAGCAGCCCTGAAGAAAAGGCCTTGGGGGTGCTGGGGGATGAGAAGCTCACCAGGAGCCAGCAGTGAGCACTTGCAGCCCAGAGAGCCAAGCAGAGCCTGGGCTGCAGCAAGAGAAGTGTGGCCAGCAGGGCAGGGAGGGGATTCTCCCCCTCTGCTCCACTCTGCTGAGACCCCACCTGGAGTACTGCATCCAGTTCTGGAGCCTCTATTACAAGAGGGATCTGGACATGCTGGAAGGTGTCCAGAGAAGGGCCAGGAGGATGAGCAGAGGGCTGGAGCTGCTCTGCTCTGGAGACAGACTGAGAGAGTTGGGGTTGTTCAGTCTGGAGATGAGAAGGCTCTGAGATGACCTTCTTGTGGCCTTCCAGTATCTGAAGGGGGCTCCAAGAAAGCTGGGGAGGGACTTTTTAGGGTGTGATACAGAGTTAGTTTTCTTAGTGAAACTGCATTTTTTTCACTAGCCTTATCTGCAGGCATATATTCTCATACCCTAGCTCATTCAACAGCCCTGGTTTGCTGACCACATAGGAAAGAAGAAGCATTTGAGAGGCCACAGTATTAGAACAGAATCACAGAATCACAGAAACATTCAGGTTGGAAGAGACCCTCAGGCTCACCAAGTCCAACCCACAACCCTACTCTACAAGGCTCACCCCTAAACCAGAGCCCCAAGCACCACAGCCAAACCACCTTGAAACACATCCAGGCTTGGGGACTCCACCACTTCCCTGGGCAGCACATTCCAATCCCTGACCACTCTTGATGGGAAAAAATGTTTCCTACTGTCCAGTCTAAACCTCCCCAGTCACAGCTTGAGGCCATTCCCTCTTGTTCTGTCACTAATGACCTGTGAGAAGAGACCAGCAGCAGCCTCTCCACAACCTCCTTTCAGGTAGTTGCAGAGAGCAATGAGGTCTCCCCTCAGCCTCCTCTGTTTCACACTACCCATCCCCAGCTCCTTCAGTTGCTCTTCATCAGATTTCTTCTCCAGGCTCTTCCCCAGCTTCCTTGCCCTCCTTGTACACCTTTGGAGTCTAGACAAAGCCTTTTTGGGAATTTCCCTGACCTGATATTGAGGCAGAAGCAGCAGGAACAGTTTGAAATGAGGGGAGAAAAATCACTCTGCAATCTCTGGCTTCTTCTCTGTATCTTTCTGGTCTGCTGCCAGAGGGAGTAAGAAGGAAGGGGCTGGGTCAGAGGAGTGAGCCTGTGGTGCTGCTTGGAAGGCATTCCTTTCTCAGAGGTCTCCAGCCTGCTGCTGCCTCTGAACGTGGTAGACTTTGTCATGTGTTCCTGAAGCCCCCAGCTCATCAGTGCATTGACTAGCTCAGTGATGTCAGAGCACAGCCCTCTCTGGAGGACTGACTCAGGCCTTCTGTCTTGCTGGACTGGTGTCAAAACTTCTGTAGGATCAAGCTGGCTGGAAGCCAAGGAATAGGCTCTTGTAGAATCACTGGCACATCCCCTCGAATTTTCTGGGTTTATGTCAAGATACTGACAAGGCCATTCTGTTTCCCTTAGCTTCTGGAGAGGAGAGGATGTGGTAGGGTAACCATTTTATTGTGCAGAAATTGAAACACTGCAAAGCAGAAGATTCTTACTCTTTCTCCTCTCCAGAGGATCTTGCATGAGGCAGAAGTGGAACAGTCACTGCATTTTCAATACTCACCTGGCAAGCTTCTTTATATCCAGGAGAGATCTCTTACTTGAGTGTGGAAGGAGAGGGAGATCAGGAACCTCACATCATTTCTGTTTGAGCCCTTCTGTTAAGGCTCCTTTTTATCTCTCAAGTTTCTCATTTCCACTACTTGAAATGAAATGACAGAAAATTAAAAACTACAGCTGTGTTCAGGAATAAGGAAACAACTCCACACCCAGCACATTACAATAAGATGGAGATAATTATTAATGAGGCCTACAAGCTGGGGAGGGACTTTTTAGAATGTCAGGTAATGATAGGACTGGGGGAAATAGAAAAAAACTAGAAGTGGGGAGATTCAGATTGGATGTTAGGAAGAAATTCTTCCCCATGAGGGTGGTGAGAGCCTGGCAGAGGTTGCCCAGGGAGGTGGTGGAAGCCTCATCCCTGGAGGTTTTTGCAGCCAGGCTGGATGTGGCTGTGAGCAACCTGCTGTAGTATGAGGTGTCCCTGCCCATGGCAGGGGGGTTGGAACTGGATGATCCTGAGGTTCCTTCCAACCCTGATAATTCTATAATTCTATGATTCTTCTCAGAACTATAATAATAAATGTATCCTGCTCCAACAGGCACCCTATGGAAATGCTGCTGAATAGAAATTCCTCTCTGTTCCCTGTGAAATCTGTAGGTTGTAAATCAGAAAACCAAACAATCAGATCATCATTACATAGAAAGAGAAGATTGTTACAAGCTGTTTATGTAACAGAAGAGTATTTTGATTTCTCCTGACCTTTAGAGAAGAATATGTTAGCCTATGAAAGACTCAAGATACAGAGAATGACAAATATGTGTAGCACAAAACAAACAAATGAAGTGATGTGACTGCAATGAGTCCAACATTAACTGGTCTTGAGGAATGAAAGAATCATAATTCCTGTGATGAGAGCACTTAAAGAAGCTGATAACGATGCAAAGTGGCACTTGGAACCAGGGCTAATATTTGAGGAGTTCCTAAAAGTGACCTGAGACACCACAGGCCATTGAAGTGACAACAGTGAGGGATGCAGCAGGACAGGCTGGGAGGTGATCTGCTGGAGAGCAGCCCCAAGGAGAAGGACCTGGGAGTGCTGGTGGATAACAAGGTCTGCATGGCACAGCAATGTGCCCTGGGGGCCAAGAAGGCCAAGGGGGTCCTGGGGGGCATTCAGAGGAGTGTGTGCAGCAGAGCCAGGGAGGTTCTCCTCCCCCTCTGCTCTGCCCTGCTGAGACCTCACCTGGAATATTGCATCCAGTTGTGGGCTGCCCAGTTCAGGAGGGACAGGGATCTGCTGGAGAGAGTCCAAGGGAGGGCTGCAAGGCTGCTGAAGGGACTGGAGCACTGCCTGGGGAGGAGAGGCTGAGAGCCCTGGGGCTGGTTAGTGTGGAGAGGAGAAGACTGAGAGGGATCTGATCAATGTCTATCAATAGCTGAGGGGTGGGGGTCAAGAGGGAGGGGACAGGGACAGGCTCTGCTCAGTTGTGTCCTGGGATAGGACAAGGGGCAATGGAGAGAAACTGCAGCACAGGAGGTTCCACCTCAGCATGAGGAGGAACTTCTTGACTGGGAGGGTCCCAGAGCACTGGAACAGGCTGCCCAGAGAGGTTGTGGAGTCTCCTTCTCTGGAGCCTTTCCAGCCCCATCTGGATGTGTTCCTGTGTGACCTGTGCTGGATTCTCTGGTCCTGCTCTGGCAGGGGGGTTGGATCACTGTAAGCCAGCAAATTTATGCTCCTATCTATATTACAGGTTTTTAAAGGCACTTAAGCACCTATGCTGCATACTTTTAAATATCCAACCCTAAGTACTTCTGAAATTGCAATTTAAGTGTTTTGGATGCTTTTGGGAACTTTTCACAGTATCACAGTCTCTCAAGAGATCATCAGGTCCAACCCCCCTGCCAGAGCAGCATCACTTAGGGTAGTCCACACAGGAATGCATCCAGGTGGGGTTGGAAAGTCTCCAGAGAAGGAGACTCCACAACCCCCCTGGGCAGCCTGTTCCAGGGCTCTGGCACCCTCACTGGAAAGAAGTTTCTCCTCATGTTGAGCTGAAATCTTCTATGTTCAAGTCTGAACCCATTGTTCCTTGTCTTATCCCTGTGAACCACTGAAAAGAACCTGGCCCCCTCCACTTGACACCTTTCCCCTTGATATTCCCTATAGGTTATCCACATCATTAGCACAGTGCAAGGTGTTTTGAAGTAGCCTTTGCTATCTTCTTCCCCATTTCAGTTGAAACTTATGATGCAGATGAATTCATTGCAGTTTGGGTTGGTAAGTAAATGTGATGCTTGCTTTATACTGTTTGCAATCAAATTTAAAAGGAGGAGAGCAGCTTAGCAGTATTTAGGAAAGTGTAGTGCAGTGTTAAGAGAGGCATCCTCTAGAGCTGATGCCTCATCAACCTGGCCAGGTCACTGTTAATCTGAATGTGAAACTCTCAGGAAATAAACAACCCACTGATTATACTTTTATTTTAAGCGCCCCTCTTTTAATCCATCAACTGGTTGAAACCCCCAAACCTCAGCAGTGTTTCTGGAGCCATCTAAGGTAAGCTCAGCTTGTCTGAGTATAAAATAAGGAAAGAATAAGACCAATTTTTGATCCTGTAGGTCTGTAGCCAACCTCATTATATTTAAAATGCTACTTCTAGGAGTTGCAAACCGTATTTCCTAATAATTACTCCACGTAGAAACATAATTTAGTGTATTTTTACAGGCTTAGTACATTTTGTTCTATTGTAAACCATATTTCCTGATAATTGCTATAGATAAGACAAATAATTTAGTATATTTTTATAGGGTTAGTACATTTTTATGGTATGGTAAACCATATTTCCTTATAATTACCAGAGAGAGAGAGAGAGAGAGAAAAATAATTTATATTTTTATAGGTCAGTACATTTTTATTACTGTACAATTTCTGCAGATTAAGTACTTTGTACTTTTGGGGGTTGTTGTTTTTTCTTTTGAGGGAGTCCTCCGCAGCCACTTTTTTTTTTTTTTTAATTATTTATATAATTTTACAGCTGGTGATGGCTTCTCCAACTTGTTGGGGTTTTGTTTTTTTTTTACCTTCCCCCCTCCCACCTCCTGTTTTGCACAGTTTCCTCTCTGGCTGCAAATTTTGTGAAGGGAAGAACAAAAACCTCCGCGAGCCGCCGCCGAAGTTAATGACATTGTTAAAGCAATGACAGATTGCTTTTAATGGGAGAGATGCACTTAATTGGAGGAAGTATAACAAAATGTGCTGTTGCATAGGACTAAAAAGAGTCACTCAGGAGCCATCACCCATTTTACAGCCTTGTCTTCACCCCAAATGACAAAGCATGGAGAGGCTGCTCCCTGACAGGCATCGCTGGGCGTGCGTTGGTGCGCTGCGCCTGCCTGCCGACGAGCCGTTCAATAGTGTTTGTTAACCTTTAATTCAGATGTCTGCAGTAAGATAATACAATGTAAAACACAAGCCAAGGGAGGGTCGTAAAGCTGCTCCTGCTACAGCTTTTATTAGCCTGTTATTCAGTGCTGAATGCAGCTACACCCTGAAGCAAGTCTTGTGTAGGGAGTACGACGTCGATATATTATGGTACCGACTCAGCATATAAAATCAATGGCAAGTGTTATGTCTGTGGCTACCACCTACTAAAAGATAGATACTTTGTGGAATGGATGCAGTGGCACCAGACTCAACATCCTCACCCTATTAACCCCCTAGGCATGAAGTCTCGTTCCAGGGCTCCTGGACAAGAACTGCTGCAGCCCAGAAGGTGACTCATAGAATCATTTCTGTTGGAAAAGACCTCCAAGATCATCCAGTCCAACTGTCAACCTAACACCATCATGGCCATTAAACCATGCCCCAAAGTGCCAGATCTAGATGGTTTTTGAACACCTCCAAGAATGGGTGCTGCACCACAGATTCAGAGATTGCATTGGGTTGGAAGGGGCCCTTAAAGATCCTCTTGTCTCACCCCTCTGCAGTGAGCAGGGATGGCTCCAGGTAGAACAGGCTGCAGATCATATCCTTGGCTGCAGCCAGAGGAGTGTGGGCAGCAGGGCAGGAGAGGGGATTCTGTCCCTTGGCTCTGCTCTGCTCAGACCTCACCTCCAATCCTGCCTCCAGTTATGGGACATAAGGACACAGAGCTGCTGGAGAGAGACCAGAGGAGGCCACAAAGATGATCCCAGGGCTGGAGCAACTCTGCTGTGAGGACAGGCTGAGGGAGCTGGGGGTGTTCAGCCTGGAGAAGAGAAGACTCTGGGGGGACCTGAGAGCTGCCTGCCAATAGCTGAAGGGATCCTGCAGGAAGGCTGCAGAGGGACTTCTCATCAGGGTGTCTAGAGACAGGACAGGGGAGATAGGTTTGAAGCTGAGGCAGAGCAGGGTTAGAGTGGAGCTGAGGAAGAAGTTCTTCAGTAGGAGGGTGGTGAGACTCTGGCACAGGCTGCCCAGATAGGTTGTAAATGCCTCCTCCCTAGAGCAGGCAAGGTTCAAAGCCAGGTTGTCTGTGGCCTTGAGCAGCCAAGTCTAGTGGAGAGATGTCCCTGCCCATGGCAGGGAGGTTGGAGGAGATGATCCCTGAGGTCTCTTCCAGCCTCAGTCATGATATGATTCTATGATACTTACTCATTGTAGTGACAATCAAGACAGTATAACTGATCCCAGAGCATGCAAGTGCTAAATTCCTCTTAAGATGATATTAAAGCAAAATACAATTCCAGTCGGCACCCTGGTGTGATTCTCCACTGCATTCCACTTAAGTAAGGTCAATCTGTAGAAGCCATCTACTCCATGATCCAGCTGTTTGCATTTTGAGCAACAGCTTGGTGAGTGAATGGCAACTTTAAAAATGGCACTGGGCCAAGGAAGATATTGAATATTCTGGAGAATGGAGTTAGAGTTCAAAGAGGTCTTGATAAATTACAAGGAAGATCTGAAATCAATGGGCTATAAGTCAGCAGAAAAAAACTGCAAAGTGCTACCCCCACCTGGCTGCACAAATAAAAATGGGGAGAAAACTAGAAGCAGTAATGAAACTGAATCCAAGCTGAAAGAGCCAATAATGCTATGGAAAGAAAAAGACAAAGCTCATCTTGTAATGCAGCAGCACTCCTGTTCCATCCCAGACCTGAAATGATTATTCCTCTCTGCTAAACACCAGAGAGTTTGCAACTGGAATTCTGTGCCCAGGGTTCAGGCTAGGGAATAAAATTAAAGGTGAGGCAGAAGCTCTCAAAACCAGCAAGAAAAACCAGGGGATACCTTGTGGAATATAAGACAGGTTGCAAGAGGGAAAAAAGAAGAGCTAATTTGCACTGGGGAGTTGTGGGGTGAATATGTAAGGAAAAGCATTTTGACTTAAAGGATAATTTAGTTAGGATAGGTCAGTTGGAGATTCTGGATTCCAATGTAGACAGGCATTTGTACACATAGACTTGTTTGCAGAGCAGGAAAGATGTAGATAATGCTAAATGTCTGTCTCAAGCCAGCATTTCTGTGATTCTGAGAAGACATCTAAACTGGTTCTAACTCAGAACTGTTAAAACCACCTGGAGGGTAAAAGAATTAGAGCTCTGTAAAAGTAATTTAGCCAATATGTCTTCAATTAAATGAATATTTCATAGAATCCTAGAATGGCTCAGGTTGGAAGGGACCTCAGAGCTCATCTCCTCCAACCTCCTCACCATGCCCAGGGACACCTCTCAGCTAGGCTCAGCTGCTCAAGATCTCATCCAGCCTGGCCTTCAACACCCCCAGGGAGGAGGCAGCCTCCTCCCTCCTACTGAAGAACTTCTTCCTCAGCTCCACTCTAACCCTGCTCTGCCTCAGCTTCAAACCATTCCCCCCTGTCCTGTTGCTAGACACCCTGATGAAAAGCCTCTCTGCAGCCTTCCTGCAGGATCTAAAGCAATGAAGTCACTACTGGCCATGCAGGAAGTCAAAGAGTTTGATTCAGAAGAGGCAGCTGTAGAATCTAGTGCCAGTCTGTGCTCTACCTTTTTGATTTGTATTCCTGGATGATCATAGAATCATAGAATGGTCCAGGCCAGAAGTGACCTCCAAAGCTCATCCCGTCCAACTCCCCTGCACTCAGCAGGGACATCCCCAACTAGATCAGGTTGCTCAGGGCCTTGTCCAGCCTCACCTTGAATATCTCCAGGGAAGGAGCCTCAACTGCCTCCCTGGGCAACCTGTTCCAGTGTTCCACCACCCTCATAGTGAAGAACTTATTCCTGATATCCAATCTAAATCTGCTCTTCAGTAGTTTGAAGCCATTGTCCCTGGTCCTGTTCCTGCAGACCTTTGCAAACAGTCCCTCTGCAGCCTTCCTGTAGCCCCTTCAGGTCCTGGCAGGCTGCTATTAGGTGTCCCTGGACCCTCTTCTTGTCCAGGCTGAACACCCCCAGCTCCCTCGTAGCAGAGCTGCTCCAACCCCCTAATCATTCTCATGGCCTCCTCTGGACCCTCTCCATCAGGTCCATGTCCTTGCTGTGTTAAGGGCTCCAGAGCTGGACACAGCACTCCAGGTGAGGTCTCCCCAGAGCAGAGCAAAGTGGCAGAATCACCTCTCTGGCTCTGCTGGCAGTGCTGCTTTGGATGCAGCCCAGGCTGTGATTGGCCTTCTGCTCCCCAGCGTTTGTGTTGGTGGAAGCAGGCAGTGCCATTCCCCACAGAGCGCTACCTGTTGGCAATGCCTTCACAGATCACAGAATCAACCAGGTTGGAAAAGACCTCAGAGATCATAGAATCATAGAATCATAGAATCAGTCAGGGTTGGAAGGGACCACAAGGATCATCCAGTTCCAACCCCCCTGCCATGGGCAGGGACACCTCACAAGGATCATCAAGTTCAACCTATTACCTCATACCTAACACCTCCTGACAACTAAACCATGGCTCCAAGTGCCACATCCAAGCTTTTCTTGAACACCTCCAGGGATGGTGACTCCACCACCTCCTTGGGCAGCACATTCCAATGTCCAATTACTCTTTCTGTGAAGAGCTTCCCCCTCACCTCGAGCCTAAACTTGTCCTGGCACAAGACAAGAGATGTTGCAGGTGCTGTTTGCATTTCATTTTCAGCTTTAATTGGTGGCAGGGTTGTTTGCCATACAGCCTGCTTTGGGTGGTGTGGCAAGTCCCTGTCATTATCACAGGAGAGGAGAACAGTTGTGTGAGAGCTGATGGATGAAGTAATTCATTATGAACAGGATGTAACGGAACGGGCACCGGGATTTAATCATGGGAAGGGGGAGGCTGGTGAAGCCCCCACAAAGGCATCCAAGTCATTCACATGATAAATAGCATGGGATAAGCTGTTTAGAAAACAATAATGCGAGCTGGAGGGAAAAATGGACAGAAGGGAGGCATACAAATTCCTGGGATGGGAAGCAATCGACTCCTGAGAGCCAAAGCAGAGGCAGCCCTAATAAAGAGGAAGGGAAAGAGCAGCAGCCATGCATCTATCACTCTTAAAAAATCATCTGCCTGGGTAGGCAGATTTGGGAGGATTAAAACTGATTTGCTTGACCATTGCTCACAAACAATTTAATGTGCTCTTTCCTGATGACCTGAGCCTCAGAAGGTCCTTTTTAAGATGATTCAGCCCAGAAAGCCAACCAGATCCTGGGCTGCATCAGGAGAAGTGTGGCCAGCAGGTCAAGGGAGGTGATTCTCCCCCTCTGCTCAGCTCTGCTGAGACCCCACCTGGAGTACTGCATCCAGTTCTGGAGCCTCTATTACAAGAGGGATATGGACATGCTGGAAGGTGTCCAGAGAACACCAGGATGAGCAGAGGGCTGGAGCACCTCTGCTATGAGGACAGACTGAGAGAGTTGGGGCTGTTCAGTCTGGAGAAGAGAAGGCTCTGAGGTGACCTTCTTGTGGCCTTGCAGTATCTGAAGGGGGCTACAAGAAAGCTGGGGAGTGACTTTGATGTAGTGTGAGGTGTCCCTGTCCATGGCAGGGGGGTTGGAACTGGATGATCCTTGAGGTCCCTTCCAACCCTGACTGATTCTGTGATTCTATGATTTAGACTGCAAATGTGCTCTTTTTAGTTTATTTATATATTTTTTTTTAATCCTTTTGGTGTTTTCTTTGCATGAAGAATTTTTCTTTTCAAATGGAGCTGTAAACCCATTTTTACTTTATTCAGCATAGGAATTGCACCTTCATTTCAGCTGCAATGTCTTCTCCTAGCAGAGCCATTATGATCCTAGATGGTCTATTTTTTGTCAGATATAGGAGATATTCTTAGTGCAAATCAAAAATTCTCTATGTACAATGTGTAATGTGAAAGATAACTGGAAAAAAAATGTATAGTTCAGGGAGGGGAATGGTGCTCCTTGCTTCCTAATAGACTTGTCACAGTTCATTGCTGCTGTGTCACTAGTTATCAAACACCAGCTCTGCTACTATTACTCCTCCAGGTCTTTGCATGCCATCAAGCAAGGGGTGAACACCTGGGACTGAAGGAAGGCAAAATGACCAGGGTATCCTCCTGGTAAGACACCAGGACAGGTTAGAGGCTGCCCTGCTGGAAAGCAGCTCCACAGAGAAAGACCTTGGAGCCCTGGTGGACAGCAAGTTCTGCATGGGACAGCAATGTGCCTTTGTGGCCAAGAGAGCCAATGGGATCCTGGGGGGCAGCAAGAAAAGTGTGGCCAGCAGGGCTGGGGAGGTTCTGCTGCCCCTCTGCTCTGCCCTGCTGAGACCACAGCTGCAATCCTGTGTCCAGTTTGGGGCTCCCCAGTTCAAGAGAGACAGAGACCTGCTGGAGAGAGTCCAAGGGAGAGCCAGGAGGATGCTTAGGGGACTTGAGCATCTCCCCTGTGAAGAGAGCCTGAGAGCCCTGGGGCTGTTTAGTCTGGAGAAGAGAAGGCTGAGAGGGATCTGATCAATGTCTATCAATAGCTGAGGGGTGGGTGTCAGGTGGAGGGGGCCAGGCTTTCTCTTTCAGTGGAGCACAGTAATAAGCCAAGGAACAATGGGTACAAGCTTGAACAGAGAAGATTGGATGGTCAGTGTATTCCCATAGAGCAGCCAAGCATCATTTGCTCCAGGTAATAAAATGCATTCTTCATGGGGAAACTGCAAGGCTGGGACTTCATAGAATCTAGAATCATTAGGGTTGGAAGGGACCACAAGGATCATCCAGTTCCAACCCCCCTGCCATGGCAGGGACACCTCACACTACAGCAGGTTGCTCACAGCCACATCCAGCCTGACTGAAAACCCTCCAGGGATGAGGCTTGCAGCATCTCCCTGGACAACCTCTGCCAGGGTCTCCCCATTGTCATGGGGAAGAATTTCTTCCTGACATCCAATCTGAATCTCCCCACTTCTAGTTTTCTTCCATTCCCTCCAGTCCTATCACTACCTGACACCCTAAAAAGTCCCTCCCCAGCTTTCTTGGAGCCCCCTTCAGATACTGGAAGGCCACAAGAAGGTCTCTTCAGAGCCTTCTCTTCTGCAGGCTGAACAACCCCAACTCTCTCAGTCCGTCTCCATGGAAGAGATTCTCCAGCCCTCTGCTGATCCTCATAGCTCTTCTCTGCCTTGTGTCTCCAAAACATGAAAAGGGAAGCAGAGATTGCTTGGGTGGAAAACAGAAAACCTCCTCTTGTTTTGTCACCAAAGAATTCATGTCCAGGAGGCAAGTCAGTTGCCTCCTGTAAAAGAACGGAAAAATTATCACTACATTTAAAATTCAGCTAAGCACCTAAACTCTGAACAAACACACATGAGGGAGATTCAGCTGCAGCAGACAAGAGCCACAGCAGCTTTTGAAGCAGGCCCATCAGTGCTAATTACCAATGTGAGATTAGCTGCAGTCGTTTGTTCTTGTAAACAGTGTCATCTCCTCCAATTAAGATCAACTCCTTGCATCTCCTCAATTGTTTTATTAGCATTGTTGTCAAGTTCTACAGAAGCCTTAATTAAACAGTCATCATAATTATGGCTAGTTCCCCCAAATGAGGGTAAATAATTTATGGGTAGGTGGGAAGAAAAGTTTTCACTTACTGAAATACTGCCTTTCAAAAAACTTTCCAAGTGCCTCAGTGCAAAATATTTTCACAGGCTCAGAGAAGCCTAGAATTGGCTCAGGCTGGAAGGGACCTTAGAGATTATCTCTTCCAACCTCCCCAGCATGGGTAGAGACACCTCTCAACTAGTCTCATCCAACCTGGTTTTGAATGGGGAGGAGGCAGCCACAGCCTCCCTGGGCAGCCTGTGCCAGAGTCTCAGCACCCTCACACTGAGGAACTTCTTCCTCAGCTCCACTCTAACCCTGCTCTGCCTCAGCTTCAAACCATTCCCCCTTGGCCTGTCTCTAGACACCCTGATGAGAAGTCCCTCTGCAGCCTTCCTGCAGGATCCCTTCAGGTACTGGCAGGCAGCTCTGAGGTCCCCCCAGAGTCTTCTCTTCTCCAGGCTGAGCAATCCCATCTCCCTCAGCCTGTCCTCATAGAAAAAGTGTTCAGAGGATCACAGGGTGTTTGGGGTTGGAAGGGACCTCTGGAGATCATTGAGTCCATCCCTCTGTGTTGTAGCACATGGAGCATCTTTGTTGACCTCCTCTGGCCTCTCTCCAGCAGCTCTGTGTCCTTATGCTGGGGACAGCAGAGCTGGAGGCAGGATTGGAGGTGAGGTCTGAGCAGAGCAGAGTCAAGGGGCAGAATCCCCTCTCCTGCCCTGCTGCCCACACTCCTCTGGCTGCAGCCCAGCACACAGCTGCCTGCTGGGCTGCATGAGGGCACTGCTGGCTCCTGGGGAGCTGCTCAGCAACCAACACCCCCAAGGCTCTTTCTCCAGAGCTACTCCCTATGTAAAAACTTTCCAAGTGCCTCATTAGAAAATATGTTAACTCTGACCTGTAAAAAAGTTTATGCAATACAAAATAAGCACTAAACTGACCTATCTGGAAGTCTCTGCAGCAAGCATTTTTACTTCTAGGGCTGACTAAAAAGAAAAACTGAATGCAGAAGATTTTGTATCTGAGGCACAGAGCAAGCAGTTAAGCATGTAACACAAACTGAATTATTAAATGTATTTTGATGATGTGATGAGCTTTCTTATTAATTGCAGTAATGAATACTGGACTACAGAAAGATGAAAAATAATAAATTGTGAAATCCCAGTGAAATCCCTGGAGCTGGGACAGGTTGGATAAGGCCTTGAGCAGCTGAGTCTAGCTGAGGGGTGTCCCTGGGCATGATCGGGAGGTCGGAGCAGATGAGCTCTAAGGTCACAGAATCACAGAATCAATGAGTTTGGAAAAGACCTCAAGGATCATCAAAGTCCAACCTGTCACCCAAGACCTCATGACCACTAAACCATGGCACCAAGTGCCACCTCCAATCCCCTCTTGAACACCTCCAGGGATGGTGACTCCACCACCTCCCTGGGCAGCACCCTTCCAACCTGAGGCATTCTGTGATTCTACAATGGAAAAAAAAGGAAAGAAAAGGAAAAAGCAGCTGCAGTGAGGCTGTGGTGGCAGAGTTTAGCAGCAAGATGCAGTCATTCAGCACCAATTCAATGAGCAACCAAATGTCCCCAGATGATGTTACTCTGCCACAACCTAGCACGTCACAGCAAACCAGTGAAGACCAAATTGGCAAAGAGCAGCATGCAGGAAATCAGACACACCACCCAGAGTGTCTTTGGCATTTTGTGCTGAAGCAGACATTCCCTGAGCTTTCTCGTTTCCTAGGAGCTGAAGAGACTAAATAAAACAGATTAGAAATTCACAAGACTAAACCCAGACACAGGAAAGATCCTCACAAGTAAAGAAATATTGCTGCAAACTCTCAGGACTGCCTGAAACCAAACAGAACACATGCCAGCAGCATTTATTTCACCCAGACCTACATGTTAAATTATAGATATTTATATATCTCTATCTGCTCAACATGTTTTAGATGATATTCAGCTAGGACCATGACATAAGTACATTTTTATTATTTATTTTTTCCCCCTTGTACTGTGGATCCTGATCCATTATTTCTTCATTCTCCTATTATTATCACTGGTACCAGCTGGTAGATATTTGAAATTAGAGCTGAACAAATAATTGGATATTTTGGTTCACTGACATGACTGAAAAAGTGGAAGGGGGGGGCAGGGAATAATCACTTTAGGCTGATGAGGAAGATTGAGGTTTGGTTCCTCTTATACACAGAACAACCAGGAAAAAAACCCAGAACTTAAAATGGTGATTTAATTTTTTAGGTTGTGTGCTTTATTTCAAAATTAAGAGTATTATATTAAATGAAAATAGAAAATATTTCTTTAAAGAAGTTTAAAAGTAATTTTTTCCTTCTGTTTTTTTCCTTCTATTTTTTCCTTCTGTTTTTTTGCTTCTATTTTTTTCCTAGTTTTTTCCCTTCTATTTTTTTACCTTCTATTTTTTCATTCTGTTTTTTCCTTCTACTTTTCCTTCTTTTTTCCATCTATTTTTTCCATTTTTTCCTTCTATTTTTTCCTTCTATATTTTTCCTTCTATTTTTTCCTTCTGTTTTTTTTTTTTTTTGCTTCTATTTTTTTCCTTAGGTTTTTTCTTCTATTTTTTTTCCTTCTGTTTTTTTCCTTCTATTTTTTTCTTCTACTTTTTCCTTCTTTTATTCCATCTATTTTTTTCTATTTTTTCCCTTCTATTTTTTCCTTCTAGTTTTTTTCTCTCTATTTTTTCCTTCTATTTTTTCCTCTATTTTTTCTCCTAGTTTTTTCCCTCTTTTTTTCTTCTAGTTTTTCCCCTCTATTTTTTCCTTCTATTTTTTTCCCTCTATTTTTTCCATCTATTTTTTCCCTCTATTTTTTTCCTTCTATTTTTATTTCTCCTATTTTTTTTCCTTCTATTTTTTTTCTCATCATTTTGTTGCTGGCTGAAACTGTTCACCAAGTTGGGCATCATTTTAACAAACATTTTTACAGACACAAAACTTTTTTTTTATTCTTCATTGAATACATTTGCCCAGCCCTACTTGAACTATCATTGGATTAATGGCTTCCAGAAGACTAAGCTGGACTCACATGGGAATCATTTTGTGTCTCTCTTATTCTTCAGACTCCTTAAGAGAGTCAGGTCCCTGGGAGGCATAAGGGCAGCTCTGGGAACTGCCATAATATCCACTTCCTACTCCCTGCTGCACCTCCAGGAGGCATTGAACAGTGGAGACTCCTTGAGACACATGGAAGACATTATACCTACACCCTGACCCTTTTGGCCACCTCTATCTGGCACAAAGAGCAGCAGGGCAAAGCTGAATCTTAGGGGAGGGTTTTTTGTGCTCCCATGTAAACATTTCTCAGGCCTGTGATCAGCTGCACCAGGCAGTGTTTAATGTACTTGCATATTTTAGCCTTTTGTGTAGGGAATTAGGTGTGGGGGGAAATAGTGCAGATCCTTTTCTGATTTTCCAGCTTTGAAGAGGGTGAATCTCTGCTTTTTTTTTTTTTTTTTTTTATAAATACAAAGTGTTAATCCCACTGCTACATCAATCCTGGACTCCATGATCTCCAGAGGTGCCTTCCAACCACTAACAACCTGTGAACTATTCAACGCCTGAGATCAGAAAGCAGTGTGCTCTATAACTCCTCTCTCATGTATCTTTAAATAAATAGAAGGATATTAGAAGTTGAAAAGCCCAAACTGTCCACTTCGTGCCTAAGTCAGCTCTTTGTTGTAGGTAGCACTAAATGGCTGCACTCTGCACATTGTGCACTCAGAGCTATTAGCAGAACTCAGAGCCAGAAAACTCGGCTCAGTGTCATGGTGCTGGGTCGTAGTCTGGACTTGATGATCTCAGAGAGAGGTCTTTTCCAGCCTCTATAAATCTGTGATTCTGCAATTGCAGCTCCTACTCTTCATGCACATCTTTCAGAGGAATGTTTTCCTGGAGAAGGTGTGAAGGAATGGGAATGCAAAGCCCTTCCTTTGCCCCAAATGACTATGGTCTTTGGAAACTGAACATAAAAGGTGATAATATGCAATTGTGCTAAATGCAAGGGGGAAAAAATCCAAATAACTCTACTTTAAAAGACCTAATCTATTCCTTTTTAAAAAATGTTCAATCTCTGTTCTCTAGGAAAGCACTAATTCCTCTAGCCAAAGTGGATTGTGTTACATCAACTCATCGAGAATAAATCTCCATTATTTCTTCAACAGGAGGCCATCCAAAGAGGTTTTTATGCCAAAGGACAGACTTCTATTCTACCACCCAGCCTGTAAAGCCTAACCAGTTCCCATTTGTACCAAAGCACAACAGAAAAAAAAAAAAAGGTTGGTGAGCAAAGAGCAAATCTATTGTGATTGTGGTTTGCTGAGAGCCACAAGGATGCTTGGGGGACTTGAGCATCTCCCCTTGTGAAGAGAGCCTGAGAGCCCTGGGGCTGTTTAGTCTGGAGAAGAGAAGGCTGAGAGGGGATCTGATCAAAGTCTATCAATAGCTGAGGGGGGGGGCCAAGTGGAGGGGGCCAGGCTCTTTGGGGTGGTGCACAGGAATGAGGAACAATGGATACAAACTTGAACATAGAAGGTTTGAGCTCAACATGAGGAGAAATTTTACAGTGAGGGTGCCAGAGCACTGGAGCAGGCTGCCCAGGGGAGTTGTGGAGTCTCCTTCTCTGGAGACTTTCCAACCCCACCTGGATGCATTCCTGTGCAGAGTGCCCTGGGTGATGCTGCTCTGGCAGGGGGCTTGGACTGGATGATCTCTGGAGCTCCCTTTCAACCTCTAATATACTGTGATTCTGTGATACCTTTTGTGTTCTGAGAACTACCCAGGATCGCTGCAGGTTGTAGCCAAATTTAATCTTCTGAAAATGCCACTATCAAGCAAACAAGCTGAAATCTAACAGCATCATTCATGCCTCTCTGTTGAAAAGAGGTGTTATTCACTGCCTGCATGCTAAAAGAAACAAAATGCCATGGCTGGATGCTAAGAACGCATTGGAACACACTAATGGAAATGGCAGCAGTAGGTTTACTTTTGTAATTAGGAAATAAAATAAATCACAGTATCATAGTCTCATAGTAAATCAAGGTTGGAAGGGATCTCAAAAGATCATCAGGTCCAACCCCCCCTGCCAGAGCAGCATCACTTAGGGTAGTCTGCACAGGAATGCATTCAGGTGGGTTTGGAAAGACTCCAGAGAGGGAGACTCCACAATCAACCTGGCAGAGCCTGTTCCAGTAATAGTAATAATAAATAAATGAACAATCTAAATAAATAAATACATAAAACCTTTATTTTATAAATAAATAAATAATTTACAAATTAATAAGTAAATTCTATAAATAAATACAAATTTTATAAATAAATAAAATTTACAAATAAAAATATATAAATAAATAAATAACCTTTATAAATAAACATTTTACAAATAAATACATGAACTTTACAAATACATACTTTTGATAAAGAAATAAATGAAATATTACAAATAAATAAATATTATAAAGAAATAAATACAATAATATTTGCAAATAACTAAATAAATATCATAAAATATAGAAATAAATAAATAACTTTTATAAAGAAATAAATACAAATTTTGCAAATAAATAAAGGAATTTTATAAATAAATTTAAAAAATTACAAATAAATAAATAAAATTTTACAAATAAATAAAATTTTCAAATAAAGACATTTGATAAACAAATAAATAAAATGATATTTGCAAATAAATAAATTTTACAAATAAATGAACAAATAACCTTTATAAATAAATAAATAAATAAAATTTTGCAAATAAATAAATACATTTTATAAGCAAATAAATAAGTTTTATAAATAAATAAATACAATTTTACCAATAAAGAAATTTTACAAACAAATAAGTAAAATAGTTTTTGCCAGTAAATAAAGAAATAAATAATACTGTCACATATATTCATGTCAACAACTGGAATTTCTCCTCATTAGGCAATTTCTGATCTGAGGCTCTGATGATTATTCTAAAGCAAGGGGGGGAAGAAAAATAAATATGCTAATTATCCACTCTGAATGTAGAAGGGGGAAAAAAAAAAGGTGTAAAATCTTCCTTTAGCCGTGTGACCATGTACTAATTGCATGTCATGTGTCAAAATAATGCAGCCCACTTTGCCTACAGCAATTAGACACACAGAACTCCATTAACCAAGCGCTGCCTGTCACTAGAAAAATGTTTTCAGAGCTACAGTTGAAGATTAAAATATTAACTTCTCAAATATTTATGATAGCTACTGACAGCGTTTCCAAAAAAAAAAAATGTTACTTTTAACAAAAGTATTTTATTCAGCTCCAGGATTTTTTTTCCTTTTCCTTAATTTGGGTTTTTATATTCAAAGGCAATTACTAACATATGGGAGGCGTGTGAAATTTCTGTGATCTCCACTGAGACTGCTTTGCAAGAAGGTACTTTAGCTCCTTGAAGTTTTCAGCACCTCTGTCTGATTGTAATGCAACCTCTTTCAGAACACAACAACAAAAAAGTGTAAAGAACTTCTCTGTTCTTCAAAAGTGGCTCAAAAAAAGAAAAGCAGAAGAATTAAAGAGAAGGAAGAGGCTCTGGTTGCACTCTGCCTATTTTCTGTGTGTGAGAGAATGGCTTTTCTTGTCAATAGAATCATAGAATTGTCAGGCTTGGAAGGGACCTCAAGGCTCATCCAGTTCCAGCCCCCCTGCCATGGGCAGGGACACCTCACACTACAGCAGGTTGCTCACAGCCACATCCAGCCTGGCTGCAAAAATCTCTAGGAATGAGGCTTCCACCACCTCCCTGGGCAACCTCTGCCAGTCTCTCACCACCCTCATAGGGAAGAATTTCTTCCTAACATCCAATCTGAGTCTACCCATTTCTAGTTTTGCTCCATTCCCCCCAGTCCTGTCACTCCCTGACACCCTCAAAAGTCCCTCCCCAGCTTTCTTGGAGCCCCCTCCAGTTACTGAAAGGCCACAAGAAGGTCTCCTCAGAGCCTTCTCCTCTCCAGACTGCACAACCTGAACTCTCTCTGTCTCCAGAGCAGAGCAGCTCCAGCCCTCTGCTCATGCTCGTTGCCCTTCTCTGGACACCTTCCAGCACCTCCAGGTCATTGGTGCTCCCCTTCCTGCTAGGGTGATTGGTCATCTGTGTTCATGGGCACTGAGCTGATCCCTTTGCCCCCCCTCACCCAGCAGGAAGGCAGGGATGTGTCTAGGGGAGGTGGTTGTGGAATATATCAGCTGCAGCCATGCCGAGGAGGAGCAGACTACTACACTGCAAAAAGTAATCCCTGCTCTGCCTCACCACTGCTCACCGAACGGATAGGGAAAGCCTTTTGCACAGCTCTTTCCACGAGCTATACAAACCTACAGCTTCCTGGCTGCAGGAGGGGGCTGTAGAGCATCACTCAGCTGTTTTCCCTGTGGTTTAAAGTGTATTGAATGATGCTTGTATTCAGCTCTGGGGAGGCCACACCTGGAGTGTTGTGTCCAGTTTTGGCCACCTCAAGACAAGAGAGATGTGGAGGTGCTGGAGCCAGGGCAGAGGAGAGCAAGGAAGCTGGGAAGGGCCTGGAGAAGAAATCTGATGAAGAGCAACTGAAGGAGCTGGGGATGGTTAGTGTGAAACAGAGGAGGCTGAGGGCAGACCTCATTGCTCTCTGCAACTACCTGAAAGGAGGTTGTGGAGAGGCTGCTGCTGGTCTCTTCTCACAGGTCATTAGTGACAGAACAAGAGGGAATGGCCTCAAGCTGTGACTGGGGAGGTTTAAACTGGACAGTAGGAAATATTTTTTCCCATCAAGAGTGGTCAGGGATTGGAATGTGCTGCCCAGGGAGGTGGTGGAGTCCCCAAGCCTGGCTGTGTTTCAAGGTGGTTTGGCTGTGGTGCTTGGGGCTCTGGTTTAGGGGTGAGCCTTGTAGAGTAGGGTTGTGGGTTGGACTTGGTGATCCTGAGGGTCTCCTCCAACCTGAATGTTTCTGTGATTCTGTGATTCAATTATTGTTGCATTATATTTTGTGGTGCCATTTTTTAAGGTTAACTAATCTTTTTTTTGGCTTGTTTGTTTGTTTTCATCCCTAATTAAAAGAGCAAAAAGTCCTTACTCATGCACTTGCCCCAGCAAACTGTGCTGGAATATGTGTGGCAGTTGAAGGGACAAGCTCTTAATTTACATTCCATATGGAGACTGAGATGGCTGCTGTGGTGCTTGAGGATTTATGGCTTTGCCAGGACTGTGCAGGAATGATGCCACCATAATGCCATGGAATTATTGCCCTTCTATTGTGCCAAAAAAATATAATAATCAGCAAATAAAAAAAAAAAAATCCTTGTTGCTAGCAGTGCATCATTTTCTAGTACCATGGTGGCAAAAAGTGACTGCTGTTATGTATTAGCCCTGCCACTGCTTTTATGTTTGGTAAGGGTATTGCCTTGGTTTTGGAGCTATTACAGTCTATGGGAATCAATTATACGTACTTGAACTAAGAAGGATTTACTTGGTAACTGTAATGGCTCTGAAAGAGCCATTATGATCTGTCATGTCAATGCACAGCACGTGTGCCTACAGGAGATACAAACACAGCTCTGCAAGAAAAAAAATATAATAAAGATTCATCCATAAAGCAAGGCCTTTTGGTTAGCTTCCCTGACCAAACAAAATGAGCATTTGCTGCTGGAGCACCTTCACAACTTTTCATAGTAGAGCAGACAGAGTTCCTGCCATGCCTCTGGCTCCTGCTCTGCTGAAGGAAAGCCTCTGTCTTTGTGGTGGGCTGAAATTCCACCTCTCTTCCCCCTCTCCAAGATATAATTACAAGACCAGCTCAGTTAGGAAAGAATAACTACAATCTAGAAATATGAAATGCAATGAATATGTGCAAAATAGCAGCTCTTCCAGCAGGGCTAGGGAGGTTCTTCTACCTCTCTGCCCTGCCCTGCTGAGACCACAGCTGCAATCCTCTGTCCACTTTGGGGCTCCCCAGTTCAAGAGAGACAGAGACCTGCTGGAGAGAGTCCAAGGGAGAGCCAGGAGGATGCTTAGGGGACTTGAGCATCTCCCCTGTGAAGAGAGACTGAGAGCCCTGGGGCTGTTTAGTTTGGAGAAGAGAAGGCTGAGAGGGATCTGATCAATGCCTATCAATAGCTGGGGGGTGGGTGTCAAGTGGAGGGGGCCAGGCACTTTTGGGTGGTGCACAGTGGTAAGCCAAGGAACAATGGGTTCAAACTTGAGCAGAGAAGATTTCACCTCAACATGAGGAGAAACTTCTTTCCAGTGAGGGTGCCAGAGCCCTGGAGCAGGCTGCCCAGAGGGGTTGTGGAGTCTCCTTCTCTGGAGACTTTCCAACCCCACCTGGCTGCATTCCTGTGCAGACTCCCCTGGGGGATGCTGCTCTGGCAGAGGGGTTGGACTGGATGATCTCTGGAGGTCCTTTCCAACCCCTATCATTCTGTGATTCAGTGATCCTATGATTCTGTGGTTCTGTAGTGATGACCCTCTTAAAGGAAATGTTTAGCTGGCGAGACCTTGAAAATTCCTACAGGCAACACCAGATTCTTGGAATAAGATTTTTGGAATAAAGTGAGGACATCCTTATTTTTTTTTTTAATAAAACAAAAACGTGACAAAAAAATTGAGTCTCTGATTTCCAAAGCCTCCCAGTGCATTATTCCTGTTTCCTAAGACACAACTTTACGTCTACAGCTACCTGAAGGGACGTTGTAGCCAGGTAGGGGTTGGTCTCTTCTCCCAGGCACCCAGTGAGAGAGCAAGACAGTCTCAAGCTGCAGCAGAGAAGGTTTAGGCTGGATGTGATGAAGAAATTCTTCCCAGAAAGAGAGATTTGCCACTGGAATGTGCTGCCCAAGGAGGTGGTGGAGTTACCATCCCTGGAAGTGTTTGAAACAAGCCTGGATGAGGCACTTAGTGCCAGGGTTTAGTTGATTAGATGGTGTTGGGTGAGAGGTTGGACTGGATGATCTCAAAGGTCTTTTCCAACCTGGTTAATTCTGTGATTCATTCTGAGTTTTATTATTGGTTTTACATTTTGGGGTTTTTTTTACTTTATTTTTTTGTCCTTACCTAGGTACATTGCTTTCAATAATTGTTCCAAAGTCGATCTAAGCACCTTCCCCAAGCTGCTATTTGTCAGGTAGGGGGATGAAGAAGAGTCTGTGATGGCACAGCTGTGTGTGGCTTGCAAGTTGCTGGTTTGTTTATTGGTCTAATTTTCAGTCCCAGGGGTGGCAGCAAAAAAAGCCCTTTCCAGCCCAAACCGAGCACGCCCCAAAAAAGAAACCAGAGATTTCACTTTTAGCTCCTCTTCAGATTCACAAGGGACAATCAGGGAGATTCATTAGGCCATTTGTTACTGTCATCTGCCATGATTCAAAATGAAATACTAAATGTTTCATGGAGGCGGGGGGGGGGAAGAAAAAAGAAAAAAAAAAGAGCAGTATTTGTCTTTGTGTTGGCTATGCAAAGACTGGATGGCTTTCAGCCCCCATCCAAGAGGTCTGATGGATGAAAGGGGGAAGGGTGGTGCCATCTGAATGATGATGGGCTAATATCATCATCCTCTTGTCAGCTGTAATAGGCTTTTCCTCACAGAAATAATTCATACAACCGCTACATTATATTCTGCCCCTGACAGGCTCTATCTATCCTGCAACCCAGCAGGCTCACAACTAATAAGAAAATATGTGGCTCAGGAACCCTGAAAAATTAAACAGGTAGTTTATGAACAATTTGTTTCATGGGGATGTTTATTATGTTTATTAAATATTGAGCCTTTAATGTTTTCCTAGGCCGGATGATACCATAAAAACGCTGACTTAAGCCTCAGTTGTGTTCTTAGAAAGTGGCAGTTTATAGCTCTGGCAGCACCCAGTAAATAACAACAGTGCAGGGCTGCCTACGTGAACACAGATCACAATTTATGGGGAGTGAGGCTGGGTTTATTGTGCATAGGCAGGGGGTTTAATATATTCATAATAGGCACATGCAAAAGGCCAAACTATTGATCGCTTGTTTTGCTTTAAATGGAGCTGGGAGGAGAGCAGGGCTGCAGAGCCTTGAGTAGGGGAGGGAGGTCAGGCATTGCTCTCTGCAACTACCTGAAAGGAGGCTGTGGAGAGGCTGGTGCTGGTCTCTTCCCACACACAATTGGAGGGACTGGTGCTGGTCTGTTCTCACACACAATTGGAGGGACTGGTGCTGGTCTCTTCCCACACACAATTGGAGGGACTGGTGCTGGTCTGTTCTCACACACAATTGGAGGGACTGGTGCTGGTCTCTTCTCACACACAATTGGAGGGACTGGTGCTGGTCTCTTCTCACACACAATTGGAGGGACTGGTGCTGGTCTCTTCTCACACACAATTGGAGGGACTGGTGCTGGTCTCTTCTCACACACAATTGGAGGGACTGGTGCTGGTCTCTTCTCACAGGTCATTAGTGATAGAACAAGAGGGAATGGCCTCAAGCTGTGACTGGGGAGTTTTAGACTGGACATTAGGAAATATTTTTTCCCAGCAAGAGTGGTCAGGGATTGGAATGTGCTGCCCAGGGAGGTGGTGGAGTCCCCAAGCCTGGCTGTGTTTCAAGGTGGTTTGGCTGTGGTGCTTGGGGCTCTGGTTTAGGGGTTAGCCTTGTAGAGTAGGGTTCTGGATTGGGCTTGGTGATGCTGAGGGTCTCTCCAACCTGAATGTTTCTGTGATTCTGTGATTTCTTTTATCATTTGTACTAAAGGAGGAGCACTGAGAATGCTGTTCAGAGTGTCAAAGTAAAAGCTCTCTAGGTTCTCCCAATGAACTTAGAATCATAGAATGGTCTGGGTTGGAAGAGACCTCCAAAGCTCATCCAGTCCAACCCCCTCTGCAGCCAGCAGGGACATCCTCCAGTAGATCAGGTCACCCAGAGCTTTGTTGAGGCTCACCTTGAACATCTCCAGGGATGGGTCCCAACCACCTCCCAGGGCAACCTGTTCCAGTGTTCCACCACCCTCATGATAAAGACTTAAGAAGGAATACCAAACCTAAGAAGGATTGCTGATTTGTAAGCAGAATTTTAGATGGATTTAAATGGATTCTTACTACAGGAAATCCAGGATAAAAGAGCTAAATCAGAATCTGGGTTGAAAGGGATCTCTTAAGGTCATCCAGTCTAACCACCCTCCAGTCAGCAGGGACATCCTCAACTAGGTCAGGTTGCCCAGGCCCTCATCAAGCCTGACCTTGAATATCTCCAGGGAAGGAGTCTCAACCACTTCCCTGGGCAACCTTTGTCAGTGTTCCACCACCCTCATAGCAAAGAAGTTGTTCGTAGCAGCTACTGGTTGAAGCCAATATGCTGCTATGCCTGTCAGAGAAACCAGCAAGGGGTGCCCGGATTAGGTCTCCTCATGCAAGACAAATCTCTCACTGGTGGTCAGAGTTGCAGGATCAGGTTCTGGAGAAGACCTGCAGCACACAGGGGAAGCATAGTGCACAATCATAGCCTTTGCATGTCCATACCTTTCCCTTCCACCTCCTCCCTTCAGAGTTCATTGAATAATTGATAATCCCGTGGCAGTGTGTGAAAACTGGCAAGCAGGAAGCTTCCATTCTTAATGAATTTGTAATAATAAATAATGCTTATGATATTAAAAAGCTGCATTCCACAGACACATTACAAAGAGCATGTGCGTGACATGATTTATCAACAAAACAAAAATTCTACACATCTTTCATGAAGCCTTTCAAGAACTGTGAGCTGTTCTCATCTCCTTCTATTCCTGGTAAGAGAGTAGACTCTGTAATCATAGAATCACAGAATTGTCAGGGTTGGAAGGGACCTCAAGGCTCATCCAGTTCCAACCCCCCTGCCATGGGCAGGGACACCTCACACTACAGCAGGTTGCTCACAGCCACATCCAGCCTGGCTGCAAAAACCTCCAGGGATGAGGCTTCCACCACCTCCCTGGGCAACCTGTTCCAGTCTCTCACCACCCTCATGGAAGAGGGTAGTGAGACTCCTTAATAGAGAGTGAAAGCAGTGAGAACAGACACAGGAGCTGCCTAGAATCAGCATGACTTCTCCAACAGGAAATTCAGGCTCTCTAACATGGTGAAGTCCTGTGAAGCTTTCAGTAAGGACATGGATTAAGAGGATACAGAGAATGTAATATGTTTAGAATCATAGAATGTCAGGACTGGAAGGGATCTCAAGAATCAGCCAGTTCCAACCCCCCTGCTATGGACAGCTCACACTACATCAGGTTGCTCAGAGCCACGTCCAGCCTGGCCTTAAAAACCTCCAGGGATGAGGCTTCCACCACCTCCTCCCTGGGCAGTGTCACCACCTCCCTGTTCCAGTCTCTCACCACCCTCACGGGGAAGAATTTCTTCCTAACATCCAATCTGAATCTCCCCACTTCTAGTTCTGCCCCATTTTCCCCAGTCCTTAGACTACCTAACAGCCTAAAAACTCCCTCCCCAGCTGTGTCGGTGTGAGCTGAAATTCCCCCCCCACCGACAATAACCAGGCTATCTCAGTCTGGAAGCAAATGAAAAGCTGTATTTACAAGCAGAGTCTAAAATCTACAATGAAATGCAATGAATATGTACAAATATACAAAATTCACAACATTCACAAATATATACAATCAACAGAAAAGCACAATCGATCTCCCTTTGCTTCCCCCCAAGGGGACCCTCCCAAAGGGGCCTCTCTCTCCCAGGAGCTTCCCCCCCAGACCCCCCTGGACAGAGAAGCAGAGTTAGTTAAGCAGAAAGTTGTTAACTTAGCTGCCAAGGTCAGTGTGTTATCTTCAGCCAGAAGAGAAGAAGAAACAGCAGCCAGACAGCCCAGCAACTGCCCCCACTGCCGAACGCAGAATGTGCAGAGTGCCTACTTTGTTTTGGGTAATAGTTCTTAAACATTTCTATCTATCCAATGGAAGTGTTTAGAACAATCGTTATTTTGCTTTCTTACACCCAATAGTGACTTATTTACATTCTTTCACTTTCTCTGTTCTGAACTTTGCAAGGAAAAATTAAAAAGACAGTTTCAAACCACCACACCAGCTTACTTGTAGACCCCCATGGGTTGTACAAGATTTCCATGCTGTGAGAGCAAGGAACACTCACTGAAACAGTTAAGGGGGCATCTAAAACAAACAAAAATAATAAAGGAAATTATTTCTTTGAGCAGAGAGTAGATCACTTCAGAAACTTGTTTCCACAGAAGGCTGTGCTGGGCAAACATTATGAGTAGGTTCAGAAAGGAATTGGAAAAGCAACAGGTCCATGAATGGCTCTGACCGAGACAAGGGAAGGGTCTAACCTTCTCATGTGCCTGATGCAGCAGTTCTGGACACTGGGGAAGTATGAGGGCAGTTGATTGTGACAAGCTGAGGGCTTGTGTATTGCCCAGAGTAGTGTCTCCTGTGCCCTTGTACAGAGATCCCAGAATCACCGAGTGGTAGTGGTTAGAAGAGACCTCCAGAGATCAGCCAGTCCAACCCCCCTGCCAGAGCAGCATCACCCAGGGCACTCTGCACAGGAATGCATCCAGGTGGGGTTGGAAAGTCTCCAGAGAAGGAGACTCCACAACTCCCCTGGGCAGCCTGCTCCAGGGCTCTGGCACCCTCACCATACAGAAGTGTCTCCTCCTGTTGAGGTGGAACCTCCTGTGTGCCAGCTTGTCCCTGTTCCTTGTCCTGTCACTGGGCACCTGGGCACCACCACAAAGAACCTGGCACCTTCATCCTGGCACCCACCCATACTGATCAGATCCCCTCTCAGCCTTCTCTTCTCCAGACTAAACAGCCCCAGGGCTCTCAGGCTCTCTTCACAGGGGAGATGCTCAAGTCCCTTAAGTATCCTCCTGGCTCTCTGTTGGACTCTCTCCAGCAGGTCTCTGTCTCTCTTGAACTGGGGAGCCCCAAACTGGACACAGGATTGCAGCTGTGGTCTCAGCAGGGCAGAGCAGAGGGGGAGCAGAACCTCCCCAGCCCTGCTGGCCACACTTCTCTTGATTCACCCCAGGATACCATTGGCCTTCTTGGCCAGAGATAGAATAATGTCCTACTTCAGCCTTGCTCCTCAAGCACTGGGGCTTTCCTAACATCTCTTAAGTTTCTTCCCCATATCTAACTTGCTTCTCATTTCCTTGATTTTTAGATTTGTGTAGACTTTGCAAAGACTTTGGAAGGATTTTTCGCTTCCTTCTCCCCAGTGTACATAGAAGGTGGATGAGGTCTACTTTCCTCTCTTTGGTACCCATACAGGATCACAGGATCAGAGGATGTTAGGGGTTGGAAGGGACTTCTGTAGATCATTGAGTCCAACCCCCCCTGCCAGAGCAGGACCAGAGAATCCAGCACAGCTCACACAGGAACACATCCAGATGGGGCTTGGGAGCCTCCAGAGAAGCTTTAAAGGCTGTACTCCTATCCATACATGCAAAGCACAACACCTGAAATTCCAAATGAACAGAAACACATCAGAAGAAAGAGACTAAAAGCTTTAACTCAGTGACTTAAGACTGAAAGAAAACAAACAAACAAACAAAAAAAACACCCAAAAAAAAAGGCAACCCAATGTAGCTTTTTAACCCCCTTGCAATTTCTTTCATTTTCCACTGAAAAATGTTTGTTTATTCTTTGCTTTTGCAAAGGCTTGGCACACACACTGCTTCTTTTGAACTTCAGAAGCAAGCAATCAAAGCTGTTTCCGTGTGCCACTTGCTTCCCCACTCCTCCCACCCCCCCTCCCCTAACTCAAACATCTTTCATTTTTTTCCCTAATAGACCTGGGGGGGGGGGGGGGGCGGGGAATAAAAATAAAAATCTGTTGTTATATGAAACCTTTATGATGGATTCTTCAAACAAAAAGAAAGAGAAAGAGTAAAAAATGTTATTAAGTAAAAGCCACATGGCTACCTTGCTGCCTTGCTGTCACTGGATCACACAGATTCATTTCTTCAACAACCCAGAGCAGGCACAATCCAGTTACAGCTGTAGGCTCTCAGGCTGTACATTGACACTGGGGGGTTGTGGCAGTTTAGGCTGGGTGCCCCCTGCCACTGCTACATGAGATACACCTCTGGTGTCCTGGGTGCCCACCCAGAGGGGTGGACACAGGAAATGGCATATTTCTACCCATAAATCCTGCGCCCTATAAGGCCATCTGCAGAGTCATTCTCTTCCTCTTTCTTCCCTCTGCTCCCATGGGAGATGTCCTCTCTTATCAGGTAATGCCGGGGGAGTATCCTCAAGGCCTCTTAGGCCTGACTAGGCCTAATGCCAGGAGGAGAATGGAGGGGGAGGCAATCTCAGACCTGGCCAGCCTGAGACTTGCCTAGCAGTGGCAGGGGGGGGGAGGAAGAGCCCTGAGGGGTTGGGTAGACCCTCAGGTGGGAGGAAGGGAGGACTGGGAAGCTTTTGGGAATCCTGTGAGGGGATTCTGTATGCTTTAGGATGTTCTTTTCCACTATGCTTTGTAGTTTGTAGTTTTCTGTAGCTTCACCAATTCGTTTTTCCATTTTAACTTTTTCCATCACTCTCCAATCCGTTTGCGTGTGTCATTCTTTTGTCCCTTTCGGGGCAAGAGATGTTCTGGCTGGCCTCAAACCAGTACAGGGGTCAAGAGGGAGGGGACAGGGACAGGCTCTGCTCAGCTGCACCCTGGGATAGGACAAGGGGCAATGGAGAGAAACTCCAGCACAGGAGGTTCCACCTCAGCATGAGGAGGAACTTCTTGACTGGGAGGGTCCCAGAGCACTGGAACAGGCTGCCCAGAGAGGTTGTGGAGTCTCCTTCTCTGGAGACTTTCCAGCCCCATCTGGATGTGTTCCTGTGTGACCTGTGCTGGATTCTCTGGTCCTGCTCTGGCAGGGGGTTGGGACTCGATCTCTGGAGGTCCCTTCCAACCTCTAACATCTTGTGAGCTCTTTCAAAATAAAATCATTGACCTTATCCATGGAGAGGGAAGAGGTTAATAAGGCACATTTGGGACACTAACTCTAGTCTCTCTTTCAGAATCCACCTCATTTTTTTTGGTGGAACTTCAAGTCCTGCTAAAAGTTGGTAAAGCCTCTGTTGGTCCTTCTCTGATGGGAAGTTATCCTGCTGGAGCAATGATTCTTAGTGGATTGGCAGCAAGGACAGCATGGATGGGCTTACCTGCTGAGCCAGCCAAGAAGACAACTGGCATCCTGGCCTGGATCAAACCCAGTGTGTATTAGGGCACTGATGGTGCCTCTGTACTTAGCCCTGGTGAGGCCACAGCGTGAGTACTGGGTTGGGTTCTGGGCACCACAGGATAGGAAATACCTTGAGGTGCTGGAGAGTGTTCAGAGAAGTGCAGCAAGGCTGGGGAGGGGTTTGGAGAGCATCATACAAGGAACAGCTGAGGAGCTGGGGTTGGTTAGTCTGGAGAAAGGAAGGCTGAGGGGAGATCTTATTGTTCTCTACAGCTACCTGAAAGGAGGTTGGAGTGAGGCTGGGCTTGGTCTCTTCTCCCAAGCAAACAGTGATAGGATGAGAGGAATGGGTTGGAGTTGTGTCAGGGGAGGTTTAGGATGGACATGAGGAAGAACTTCAGTGAGAGAGTGGTGAGGGGTTGGAAAAGGCTGCCCAGGGAGGTGGTGGAGTCACCATCCCTGGAGGTGTCCTAGTGGGTGAGAGGTTGACCATGAGCCAACAATGTGCTCTTGTGGCCACAAAGGCCAATGGCATCCTGGGGTGGATCACTAGGGCTGTGGTCAGTAGGTCCAGAGAGGTTCTCCTCCCCCTCTACTCTGCCCTGCTGAGGACACATCTGGAATATTGTGTCCAGTTCTGGGCCCCTCAGGTCAAGAAGGACCTCAGGGAACTGCTTGAAAGAGTTCAGTGCAGAGCCATAAAGATGATAAAGGCAGTGGAACATCTTCCTTACGAGGAGAGGCTGAGGGAGCTGAGGGCTCTGTAGCTTGGAGAGGAGGAGCCTGAGAGGTGACCTCATTGCTGTTGATAAAGATGTGCAGGGGGAGTGCCCAGAGGCTGGAGCCAGGCTCTGCTGGGTGATGCCCAATGCCAGCACAAGGGGCAGTGGTGGAAGTTGAGGCATAGGAAGTTCCATGGAAACAGGAGGAAGAACTTTTTCCATGTAAGGATGACAAAGCCCTGGAACAGGCTGCCCAGGGGGGTTGTGGAGTCTCCCTTTCTGGAGATATTAAAGATCTGCCTGGATGTATTCCTGTGTGATCTGCTCTAGGTGATCTTGCTCTGGCAGGGGAGTTGGACTGGATGAGCTTTGCAGGCCCCTTCCAGCCCCTAACATTGATTCTGTGATTCTATATCTGCAGATGAAATGCAAACATATTCAGTTAGTACAGAATAAATTCTCTTGCAACAAAGCACTGATGTTAAACAGCTCATGTGTGAGAGGATTCTGCTCCCCATTTTCCTAAAGAAATTATTAGGTTAAATCTATTTCCTTAGCTCAGGCCAGCAGAATAAAGAGAAAAAAAAAATTAATTCTTTGTGTCCCTAACATTTCCCTCATTAATGTTTTTAGAAGTACTCCTTGCTAAGAGGTGCTGTCCCCATACAAAGTATTGGTGTGGTGGTGCAGCTATTAAGCCTTATAAATAAGCATCTTTCTACATTAGTGTCTATTTAATGTCCACTTCCCAATGATTTGATGTTTGTAAATGCAATACCATCTGCATTCACACAGTGCTGCCTTCAAAGGCTGTGCTCTGCAGCCCTGTACAAATTACTGCAAGCTGATGGTTGTGGTGCTGGGGCTTAAGTTGATGGTTTACACCTTCCCCACTAAAGAAAGAGCATCGAGTTGCACACTGTGCAGCTGCACCACATGCTGCATGCAGGGAGGCTGATGGCAAAAGGGCTGGGAGGGAAAATAATTCTGCATGCAAACATTTCCTAATTGATTCAAGAGAGTGGTTTCCTTTTACATTTGTATTGTGTCCCCTTTCAGAAGACTAAATATTTTTTTGTTGTTGTTATTTTTATTCAAGAATAGCATCTTAAAAACTGTTGTAATGAGAACTCATAGAATTGTTGTGTTGAACATAACAATCTACAAAGGTTAAAAAGAAGCATAAAAAAGCATCTAGGATGCCAGTAAGTGTTGGAAAGCAGACAGCTCAGCCAAGAGGGCTTTCCAAGTTAGTCTTCCACAAAAGTAAGTGCTGTATCACAGTGAGTAACAGCCACAAACCATTTAATTATTGCCAGGAGGGAGGGAGGGAGGGAAGGAACAAAGGAAGAGAAGAAAAGAAAAGAAAAAAAGAAAAAAGAGGAGAAAAGAGAAAAGAATTGAAAAAATAAACAAAAAAAGAAATGAACAGAAGAAAATATGAAAGAAGAGAATAGAAGAAAAAGGAAAGGAAAGGAAAGGAAAGGAAAGGAAAGGAAAGGAAAGGAAAGGAAAGGAAAGGAAAGGAAAGGAAAGGAAAGGAAAGGAAAGGAAAGGAAAGGAAAGGAAAGGAAAGGAAAGGAAAGGAAAGGAAAGGAAAGGAAAGGAAAGGAAAGGAAAGGAAAGGAAAGGAAAGGAAAGGAAAGGAAAGGAAAGGAAAGGAAAGGAAAGGAGAAAAAGGTCTTCAGGCTTTGTTTTGGTTTATTTTATTGTTTTGCTTTGTTCATTAATTTTTGTTCAAAAAATTTGGATTTACTTTTTTCTTGTCCAGGGCCAAACCCACTCCTCTGAATTCGAGGGGGAAACGAAACCAACTCAGATCTTTATATGAATTCATTGGCTTTATTTCTCTCAGAGCAGAAACCCTGAGCCTCTGGGAAAGACCAGAACCAGAAAGTTTTAAAACCATTCCTGGAGTTGCCTCTACTACCCAGTGAGACAGTGAGGTGTCAGCACAGCAGCCAAAGGAGAGCCAAGTGCAGAGCAGACATTCCAGGGTGCAAGTGTTGTAAACCAATTAGAAATTAGAAAACAAGTGAAATTTAAATCAAACCCGTGTGCTCTGCACGCATTAGATGCAGTGTTTGATCCGTTGGGGGTGGCAGCTTGGTGGAAGGGCTCTTGGTGAGAGACAAGCAGAGCCTGTGAGGTGAAACTGACCACTGGATGCTGAGCAGCACCTTGCACCCAAACTTTATGTAAACGCCATTAACCCAGGCTTGCCTGCTTGAAACCACCAGCTGAAGACAGATATTTTCACTGGGAGAGTTTGTGGGAAAAAAGCCCTAGTTTCGTGCAATTAATTTGTTGTATTTACGCTTTTTGTTGTTTGTTTTCAAATTCAACCCTCTCAGATGCAGCGTGTACCTGTCTGTCAGCAGAGCAGCCTGCAGCGTTTGTTCACCTCCTCTGCTGCACAACAGATGCCTGGAGCAGCTGGCAGACACGTTCAGGGAAACAACTGGTCCCTGTCAACACCACACAACCTTCTGAGGCCAAGCAGGCACTTAGAAAGTCGCAAATAAAGGCCGGCGTTTTGTTTTGCCAATAGCCTGGTGTGTTCTCCCCTCCTCTTTTTGTTCAGAGCAGCGCGATGCCCTCCGAGGGACCCGATCAGAACAAAAGAACAGGGATCGGTGTAACAATTAGGGTAGAAACGAAAATGCCTAATAAAAAGATAAAAACAACAACAACAACACAAAAAAAAAAAAAAAAAAGGCAAACACAACCCAAAATCAGGAAAATAATGCCAGGTGAAGACGAATACACATCCACTGGGAACAATTACCTAGCAGATGCAACCAAAAATTCATTATCAGCCTATAATTTGACATGTTGCCTTAGTAATGTTATTCATTGCATTTGCAAATAATTCATCACAGGTGCGGGTGAACTCCAACAGCAGCTCCAGGAGCCTGGCCGTGGTTCAGTGGGACAAGGAGCAGGGGTGGGGGAACGGCCACTTTGCAAACGCACATTGCCTCCAATTTCAGAGAACACTTTTGCCTTTTGTTGTGCAAATCCTTCTGCCACGCCGGGGAAAGCAGATCTAGGGAAGCTGCTCTCTTTCCAAAACGGATTTATTCTGGCTGAAGGAGTGGCAAACACTTTATTTTCACTTCCTTTTTCTATCTTTCTTCTTGGTTTGATTTGTTTTGTATTGGTTAATTTGTATTGCTTTATTTTGCTTTGTTTCGGCTTGGTTTTGGTTTGGTTTGGTCTGGTTTGGTTTGATCTGGTTTGGTTTGGTTTGGATTGGATTGGATTGGATTGGATTGGTTTGGTTTGGATTGGTTTGGTTTGGTTTGGTTTGGTTTGGTTTGGTTTGGTTTGGTTTGGTTTGGTTTATTTTGGTTAGGTTAGGATTGGATTGGTTTGGTTAGGTTTGAATTTGGTTTGGTTTCGGTTTTGGTTTTGGTTGGTTTCATTTTGTTTCATTTGTTTTGTTTTGTTTTGGGTTTCATTTGGTTTGGGTTAGGTTGGGTTGGTTTTGGTTTGGTTTGGGTTGGGTTGGTTTTGGTTTGGTTTGGGTTTGGATTAGGTTTTTTGTTTCATTTCGTTTCATTTTGTTTGGTTTGGGTTTGGGTTCGGTTTGGTTTGGTTTGGATTGGATTGGTTTGGGTTTGGTTTGGATTTGATTTTGTTTGGGTTGGTTTAGGTTTGATTTGGTTTTGTTTAGTTTGGATTTGATTTGGGTTTGGGTTGGGTTTGGTTTGGTTGTTTTGCATTGTTTTGTTTCATTTCATTTTGTTTTGTTTTGGTGTGGTTGTTTTCCCCTCATGAAAGATTTTGCAAGCTCTTCTCCATGCTGTTTCGCTCATTTCACTTCCTCCTGGTCTACTGATGTTGCAGACCTTTTTTCCTGGGAGCTTGCTTTTAATAATCAGATCCTGTGGCAGAGGCAAGTCCTGTTCATTCAAGTATGAGACCATTATTTTAAATAGAAATGTATATGCATGAATGAATACAGCAGGGGTTGATGCAGGAGATTAATTCCACCACCCCCCCCCCCCCCCCCCCCCCCTATAATCCAGCTCAAGGCAAATCTCTTATTTCAACTGTTTTGGCTTTTGATTTTGTTGCTTACTTTTTTTTTTTTTCTTTATTTCTTTATTGGCTCAGGATTAATTCTGCAGTGAATTTGTGAGGGCTTTTACCTGTCCAGGCAGTGCAAAATCCAGTCTTCAGGAGAAACTAACAACAGGCAATATTCTATTCCATAAATAATGAGGTAAAACCAAACACACCTACATTTCCCTTGCAGCCTGAAATTCATCAAGCAGATTCACTGTCTTTATTTGCAAACCTTTATTGCAATAACTGATTAAAACCTTGACACTAGCAAGGGGCCCAGCAACACCTTAGTATGCTTGGATCCAATGGAGCACATCTACAAAGATGAACACACCTTGGAAAAAGTACTAATTAATTAATCATTTGTCCTAGCCTGAGGGTGCATTCCACTAATTATTTTATATATGTGTATATATATATATATATATATATATATACATATATATATTCTCAGGAAGTTCGGATCAGCAATGGAAACACTGCTGGAGATTTTTTTTTTTTAGGTAATTTTTGTGTTCACAGAATCACAGAATGTTAGGGGTTGGAAGGGACCTTAAAAGCTCATCCAGCCCAACCCCCCCTGCTAGAGCAGGATCACCCAGGGCAGGGCACACAGGAAGGTATCCAGATTTGCTTTGAAAGCCCCCAGAGAAGGAGACTCCACAACCTCTCTGGGCAGCCTGCTCCAGGACTCTGTCACCCTCACAGTGAAGAAGTTCCTCCTCATGTTGAGCTGAAATCTTCTATGTTCAAGTCTTTCCCTATGTTTGTTTGTTACAAATCTTCTAATCAATTAATTAAAGGCCAGTGTTTTAATGTGGATGACTTCTGAAGGCTGTCCGAAATCTATTTGAGAAAATTTGGGGGGGATACTTGGAAATATGGACATTTTCAGAGGGCAAATTTGGGTCAAGAATGTGAAAACGAAACAAGAAAAGGGTGAAATATTCAGGTTAATCTGTCTCTAGGGAATGATTTCCCCAGTTCCAGAGGTGTATCAAAGACCACCATTGAGGGTCACACAATGACTCTTGCTATTCAGTCTGGAGAAGAGAAGGCTCCAAGGCCTTGTGGCCTTCCAGTATCTGAAGGGGGCTCCAAGAAAGATGAGGAGGGACTTTTTAGGGTGTCAGGGAGTGATAGGACTGGGGGGAATGGAACAAAAATAGAAATGGGTAGATTCAGATCAGATGTTAGGAAGAAGTTTTGCACCATGAGGGTGGTGAGACACTGGAAGAGGTTGCCCAGGGAGGTAGTGGAAGCCTCATCCCTGGAGGTTTTTGCAGCCAGGCTGGATGTGGCTGTGAGCAACCTGCTGTAGTGTGAGGTGTCCCTGCCCATGGCAGGGGGTTGGAACTGGATGAGCCTTGAGGCCCCTTCCATCCCTGACAATTCTATGATTCTATGATTCCACTATGCCCTGGGATAGGGGTAATGGATAGAAACTCCAGCACAGGAGGTTCAACCTCAACATGAGGAGAAACTTCTTGACTGTGAGGGTCCCAGAGCACTGGAACAGGCTGCCCAGAGAGGTTGTGGAGTCTCCTTCTCTGGAGCCTTTCCATCCCCATCTGGATGTGTTCCTGTGTGAGCTGTGCTGGATTCTCTGGTCCTGCTCTGGCAGGGGGGTTGGACTCGATGTCCAGAGATCCTTTCCAACCCCTAACATCCTGTGATCCTGTGACCTTGTGATCCTGTGACCTTGTGATCTATTCTGATGTAACTCAGCAAATTATTCACATTGTCATTCCTTAGACTCATCTGGAAGCAGAGTAAAGCATTCATTAATATTCTTTTCTTGCTTTCAGCAATTTTTCCTTTGGTACTTTTCAGATAAATAAATTAATTAAACGGGGGCATAAGCAAGGAATAAACTAACATTTTGGATTCATTATAGGGATTGTAATTATTACAAAACTCTTTTTGCTTCTCCCTCATCATCTCTAAGAAGCTACCATTACATTTGTATGTTTTCTACTGTAGCTGCTTGAGGGCAATATGTCAGTAAGCGTCAGGGGTAATGGCTAGAAACTGCAGCACAGGAGGTTCCACCTCAACATGAGGAGGAACTTCTTGACTGGGAAGGTCCCAGAGCTCTGGAACAGGCTGCCCAGAGAGGTTGTGGAGTCTCCTTCTCTGGAGCCTTTCCAGTCCCATCTAGATGTGTTCCTGTGTGCCCTGTGCTGGATTCTCTGGTCCTGCTCTGGCAGGGGGGTTGGACTCAATGATCTCTGGAGGTCCCTTCCAGCCCCTATACATGCTGTGATGCTGTGATCTTTTATACTTTTTCTTTTTTTTTTTTCCCTTTCTTTTTATTTTTAATATAAACCTCAATCAACTCACAATTAAAGATTTGGTGAATTTGCACTACCACTTGGGGTAAAAAAATAGAACCAAAAGAAGAGTGGCATTAATGAGCATATTTTCCTAAATGACACTGGCACAGGTTGCCCAGGGAGGTGGTGGAAGCCTCATCCCTGGAGGTTTTTGCAGCCAGGCTGGATGTGGCTGTGAGCAACCTGCTGTAGCGTGAGGTGTCCCTGCCCATGGCAGGGGGGTTGGAACTGGATGAGCCTTGAGGTCCCTTCCAGCCCTAACAGTTCTATGATTCTAAATGAAGAAGGACATAAAAATAAAGTGACTATTTATATAAATCATAGAATGGTTGAGGTTGGAAGAAACCTTTGATGTCATCAAGTCTAACCACTTGCCTAGAGCTCACAGTCCTGCCACTGTCACTCTACCATGTCCCTAAGCCCCACATCTCTTGAGCACCTCCAGGGATGGTGATTCCAGCCTGTTCCAGTGCCTGAGAACCCTTTCTGGTTTTTTTTCCTAATATCCAACCTGAACCACTTTTGGCACAACTTCAGATCTTTTCCTCTTGTCCTGTCACTTGTTACATGTGAGAAGAGACTGAGCCCCACCTGGCTCCAACCTCCTTTCAGGTAGTTGCAGAAGGCGGAGGAGGTGATCCCTCAGCCTCCTGCCCCAAAGACTAAACAACCCCAGTTCCCCCAGCTGCTTCCCATAGGACTTGTGTTTGAGGCCCTTTGCCAGCCTGGTTGCTCTTCTCTGATCATTCTCCAGCATTTCAAGGTCCCTCTTGAAGTGAGGGGCCCAAAACTGAACTCAGCACTCAAAGTGTGTCCACATCAGTGCTGAGTCCATGGAGACAATCATCTCTCTGCTCCTGCTGGCCATACATCCTGGCTGATCCAGGCCAGGATGCTGAGAAAATTCATTTGGCTGATGTTTTTTGGAGGCTTTTTTTTTTTTTTTTGATCCTTCTTGCATAGCAAAGAGTTCCTCTTCCAGGTAGGAAAGAAGCTGCAATAAAAAGAGAATGAAGGAAATTAAGCAAACTCGAGGGACTTCCTATTTACACAGCCTCTTCCTGCCCTCATTTGCCTGAATGCTATCTGACTCCAATCCCACATAAACATCCTGCCAGCACTTCCCCCACAGGTAGAGTGACCTCCTTCTGGATGTGAGGAGTGATGTCATTGACATGCGCTGGACCATTTGGCTGAAGCCCTTTTCATTTTGTGGACAGTAGCACAGTCTGTCAGTTCTCATGCCAGAAGAATTCTCCTTTTTTATTATTTATTTCTTTCTTTTTGTCCTTGTACAATGGCACAGAAGTTGCCTGCAAATGCCCTGATGTTTAGAAGCTCTTCCTCAAATTTATCTGCTATGGTTTTTGATAACCTTCTCTTCTTATTTAAAACTGCAAACACAGGGGAGAGAAAGCCTTGCTGCCCATCTTTGTTTTCTTGGCTGTTTTTGTTTGGTTGGTTGGTTGGGTTGGGTTGGTTTGGGTTGGTTTTTCATTTGTATTTGGGGGTTTTGTTTTGGTTTTGGTTTACACCACAGTAAGCATTTGTATTGGGTCATATAAGTACAGCAAAACAAATAGGGGGTACTCATAAATGGAAAAGAATCCGAGAATCATGGAATGGTCCAGGTTGGAAGGGACCTCCAGAGGTCACCCAGTCCCACCCCCTCTGCAGTCGGCAGGGACACCCTCCACTAGATCAGGTTGCTCAGAGCCCTGTTGAGCCTTGCCTTGAATGTCTCCAGGGATGGAGCCCAAACCACCTCCCTGGGCAACCTGTTGCAGAGTTCCAGCAGCCTCTTGGTGCAGAACTTGTTCCTCATATCCAATCTCAATCTGTTCTGCTCTCATTTCAAACCATTGTCCCTTGTCCTGTCCCTGCAGGCCTTTGCAAACAGTCCCTCTGCAGCCTTCTTGGAGCCCCTTCAGGTCCTGGCAGGCTGCTCTTAGGTCTGCCTGGAGCCTTCTCTTCTCCAGGCTGCACACCCCCAGCTCCCTCAGCCTGTCCTCAGAGCAGAGCTGCTCCAACCCTCTGATCATTTTCCTGGCCCTTCTCTGGAGCTGCTCCCTCAGGTCTATGTCCTTCCTGTGCTGAGGGCTCCAGAGCAGGATGCAGTGCACCAGAGCAGAGTACAGTGACAGGATCCCTTCTCTCCATCTCCTGGCCCCACTGCTTTTGATGCAGCCCAGATTGTCATTGGTCTTCTGTGCTGCAAGCTCACACTGCCTGCTCATGTCCAGCTTCTCATCCTTCAGCACTCCCAAGTCCTTTTCCAGTGCTCTGTTTTGTGTTTCATGATGCCAAATTACCACTGATCTATTGAGACCTGTTTCTACCAGGCTAGCTTCAGCAGAGCTCTTTTAGATGGTATATCATGCAGCACTGCTAACAGGTCTTGTCTCTGAGTTTCCTCTTGCTTTGCCCAGAGGAGCTCTCCTCAGTCAGTTTTCCATTGTTTCTCCTGAGGGAGATGATTTGAGGAAATGAGTTCCTGGGGACACATTTCTATACCTTGGTAGTTATGGTCACTGGAGTATTTAGTGTCAATTTGACATAAGTAATACAGTCTCAGAATTCCCTCTCTAGAAAAGGACATATTTGGGCCTTCTGAGCTTCTTTTTCAGAGGTAGCAAATTTATTGTCATTATATAAAATAAAAACCAAACCAGACAGTGCCTAAGTCAATGGATTTGTGCAGATACTAAGCTTTAAGGGTATGAAAAGCCCTTTTTGTTCTTTTTTATTCTCTCATCCTTTTTTTTTCTTCCTCTACCTGAAGTGGTTTAAGAGTAGAAACAAGTCCAAAACACAAATTTCCAAGCTTGCTTTTTTCTTCTCAGTCACATCTTTATCCATGTGGTATTGTGTCTGGTGCATCATTGCCTCCATTCACTGCTTTTCTCTTCTTGGCTGCCCAGTTAATATTTACTACTGCACAGCCATCAGCAAGCCAACTATATAAATATAACCTCATCATGGAGGATGCTTAGGGGACTTGAGCATCTCCCCTGTGAAGAGAGACTGAGAGCCCTGGGGCTGTTTAGTCTGGAGAAAAGAAGGCTGAGAGGGATCTGATCAATGTTTATCAATAGCTGAGGGGTGGGTGTCAGGTGGAGGGCGCCAGGCTCTTTTCAGTGGTTCACAGTGATAGGAACAATGAGTTCAAACTAGAACATAGAAGATTTCACCTCAACATGAGGAGAAACTTCTTTACAGTGAGGCTGACAGAGCACTGGAACAGGTTGCTTATGGGGGGCTGTGGAATCTCCTCTGGAGACTTTCCAAAGCCACTTGGATGCATTCCTGTGGAGACTGCCCTGGGTGATGCTGCTCTGGCAGGGGGCTTGGGCTGGATGATCTCTGGAGCTCCCTTCCAACCTCTGATGTACTGTGAGACTGTGATAAATACAACTTTCTTCCTTGTTTCTTCCAGTGCTCTCCCACAGAAAGATGTTTAATGTTAAAGACCTTGAGCCAAGAGGTCCACAGAGGTATGAATATGATTTGGTGTGGAAGGTAGAGCTGCCATTACATTTGCATGTTTTCTACTGTAACTACTCGAGGGCAATATGTCAGTAAGCATCAGGAGTAATGGATGGAAACTCCACCACAAGAGGTTCCACCTAAACATGAGGAGGAACTTCTTCACTGTGAGGGTGCCATAGCCTTGGAGCAGGCTGCCCAGAGAGGTTGTGGAGTCTCCTTCTCTGGAGACTTTCCAAACCCACCTGGATGCATTCCTGTGCAGACTACCCTAAGTGATGCTGCTCTGGCAGGGGGTTGGACCTGATAATCTCTGGAGCTCCCTTCCAACCTCTAATGTACTCTGGTACTGTGATCCTGTGAAAAAGTGACTAAATTAAAAAAAAAAAAAACAAAAACCCACAACCTAGAGCTGCTGAAAGCAGTTTATGTAGATGAAGTACTTCACCAAGCTCTACTGATGATGAAAACAACATCATGCACTGGTTAAGCCACACCTTGAGTACTGTGTGTGAGTTCTGGGGCCTTCAGTTTAAGAAAGATGTTGAGTTGCTGGAATGTGTCCAGAGAGGGGGAAGAGAGCTGGGGAGAGGTCTGGAGCACAGCCCTGTGAGGAGAGGCTGAGGGAGCTGGGGATGTTTAGCCTGGAGAAGAGGAGGCTCAGGGGAGACCTTATTGCTGTCTACAACTACCTGAAGGGAGGTTGTAGCCAGGTGGGGGTTGGTCTCTTCTCCCAGGCAACCAGCAACAGAAGAGAACACAGTCTTAAGCTGTACCAGGGGAGGATTACGCTGGAGGTGAGGAAGAAATTCTTCCCAGAAAGAGAAATTGACCATGGAATGTGCTGCCCAGGCAGGTGGTGGAGTCACCGTCCCTGGAAGCATTTAAAATAAGACTGCATGAGGCACTCAGTGCCATGATTTAGTTGATTAGATGGTGGTGGGTGATAGGTTGGACTTGATGACCTTGAAGGTCTTTTCCAACCTGGTTAATTCTGTGATTCTGTGATCCAGGCCCCAGAGTTTGGATAAATATTCAGAGATCAGACATTTCTCCCTCCCTGATATTTATCTAGCACAAAAGAAGAGCTATTCCTCAAGCACACAGAGAACTGGAATGGAATCCTTTGTAAGCAAAGCAGCTTCAACCCCCAGCAAATAACATCTCAATCTTCCTATAGTCTTTATTTCTTTTTTTTTTTCAGTCTTCTTCTTCACTGCAGCCTGGCACGAGGCACCTGGAAGCCACAGCATTCTGTTTGTTGCACAATCATCTCTGATTATTTTCCTGTTGCCACGAAGCTGCCATGAAACCCTGCTCCACCCCTGCCTGAGCAGTTTACTTGGGGTGGATATTTGCATTAAATAAATGAAAAAAAAAAAAAATCACCCTCTTCTCCTAAAGATATCACACTGAGACACAAAAGTGTTCCCTGCTATTAGGGAGCCTGCTTGCACAGGTCTGAGAATTGTAAATGAATTTGGAGATGGTTGGTTCCATTTAAGGAAAATAGGCTGTGCATAGATCTTTATGAAAATGTGTTTACTTAACCAGAAACCACAAATATTTCTATTAAATATGCTTTCAGGTTTCACTCCTAAATCCCCCATTTCTGGTGGGGGCATGATTTCCTGGAGCTGAGAGCTGAAAAAGAAATCAGTGTTCCAATGACAGTCTGCATTCTCTTCCTCCAGCAATGTTTTACAGCACAGGAAAAAAAAAAAAAAAAAAGATTCAGAAGTCCAGGGCACAGTTTAGGCAAATCTATGGTGGAGCATCTAGGGCAGGGTTTTATCCATCTGTTTCCCCAGTCCTGAGTGACCTAAATCGTTGATTTGCTTCTAATAGGGAGTTTAGAACTGGCATTGTAAAAATGTCTGCCTGTAGGAATGGCAAAAGGGTTTCATCCATTTCTCTCCCCAGCCCTGAGCCACCTAAATCACTGATTTACTTCTCATGGGGAGTTTAAAGTCTGCATTGCAAAAATGCCTGCCAGAATGAATGGCAAAAGTCAAGCTGAGTGTGTGCTGCTTCTGTCCGGACTACTGCACTTCAGTTTTATTGACAATTGAATTCATTTGCTGAATTAATGCAATCCTAAACCACCTCCTGAATGGCTGAGGAAGAAAAAAAAAAATATATATATGTGTGTGTGTGTGTGTGTGTCTGTAATGTGTGTGTGTGTGTGTAATCTGTGTGTGGGTTTATGTGTGTGTGTAATCTGTGTTTGGGTTTATGTGAGTGAATAATGTGTGTGTGAGTTTATGTGGGGGTTTATGTGTGTGTACAATCTGTATGTGGTCTTATGTGTGGGTTCATGTGTGTGTAATGTGTGTGTTTATGTCCATGTGTAACGTGTGAGGGTTTATGAGTGTGTGTGTGTGTAATGTGTGGGGGGGTTATGTACGTGATTATGTTTGTGTGTAGGTTTATGTGTGTGGAAGGGTTGTATGTGTGTAATGTGTGTGGGGGGTTGTGTGTGTGGGATTATGTGTGCTTGTATAATGTGTGTGTGGGTTTATGTATGTGTGTAATATGTGTGTGGACTTATGTGTGGGTTTATGTGTGTGCAATCTGTGTGTGTAACGTGTGTGAGTTTATGCGTGGGTTTATGTCTGGGTTTATGTGTGTGTAATCTGTGTGTGTAATGTGTGTGTGATCTCAGTGTGAGTTTATGTGTGTGCATAATGTGTGTGTGATGTGTGTGTGAGTTTATGTGTGGATTTATGTGTGTGTAATCTGTGTGTGCAATGTATGTGTGAGTTTATGTGGGGGTTCATGTGCGTGTGTAGTGTGTGTGTAATCTGTGTGAGTTTATGTGTGTGCATAATGTGTGTGTGTGATGTGTGTGTGGGTTTATGTGTGTGTAATCTGTGTGTGCAATGTATGTGTGAGTTTATGTGGGGATTCATGTGCGTGTGTAGTGTGTGTGTAATCTGTGTGAGTTTATGTGTGTGCATAATGTGTGTGTTTATGTGCATGTATAATGTGTGAGAGTTTATGAGGGGGGGTGTGTAATGTGTGGGGCTTTATGTGTTTGTGTGTGTGTAATGTGTGTGTAGGTTTATGTGTGGGTTTTTATGAGTGTGTGTAACGTGTGTGTAATCTGTGTGAATTTATGTGTGTGTGATATGTGTGTTTATGTGCATGTGTAACATGTGAGGGTCTATCAGTGAGTTTATGTGTGTGTAATGTGTGTGTTTATATGAGTGTGTAATGTGTGTGGGGGGTTATGTGTATGTGGGTTTATGTCTGTGTAATGTGTGGGGGGGGTTATGTGTGGGTTTATGTGTGTGTATGTAATATGACTGCATGTAATGTATGTGTGGGTTTATGTGTGTTAAATATGTGTGTAATATGTGTGAGTTTATGTGTGAGTGTGTTTATGTGTGTAATGTATGTGTGTTTGTGTGTGTAATCTTTGTGTGTGTTTATGTGTGTGGCTGCAGTGTGTGTGTGTCTAATCTGTGTGTGGGTTTGTGTGTGTTTATGTATGTGTGTAACGTGTGTGTGGGTTAATGTGTGTGTAATGCGTGTGTATATGTGTGTGTGTAACGTGTGTGTTTATGTGTGTGTGCAATGTGTATGTGGGTTTATGAGTGTGGGTTTATGTGTATGTAATGTGCGTGTTTATGTGTGTGTGTAACGTGTATGTGGGTTTATGTGTGTGTAATGCATGTGTTTATGTGTGTGTGTAACGTGTATGTGGGTTTATGAGTGTGAGTTTATGTGTATGTAATGTGCGTGTTTATGTGTGTGTGTAACATGTGTGTGGGTTTATGTGTGTGTAATGCATGTGTTTATGTGTGTGTGTAACGTGTATGTGGGTTTATGAGTGTGGGTTTATGTGTATGTAATGTGCGTGTTTATGTGTGTGTGTAACATGTGTGTGGGTTTATGTGTGCATAATGCATGTGTTTATGTGTGTGTGTAACATGTGTGTGGGTTTATGTGTGTGTAATGTGTGTGTTTATGTGTGTGTGTAAAGTGTGTGTGGGTTAATGTGTGTGCAATGCGTGTGTATATGTGTGTGTGTAATGTGTGTGTTTATGTGTGTGTGTAATGTGTGTGTTTATGTGTATGTAACGTGTGTGTGGGTTTATGTGTGTGTAATGCATGTGTTTATGTGTGTGTGTAACGTGTATGTGGGTTTATGAGTGTGGGTTTATGTGTATGTAATGTGCGTGTTTATGTGTGTGTGTAACATGTGTGTGGGTTTATGTGTGCGTAATGCATGTGTTTATGTGTGTGTGTAACATGTGTGTGGGGTTATGTGTGTGTAATGTGTGTGTTTATTTGTGTGTGTAACGTGTGTGTGGGTTAATGTGTGTGTAATGTGTGTGTTTATGTGTATGTATAACGTGTGTGTGGGTTTATGTGTGTGCAATATGTGTGTTTATGTGTGTGTGTAATGTGTGTGTGGGTTTATGTGTGTGTGTAATCTGTGTTTGGGTTTGTGTGTGTGTGATGTGCGTGTTTATGTGTGTGTGTAACGTGTGTGTGGGTTTATGTGTGTGTAATGCATGTCTTTATGTGTGCGTGTAACTTGTGTGTGGGTTTATGTGTAATGTGTCTGTTTATCTGTGCATAACGTGTGTGGGGGTTTATGTGTGTGTAATGCATGTCTTTATGTGTGTGTGTAACGTGTGTGTGGGTTTATGTGTGTCTGTAATGTGTGTGTTTATGTGTGTGTGTAATGTGTGTGTGGGTTTATGTGTGTCTGTAATGTGTGTGTTTATGTGTGTGTGTAACGTGTGTGTGGGTTTATGTGTGTCTGTAATGTGTGTGTGTAACGTGTGCGTGGGTTTATGTGTGTCTGTAATGTGTGTGTTTATGTGTGTGTGTAACGTGCATGGGTTTATGTGTGTCTGTAATGTGTGTGTTTATGTGTGTGTGTAACGTGTGTGTGGGTTTATGTGTGTCTGTAATGTGTGTGTATATGTGTGTGTGTAACATGTGTGTGGGTTTATGTGTGTCTGTAATGTGTGTGTTTACGTGTGTGTGTAACGTGCATGGGTTTATGCATGTGTAATGTGTGTGTTTATGTGTGTTTGAAACTTGTGTGTGGGTTTATGCCTGTGTAATGTGTGTGTTTACGTGTGTGTGTAACGTGTGTGTGGGTTTATGCGTGTGTAATGTGTGTGTTCATGTGTGTTTGTAACTTGTGTGTGGGTTTATGTGTGTGTAATGTGTGTGTGTTTATGTGTGTGGAGGTGTTTATGTGTGTGCCAATTGAGTGTTTATCTGTATGTGTGTGTGTCTCTGTCTGTGTGTGTGTAATACCCAAGGTTTTGAAAATAGAATTAAATACCAACAGGGAACAAACAAATAAACAAAACACCCCTCAAAAATAATCTCCTGAGAAGTGTATCTTCAGAACAAATGCATTTTTCTGCTACTGTCTGTAATTCATGTCAGATAATCATGAACCCAGCAGTTAATGACCTCTACTCTGATACATTAAGTCCAACCCAAGATAATGGTGTCCTGTGTAAATTAACAAACCCAGTGGTAAACTTGCTGCTGGTTCAGCGGGAGACAGTCTGCAAATTAGCAGTGGCTCTTAATAAGATCAGTGTCCTGCAATCTACACTTCTGTGCTGTTCACAAAGCTCTTGCTTTCCAGGTGAAATCTTTATTTTTCCTGTTCCCTCCAGAGGACCCTTGCACAATACATTCTTCTGGCAGAGAATAATCCTCACCTTAATCAGTTCCCCCCAGCCCCTCAAAACTTTCTTATACCTTCATGCTGTGAGTGCTGCTGCGAGTTGTTGGGAGTGATTATTCATTTGTAAGCTTCTTTAATGCCATTTCCTTCAGATGCTGAGGTACCCAACAGAGCAAACCATGATTTGATTTTATAATTATAACTATTCAGCAAAAGTAATGGTCACTCTGCTGGCAATCTCAGCCTAATTGGGTGGTCCTAGTTGATAATCTTTGGGAAAATTCAAATAAACACTTGGCTGTGACATAATTCAAAGGCAAACTATCACCGAGCACCTGGTTCTGGGGACCACACTGCATTTGTCCAAGTGTGGTTAGAGTCAAACTCTATGCATCCAGTTCTGAAATCAGATCAATCACACAATCTTCTGGTTGGAAGAGACCTCCAAGCTCATCCAGTCCAACCCTCGACCCAGTTTAGGGTCAATCCTAAACCATGTCCCTAAGCTGCTGCTCCACAGGCTGCTTAAACACCCCCAGGGATGGTGACTCCAGCACTGCCCTGGGCAGACTATTCCAATGCATGAGAGCCCTCTCTGGGAAGAAATATTTCCTAACACCCAGCCTGAACCTCCCCTGGTGCAGCTTGGAACCACTTCCTCTGCTCCTGTCCCTTGCCACCAAGGAGCAGAGGCTGTTCCCTCCTCACTCCAACCTCCCTTTAGGGAGTTGTAGAGAGCAATGAGGTCTCTCAATAGCTGCCCCTATGTGCCCTGCACCATTTGAGAACCAGCCCTGATACCTGTTTCTCCACACCACAGATGGAGAAATTGAGGAGGAGTTTGACATTTTCTGCTAAAGAACAATGTTCTACTGCAGGTTCAGCAACATCATCTACAGGAATTTGTTGGACCTCCCCTTTCTTGGTTATAAAATCATATTTTTCAGCCACTTTACTCTGCCCTGATGAGACCTCACCTTGAGTACTGCACCCAGCTCTGGAGCCTTCAGCACAGGAAGGAGATGGACCTGATGGAGAAGGTCCAGAGGAGAGCCACAAATGATCAGGGGGTTGGAGCAGCTCTGCTATGAGGACAGGCTGAGGGAGCTGGGGGTGTTCAGCCTGGAGAAGAGAAGGCTCCAGGCAGACCTAAGAGCAGCCTGCCAGGACCTGAGGGGGCTACAAGAAGGCTGCAGAGGGACTGTTTGCAAAGGTCTGCAGGGACAGGACAAGGGACAGTGTCTTCAAACTAGAGAAGGGTAGAATGAAGTTAGATGCTTAGAGCAGGTTCTGCACATTGAGGGTGGTGGAACACTAGAACAGGTTGCCCTGGGAGGTGGTTGAGGCTCCATCCCTGGAGATATTCAAGGTGAAGTTCAACAATGCTCTGGGCAACCTGATCTAGTTGGGGATGTCCCTGCTGACTGCAGAGGGGGTTGGACTGGATGAGCTTTGGAGATCCCTTCCAACCCAGACCATTCTATAATTCTAAGATTGAATTATCTGAAAGCCAGATATTTAGGTGTTGTTTTTATTTGTTATATTTTTGTAAATACCTTCTGAAAATGGCAAGTGAGATTATACTGAGAACCTCTGGACTGATATTCATTAGTTTATTTGATTAATTTTTTCTGTCACTTGTCAAAAAAAAAAAGAATGTTATTCCTGGGCAAAATCTTTCCACTCTTCAGCTATCTTTGTAGCTGCTCAGAGCATATGTGCCAAATAAATAAGTTATGTATGTTGTCCAACAGAGGATGAATACTTGTTCTATGAAGAAAATTTTTACAATATTAGATGAGGACTAATGAGGACATTTCAGCTATAATTTATGGGCTGAAAAAAAAACAAAACCTCAGGATGTTCTCTAATTTGTCTGTGCATAGTGATGCATGATTATGAGGCAGGGGGAGTGGAAAGGGGAAGGGGGAGTATGTTCCAGCACACACCAGACAGAGAGATGAGAATGCTTAATAGTTTTTATCAGAGCCATAGACAGTGAGATTGAATGCACCATCAGCAACCGTGCAGATGGAACCAAGCTGAGTGGTGCTATCAATACACCAGAGGGACAGGATGGCATCCAGAGGGTCCTGGACTGGCATAAGAGGTGGCCCCAGGTGAACCTCATGAGGTTCAACAAGAGCAAGTGCAGGGTTCTGCACCTGGGCTGGATCAATCCTCACTGTCAATACAGACTGGGGGAGGAGGTGATGGGAAACAGCACTGAGTGTGCTGGTGGGTGAGCAGCTGGCCAGGAGCAGGCAGTGTGAGCTTGCAGCACAGAAGGCCAATGGCAGCCTGGGCTGCATCCAAAGCAGCATTGCCAGCAGAGCCAGAGAGGTGGTTCTGCCACTTTGCTCTGCTCTGCTGAGACCTCACCTGGAATACTGCATCCAGTTCTGGAGCCCTCAATACAGGAAGGAGATGGACCTGATGGAGAGAGTCCAGAGGAAGGCCATGAAATGCTCAGGGGGGTTGGAGCAGCTCTGCTATGAGGACAGGCTGAGGGAGTTGTCAGATATTCAGCCTGGAGAAGAGAAGGCTCCAGGCAGACGTAAGAGCAGCCTGCCAGTACCTGAAGGGGCTACAGGAAGGCTGCAGAGGGACTGTTTGCAAAGGTCTGCAGGAACAGGACCAGGGACAATGGCTTCAAACTAGAGCAGAGCAGATTTAGATTGGATATCAGGAAGAAGTTCTTCACTGAGGGTGCTTGAACACTGGAACAGGTTGCCCAGGGAGGCAGCTGAGGCTCCTTCCCTGGAGATATTCAAGGTGAGGCTGGACGAGGCCCTGGGCAACCTGATCTAGTTGGGGATGTCCCTGCTGACTGCAGGGAGGTTGGACTGGGTTGACCCGTGGAAGTCCTTTCCCACCCAGACCATTCTATGATTCTATGATCATATGGCAAATTCTTTGTGCACTTCTAAGGGGAGTTTGAGAAGAAGGAAGTTTAATACACAGCTCCTGCCTGAAGAAACCTCTCGCTGGAAAATGTTTACCTCTAATGACATGCACCTATTATTTCATGATTATTTTAAAGTACACTTAGAGAGTTTTACATGTTAACCAGCTACTCAGAATGCCTTAATAGAGAACTAATTTTTTTGTTAGAGGTTGTCTCGACAATTTGAATTTTATATGCATGCATTATGTTTTCTTAAAACCGGGGAAATTATGCATCTGAAGGAATCTGTCTAGAATAATGGGGTTCTGTAGAGGTTACTTTAATCACGTTCACCAGCAGTTAAAGCTGCTTTACATCTTATTTGCAACAAAAGGGAACTCTAATTATCTTCAAAAAAGGAGCATAAAAGGCTGGGGCTGCGCTGCTGATGTAATGTTGATTCCTGAACGCTGCTGAGCGGAACTGACAACTAAATACATGTCACACTTTGAACAAATCAGTGGTGGTGACAGGAGAACCCTCTCTTGTGACCTGGGGACCAGCAGATGGGGTATATATTTGCTTGCTAAGTAGAAACAATTTACAGGTTTGGTTGGGGATTTTTTGTTTGGTGTGCTTTTTGCTTTTTTCTTTTTTTTTTTTTTTTTGTTTTAAAATAAAAATAAGCATGCTGCTGGAGCTGGGTTATTGATTATTTTCAACATTGCTCTGCTTCCATTACGACTCAGAAGCTGCTTTCTGGAGGTTTCATCAACTGCTTACAGTTCCTGGTTAAAGACTAAAGCTGTGGCATCCTGGCTGGGATCAGCAATGCTGTGTCCCACAGGAGCAGGGAGGGGATTGTCCCCTGGGACTCAGCTCTGGGGAGGCCACACCTGGAGTGTTGTGTCCAGTTTGGGGCACCTCAGTCCAAGAGAGATGTGGAGGTGCTGGAGCCAGGGCAGAGGAGGGCAAGGATGGGCCAAGCTGGATGAGGCTCTGGCCAGCCTGATGTAGTGTGAGGTGTCCCTGCCCATGGCAGGGGGGTTGGAACTGGATGATCCTTGGGGTCCCTTCCAACCCTGACTGATTCTGTGATTCTAAGGAAGATGGGAAGGGCCTGGAGAATAAGTCTGATGAAGAGCAACTGAAGGAGCTGGGGATGGTTAGTCTGGAAAAGAGGAGGCTGAGGGGAGACCTCATTGCTCTCTACAGCTACAGAATCACAGAATCACAGAAACATTCAGGTTGGAAAAGACCCTCAGGATCACCAAGTCCAACTGATAACCCTACTCTACAAAGTTCACCTCTAACCCATATCCCCTACCTGAAAGGAGGTTGTGGAGAGGCTGCTGCTGGTCTCTTCTGACAGGCAATGAGTGATAGAACAAGAGGGAATGACCTCAAGCTACAATTGGGTAGGTTTAGACTGGACAGTAGGAAATATTTTTTCCCAGCAAGAGTGATCAGGGATTGGAATGTGCTGCCCAGGGAGGTGGTGGAGTTCCCAATCCTGGCTGTGTTTCAAGGTGGTTTGGCTGTGGTGCTTGGGGCTCTGGTTTAGGGGTGAGCCTTGCAGAGTAGGGTTCTGAGTTGGACTTGGTGATCATAGAATCATAGAATCAGTCAGGGTTGGAAGGAACCAGAAGGATCATCTAGTTCCAATCCCCCTGCCATGGGCAGGGACACCTCACACTAGAGGGTCTTTTCCAACCTGAATATTTCTGTGATTCTTTTATATATTAATCTAATTTCTCTTGCAAATTAACAACTCTCTATTTTATCTCCTTGTGTATTTACATGAAAAATCTGCAACAGATATTCACTTTACTGGTAATAAGGGATGATAAAGAATTTCAGCACCTTCAGCTTTGGTTTTCACTGCTTGAGTTTCAAGCTCACATTTAAAACTGCAAACGAGGAAGGTGCAGCTCACCAAACAGTGCAAAAGTCACCAACTAGGATACAGATGTCTGTCAGAAACTGCGCCACCCATGCACAGGAAATGATTGGCTTATAATCCATTTCAAATAGGGAATTAATCAGCCAAGATCAAAAAACCTCTGGCATGACCAACATTTGCTATATGGCATTGTTTAAGATTCACAGTAGGAAGTCATTCCTTTTACTGCTCCTTCCAGCTCTTCTCCCTCAGCACAGGAAGGACATGGACCCGAGGGAGAAGGTCCAGAGGAGGGCCACAAAAATGATCAGGGGGTTGGAGCAGCTCTGCTATGAGGACAGGCTGAGGCAGCTGGGGGTGTGCAGCCTGGAGAAGAGAAGGCTCTGGGTCTCCTTTTTTTGTTTTGTTTTGTTTTGTTTTGTTTTTAATCAGCTTTTGGGGCTAGAGGAAATGATTTTGGGGTTGGACTCGATGATCTTAGGAGGTCTGTACTGCTTATGTGGCAGTGACAGGAGACACCCAGTCTAAACTGCCACAAGGTCCCTTCCAACCCCCAACATCCTGTCATCCTGTGATTTCAAGCTGCACCAGGGTAGGTTGAGGCTGGGTGCTAGGAGATACTTCTTTACAGAAAGGGTATTCAAACATTGGAATGGTCTGCCCAGGGAGTCACCATCCCTGGAAGTGTTTAAGCAGCTGTGGGCCTGGCACTTAGGGACACGGTTCAGGATTGACCGTTCCATGGTGGGTCGAGGGTTGGACTGGATGAGCTTGGAGGTCTCTCCCAACCAGATGTTTTTCTGTGACTTGGAATGAGCAATTCAGAATGATCCCTTTCCCACCCCACCCCCCTCTTCCAGCAAGTAAACATAGCAAACAACCTGTTGTGGAAGGTGGGGAAAGAAGCAATCAGACCTGATCACAAAATGCTTTTATTAGCTCTCTTTCTTCTGAGAAACATCAGGTTGCTAAGAGGGAGAAGAAAAAGCCCTCCCCAGCAGGCTTCACTGGCTCCTTTCCTCAGGAAGCAAGCGAGCTCAGGAGGCAGGCAATATGAAAAGCTTTCCTTGTGACAGATCCAGAACTTTCCAGAGGCCTGGAGGTTCCCATGTCATCATGCAGTCCCAGCCAAGAGCCCATTACTCACTGCTAATTCCTGGGAGCTGGCATTTCCCTGCGTTACTCATGAGCTTTGGGATGGTTGGGGGTGGGAGCTCAAAGCAGACAAGTTGCTCTCCAGGCCTGGTGTACACAAGCTGGCCCCTTGGGCAAGAAGTATGATTTTTTAATGCCAAATATGCCTCAAGGGGTGACTCAGGAGACTAAGAAAGCACAGCTCAAAAGAGAGGCACTCAGCTATCTAACAAAGTACCAAGAGTCCTCTGAGAGGCTGATACCAGCTGCTCAGTTAGCCTGCAAAGAAGGAGGCTGAGGGGAGAGCTTATTGCTCTCTACAGCTACCTGAAAGGAGGTTGTAGAGAGAATCACAGAATTATTGAGGCTGGAAAAGACCTCTGAGATCATCAAGCCCAGCCTATGACCCAACACCACCACATCAGATAAACCATGCCACCAAGTGCCACATCCAAGCTTTCCTTAAAGACCTCCAGGGATGGTGACTCCAGCACCCAGTGCTGAGCACAGGCTGTTCAAAAGCCACACAGATCTGTGCTTGAGGACATGGTGTAGTGACAGGTTTGGTGGTGTGGGTGAAATGGCTGGACTTGATATATCATCTTGGAGGACCTTTCCAGCCTGGATGATTCTATCCATTACCCTTCCTCATGCCTCCTGAGCCTCCTACTCAAAATCCTTAAGCTCAGACTTCTGACAGGTGACAGGGCCAAGTGTGGGAAGCTGCAGTAAAGCCAAATGTAGAATCATAGAATCGTCAGGGTTGGAAAGTACCTCAAGGCTCATCCAGTTCCAACCCACCTGCCATGGGCAGGGACACCTCACACCACAGCAGGTTGCTCACAGCCACATCCAGCCTGGCTGCAAAAACCTCCAGGGATGAGGCTTCCACCACCTCCCTGGGCAACCTGTGCCAGTCTCTCACCACCCTTATGGGGAAAGAATTTCCTCCTAACATCCAATCTGAATCTACCCATTTCTAGTTTTGCTCCATTCCCCCCAGTCCTATCACCCCCTGACACCCTAAAAAGTCCCTCCCCAGCTTTCTTGGAGCCCCGTTCAGATCCTGGAAGGCCACAAGAAGGTCTCCTCAGAGCCTTCTCTTCTCCAGACTGCACAACCCCAACTCTCTCAGTCTGTCTCCAGAGCAGAGGAGCTCCAGCCCTCTGCTCATCCTCCTGGCCCTTCTCTGGACACCTTCCAGCACCTCCAGATCTTTCCTGGAACAGAGGCTCCAGAACTGGACACAGAGCTCCAGGTGTGGTCTCAGCAGAGTGGAGCAGAGGGGGAGAATCCCCTCCCTGCCCTGCTGGCCACACTTCTCTTGCTGCAGCCCAGGCTCTGCTTGGCTCTCTGGGCTGCAAGTGCTCACTGCTGGCTCAAGTTGAGCTCATGTCAAGAGAGCTTTTGGCACCTGAAGAGCAACACAAAGGAAAAAGAATACTCTTCATTGACAAGTTGCTTCTTTTCTTATTATTTAAGAATCCAGGGCCCCAAAATATGTGACTATAGGGTCTGATCAAAGCCAGTTAACTTCCATAGGAGCCTTGGCATTGACTTTGATAGGCTGTGAATGCAATCAAGCCCATCCCCAAGTAGAACATATGGGTCTCCTGCACAGCCTATTTCTAGTCATATGTTGCATCTAATTTTTTTTCTCTTTCTCTTTTTCTTATTCTTTTCTTTTCTTTTTTTTTTTGTCTTTTATTTCATACATTATTCACAGTTTGTGATGGCAGAAAGACAGTTTATATCCTTGACACAAAGAAAACAAAGAAAGAAATGCAGCATATGTGTTGTCATTATTATGAAAACTAAGGCATATTGGGCACAATGCATTTCATTTTCATGATATTACAGGATTCTAATAAGCAGCATTGATAGCTAAAGTCACTTGTCCTTAAGCACAAGGAGAGAAGAAAGAAATGCAAAACTTTCCAGCTTGTTTTTTTGAGAGTCTTGTAGACTGCCTAGGCATTTTAGGCACAAATTTCATTTCGCTTCAACAATCTCAGGTTCCTTTGATGACAAAGGCACGTTATCTTTAGTCCCAAACACAAAAGTAAATAAGACATTTAGAGAGTTGGGTTTAGTTGTGTGTGGTTTTTTTTTTTTTTTTTCTTTTACTTTGAAGGCAGTTTTATATTGGGAAAATGGGAGTGCATAAATCAGGCACATGGAATTTTTCTGGTGCAATCCAGCCCTGGGCTTAGGGAGGACAATTATCTAATACCTGACAGTGAGGACAATTATCTGATACCTGATAAAACACAGCTGTGTCTCCCTGCAGGTCTGCAGAACTGTATAAAAGCTTTAAAGGAGCATAGATCAGGATGGAAAGGCAGGACTGAAGTGCCCCTCCCTGTGCCATATTTAAAGTTGTAGCCAAGCTACCACATTGGTCTCAGAAGGTGTGAGGAATGTTGAGGTTTCACCATATTTTTATGTATCTGAATTTTAATTTAGTGCAGTTTGTTGCATATTTGTCAAGGTTTTAAACTCCAAATTCCTTTTACACACTGCCTGCATTTGGTCTCTACTTAGATCTGGGTTGTTTGCTTAGTTTTGCCTTTTTTTTTTTTTCCATGCAGATTACAAATTAATGACTTGCTGCCACGAGGAAAGAGTGATTATGAAATCCACAGTGGCAAAATCTAAAGCAAATAAATAAAAAGAGCTGGGAAACATCACCAGCATCTCTAAGTCAATAGGATAATGTCCTTTGAAAGCTATGGGCAGAATGTTTCCCCAGTTTTAGATGTCACTGAGAGGTGGCAATGGTATTTCTCACAGCACTCAGTGGCTAGGAAAGAGAACATTGGCTGAAAATAGTCTTTTCTGATGCTTTTTCTCTTGGCAGGAAGAAAATAGAGAAGTATGATTTCTCTTCTGAGTCAGGGATGAATGTTTTCCACGTATGCCACTGCTGAGCTTCCTGTAGGTCATAACAAATACAAGTGGGAGGAGAGGATAGTTGCCTGGAACACAGGCACTGCAAGAATAAATCCTCAATTCCATTGCAGTGAATCAAGAGAATTCTGCTTAAGGCTTAAAGCTATTTTCTCAGATTCTCACACCAAAATGCTGTTCACAGAATCACAGTGTCAGGGGCTGGAATGGACCTCAAAAGCTCATCCAGTCGAAGGCCCCTGCCAGAGCAGGGTCACCTAGAGCAGGTCACACAGGAACACAGCCAGGCAGGTTTTGAATACCTCTAGAGAAGAAGACTTCACAACCCCCTGGGCAGCCTGTGCCAGGGCTCTGTCACCCTCACAGGGACAACATTTTTCCTCCTGTTTGCATGGAACTTCCTATGCCTCAGCTTCCACTGCCCCTTGTGCTGGCATTGGACATCACCCAGCAGAGCCTGGCTCCAGCCTCTGGGCACTCCCCCTGCACATCTTTATCAACAGCAATGAGGTCACCTCTCAGGCTCCTCCTCTCCAAGCTACAGAGCCCTCAGCTCCCTCAGGCTCTCCTCATAAGGAAGATGTTCCACTGCCTTCAGCATCTCTGTGGCTCTGTGCTGGACTCTTTCAAGCATTTCCCTGAGGTCCTTCTTGACCTGAGGGGCCCAGAACTGGATACAATATTCCAGATGTGTCCTCAGCAGGGCAGAGTAGAGGGGGAGGAGAACCTCTCTCAACCTACTGACCACATCCCTACTGATCCAACCCAGAATGACATTGGCCTTGTTGGCCACCAGAGCACATTGCTGGCTCACCCTCTACCAGAGCAATAAAGTCATAATTGTATGCATTTTTGTGCAGAAAAATTGCTCCTTCATCAGCTCTGTCCCCGAGTTCAGGTAATCTGCTTGCATCTGCTCTTTAATAGATTAAAAAACCAAACCAAAACAAACCCTCTTGCAAAAATGATTAGACAGAGTCCCCCCCATCCAGCTTGCAACTGAGCAATGCATTTGGGGAGATCTGCTACAGTCAAGAGCATTGAAACATTTCAGATCATTGGCCATATGGAATTGCTATTTACTGGTTCAAGTTTTGTAGAAGCTTAGGGTTTGCTGAGTTGTCACCTCATAGTTTAAAAAAAGTCAGTGAGGAAACTCTTTCAAACTTGATAGTAATAATAATCATTAGTAATAATATTCATAGAATCATAGAATCAGTCAGGGTTGGAAGGGACCACAGGGATCATCTAGTTCCAACCCCCCTGCCATGGGCAGAGACACCTCACACTACAGCAGGCTGGACAAAGCCAGTAATGATAATAATAATAATAATAATAATAATAATAATAATAATAATAGCTATGAGGATGATGAAGGGACTTGAACATCTCTGCTATGAAGAAAGACTGAGAGCCCTGGGGCTGTTTAGTCTGGAGAGGAGAAGGCTGAGAGGGATCTGATCAATGTCTATCAATAGCTGAGGGGTGGGTGTCAGGATGAAGGTGCCAGCTCTGTTTGGTGCTGCCCAGTGACAGGACAAGGAACACCAGGGACAAGCTGGAACACAGGAGGCTCCACCTCAACACAAGGAGACATTTCTGTGTGGTGAGGGTGACAGAGCCCTGGAGCAGGCTGCCCAGAGAGGTTGTGGAGTCTCCTTCTGTGGAGACTTTCCAGACCCTCCTGGATGCATTTATGTGTGGCCTGCCCTGGGTGGTGCTGCTCTGGCAGAGGGGTTGGACTGGCTGATCTCTGGAGGTCCCTTCCAGCCCCTATCATTCTGTGATTCTGTGATTCAACCAAGCTTTCACAGAAGTGTTTTACTTTGTGTTCTTGAAGTACTAAATTTTCCTAAGTGCTTTCAAAGAGCAGCCAGCCTGTGTTATGTGCTCCCTCAGCTGCCCTTCACACAGGACTTTTTATTAATGTCACTTCCTTTCCTGACTCCATGTCAGGAAGAGGATTTGTTTAATCTCCTTTCTCTCCAAGGCTTACTTGTCACACTGAGTTCCAACTTCTGGAAAAAAAAGCAATACAGATCTTAATCTGGGTACCTGTCTGATAGTATTTGGCTTTTTCTAGATGAGGGTGGGGTTTCTATCTTTACTAAAGGGAAGGTATTTTAAGAAGAACTCAGTGCTAACTACCAATATGAAAAGGAAAAACTTTTAGTATTGCTGACTTAAGGACTATTATTACAGCTAAGAATTATTTTGATCTACTCAGCCATGTGAAAATATTATATTTGCAGCAAAGAAATATTTAACCCAACCTCAAACCAGGAAAGAGAGGAGAATTTCAGAACTCAGAAACCTAGGAAGAAGATTTTAAAGTCTATAGACATTTCTCTGTACAGATGCAGACAAGGCTAATTCTTTTCTTCAAGGGTTTTTATTAGTATAACATTGTAAAAGAAGTTATTTTATTAGTATAAAATCATAAAAGGAAGTTTTAAATACTGTCACATCCAGGACTGGAACCTTAGTTTTCTTTTCTCCTAATGATATTTCACACACCTGAGACTCCTGAAACTCATCATTCTGGTTTGCATGACTGAAAGGGGAGAGGAATCAGTTCTGCAGTTTGAAACAAACAAACAAACAAACAAACAAGTACCTGAAAAATGAAAATGAAATTTTAAAAACTCTGTTACATTAGGAACCTGAAGGAAAGCATCAGTTTAAAAGTCATATCATGAAGTGACTTTGTCTAAAAGATAAATATAAAAGTGAAATTTAGAACCACCACCCTTAAGCACTGGTATTCCTCAGCTGTAATATCAGGCACTGGGATTAGCACAAAACACTAAGGAAATGCAGAATATACCTCACATACCAAAGATAGGACACTTATCATAGAATCACAGAATGTCTCAGGTTGGAAGGGACTTCAGAGCTCACCTCCTCCAACCTCCCCTCCATGCCCAGGGACACCTCTCAGCTAGACTCAGCTGCTCAAGGCCTCATCCAGCCTGGCCTTCAACACCCCCAGGGAGGAGGCAGCCACAGCCTCCCTGGGCAGCCTGTGCCAGAGTCTCAGCACCCTCCTACCGAAGAACTTCTTCCTCAGCTCCACTCTAACCCTGCTCTGCCTCAGCTTCAAACCATTCTCCCTTGGCCTGTCTCTGGACACCCTGATGAGAAGTCCCTCTGCAGCCTTCCTGCAGGATCCCTTCAGCTATTGGCAGGCAGCTCTGAGGTCCCCCTGGAGTCTTCTCTTCTCCAGGCTGAACACCCCCAGCTCCCTCAGCCTGTTCTCAGTGTCACAGCTGCTCCAGCCCTTGGATCATCTTTGTGACCCTCCTCTGGACTCTCTCCAACAGCTCTGTGTCCTTTTGATGGAGATAACCACAATCAAATGGAGTATTCCAGGTGAGGTCTCAGAAGATCAAGAGCAAAGAGGAAAAAGCACGTCTTATGACCTTATTCCAGTCAGAATGTGTTCCTTTGTTATCAGCATCTTCTCAGTGGGTATGTAGGAGCAGGTTTGTGGAAATAAACAAATAAATAAGGAATAGAATAGCATAGAATAGAATAGAATAGAGCAGAGTAGAATTGAATAGAGTAGAATAGAATAGAATAGAATAGAATAGAATAGAGCAGAATAGAATAGAGTAGAATAGAATAGAATAGAATAGAATAGAATAGAATAGAATAGAATAGAATAGAATAGAATAGAATAGAATAGAATAGAATAGAATAGAATAGAATAGAATAGAATAGAATAGAGCAGAGTGGAATAGAGTGGAGTAGAATAGAATAGCATAGCATCGAATAGAATAGCATAGAATAGAGCAGAGTAGAATAGAATAAAGTAGAATAGAATAGAATAGAATAGAATAGAATAGAATAGAATAGAATAGAATAGAATAGAAGTAGAATAGAATAGAGTAGAATAGAATAGCATAGAATAGAATAGAATAGAATAGAATAGAGCAGAGTAGAATTGAATAGAGTAGAATACAACAGAATAGAATAGAATAGAATAGAATAGAATAGAATAGAATAGAATAGAATAGAATAGAATAGAATAGAATAGAATAGAATAGAATAGAATAGAATTATATAGAATAAAAATTATGCTCTAGCCCAACTAGGACTGGTGGAAAATACAAACCTTTTCAGCCATGCAACTCCTTCCTCAGGTCATACACTTTGAAACACCAGAGATATTCCATGGTTATGTCAAAGCCAGTTTTGCAAATATTTAGAATCCAAATAAATGAGGTCAGTATTCTGTGGAAAAGACCATTCAACTACCCTGTAATTAAAGCCCTGCATAATAATGCATTACAACATGGACTGCAATTCACATTCAGTGTGCAGCTGTACAACTGCTATTTCCTAACAGCAGAATAATAAGGCTGCAATCTCACTAATTGTGCCACTGACTTGAAGATCTTGAAGGCACAGAAGATGCAAAAGGCATTCTCCCCAGAAAGGGTTGTCATTTTGGCCTCTCCTTGCTAAGCACAATGGCAAAACTATGGGGAGGAAGCCAATTTTGTGCCTATTTTGCAACAGTTTTGCAAGCCTTGCATGCATGGATGAGTGTGGTAGAGCCACACCTCTTTAACAAATACTCTTCTTATTTCTCCTGGCCTGTGACTGATGCTTTTATTGCATCTCTCCTACATTCTGCCCCAAGGAGGAAATATGTTCACACTCTGCATTAAATATCCAGAGCAGAAATGCACATGCCCACCAAAAAAAAAAAAAAAAAAAAAAGAGTCAGCTGGCCCTCTCTCAGCTGGCCCTCTCTTAGCTGTAGAATCAGATGGTGGCTGAGTGATTTATCAATCAAACCCAAGTATTTACATGCCTTCAGTTCTGCTTTGCATGCAGGGGAGCCTTGCTGGTTCATGGGCTGCAGTGCCTTGGCATCAGCAAGATGCTGGTATGGAGGGCAGTGGTACTCATGCTGGCATTCATTTCTGTGCTGAAAGCACAAGTTGCAAGTTAAATCTCTTTTAAAGCTTCAAAAGGGGGTAAAGTATCTAAGATATCAGGCAAGAAGTCAGCTGATTTACAGGAATATGTGACCAGAGTCTTATAGAAAAGGCTCAACAACAGTAAAATATTAGAACCTAGTAAAACATTAGGCCAATGGTGTGAGATTCAACAAGGCCAAGGTTCTGCACTTTGGCCACAAAAACCTCATGCAGCACTACAGACTGGGGGAGAGCAGCCTGGCTGAGAGGGACCTGGCAGTGCTGGGTGAAAACAGCTGAATATGAGCCAGCAGTGTTCCCAAGGGACATGGAAGGCCAATGGCATCTTGGCCTGGATCAGGAATAGTGTGGCCAAAAGGACTAGGGATGGAATTCTGCTCTGTACTGGGCACTGGTGAGGTCTCACCTCGAGCACTGTGTGCAGCTCTGGGCCCCTTGCTGCAAGAGAGATCTTGAGGTGCTGGAGCAGGTCCAGAGGAGAGCGACCAGACTGGGGAGGGGGCTGGAGGGAAAGTCTGATGAGGAGAGGCTGAGGGAGCTGGGGGTGTTCAGCCTGGAGAAGAGGAGACTCAGTGGGGACCTCATCACTCTCTACAACTACCTAAAAGGAAGCTGTAGTCAGGGGGGGTCAGGCTATGCTCCCAGGCAACTCATGACAGGACAAGAGGGCATGGCCTGAAGCTGTCCCAGGGGAGGTTTAGGTTGGATTTTAGGAAGCAGTTCCTCACAGCAAGGCTGATCAGACACTGGGATGGACTGCCCAGGGAGGTGCTGGAGTCACCATCACTGGAGGTGTTTAAGGAAAGCTTGGATGTGGCACTTGGTGGCATGGTTGATCTGATGTGGTGGTGTTGGGTCATAGGCTGGACTTGATGGCCCCAGAGGTCTTTTCCAGCCTCAATAATTCTGTGAGTCTGTGATTCTGTAACCAGACCGTGTTCCACAGGACCAGCAAAATCAAAGCTTTCAAATGTGGTTTAGGATAGCAGAAAAACTGGATTCTGGCTACTTCTTTTATTTCAATGCTGTCTCCTTGTGGAGTCTCCTTCTCTGGAGGCTTTCAAGACCCATCTAGATGTGTTCCTGTGTGACCTGTGCTGGTCCTGCTCTGGAAAGCGGGAAAAGGACTGGATGATTGTCAAAGTTCCCTTCCAACCCCTAACATCCTCTGATCCTCTGATCCTCAAGATTTCTTCCCCTGAAAAGGGGCATTATTAAATATCCTATATCCTTATTAAATATCCTATATCCTTATTAAATATCATTTACAGAGCCTTAATTCAGTTTGTGAGCTGTACACCACAGGCACTTCTCCATTTCAGCATTTCTCAATATACAGCACTGCCAACTGGAGAGGTGAGCAAATCAAGGAGGCTGCAAAGAGTGCCTCTGAGTTAATCAACCTCAAATCTTTATTGGAAGGAATAACCAACTGTTTAGGCCATTAGACATGAATTGCTGCTTCATTAATTGTTAGCTGGCCACTGTGTCCAAGGATGGTGACAGAAGAATATCTTGTGCAGCATCTTTGTGCAACTGACACCAGAGCTGAAGCATCACCATTAAAATGATGCTTGCTGTCAGTCATTAGGGCTTTTTTCCAAGCTCTCTTCATGCTTCCATGCTCATCATGCCTCTTCTTGTCTTTGTAACTCAGTGATGCACTTTGAGCTCTAAATCACTGTGTTTGAGGCCTGGCTTGTTGGCTGCTTCCCTTCCAGTGCTCTGAGCACAACCAACGTTTTCCCTTCACTCAATTCTCCTCCTTTGCTTTTCAGGGGCAGAGCTAACACTGAAGATGATTTGCAGTTTTTGGTAGCACATCAAACCACAAGACAGATCAACACAGTTCTGCAAGTAAAGCTGTCTTGCATGAATTTTAAACATACAGCCTGAGGAAAGCAGCCACACTTCTGTGTGTGTAAAGCTTATAGGTAATCATCTGCATTGCCTTAGAAACTGAGCAATGTTTTGCACCAAAGATTCCAGACTGAGCATTTGCTAGATAAACATTTGTTGCATTTGGTAAAAGTAGAAGGTGCATATTTTTCACTTCAGATGGAGGCATATGCAAAATAAAATAAATTGTGGGGGGTGGGGGGAGGGGAGGGGAAAGAGCTGTGTGTGGTTAATTTTAACTCCCCTGGCATTTTAAGACACAGAGGACACCTGAATGCAGAGCTGTGTGTGGTTGATTTTAACTCCCCTGGTATTTTAAGAGACAGAGGACACCTGAATGCTTTGTGTAACCCTTCTCTGTCTTCAGAAGAGAATCTTCAGTTAGGATTGTGGTGCATGTCGTTTCTGTGAGCATTTTGGGGCTTTTTGGTGAGGTTTTTCTTAAGTTGGATGGATCACAGTCTCACAGGATGTTAGGGTTGGAAGGGACCTCTGGAGACTGTTGAGTCCAACCCCCCTCACCAGAGCAGGACCAGAGAATCCCGCACAGATTGCACGGGAACACATCCAGATGGGGCTGGAAAGGCTCCAGAGAAGGAGACTCCACAACCTCTCTGGGCAGCCTGTTCCAGTGCTCTGGGACAGTAAAGTAGTTCTTCCTAAAGTAGTTCTTACAGAAAAGAAGTTCTTCCTCATATTGGAGCCCTCTGATCGTATTTGTGACCCACTCCATCAGGTCCATGTCCTTCCTGTGCTGAGGGCTCCAGAGCTGGATGCAGTCCTGCAGGTGAGGTCTTACCAGGTTGCTAGAGACGTTTCCAGTGGTTTCTTTTGTCGAAGCCTTTTCCTGCTTGTTCACCCAACAGATACATTTTCATTCCTACAGGAGCACTGCATTCATCTTTCCACTACAGCTAGAGGAAAAGCAAACAAGCAAGCAGACATTCCTTTCACCTAGCACTGTCTGCAGCCTCACTGGCCAGCCCTTCTGTCAGGGAAGTTTGGCCTTGCCTCTCAGTCTGAGCCAACACTCACTACATATCCTACCAAAAAAGGACACCAGACTAGACTGACTTTTTACCTTTGTCCTCTTCTCAGCTGCAGTGGATGACAGCTTAATTTTGGGTTTGCCAGAAGTCAGAAGAGAAAACCATTGGCAGGTGTCCTGAGATGACTCCACTGTCTCTGCTGCTCCATAAATGTGTCAGTCTGGTTGCAGTTATTTCTTTGTGGTGCTTCAACAAAGATCACCAGCAGAAGGTGTGTGTCAGCTATTTCTTTTTTTTTTTTTTTTCTTTTCAGGTGTGGAGATGTCTTCTCCTGGTAGGTAGCTTTTAAGTTTCTTGCACTGGGGATAAGAATGTCATTACTATGGTAATGACATAATATCTGCCACTTTGGAGGATAAGAAATTACAGATAATTTCTATTTGCTTGAGTCCTGTTTCTATAGTAACAAGAGGAGTAATTCTCATTAATGACTAAGTTGGTAGCATTGTTATTTTTGGAGGTAATTCCAGGTTATTAATTTCTTTTGTTTTTTTTTTTTTTCCTGCATCTTCTCGATGACTTAATCTGAGTGGCTGCTAAGTGAAAGGGGGAGGAAAAAAATACCATAAAGTCCACTTGCCAAAAATTCTTTCACAAAAATAGAGACTGTTCTTGGAAGCCACTTTTAAAATTAGTGCAGAATTACTTTGAGAGCATAAAACCATTGAGTTGTGTAGACCAGAGGCAAAATTCAAACCATCTGGTAAACACAATTATTAACACAAGCCACACAACCCTGATGGAAGTGTTGACATTAGCATTTAACATTTCACTTTGCTAACTTCATCTTCCCACTAGGAAAGACATTTCTCCCTAGAACAACACTGCACTTGCAGGCAGAGCTCTTCTCATGAGGTCGCTGACCATCTGGGTTCAAGGATAAAGGCTGCACCTAGAATGCCACAAGATGGTTAAGAAGAGTGGGTCCAGCAGAGCCAGGGAGGTTCTCCTCCCCCTCTACTCTGCCCTGCTGAGGCTTCACCTGGAATATTGCATCCAGTTCTGGCCTCCCCAGTTCAGGAGGGACAGGGATCTGCTGGAGAGTCCAAGGGAGGGCTGCAAGGCTGCTGAAGGGACTGGAGCAGTGCCTGGGGAGGAGAGGCTGAGAGCCCTGGGGCTGGTTAGTGTGGAGAGGAGAAGACTGAGAGGGATCTGATCAATGTCTATCAATAGCTGAGGGCTGGGGGTCAGGAAGGAAGGGACAGGGACAGACTCTGCTCACTTGTCCCCTGGGATAGGACAAGGGGCAGTGGATAGAAACTCCAGCACAGGAGGTTCCACCTCACCATGAGGAGGAACTTCTTGACTGGGAGGGTGCCAGAGCATTGGAACAGGCTGCCCAGAGAGGTTGTGGAGTCTCCTTCTCTGGAGCCTTTCCAGCCCCATCTGGATGTGTTCCTGTGTGAGCTGTGCTGGATTCTCTGGTCCTGCTCTGGCAGTTGGGGTTGGACTGGATGATCTTTGGAGGCCCCTTCCAACCCCTAACATCCTGTGAGCCTGTGATTAGTATCTCATGTTGTTAGCTATGGTGTTCTGTTACATTTTATTTCCCTAAAGAGCTAAACAGTTGCCTACATGCTTACCTTCTAAAGAATTGCAAATATATTCTAATTCTATTTCATCTCAGGTCTGCATTCACAATATTTCTTTCATTAAAAAAAAGGTGCAATGAAGTAATTCCCAAACTGTTTAATCCAGCTTCTTGTCTTAATGGAATTTCATAGCATGCTTGTTTCCTTTTCCCTATAAATGCTTGTGCATGTCCAAGCCTAGTCCTGCTGACTGCTCACCAAAGCAGCCTGCAGAACCAGGGATAGTCTGAATTGTTTGTTTTACCACAATATTCTCCAGCAGACCTTAAAAATATGATTTCCTAAGAATCCTTTGATGGTACAGTTCATCCTGTCTATTGTGATGTGCTATTAAAGTGGATAGAAATGTTTTCCAGTCATGTAGTGAATATCAATCAAGCACTTGTAAACTGTTCCAGTTTAGAATGCTGCCATTACCACCACAGCCAAGAGTAACCAGAAGTCAGGGACCTACTTCTGCAGGTAATTCATTTGTTAATGAGGTTGGATTTAAGAATCTTTTGCAGCTGGACTTGGGGAGAAAATTCAGATGCCTTGGAAAAAAATGAAAGAAAAAGTGTAAGTGAAATATTTGTATCCCTTAGTTATTCCCAATTTTCAGAAGGTTAGCTGGACCACATCCGTAAGCAAAGATGCACAAAATATTGGACTGTATTTTATGCCTTTGAAGATACATCCGGAGGGATTCTCCTGTTATCAGGCAGGCAAAGCCCACCAGGAGGCTTTTCTTTCCAGACTCTTCTGTAGAATCACAGAATCATAGAATCAGTCAGGGTTGGAAGGGACCCCAAGGATCATCCAATTCCAACCCCCCTGCTGTAGTGTGAGGGACACCTCACACTACAGCAGGCTGGCCAGAGCCTCATCCAGCCTGGCTGCAAACACCTCCAGGGATGGAGCCTCAACCACCTCCCTGCACAACCCATTCCAGGCTCTCACCACTCTCATGGGGAAGAACTTCTTCCTCACGTCCAGTCTGAATCTCCCCACTTCCAGCTTTGTTCCATTCCCCCCAGTCCTATCACTCCCTGACACCCTAAAAAGTCCCTCCCCAGCTTTCTTGGAGCCCCCTTCAGATACTGGAAGGTCACAAGAAGGTCTCCTCAGAGCCTTCTCTTCTCCAGACTGAACAGCCCCAACTCTCAGTCTGTCTCCAGAGCAGAGGTGCTCCAGCCCTCTGCTCATCCTATTGGCCCTTCTCTGGACACCTTCCAGCACCTCCAGATCCCTCTTGTAACAGAGGCTCCAGAACTGGATGCAGTACTCCAGGTGGGGTCTCAGCAGAGCTGAGCAGAGGGGGAGAATCACCTCCCTTGACCTGCTGGCCACACTTCTCCTGATACAGCCCAGGCTCTGGCTGGCTTTCTGGGCTGCAAGTGCTCACTGCTGGCTCAAGTTGAGCTCCTGTTGAGCTTCTCATCCACCAGCACCCCCAAGTCCCTCTCCTCAGGGCTGCTCTCCAGCCAGTCCCTGCCCAGCCTGGATCTGTGCTTGGGATTGCCTCGACCCAGCTGCAGGACCTTGCCCTTGGTCTTGTTGAACCTCCTGAGGTTGTCCTGGGCTCACCTCTGCAGCCTGTCCAGGTCCCTCTGGATGGATCCCTTCCCTCCAGCCTGTCTGCTGCACCACACAGCTTGGTGTCATCAGCAAACCTGCTGAGGGTGCACTCAATGCCTCTGTCCATGGCACCAACAAAGGTGTTGAACAAGACTGGTCCCAGGACTGAGCCCTGAGGGACTCCACTTGTCCCTGGCCTCCACTGGGACATGGAGCCATTGACAGCCACTCTTTGGGTGCAGCCATCAAGCCAGTTCTTCATCCATCTCATGGTCCACCCATCAAACCCATGTGTCACCAGTTTGGAGACCAGGATGTGGTGTGGGACTGTCGAAGGCTTTGCTCAGGTCCAGGTCAATGACTTCAGTTGCTTGCCCCCCATCTATTAATGTAACTGGAGAATAAATCATATGAAGATCAACTAAAGGAGGAGGGGATGGTTAGCTTGAAACAGAGGAGGCTGAAGGGATACCTGATCTCCACAACTACCTGAAAGGATGCTTTGGAGAGGCTGCTGCTGGTCTGTTCTCGCAGGTAATTAATGATAGAACAAGAAGGAAGAGCCCCAAGATGGAACAGGGCAGGTTTAGACTGGACAATAGGAAGATTTTTTTTTTTCCCAGCAAGAGTGGTCAGGGATTGGACTCTTTCCAGCAGATCCCTGTCCCTCTGAGTAGTATGAAAGTTAAAGTCAGCAACAGCTGCAAAGCTGTAATGGTGCTCCTCCAAATTATCTGAGCAGAACATAATCCACAACCCTCTGAAAAGATTGGAAGGGCAACATGTAGCTTGGGTAGCAAGTGTCTGTTCTTATTAGCTGGGTTGCCAGTGCACGTGTAGATGGCGTTACCTGACACACTGTGATGTCTGAAGGGGATCTGGAAGGTGGTTAAAGTATTTAGACAGTCTGGGGTAAAGCAAGGGAAAAGAGATACCATAGAAAAATATTTTGACACAAAAGGTTTACCACCTTTTACTTTAAACTTGAAAAGTAATCAAAAACTAAACCAAAGCAAAGCAAAACAAAACAAAAATCCAACCATCAAACAGAGGACACAACAGAAAATTCCAGAAAATGATACATTATTTATTGGAATAATGGGATGTTATTTGCATATGGCTTTTGCAGTCAGGGCAACTACTGAAGTGGCTGAGATGTAACAGGGACTGTAATGAAAGGAAAACCTGGAGAGAGAGAATGAGATCAAAATGAATTTGTTCTCCTTATATGAATTGCTCTTGTGAATTCATAAGGTTTTCAGTTTTATACACTGAGACAGGCAAGATAAAAAAATGAAAACAAACAAAAAAAAAAACCTAAAACCAGAGCTGAAGGTGAAGAAAAAGTAATTTTTTCAATTAAAACCAGAAGAATTTTTTAAATTGGTTCCATCTTTGGCCAATCTATTAAAAATATTTCCCAGCAACAGTGGTCAGGGATTGGAATGGGTGCTTGGGGCTATGGTTTAGTGGTGACTCTTGCAGAGTAGGGTTCTGGGTTGGACTTGGTGCTCCTGAGGGTCTCTTCCAACCTGAATGTTCCTGTGATTCTGTGACTACATGGCATATCCTGTAGCACAGCTGCAGCTTACACTTTTGAGCAAACTTTTTGCTGAGGTCTGCCAGCTCTGATGCATGTATTTACACACACAAAAGGGGAAAACATAAAAACAATCTTCCCCCAATACCTAGGGCATGAAGAAAGCCATTTAATTGCTTCCATACATTACAAATCAACTCAGAGCTTATTTTTACTGCAGGCTACTGTGCTGAATTATGTAGCTGAAAAGGATCATTTATTTCAGTTAATCATTTCCTATCCTAAATATTATTCATGTTAAACATCTTTTCTCCTTGCATTAAAACATAGGTTTTAATATTTAAAATTACTATTTAAAATAATGCTTTAAACTCCTGAGAAGGGATTCCTTTGGACTTTTGTCCCTCTTTTGGGCAACAGGGACAAACCAGTCAAGGCATCCTACTAGTCAAGGCATCCTATTAGTCAAAGCATCCTGCTAGTCAAGGCATCCTGCTAGTCAAGGCATCCTACTAGTCAAGGCATCCTGCTAGTCAAGGCATCCTGCTAGTCAAGGCATTCTACTAGTCAAGGCATCCTGCTAGTCAAGGCATCCTGCTAGTCAAGGCATCCTATTAGTCAAAGCATCTTACTAGTCAAGGCACCCTACTAGTCAAATCACCCTGCTAGTCAAGTCACCCTTAGGAAGAGGAGAGGTGCTGGAGACTGCAAAGATTGTGGCAGAATGAACAATACTGGTTGCCAACTGCCACTGTGGGTCAACAGCCATTTAGCGCAGATTAAAGCAGTGTGTAGGCTGCTGCAGACTATGCCAAGACCAATGAATAACTCTTGCTTGGATGAGGATGCCTGGCTCATTTGCAGCTCTTTTCAACCTCCTGTGCTCATGGCTTCCTATCACATCTAAGAATGTAGCAAGCATTCAGGTTCCTTGTCATTAGAAAAAAAAAAAAAAAAAAGAGATGATCAGCTTCAAGGAATTGTTTAGGAGATGGATTTGTGAGAAGAGAAATGAAATCAAACAGCAACATTTCTGTGTGACCTGGTACAGGTGGTCCTGCTCTGGCAGAGGAGGTGGACTGGATGAGCTTTGGAGGTCCCAGCCCCTAACATCCTGTGGGCCTGTGATCATAGAATCATAGAATTGTTTGGGTTGGAAGGAACCTCTGGAGGTCATCTGCAGCAATCCCTCTGCAGTCAGCAGGGACATCCCTCACTAGCTCAGGTTGCTCAGAGCCCCATCAAGCCTGATCTTTCATGTCTCCAGGGATGGGGCCTCCACCACCTCCTTCAGCAGCCTGTTCCAGTGTTCCACCACCCTCATAGTAAAGAACTTCTTCTTACTTCTTCTTAATGTCCACTCTAAATCTAGCCTGGTCTAGTGTAAAACAATTGCTCCTTGTCCTTTTGCTACCAGCCCTTGTAACAGCCCCTGCCCAGCTTTCCTACAGGCATCTCTAAGATCTCTGTGAAGCCTTCTCTTCTCCAGGCTGAACAAACCCAGCCTCCCAACCTGTCTTCATAGGAGAGGTTCTGCAGCCTTCTGATCATTTCTGTGGCCCTCCTCTGGACCTGCTCCATCAGCTCCATGTCCCTTTTTTTGTTAAGGACCCCAGAGCTGGACACAGAACTCCAGGTGAGTCCAAACATGATGCCAAGACATTTTATTTTGAACCCAGCCTTTTGTGCTGGACTTCAGTGAGGACATCCAGGTCCAGTTTAGGAATCCTTGCCAGCACTACTTGTTTGCTTGCTATTCTGGATTTCCTTGCATTCCTGTGAGTGAAAAAGGTAAATATAGGAATATTTGTGTGTGTGTGTATGTGTGTCTGTGAAAAGAATTGCTGGAGGGGGAGGTATTGTGTTCCACCAAGATGAGCACAGCTCTTGCTAATTTTTGGCACACAATATTAATTTCCCAGCATTATGTCACTTGTCAAGCCTTGAGATCTTCCCTGGCCAGGACTGACATAATATGTCAAACATTTTGCAAAGACCTTGGTTTTCCAAGTGTTTTTAGAATGAATGATGTAGCATCATTCATGGAGTCACAGCAGATAACCTGAAATACTCTACATGGGGAGGCCCAGTCCAAACTCCTCTGGGCTGTAGATAAAGTTCCTGCAGTGTAGATTAAAAAAAAAAAATGTATGTCAAAGGCAGTCTGTGCTATTCCTGCCACAGGTCAAGATAAATCTCTTTGTGGGATTGGTTTTGCTCAAGGACTTGTGTGTACTTGGTGGGTAATGCAGAAGGGTGGGAAAGTCCAATGTGAGTATGATTTTGGGTGAAAATAGCTCAATGTTTGAATTATTTGGTGCTGGTTGCTAAAACTCCCTGTCACTGCATATCATTCTGGGCTGCAAGTGCCAATCAAATCCTAGAATCATAGAATTGTGAGGGTTGGAAGGGACCTCAAGGCTCATCCAGTTCCAACCCCCTGCCATGGGCAGGGACACCTCACACTACAGCAGGTTGCTCACAGCCACATCCAGCCTGGCTGCAAAAACCTCCAGGGATGAGGCTTCCACCACCTCCCTGGGCAACCTGTGCCAGTGTCTCACCACCCTCATGGGGAACAACTCCTTCCTAACATCCAATCTGAATCTACCGTTTCCTATTCAAATCCTGGGCTGCAGCAAGAGAAGTGTGGCCAGCAGGGCCAGGGAGGGGATTCTCCTCCTCTGCTCCACTCTGCTGAGACCACACCTGGAGCTCTGTGTCCAGTTCTGGAGCCTCTGTTCCAGGAAGGATCTGGAGGTGCTGAAAGGTGTCCAGAGAAGGGCCAGGAGGATGAGCAGAGGGCTGGAGCTGCTCTGCTCTGGAGACAGACTGAGAGAGTTGGGGTTGTGCAGTCTGGAGAAGAGAAGGCTCCGAGGTGACCTTATTGTGGTCTTCCAGGATCTGAAAGGAGATACAAGAAAGCTGGGGAGGGACTTTTTAGGCTATCAGGTAGTGACAGGACTAGAAGGAATGGAACAAAGCTGGAAGTGGGGAGATGTGAGGAAGAAGTTCTTCCCCATGAGGGTGGTGAGAGCCTGGAAGAAGTTGCCCAGGGAGGTGGTGGAAGCCTCATCCCTGGAGGTTTTTGCAGCCAGGCTGGATGTGGCTGTGAGCAACCTGCTGTAGTGTGAGGTGTCCCTGCCCATGGCAGGGGGGTTGGAACTGGATGAGCCTTGAGGTCCCTTCCAACCCTGACTGATTCTATGATTCTGTGATTCTAAGATGTCTCCTCTGAAGAGAGACTGAGAGCCCTGGGGCTGTTTCATCTGGAGAAGAAAAGGTTGAGGGGATCTGACCAATGTCTACAATAGCTGAGGGGTAGGTGTCAGAAGGAAGGTGCCAGGCTCTTTTTGCTGGTGCCCAGTGATAACACAAGGAACAAGAGGTCAGGAGATTCCACCCCAACATGAGGAGGCACTTCTTTATGGTGAGGGTGATGGAGCCCAGGGACAGGCTGCCCAGGGAGGCTGTGGCTGATGTATGCCTGTCACAGAGAGAATTCAGTGCACATCTGACTGAACAACTTGAGTAATTCTGTTCAGGTGTATTCTGCACTCACAAGCACATCTATTTATCCCATTCTTCCTTACCATGGATTTCTTACTAGTGGAACATGCCCTGCTCTTAAGTCTCATTGCTGTTGTTTTTCTGTCCTCAGGCCCTTCTCTCCTAAAGAGTGGAAGACAATAAGTGTGTGCTGTTTGCATGACAGCATCTGAGGCACTCCTTGAGATGTGCTCTGCGTGCATTCTTTTTGTTGCCAAATGTGATAATAGAAGTGGAGTGTGTTAAGGAGCCAATTCTCTCACACAAGACAACCTGTCATACAGACTGTCCATCTTCAGTGGATGATATTACAACTAATCAAGTGTTTAGGCTTCCTCTAATGCTTTGCTTTTTTTACTCACAGGTAGTCTCAGGCAGCTGGTAATGAAACCACTTGAAAACATTCTCCAAATGTTAGAGACAAGGTTTCATTACACATCAGCATGGCTCTTAGAACAAATTATAGGTCTCTTATGTAGATTCATAGAATGGTTTGAGTTGGAAGGGACCTTAAAGATCAATTAGTCCCAACCCCCCTGCCATGGGCAGGGACACCTCCCAGCAGCCCAGATTGCTCAAGGTGTCATCTGACCTGGCCTTGAACACCTCCAGGGAGGAGGCATCCACAGCCTCCTTGGACAACCTGTTCCAGTGTCTCACCACCCTCACTGTAAAGAATTTCTTCCTAATCTCCAGTCTAAATCTACCTTCCTCAAGCTTCATTCCATTCCCTCTTGTCTTATCACAACAAGGCCTTGTAAAAAGTCCCTTCCAGGCTTTCCTGTAGCCCCCTTCAGGTACTGGAAGTCAGCTCTAAGGTCTTGCTGGAGCCTTCTCTTCTCCCTGCTGAACAACCCCAACTCTCTCAGCCTGTCCACTTAAGAGAGGTTCTCCAGCCCTCTGATCATCTTTGTAGCTTGCTTCAGCAGTTTGATGTCCTTCTGATGCTGGGGATACCAGAACTGGATGCAGTGCTCCAGGTAGGGCGTCATGAGAGCAGAGCAGAGGGGCAGAATCCCTTCCTGCTGGTGACACTTCTTGTGACACAGCCCAGCACACGGTTGCCTTCTGGGCTGCCAGCCACCATTTCCAGTTCATGTTCAGCTTTTCACCCCCAAGTCCTTCTCCTTCAGACTGCTCTCAAGCCCCTCCTCACCCAGCCTCATTCTCTCTGCTGCAGATGTATTGCTCCTGGCAGGAATTAATCTGCAAGTCAGCCTCTGCCTCTCTATGGCACCTGAAGGTAGTGCTGTAAACTTGAGACAAATACAATCTCCAGAACTGGACCTCACAAGTCCAGCCTGAAGGGGTGAAAAAAAAAAAAGAGAAAGAAAGAAAGAAAGAAAGAAAGAAAGAAAGAAAGAAAGAAAGAAAGAAAGAAAGAAAGAAAGAAAGAAAGAAAGAAAGAAAGAAAGAAAGAAAGAAAGAAAGAAAGAAAGAAAGAAAGAAAGAAAGAAAGAAAGAAAGAAAGAAAGAAAGAAAGAAAGAAAAGAAAGAAAGGAAAGAAAGAAAGAAAGAATAGGAAAGAATGAAAGAATGAATAGGAAAGAAAGAAAGAAAGAGAAAGAAAGAAAGAAAGAAAGAAAGAAAGAAAGAAAGAAAGAAAGAAAGAAAGAAAGAAAGAAAGAAAGAAAGAAAGAAAGAAAGAAAGAAAGAAAGAAAGAAAGAAAGAAAGAAAGAAAGAAAGAAAGAATAGGAAAGAATGAAAGAATGAATAGGAAAGAAAGAAAGAAAGAGAAAGAAAGAAAGAAAGAAAGAAAGAAAGAAAGAAAGAAAGAAAGAAAGAAAGAAAGAAAGAAAGAGAAAGAAAGAAAGAAAGAAAGAAAGAAAGAAAGAAAGAAAGAAAGAAAGAAAGAAAGAAAGAAAGAAAGAAAGAAAGAAAGAAAGAAAGAAAGAAAGAAAGAAAGGAAAGAATGAAATAAAGAAAGAAAGAAAGAAAGAAAGAAAGAAAGAAAGAAAGAAAGAAAGAAAGAAAGAAAGAAAGAAAGAAAGAAAGAAAGAAAGAAAGAAAGAAAGAAAGAAAGAAAGAAAGAAAGAAAGAAAGAAAGAAAGAAGAAAGAAAGAAAAGAAAGAAAGAAAGAAAGAAAGAAAGAAAGAAAGAAAGAAAGAAAGAAAGAAAGAAAGAAAGAAAGAAAGAAAGAAAGAAAGAAAGAAAGAAAGAAAGAAAGAAAGGAAAGAAAGAAAGAAAGAAAGGAAAGAAGAAAGAAGAAAAGAAAGAAAGAAAGAAAGAAAGAAAGAAAGAAAGAAAGAAAGAAAGAAAGAAAGAAAGAAAGAAAGAAAAAGAAAGAAAGAAAGAAAAGAAAGAAAGAAAGGAAAGAAAGAAAGAAAGAAAGGAAAGAATGAAAGAATGAATAAGAAAGAAAGAAAGAAAGAAAGAAAGAAAGAAAGAAAGAAAGAAAGAAAGAAAGAAAGAAAGAAAGAAAGAAAGAAAGAAAGAAAGAAAGAAATAAAGATAGAAAGAAAGAAAGAAAGAAAGAAAGAAAGAAAGAAGAAAGAAAGAAAAGAAAGAAAGAAAGAAAGAGAAAAAGAAAGAAAGAAAGAAAGAAAGAAAGAAAGAAAGAAAAGAAAGAAAGAAAGAAAGAAAGAAAGAAAGAAAGAAAGAAAGAAAGAAAGAAAGAAAGAAAGAAAGAAAGAAAGAAAGAAAGAAAGAAAGAAAGAAAGGAAAGAAGAAAGAAAGAAAAGAAAGAAAGAAAGAAAGAAAGAAAGAAAGAAAAGAAAGAAAGAAAGAAAGAAAAGAAAGAAAGAAAGAAAGAAAGAAAGAAAGAAAGAAAGAAAGAAAGAAAGAAAGAAAGAAAGAAAGAAAGAAAGAAAGAAAGAAAGAAAGGAAAGAAAGAAAGAAAGAATAGGAAAGAATGAAAGAATGAATAGGAAAGAAAGAAAGAAAGAAAGAAAGAAAGAAAGAAAGAAAGAAAGAAAGAAAGAAAGAAAGAAAGAAAGAAAGAAAGAAAGAAAGAAAGAAAGAAAGAAAGAAAGAAAGAAAGAAAGAAAGAAAAAGAAAAAGAAAGAAAGAAAGAAAGAGAGAAAGAAAGAGAGAAAGAAAGAGAAAAATTACAGCTGCAGAAAGAAAAGTGAAAGCAACACTAAACTTGTCTTTAAAAGCTACTGTTTCATCCCAGTCAGGTATGGAACTGTTTCTTCAACCCAAAGGTTGAAAGGATTGACTAGAAAGTGGAACCTTTTCTCTCTCTCTCTCTCTCTCTCTCTCTCTTCTGTGTTAAAGAAGAGCTAAAAAATGCCTGCTTCATTCATTCATAGCCCTGGGCTGCAGCAAGAGAAGTGTGGCCAGCAGGGCAGGGAGGGGATTCTCCTCCTCTGCTCCACTCTGCTGAGACCACACCTGGAGCTGTGTGTCCAGTTCTGGAGCCTCTGTTCCAGGAAGGATCTGGAGGTGCTGGAAGGTGTCCAGAGAAGGGCCAGGAGGATGAGCAGAGGGCTGGAGCTGCTTTGCTATGGAGACAGACTGAGAGAGTTGGGGTTGTGCAGTCTGGAGAAGAGAAGGCTCCGAGGAGACCTTCTTGTGGCCTTCCAGGATCTGAAAGGAGCTACAAGAAAACTGGGGTGGGACTTTTTAGAGTGTCAGATAGTGACAGGACTGGGGGGAATGAATCAATAGGTAGATTCAGATTGGATGTTAGGAAGAAGTTCTTCCCCATGAGGGTGGTGAGAGACTGGCACAGGTTGCCCAGGGAGGTGGTGGAAGCCTCATCCCTGGAGGTTTTTGCAGCCAGGCTGGATGTGGCTGTGAGCAATCTGCTGTAGTGTGAGGTGTCCCTGCCCATGGCAGGGGGTTGGAACTGGATGAGCCTTGAGGTTCCTTCCAACCCTGACAATTTTATGATTCTATGATTCTATGATTTGAGTAGAACAGGGATCTCAGCTGTGTGCAAAAGAATGCCTTGCTGGCCTCACTCCCCTCTCTTGCCCAAATGAGGCCTTTCCTTACAATGTCACTGCAGACAATGGCCTGGGAGACACCAGTTGGGTAGAGAGCAGCTTCCAAATGTGCTAATTACTGCAGAAGCATCACAGCCTCTCTTGATCAGAGAGGCAACAGGAGGCCACTTCCAAATAAAAGTGTGTTTTCTGGGCATTGCAGCTAAATATTTCAGGAAATAGCACCAGCTGCTCAAAGTTTTGCACTAACAACAGCCAGGGTTACCAGCTTCTGGTACAGGCAAGCACAGCACTGCTTCAAGGAGAGCAGCAATTGCTTCCACTTCAAGAAAGCATCACTTGTCTGGATGTGTTTCAAGGTGGTTTGGATGTGGTGCTTGGGGCTATGGGTTAGGGGTGAGCCTTGCAGAGTAGGGTTAATGGTTGGTGATCCTGAGGGGCTTTTCCAGCCTGGATGTTTCTGTGACTTTGTGTCAGGACTAAAGCCTATTTGCTGGCTGGGAATCAAACACAGAACAAAGGTTCCCCAACTGCAGTTCCCTACAATCCAACACTCAAGTATCCCTGGAAATCTTTCCTGTTTTTTTTTTCCATTGTTTATTCAAGAGTCTAATTTGTGCATTATTTTTATTATCCATCCACTTAAAGCTTCTTCTGCAATGTAATATGATCAATGCTCTCTTTTTTTTTTCCTTGTTAAGTGCTGTGGAGAGATGGCAGAAACTATTCCTCACCCATGAAGACAGCTGGACTTCAGCAGTGGGTATGGCTATACCTACAGGCCTTGCAAGACCACTGCTTCATTTGCTTTTCTATCCTTTTGCTTTGGAAAATGCTAATTTACTATCCTCATTACCATTGTATTCAAGCCTATGTTAATGAGGTGCTAATGTCTCTACTTGGTAAGAACGTTCCAGAGAGTGCATTTTCCAAGTAGTTGATGGAAAGCTATTGCTCTAATTCTTATTATGTGGTAGCATCTAAAAATATACTTTCATTTGTCATCCCCCCAAACGAGATATTTTTTTTCCAGCTTAACCACTTTGCTTTCACTGCATTCTCTGGGTTCAAAGGGGGGTGGGGAAATATTTAAATAAATAAATAAAAGGAAGGGTTTTATCAACCAATCCAGAGAATATCAGGAATGGTTGCAGTCTCTTAAGTCTTTCACAGTAAACTTAAAGTCTGAACAATCAGAAGAGATGGAGGGGACCTCAAGCTGCATTCTGGGTAATGATCAGATCAGCATGCTTTTAGACAATTTCCAGCACTTTGAATTTTAAATCACCTTCTAAAGGGCACGAAAGCAGTCTTGCAAATTAGCCTGCACTCCAATTAATGCACCCAACGTGACAATAAGACCGGTTTCAGCTTGGCTAAGCAGACCAGTCAACCAGGAGGATGTGACTTGAGGACTTGGAGAGCCTGTGCCTCCACCTTTTTTTCCTCTCTCTTCTCAGCAGCTTAGGTCCAATTAGGCCAGCTAATCTGCCTCAAACCAGTGGAAAGGAAGGATTTCTCTAATATAGATGAAGCACAGGCTGAGAGGACATACAAATTAAGTCTACTCTTTTCAAAAGGCAGCAAATTCCAAGCTTTTCCCTCAGCCCTGTATCTTAAAGAGGTGCTTCTTTTCCCTGGGACCCAAACTCATTTCTCTCCAGAGGGATTTTTAACTTTCAGAGATCTTTCCTGTGACATTTGCAAACAGATCAAGGATTTCTCTTTTGGTCTATTTATTTTTTTCATACCCAGCTCATTTTTTGATGTCCATTACATTTTATAAGACCAGACTGCAAGCGGTGATGATGAGAAATGCCAGGTCCTATTACAAGAAAATGTTCAGAAATAGAAATTACTTTGTGGGGCTTTTTTTTTTTCCCAATAAAGGAGTGAATAATACTTGCATGAGTATCTAGGTACTTGAGTAGCCTCAGCTTGCAGCTGGGGAAAGGAGAACTGACAGGGACTGAAAAGGGACCATGCTCATATGGGAAACACCTCAACCAGTGGAAACACAAAACTTCTTGCAGAAAGGATAAATACTTTTGCACATACTTAGCTCACTCACTCCAGAAAGGGACTCAGTGAACAATCTCAGTCCTTTTACTTAGTTCACTCACTCCAGAAAGGGACACAGTGAACAATCTCAGTCCTTTTACTTAGTTCACTCACTCCAGAAAGGGACTCAGTGAACAATCTCAGTCCTTTTACTTAGTTCACTCACTCCAGAAAGGGACTCAGTGAACAATCTCAGTCCTTTTACTTAGTTCACTCACTTCAGAAAGGGACACAGTGAACAATCTCAGTCCTTTTATTTAGTTCACTCACTCCAGAAAGGGGCAGAGTGAACAATCTCAGTCCTTTTACTTATCTCACTCACTCCAGAAAGGGACACAGTGAACAATCTCAGTCCTTTTATTTAGCTCACTCACTCCAGAAAGGGGCAGAGTGAACAATCTCAGTCCTTTTACTTATCTCACTCACTCCAGAAAGGGACACAGTGAACAATCTCAGTCCTTTTATTTAGCTCACTCACTCCAGAAAGGGGCAGAGTGAACAATCTCAGTCCTTTTATTTAGCTCACTCACTTCAGAAAGGGACACAGTGAACAATCTCAGTCCTTTTATTTAGCTCACTCACTCCAGAAAGGGGCAGAGTGAACAATCTCAGTCCTTTTACTTATCTCACTCACTCCAGAAAGGGACACAGTGAACAATCTCAGTCCTTTTATTTAGCTCACTCACTCCAGAAAGGGGCAGAGTGAACAATCTCAGTCCTTTTATTTAGCTCACTCACTTCAGAAAGGGACACAGTGAACAATCTCAGTCCTTTTATTTAGTTCACTCACTCCAGAAAGGGGCAGAGTGAACAATCTCAGTCCTTTTATTTAGTTCACTCACTCCAGAAAGGGACACAGTGAACAATCTCAGTCCTTTTATTTAGTTCACTCACTCCAGAAAGGGGCAGAGTGAACAATCTCAGTCCTTTTATTTAGTTCACTCACTCCAGAAAGGGACACAGTGAACAATCTCAGTCCTTTTATTTAGTTCACTCACTCCAGAAAGGGGCAGAGTGAACAATCTCAGTCCTTTTATTTAGTTCACTCACTCCAGAAAGGGACACAGTGAACAATCTCAGTCCTTTTATTTAGTTCACTCACTCCAGAAAGGGGCAGAGTGAACAATCTCAGTCCTTTTATTTAGTTCACTCACTCCAGAAAGGGGCAGAGTAAACAATCTCAGTCCTTTTATTTAGCTCACTCACTCCAGAAAGGGACTCAGTGAACAATCTCAGTCCTTTTATTTAGTTCACTCACTCCAGAAAGGGACACAGTGAACAATCTCAGTCCTTTTATTTAGTTCACTCACTCCAGAAAGGGGCAGAGTAAACAATCTCAGTCCTTTTACTTATCTCACTCACTCCAGAAAGGGACTCAGTGAACAATCTCAGTCCTTTTATTTAGTTCACTCACTCCAGAAAGGGACACAGTGAACAATCTCAGTCCTTTTATTTAGTTCACTCACTCCAGAAAGGGACACAGTGAACAATCTCAGTCCTTTTATTTAGTTCACTCACTCCAGAAAGGGACTCAGTGAACAATCTCAGTCCTTTTATTTAGTTCACTCACTCCAGAAAGGGGCAGAGTAAACAATCTCAGTCCTTTTACTTAGCTCACTCACTTCAGAAAGGGACTCAGTGAACCATCTCAGTCCTTTTACTTTGCTCACTCACTTCAGAAAGGGACTCAGTTAACAATCTCAGTCCTTTTTATCACTCATCACTGGTGCACAGGAGCTATGTTGTGTGCTGACATCACACCGGTTGGACTCCCTCGTTTCAGCTGAGCTTCACTCATGGTATCTGATTCAATTTGCTGCATAAAATTCAAAGATGTCTTATGTGACTGTTTTAAAGGCTGTGTCTTTAATTTTTCTTCACAAAGTCCAAGCAGAGAAAGTGAAAGAAATCAAGTAAATCACTACGGGTGGTAAGAAAGTGAAATAATGATTGTTCTAAACAGTCCTTGGAGAGAGAGAAATGTTTAAGAATCACTACTCCAAACAAGGTCAGGCTGTCTGACAGTCTCCTCTCAGTCTGCCTGCTGCTTCTCTCTTCTGGCTGGAGATCATACACCTGCACACTGACCTTGACAACCTAAGTCTAACAAACCTCTCTCTGCTTCTTGGCTCTCTTCCCTCTCTTACCCACTCCGGGGTGGGGGGGAGGTCCACTGGGGATGAAGCACAGCTCCTTCTGGGGGCCAGGGGGGCTTGGTTGTGTTTTTCTATTGATGGTATCTATTTGTAAATGTTGTGAATGGTGTCCATTTGTAAATATTCAGTGCATTTCATCAGAGATTGTAGCTTTGCCTGTAAATATAGCTTGCATTTGCTTCCAGACTGAGCTAGCCTGGTCACTGTCAGTGTGGGAGGGGGATTCCAGCTCTCACACTGTAGCATCTTACTGCCACCAAATCAGATGAGAAACATTCAGTTGTACACACACCAAAAAAAAAGGAAGAATGTGGAGAGAGCTGCTGCCAAGAGGAAGCTGGAGAAGCTGATTATCCACAAAAACAGTGTAAAGGTGGCAAATCTGTTCTAGCAGAGTCAAAGAGCTGCATGGACCCACAGGAATTAATAGAATTACTGAAATCCAGAGACTGTATTTCTTTTGGAAGTGAATCCATTTCTACTCAGAGTGCTCATGGTTCTGTTTCGGTTTGGGGTTTTTTGCTTGGTTGGGGTTTTTTGTTTGTTTTGTTGGGTTCTTTGCTTGGTTGGTTTGTTTGGGTTTTTTTGGTTGATTGGGGTTTTTGTTTGGTTAGGTTTTTTTGGTTGGGTTTTTTCATTGGTTGGGATTTTTGTTTGTTTTATTTGGGTTTTTTGTTTGGTTGGGGGTTTTGTTTGGGTGATTTGTTTGGGTTTTTTGATTGGTTGAGGTTTTTGGGTTTTTTGCTTGGTTGGGGTTTTTTGTTTGTTTTGTTTGGGTTTTTTGGTTGGCATTTTTATTTGGTTGGTTTGTTTGAGTTTTTTGTTTGGTTTGGGTTTTTTGTTTGTTTTGTTTGGGTTTTTTGCTTGGTTGGAGTTTTTTGTTTGTTTTGTTTGGGTTTTTTGTTTGGTTGGGGTTTTTTGTTTGGTTTGGGTTTTTTGTTTGGTTGGGGTTCTGTTTGGTTGGGGTTTTTGTTTGGTTGTTTTGTTTGGGTTTTTTGCTTGGTTAGGATCTTTTGTTTGTTTTGTTTGGGTTTTTGTTTGGTTGATTTTTTATATGTTGAACCAGGATTTGGGTTGGGAAGAAGAAGGTTTAGTGCCTCTTGTTCACCAATAGCATCTAATGGATTGCAGTGAAAGATACTAAGTGTAAGCTGTTATGTTGGACTGCTCAGAAAGCATTGACAGGGTTACAAAAGAAGAAAAAATATAGAAAAGGTATGAAATATCTTGAAATATCATGAAATATCTTCTTTTTTTAAAATAAAAAAAAAAGTGATACAGAAGCTTAATGATCCTGAAGAACTTTATGTTCTCTACAGCTAGAACTAAAATGTTTCTATTTCTTTACAGGAAAGAGTTAATTTGCTTTCTCACAAGCCCTTTTTGTGGTGAAATTTCTAATCCTTTTCCTTGGAGTCCTTGGCTCTGACATAAATTTTGATCAGAAACTTGCAGATTTTCCCTTTTTCTTTCTCCCACCCCCCAACATCAACACTCTGAGGCAAACATTCTGCTCAAAATAAACCACGAGATTTCCTACTCTTTCTTTTTGTCCAACACAAAAGCCACTTCCAAGCAGTGAGATTTCTAACAGGCCATTTATTTAGCCACCATGCCCACCCTGTACCTTCTGCTGGTATTCCATCCCACCTCTTTGTCCTGATGTCAAGAGGCAGTTCTGGGTGTGCTAGCATGTTAGCAACTAAACCAGCTGGCTGAGTAGCTCACAGGACCACAGAAACATTCAGGTTGGAAAAGCCCCTCAGGATCACCAAGTCCAACCCACAACCCTACTCTACAAGGCTCACCCCTAAACCAGAGCCCCAAGCACCACAGCCAAACCACCTTGAAACACAGCCAGGCTTGGGGACTCCACCACCTCCCTAGGCAGCACATTCCAATCCCTGAACACTCTTGCTGGGAATTTTTTTTCCTACTGTCCAGTCTAAATCTCCCCAGTCACAGCTTGAGGCTATTCCCTCTTGTTCTATCACTAATGACCTGTGAGAAGAGACCAGCAGCAGCCTCTCCACAACCTCCTTTCAGGTAGTTGTAGAGAGCAATGAGGTCTTTCCTCAGCCTCCTCTTTTCCAAACTAACCATCTCCAGCAGTGGCATTGGTGAACTGTTTCTTTTATCAGTCAAGCTGCACTTTGGCAACAACTTGTTCCTTGGTTTGAGACAGCTCCAATACAGCTGCTAAGAGATCTTATTGTAGCCCTGCTGATTTGCACAGTGATTTAAACCTGCAGAGCTTACACTCTAATCAAAATACCAAGAGCAGCCAGACCCCATAAAATATCTCCATACCTCCATGTACCAAAGGCATTGATTGCTAAGCCCTAGGATTCCACATCCTAGTGTGCCAGCTCTGCCAGTTTTGCTTCTTGATTCCCAGATCCATCTGAGTGTGCTCTCTTGCTCTCTTTTCTTGTTTTTTTTCATTCCACTTTTTTTTTCGCACCTTATTCAGCTAGCAGCTTTGTTTGAAATAATAGCTGAGCAGCCACAAAGAGGCATGAAGGTTGCAGATGAAAGAACACTAAGAAAGGACTGAGATTCGCTTCAGAAAGTGAAGTTTGGGCATAGTAGCTGAAATACAGGAGTAAGAAAATATACTAGGGAAAAGGGAAGTATCAACAGAAATGAACAGAAGAGGAAGAGTGAGAAGAAAAAAAAAAAACATTGCAAGAAAAAAATGAGTGAAAACCTAGCAGAAAAAAAATTGTTATTACAGGTAGCAGAGGAGTAAATTAAAAAAAACCCAAACCACAAAGGAGTATTTATTAAGTGTGATCAATCAGTAGTTTTAGTTTGGTTTTTGTCACTTAAATGACATTTAAATTAATGCAGTTCCTCCAGGCATTCGAATGTGCTTCAATTTGCCACATCCTTTGCAATCTGCATGAGAGATCAACAGCATTCCCCAGCAGGGGAGAAAGGATGCTAGGTATGGGGCAGCAGTGTGGTGTCTCAGTCAGACAAAACAAATAGATTTCAGTGCCCATTTGAAGCTCAATAAACTTTTCTGCTTTGCAAAAACTATTTCTTTATGGCACTAATCCCCCGTTTTATTTTTTTTAGTTCCTTCTTCCTCAAGCAGATTTTCTTCTTTAGAGCCCCATGTGAAGTGTTTTGCTACTCAGTAAGGTAGAAAGAAAAAAAAAAAACAAATATCAGCAGTGAGAGGGCTGGAAAAGACCTCTCTCATCATCAGGTCCAACCACCATGGCTCACAGGGCAGCAAGGTGCACCTGGGGTCGTCTGTGAGTCCTGGCAGCTATGGATTAAAAGGCAGGGAAAGTTAAACTTTGTGGTTGCCAGCACCCAGGGGAGGATGGTTTGGAGGGGACATGGTTACCCCAGAAATTCCAGAATAGCTCTTGTTGGCAGTGGGTGCAAACCCAGGCTGGGGTGCTGCTCAGATGTGCAAAGGAAGGTCTGAAGCAGGCCCAAGCAGCTGTCCAGCTGGATGATGTTGAAATTCTTCTTCTTGCCAATGCCAGTGGCTGAGCTGCAGCAGGAGGCAGAGCAAGGCCCCTGCAGAGGAGACCAGGAGCAGCTGGAGCTATGTGAGAAGCAAGCAGAGCTTCTCTGCCAAGGCTTGGTCCTGGTGAGGCAGGACTGGTGTCCTGTCTACACTGCTCAGCACAGAGCCAGCAACAGCCAAACCAGGAGCTGCCAGGGCACTCAGGGGGTTGCATGACCTCCTCAAGGGTGCCTAGAGTTGCCAGTGGTGTGCTGGGTTACCAAAAAAAAAAAAAAAAAAAAAAAAGGATTTTCAGACTTCCAGGGCTGAGGTGAGTGCTCAGAAGGATAGGAATGTTACAATGTCAGCCTAGGGGTTAAGGGCCTATTAGAAATTGCTTGTTTGTCTTCCATTCTCTAATAGTTCCTGAATAAGGAATCTTCCTTTTTCAGGTATTATTTAAAATAATAATAATAATAATAATAATAATAATAATAATAATAATAATAATAATAATGAGGAGGAGAAGAAGAAGAAGAAGGAGAAGAAGAAAAAGAAGAAGAAGTAGAAGAAAAGAAGAAGTAGAAGAAGAAGAAAGAAGGAGAAAGAAGAAGGAGAAAGAAGAAGAAGGAGAAGAAGAAGAAGTAGAAGGAGAAGAAAGAAGGAGAAAGAAGAAGGAGAAAGAAGAAGAAGGAGAAGAAGAAGAAGTAGAAGGAGAAGATGAAGAAGAAGGAAGTAGAAGATGATGGAAGAAGGAAGAAAGAAGGAAGAAGAAAGAAGAAAGAAGAAGAAGAAGAGAAGAAGAAAGAAGAAAAAAGAAGAAAGAAGAAGAAAGAAAGAAGATGATGAAGAAGAAGGAGGAAGAAGAAGAAGGAGGAAGAAGAAGGAGAAAGAAGAAGAAGGAGAAAGAAAAAGGAGAAAGAAGGAGAAAGAAGAAGGAGAAAGAAGAAGAAGGAGGAGGAGAAAGAAGAAGACAAAAGAGAAAGAAGAAGAAGGAAGAAGAAGTAGAAGAAGATGAAGGAGAAGAATATGAAAAAGGAGAAGAAGAAGAAGAAGGAAGTAGAAGAAAATGGAAGAAGAAGAAAATGGAAGAAGAAGTAAGAAAAGAAAGAAGAAAGAAGAAAGAAGAAAGAAGAAAGAAGAAGAAATGGAGAAAAAGAGAATACAGCCTGCATTATATTATTGTTATCAGTCACAGTGGTCTTTGCTTCCCTATTCAAAATCAGGGATATAAAAATGTTAAACAAACTCATCCATTTGTCATCACAAACAGGGAGGGAATAATTAAAATAAAAGTCCAAGCTGCAAAAACCCTTCATGGATGACTGGCAAAATCAGCTAGAGGTGTGAAGTTCCAGACTCTGAGCAAAGAGCTGCTGTACAATACCTGATGGTGGATAGAAAATTTGCTTGAAAAATGAGTGGAAGGACATGAAAGAAAAAAAAACAACTTGAAAACCTAGCACCTGCCACACATCTACCTAAGTACTACCTACATACAAATAGGAACTACTGCATGAAATGCAATTAAAGTTTTTTTGGTAGATCAAAGCATTCTTCTGCAATAAAAAGGGAATGTTCTAATGCCCATTTGAATGCCATAACTGGATTGGAAAGGGAATATTCTAATGCCCATCTCAATACCATATTGATTGAACTGGGGAATGGCATGAGGATTCTAAGACAAAATTGAAATAATGTGAAAGGTGTTGTAAGATTTGCCTTGTGCATCAAGTAGCACAAGCTTGGTGCAGAAATGCAATTATCCAGTTCAACTAGTAAAGACAACTGCATGGCAAAAAAAAAAAAAATCCCATAAATAGTACTAAATATCATCTAAAAAAACTTTAACATCTGACATCTAATAGTTTGCTTCCCTGTACATTTCTGAAGACAATTGCTTGCATCAAATATCACTTCCCACTCAGGAAGAGGCTGCTGTGCATTCCTGAGCACACCTTCAGCAGCATTCCCTGCTCAGGAGCTTGGTGGTCTGGGCACAAGGTTCTGAAGAGGGGAGATGACTCCATCTAGTTCAGGCTGAGCTGCTCCACACCACAGACAAATCACCTGGTCTCTCTGTTTTATCTTGGTCATGATGGGAAATGGTGAAAAACAAGAGAGCAAACCTCAGAGCCGCAGTTAAAAACCAAAGGTAGCATTCAAGCAAAGAACTGCTGAATATAGAATCATAGAATGGTTCAGGCCAGAAGGGCCCACCAAAGGTCATCCAGCCCAACCCCCTGTAGTCAGCAGGGACATCCCCAACTAGATCAGGTTGCCCAGGGCTGCCTTGAGCCTCACCTTGAATATCTCCAGGGAAGGAGCCTCAACCACCTTCCTGGGCAACCTGTTCCAGTGTTCCACCGCCCTCATAGTGAAGAACTTCTTCCTGATATCCAATCTAAATCTGCTCTGCTCCAGTTTGAAGCCATTGTTCCTCATCCTGTCCCTGCAGACCTTTGCAAACAGTCCCTCTCCATCCTTCTTGTAGCCCCTTCAGGTCCTGGCAGGCTGCTATTAGGTCTGCCTGGAGCCTTCTCTTCTCCAGGCTGAACACCCCCAGCTCCCTCAGCCTGTCCTCAGAGCAGAGCTGCTCCAACCCCCTGATCATTTTCATGGCCCTACTCTGGACCTTCTCCATCAGGTCCATGTCCTTCCAGTGTTGAGGGCTCCAGACCTGCACACAGTGCTCCAGGTGAGGTCTCCCCAGAGCAGAGCAAAGTGGCAGAATCACCTCTCTGGCTCTGCTGGCAGTACTGCTTGGGATGCAGCCCAGGATGGGATTTGCCTTCTGTGCTGCAAGCTCACACTGCCTGCTCCTGTCCATTTCACCTTTATTTAAAAGCAAATCATTCAATTCCAAAAGGCTTTCTCCTCAAGCAGCTCATAAAGTAGCATTTAGCCCAGAAATGTATGAAGTGGAGGAATTCATTGTGCTGAATAAAACTAAGAGAAGTGCTAAGTGTCTTCCATCTGAGGAAAGCACAGCAGAGAAGAAGTGTTACAGCCCATGGAAAGTTTTAAAAGAATGAGCTGTGCAGAAATCAGTTCTCTGAGTGAGAGACGGAGAACAGGATGCACATTGAAGAGGGAAGAGAATGTTGATGTGTTTGCATGCAAATAAAAAAGAGATTCAGAATGTTGACATCCTCTGTGTCTCATCTGCTGAAGGATAGAGCACTGTGGATTTATAAAGTGAAGAAATTCTGTGCAAACCATCACAAAAGGATTAGGAGCAGCTGAGAACAGAATCCTACTCTAAACGGTATTTTTGTTTTTTCATTTTTTAATGCAAATAAACTTCCATTTCAGGTGTGGGCCACATCATCACTGAAAGACTATTTTTTTTTGTTTGTAAGATTAGGAAATTGCAAAAGCAGCTCTCACCTAGGGGAGTGAGATAGAAAAAAGAAAAAAAGAAAAAAGAAAAAAGAAAAAAGAAAAAAGAAAAAAAGAAAAAAGAAAAAAGAAAAAAGAAAAAAGAAAAAAGAAAAAAGAAAAAAGTAAAAAAAAAAGAAAAGAGAAAAAAAGAAAAAAGAAAAAAGTAAAAAGAAAAAAGAAAAGAGAAAAAAGAAAAAGGAAAAAGGGAAAAAGAAAAAAGAAAAAATAAAAAAGAAAAATAAAAAAAGAAAAAATGAAAAAGAAAAAAAACAAAAAAGAAAACAAAGAAAGAAAAAAGAGAGGAAAAAAGAAAAAAGAAAAAGAAAAAAAAAGGAAGAAGAATAAATAATTTTGGTTTAAAGTGAAAAATACTCTGCAAGTAATTATTCTCAGCTTGTAAATGGTGTCTCTCCCTAACCACCCAAGCATGTAACAAGAAGATGAAGACGAGGCTTATTTTCACTTCATTTCACTTCTTTGTAATTGACAAGCTCTCACTGGGTGTCAACTTTAAAAGATGACAAATCCTAAATCTTAGAGGGACTCAATTCAGTAGTTCACCTCTCTAAACTGTTTGCAAATTAATCTGCATTCTCCAACGAATCAGGCATGAAATATAAGGTGACATCTATATTACAAAAATATTAATTTGACTGTCTTTTTGGGGTTGCTTTCTCTTTTTTATTTTTCCCCCAGCATCCAAAGTAGCTTTAAAAATATTCAATTTGCTGAGAAAATGCAGAGAAACACACACAGGGGAAAAAAATGCACAATATTCCCTTTCACAAGGGTGCCTTTTGGGTTTCTTGTTTTATTTCACTGTGTGTTAGCTTCCCCCTTCAAGAATATACCTATTTGGTGTTTGATATGGTGTGGCAGTTACACTTCAGCTGCTTCATCAAACCACATGAAAGATGTGGTGGTGAAAGGGCTAAAGGAACAAATTTGGTTAAAAAAAAAAAAAGGGAATGAATTTGGGGTTACATTTTCCTGTTGTCTCGATTATCTTAACCTATTTCCTATTAGGTCCCTCCCCTTATTCAAATTTCATATTGGAGCTGCTCCAAACAGGCTGACTCTGAGGAAATGTCAAGCATTAAGTGAGTGAGAGTAAGAACGTTTCCCCCTGTTTTCTAGCTGTGTTCTTTTTTTTCCTGGCATATTTGGCCACTTAAGCCATCATCATGGCACAACTTTCTCTCTGAACTAACAGAAAACCCACAAAGGCGAATCTCCTCCTAAACTTAGACTTGTTTTTGACTTCTCCTCACAAAAATTCAATGCAAATCAGGCTTTTCAGTCAAGATGGGGAGCTGCTGCAGAGCTGCTTTAAACTAGAAGGTGTCCAAATTATGCATCTCAGGAAGCAGATCAAAAATCAGCTCATCTCTTTGTCAAAGACCTGAGGCACCACCATCATGTGCTTCACATTGTTCCTGCATTCCTCATCCACTGCTTTCCTGTTCCAAGCAAGAGCTGTACCTGGCGTTCTGATTCTTTAATTGCAAAAGGACTGCTCCCATTTCTTCCTTCTCATCACCTATTCTCTGTCTGCTGAGCTAAATGGCAGTGATCAGATCACCATTTTTGAGCTTGAAGAGAAGCTTTGAAATCTAAACCCAAGGAAATGAAGCTGTTCGACGGACACCTTGCACGACGTTTTATTGCTGCTTTGAAATATTAAAAGAGAACATGAAAGAAATCTTGTCATACATTTTGACAAAGATTCTAAAATGGCTAGTAAAAAAAAAAAAACCAAAACCAAAAACATAAAAAAAAAAACATCCCAGCAATGTACTCTTGTGGTCAAGAAAGGCAATGCCATTCTGGGGTGGATTAGAAGGGCTGTGGTGAGTAGGTCCAGAGAGGTTCTCCTCCCCCTCTAATTCTGCCCTGCTGAGGCCACATCTGGAATATTGTGTCCAGTTCTGGGCCCCTCAGGTCAAGAAGGACCTCAGGGAACTGCTTGAAAGAGTCCAGCACAGAGTCATGAAGATGATGAAGGCAGTGGAACATCTTCCTTATGAGGAAAGCCTGAGGAGCTGAGGGCTCTGTAGCTTGGAGAAAAGGAGCCTGAGGTGACCTCATTGCTGTTGATAAAGATGTGCAGGGGGAGTGCCCAGAGGCTGGAGCCAGGCTCTGCTGGGTGATGCCCAATGCCAGCACAAGGGGCAGTGGTGGAAGTTGAGGCATAGGAAGTTCCATGGAAACAGGAGGAAAAATTATTTCACTGTGAGGGTGACAGAACCCTGGAACAGGCTGCCCAGGGGGGTTGTGGAGTCTCCCTCTCTGGAGATATTCAAACCATGCCTGGATGTGTTCCTGTGTGACCTGCTCTAGGTGACCCTGCTCTGGCAGGGGGGTTGCACTGGATGAGTTTTTGAGGTCCCTTCCAGCCCCTGACATTCTGTGATCCTAAAATAACTTCTCAGTCAAGCTTTAGGTGTTCTCATTAGATGCTTTTTGGTTTTGCCCAGGACTATTCCACACTGGTAACCTACTATTCACACAGGAATATTTTGTCTCTGGATAGGATGTACACAATATATAAAAACCTAAAAGGCATCCTGTAACTTCATGCAGCATGAAGAATGAATCTATGTCTGAATGGGAAGATATCATCATGAATATTGTTTGTTGCCTCTGATCTACTCCCGCCACAAATTTTGTCTCAAAAATAAACCATTAACTTTTTTCACTTTATTTTATCTTTGTTTTTGCAGCTGAGACCTGTTATAGTTGGTGCCTATTTGTTAAATTCTCTAGCATATGGAAAGTGAATGAAAGGCAAAGGTTGATGTGCAAGCCAGAATGTGAACAAGTCCAGAGAAATGATGTACAGAAAGCTGAAGTCTCCATTAAAATGAACAAGAAGGTATGGGGCAGAGGAATGGTTAACATTTGTTGATTAAATAAGAGTTGGGTAGGAATAAAACCTCAGTTTTGTCCCTTTCAACAAGAAGGTCTTCCAAGGCTTCCAGCCAGCAGAAATCCATCAGGTACTTAAAATCCTCTGTTCCCTCCAGCAACTGCTGAAGTTAGGGGCAGTTATGGACAGATGGAGAGGAATATGTCAGGTGTCTGTGCTCATCTCTTCTCGAGTGATCTTCCATAAACTAATCTTCATAGCCTTTTCTCTTTCAGGTCAGTTCTCTTCCTCTCCCACCCTTCTGCTTTTTCTGTCTCCCTCCTTCACAAACCTTCTGATTCACTCATTCTCTGTTTTTGGTGTGAATAATCCCTACCAAATTCATTTCTGTCCATCACTTTTGTACATCTCCTCTCATGTTTTGCTGTGGCATGTCAACAAGATCGAGTTTAAGGAATTTTAGAGATATTCCATCACTTTATCATCAGATGCTTACTAACTCTGTATCTGGCCTTCAGTAGCAAAAGCCATCTTGATGTCCAAGCAGATTACATTTGTTGCTTCACCCCTGTCAGCTCTCATTGTCACCTCCTCAGACAAGTTAATAGCATTTGACAAGCATGGCTTCCCCTTTATGAATGTCCTGGTTGCCTTTGACCAGTCTGCACCTGTCCAAGTGTTCCCCTATTTTGTCCTTAATCAATGATCCTGGAATTTCTCCCAGTTCCCTTTGCTGTTTGTACACCAAAATGCTCAGCTCACTTGCTCTCCAGCTTCAGCATCTTGCTCTGAAAAATCAGGAGCTGTCAAGTTGCTCTGAGTACAGCATCCGTCCCCTGTGTGTGCAAATGTATTGACAACAACCATCACCACAACGTTCCACCATACAAAAAGAGCTGATTCCATGTCAAAGGGACAAATATTACACTGCAAAGAAGCAAGAGAGCACCTTTGGAAAGGAGAGTGTGAAACAAATCTTTTATACCCATATCCAGGCTCTGCTCAGCTGCACCCTGTGACAGGACAAGGGGCAGTGGAGAGAAACTGCAGCACAGGAGGTTGCACCTCAACATGAGGAGGAACTTCTTGACTGGGAGGGTCCCAGAGCACTGGAACAGGCTGCCCAGAGAGGTTGTGGAGTCTCCTTCTCTGGAGCCTTTCCAGCCCCATCTGGATGTGTTCCTGTGTGACCTGTGCTGGATTCTCTGGTCCTGCTCTGGCAGGGGGTTGGACTGGATGATCTTTGGAGGTCCCTTCCAACCCCTGACCTCCTCTGGTCCTGTGATCATTGAACTATCCTATCACTGTAAAGTGTTCTCATTTGGGTGGGGGGAAAAGGACAACTTTGAAGATGCTCTCTACTTTCTGAGGCAAATAGCAGTGGATTACTTCCAGCAAGCCAAATAAGCTATCTCATGTCTGAAATCCAACTACTCTAAATGCTGAATTTCATAGAATCACAGAATTGTCAGGCTTGGAAGGAACCTCAAGGATCATCTAGTTCCAACCCTCCTGCTACGGGCAGGGACACCTCACACTAGAGCAGGTTCCTCACAGCCACATCCAGCCTGGCTGCAAAAACTTGTTCATGTTTGTTAGTTTCTCAAGCTTTGTCAGACGTTGCAGAAATATCTTTTATTGTATGTTAACAAGGCTCAGGTTCCCTACCTATCCTAAGGGCCAGCTCATTAGGAGAGTAGGAAATGAATGTTTTAGGTAGTCTGGAGAAGAGAAGACTGAGAGGGGATTTAGTAAATGTTTCTAAATATCTGAGGGGTGGAGGTCAAGAGGGAGGGGACAGGCTCTGCTCAGTTGAACCCTGGGATAGGACAAGGGGCAATGGATAGAAACTGCAGCACAGGAGGTTCCACCTCAACATGAGGAGGAACTTCTTGACTGGGAGGGTCCCAGAGCACTGGAACAGGCTGCCCAGAGAGGTTGTGGAGTCTCCTTCTCCGGAGACTTCTAAGACCCACCTGGATGCATTCCTGTGCAGACCACCCTGGGTGATGCTGCTCTGGCAGGTGGGTTGGACTGGATGATCTCTGGAGGTCCCTTCCAACCTCTAATGTGCTGTGGTACTGTGTGATATTGTGAAAAGGGGACTAAATTTATTTTCAAAAGAAGTATCACAGTCTCACAGTATATCAGAGGCTGGAAGGGAGCTCCAGAGATCATCAGGTCCAACCCCCTGCCAGAGCAGCATCACTTAGGGTAGTCTGCACAGGAATGCATCCAGGTGGATTTGAAAAGTCTCCACAGAAGGAGACTCCACAACCCCCCTGGGCAGCCTGCTCCAGGGCTCTGGCACCCTCACTGCAAAGAAGTTTCTCCTCATGTTGAGATGAAATCTTCTATGTTCAAGTTTGAACCCATTGTTCCTTGGCTTATCCCTGTGAACCACTGTGATAAGACACTCCCTAATGTTTTTATTTTACTTCCCAAAGAGCTACTTTCTCACAGATAACCAAAATGGCTTTACTGGATGAGTAGCATTGTGATAGTTTCTGGGAAAGTCAAGTGGGGTTTCTTTCAGCAGGTTTCTCACAAAGCTGATTTAAACCACAGGGTTGATTGTTTTGTTTTGTTTTGTTTTGTTTTCCTTTTCTGCTACTCCTGGAGGTGATTTCAGCAGAACATCTACTGCTTTCCTTGCACACCGTGATCCAGCCACGGGGGTTGTTTGTTCTGCTTTCATTTACTGCGGTGTCATTTTTACTTCAGTGTTGTCATGTGAATAATAGGCAATCAGGGGCTGAAACTTTGCAAAATTGCAGCCCTCTCCATGTTACAATTAAATCCATTACCAAGCCCAGAATAAACACTTTGGGGTTTGTTTGGTTTGTTCTTTTTTTTTCTTTTTTTTAATCACATCAAACATTTCTGCTGCATTCTACTCTTCGGTGCTGTTATGATGGAAATCAAAAGTCCATGGAGTACTTCAGGAAAAGAAGAAAAGAAATGATGCCATTTGTGTAAAGCTCCCTCTCAGCCTGATTAATAAACTGAGGCTCAGAAAATGATGTGCCTGCAAACAGCTGTTCTTGCCAATAATGACATTTTATTTCCAATTTCAGTGCTAACACTGTGTCAATCTAAACAATACTTAAAGTGCATTATGGAAAGAGTGACAACAGTGACACGACATAAAACAACAACAACAACAACAACAAAATGTACCACATTCAGGAAGAATCCAAAGCAAACAGGGCTGGAAGGAAGGCAATTGGAGCTGTGCAGCAGCTGGTGGTGAAGCAGTGCCATCAGGGAAGGGAATGTGAGGCACAGCAAAAGAGTTGCTGCCCAATTGTTGCATGCAGATGCACTGGAAAGTAGGGGGGGTGGGGGGAACTTGACTATAATCCAATGACATGGCTTTGAGGGGAGCAGGATTTTATATGTGGGCAGACACAGCCAGCTGAACAGCTTTGTTGCAAGAAAATGGATTGGGAAAGCCCAATTTGTTGTCTAGAACATGACACTCAACACAGGGAATTGTGCACAGGAATCACTGGATTACATCACTGCTCCTGCCCACCAGCAGAGCTCCAGAGACGTTTTAGACTACACCTTCCTGTTTTCATAGGATCACAGAACTGTCAAGGTTGGAAGGGACCTCAAGGCTCATCCAGTTCCAACCCCCCTGCCATGGGCAGGGACACCTCACACTACAGCAGGTTGCTCACAGCCACATCCAGCCTGGCTGCAAACACCTCCAGGGGTGAGGCTTCTACCACCTCCCTGGGCAACCTGTGACAGGCTCTCACCACCCTCATGGGGAAGAACTTCTTCCTAACATCCAATCTGAATTTACCCATTTGTGGTTTTGCTCCATTTCCCCCAGTCCTATCACTCCCTGACAACCTAAAATGTCCCTCCCCAGCTTTGGGGTTGGTTTGTTTGTTTTAATTATCTGCCTAAATAGGATCACAGGATTCAGAGTTTGAAATATGTGAAGCAGTTCTTGGGGCAGAGGAAGTGATGGGGAATGTGTCTGTGTCTGTCTGCTTTCTTTTCCTTGAGTATCATGGATTGTTTTCGTCCCAGGCTGAAACCAGAGGAGTGTAGGCAGAGGGCAAGAGAGGGGATTCTGCCCCTTGACTCTGCTCTGCTCAGACCTCACCTCCAATCCTGCCTCCAGTTCTGGTGTCCCCAGCAGAAGAAGGACACAGAGCTGCTGGAGTGAGTCCAGAGGAGGCCACAAAGATGATCCAAGGGCTGGAGCAGCTCTGCTGTGAGGACAGGCTGAGGGAGCTGGGGGTGTTCAGCCTGGGGAAGAGAAGACTCTGGGGGACCTCAGAGCTGCCTGCCAATAGCTGAAGGGATCCTGCAGGAAGGCTGCAGAGGGACTTCTCATCAGGGTGTCCAGAGACAGGCCAAGGGGGAATGGTTTGAAGCTGAGGCAGAGCAGGGTTAGAGTGGAGCTGAGGAAGAAGTTCTTCAGTAGGAGGGTGCTGAGACTCTGGCACAGGCTGCCCAGGGAGGCTGTGGCTGCCTCCTCCCTGGGGGTGTTGAAGGCCAGGCTGGATGAGGCCTTGAGCAGCTGAGTCTAGTTGAGAGGTGTCCCTGGGTATGGTGGGGAGGTTGGAGAAGGTGATCTCTGAGGTCCCTTCCAAAGCATTGCAGGGTTCTATGATCACAGTGTTCATTTGCCACCTTCAGTTGCTCTTATTCATCTCTATGCAGAGAAGAGCTTTATCTGCTCTGTACTTGTGACACCAATGACAGGCAACTTATACCAGGCAGCAGTGAAACTGTCAAAATAATTCCCTATTTTATTTAAGGATCATGGTGAACACTGAGATTTCCAATTTGGGAAATCTTCCAAAACATATTGGCAAACCAAAACACCTCGTGTATATATATAAGGGAAGATGTCCTTCCTTTTTCCCTCCTGGTATGTGTGCATGTGTGAGCAGAACTGAGGCAAACTGAACAGGATGCTTTCCTGCATCCTTGGAGTCCAAATGCTATAAAAGAGTCAAGAGGCACTGGTAACTGAAGAGACAAAGGGAAATTCATGTCAGCAGGATGTCTGCAAGAGGTGAATTTAGCTGAGGACTTGTCCAACCTGAGAAGAGTCTGTGTGACAGAGCTGTCCACCTGCAAATGCACAGAAGGGTGATCAGAGAGTAGAGAAGCAAGGCAGGAGCAGTTCACTGTGGTTATACATCCCAATGGTCTCTTCAGGCTGTGCTAACCCAACATAGAAGACTGCAGAGATGCACAAAGTGTCCAGCTGGGAAAAAACTAAACAAACTGTCACAGTTTACTCTCTGATTGACTATGTTATGAAGCAAATTACAGTTTCAATTTACCTAAAGTATGAAAAAATGTGGACAAATAGTTCTATCATCCACTCCTTCACATCTTCAGGCATGGAAAAGACAGAAACAGCCAAGAACATAATCAGCTCACAAGCTGAACATAGAGGAAACAAAAAGATGATAATGCACACAAAACTACTTCTGTTTCCTTGATATAGCCAAGTGATAAAACAAGGAAAACAAACCCAATTCTGAGCCTTCTTAATCTCCATTGGTGTCTTTACCAGGAAGCTGTGTGGACAGATGTTGATGCAGTTCACCCAAGGAAGTGGAGCTCATTATCATACCATGGAGGAAGAGATACTACAATTTACAGAGCACTTAAGCACTTCACTGGGGTCACAGAATCACAGAACCATTCAGGTTGGAAAAGCCCCTCAGGATCACCAAGTCCAACCCACAACCCTACTCTACAAGGCTCACCCCTAAACCAGAGCCCCAAGCACCACAACCAAACCACCTTGAAACACAGCCAGGCTTGGGGACTCCACCACCTCCCTGGCCAGCACATTCCAGTCCCTGACCACTCTTGCTGTGATTTTTTTTTTCCTGATGTCCAGTCTAAACCTATCCAATTGTAGCTTGAGGCCATTCCCTCTTGTTCTATCACTAATTACCTGTGAGAAGAGACCAGCAGCAGCCTCTCCACAGTGTCCTTTCAGGTAGTTGTAGAGAGCAATGAGGTCTCCTCTTTTCCAAACTAACCATCCCCAGCTCCCTCAGTCACTCCTCAGACCTGCTTCTCTAGCTTTAATTCCTCTACCTCTCTTCCTGACCATCTTCTCCTAGGACAGTTTTTTCTCATGGGCTGTATCAACACCTGGGGCCCTCACAGCTGTCTCCACCAGGCATGGCAATTTGTAGGGCTCTCCCAGTTGATCCCCTGGTCCAGACTGACCACCAGTGTCTATATATAAAGTCTTGCAGCTGGCATTTATTACTTGCCAGCTCCAGCCAGTAAATCTGATAGCTAGCTACAGAGCAGGCAGCAGCCCTAACCCTTCCTGAGCAAAATCCCCACCCTCTTGGATGGGCTCGGTGGGAATCAATATCTCAAAGTATGGTGTAATTCAGGTCTGAGGTGCAATCAATTCTTTGTGTATCTGTGAGAAAGAGACACCAATGGACTGGGGAACCAAGGCTTTCATGAGCTGCTGCTTGTGGATCTCGCTTGTCCCTCTTCTCACAGGCAGTGCCTCTCCTTACATTTGTTTGGGACTTTGGTTTTCACCTTTTGTGCCATTTTCCTTTTCTCACAGGCTGTGCCTCTCCTTACATTTGTTTGGGACTTTGGTTTTCACCTTTTGTGCCATTTTCCTTTTCTCACAGGCTGTGCCTCTCCTTACATTTGTTTGGGACTTTGGTTTTCACCTTTTGTGCCATTTTCCTTTTCTCACAGGCTGTGCCTCTCCTTACATTTGTTTGGGACTTTGGTTTTCTCACTTTGTGTCATTTTCCTTTTCTTACAGACTATGCCACTCCTTAGATTTGTTTGGAACTTTGATTTTCTCACTTTTTATCATTTTCCTTTTCTTACAGGCTACACCTCTCCTTACATTTGTTTTGGCCTTTGATTTTCACCCTTTGTATAATTTTTTCCTACTTGAGATCTCAGCACAAATCATTTCTAACTAGCTCCTATTATGTGCAGGGGGTTTAGCCTATACCCCCTTCTAAAATGTTGAATTAAGAATTACTTCTGAAGAATTTTCTGGCATTTTTTAACTCTACTGGAGGATCCAGAAAAATACAGGAAACTGTTCTGCAGTATCCAGGGCACCTTAAGATTAAAAAAAAAAAAAAAACACAAACAAACAAACAAACAAACAAACAAACAAAACAACTCAAACTCCTCTTAATTACTTTGTGGTTTTATTTAAAGGATTTAATGAAGGTTGGAATAGCTGATCCTCAGGGTCCCTTCCAACCTGCTATCCTAGGAATTCCATGGCATTATCCCAGTTATGCCAGGTCCTGGATGAACTTTCATCTACCATATTGATAAGTAAAAAGAACTAGAATATTATAGAGGGGAATGTGGGGGTCTACAAGAAGGATGGAGAGGGACTGTTTACAAAGGCCTGGAGTGATAGGTCAGGGGCTGATGGCTTCTCTTTTCCAGACTGAACAACCTCTGAGGGAGCTTGTTCAGCCTGGAAAAGAGAAGGCTCCAGGAAGACCTAATAGCAGCCTTCCAGGACCTAAAGGGGGCCTGCAAGAAGGGTGGAGAGAGGATGTTTACAAAGGCCTGTAGTGATAGGATGAAGGACAGTGGCTTCAAACTAGAGAAGAGTAAATTTAGATTGGATGCTAGGAACAAGTTCTTCGCCATGAGGGTGGTGGAACACTGCAACAGGTTGCCCAGGGAGTTGGTTGAGGCTCCATCCCTGGAGATCTTCAAGGTGAGGCTCAACAGGGCTCTGGGCAACCTGATCTAGAGGATGTCCCTGCTGACTGCAGAGGGGGTTGGACTGGATGAGCTTTGGAGGTCCCTTCCAACCCAGAACATTCTGTGATTCTATGATTCTATGCTTACTACAGAGGGGGTTGGACTGGATGAGCTTTGGAGGTCCTTTCCAACCCAGACCACTCTATGATTCTATGATTCTATGATTATTGCAGAGGGGGTTGGACTGGATAGGTTTTGGAGATCCTTTCCAACCCAGACCATTCTATGATTCTATGCTGACTGCATAGGGGAGGTTGGACTAGATGACCTTTGGAGGTCCTCTCTATGATTCTATGATTCTATGCTTACTGCAGAGGGGATTGGACTAGATGACCTTTGGAGGTCCTTTCCAACCCAGACCATTCTATGATTCTATGCTTACTGCAGAGGGGGTTGGACTAAATGACCTTTGGAGGTACTTTCCAAGTCAGACCACTCTATGATTCTATGCTTACTGCAGAGGGGATTGGACTGGATGACCTTTGGAGTTCCTTTCCAACCCAGACCACTCTATGATTCTATGTTTACTGCAGAAGGTGTTGGACTGGATAAGCTTTGGGGATCCCTTCCAACCCAGACCACTCTATGATTCTATGCTTACTGCAGAAGGGGATTGGACTGGATGAGCTTTGGGGATCCCTTCCAACCCAGACCACTCTATGATTCTGTGCTTCTCTAAAGCTGTGCCTATGACTTGCAGACACCACTTCATAGTCTAAGGAGTGGTGACTGCACTGTAACTCTTAAACCTTAGAGACTTACTCAGCCCATGCTTCCTTAGGAAGAGAGATGGCTGAGGCTGAAATATTGCTGTGTAGTTTCCTGAACAAATGGATAAACTGATCCTGCTCTATGTAAAAGGTATTTAAACTTACCAATTATATTGCTCTCTGAAAAAAGAAAATCACAACAAACAAAAAAACCCCAAAACCAAAACAAACAAAAAAGAAAAACCCAAACCAACTCTTTCTTGCAAGGAAAAAAAAAAAAAAAAAAAAAAAAAGGACTTTCCAGTGCTGTCATTTTCTGCATTGCTCTTGGCCAAAAATTTTATTCCATTTAACGATGCCCTGCAGCTTAATATGCTTGTTCTTGCCAGGATGTCACTCTTCCCAATCAAATGTACTTTCTAAAAGCTCTTTTGGCTACCTTAATCCCCTCTTCTCTTATTTTTTTTCCTATTTAGAAACAAGTGTTAAGAACAACTGTGCCTGTGGGTTTAGGAGCTCTTTGGATTTTGCAGCCTATGAAATGAGGCAGATTCCTTTTCTTCACTTTCTGAACTCATCAACCACCAAAAGTGAAAGAAAAACAAAACAGAGGAAGAATGCAATAACTATTTCCAGTGACACAATTGCAGATGATGTTAAAATTCCCAATAGCTTACCCAGGTATTTTGGAAGATTGGCATTTACAGAGGTATAGTTACAGAGGGTGCTGAGAGACTGGTACAGGTTGCCCAGGGAGGTGGTGGAAGCCTCATCCCTGGAGGTTTTTGCAGCCAGGTTGGATGTGGCTGTGAGCAACCTGCTGTAGTGTGAGGTGTCCCTGCCCATGGCAGGGGGTTGGAACTGGATGAGCCTTGAGGTCCCTTCCAACCCTGACAATTCTGTGAGTTTATTCCGGTGTCCAATTGCTTGAATGCTTGTGGCATCCAGTCCAAATCTCCCTCATATCAACTTGTCCCCATTATCCCTTGTCTTTACCTCCTGTGCAGCACCTAATTGCAGCCTTCCAGTACCCAAAGGGAGCCACAGGAAGGAGGAGAGAGACTGTTTACAAAGGCCTGCAATGACAGGACAAGGGGCAATGGCTTCAAACTAGAGAAGAACAGATTTAAACTGGATATTAGGAACAAGTTCTTTACTATAAGGGTGGTGGAACACTGGAACAGGTTGCCCAGGGAGGTGGTTGAGGCTCCATCCCTGGAGATATTCAAGGCGAGGCTCAAGAGGGCTCTGGGCAACCTGATCTAGTTGAGGATGTCCCTGCTGAGTGCAGAGGAGTTTGGATGAGATGACCTTTGGAGGTCCTTTCCAACCCAGACCATTCTATGATTCTACATTATCTGGGAAAAAAAATAAACCCAACAAACCTCTCTTTCAAAGCATTTCTGCTTCTAGCAGGAAAACTGAAATGAAGCACAACTGCCAAATCACAGAATCACAGAATCATGGAATCAAATAACTACCAGATTTTGAAGGAAAAAAGGCCTAGTATGAAAGCTGTAAAATAAATACACTCCTAAGCTAAATTTTCCCTGTAAATCCTGTACAAAATCCAATGGGAGTGGTACCTGTACACGTGAGGAAAGAAATTAACCCCCTCTGCTTGGAAAATGAAGGTTGGTTAAAAACAGCACCCAAAAGATGAATGTATTTCTAAGGAAATAAATTAGGTTTGAAATTACTATTGGAACATATGCATTATACAAAAGATCATGAAATCCATTTCATCTGACATATTGCACAGTGAGCTACAAGAACATTTGCAGCTGAGAGGAGAAGCGTGTTAAGCTCTCATGTATTATTCCTACAATAAAGATCACACCATGGAAGCCAGCTCTGATACTTCTGATTTTGTTCTACCAACCTGAAGGTCACAGAATCACAGAATTGTCAGGGTTGGAAGGGATCTCAAGGATCATCCAGTTCCAAGCCCCCCTGCCATGGGCAGGGACACCTCACACTACAGCAGGTTGCTCACAGCCACATCCAGCCTGGCTGCAAAAACCTCCAGGGATGAGGCTTCCACCACCTCCCTAAGCAACTTCTTTCAGGGTCTCACCACCCTCATGGGGAAAAACTTCTTCCTAAGATCTGATCTAAATCTCCCCTCCTCTAGCTTGGATCCATTCCCCCTAGTCCTATCACTCCCTGACACCCTAAAAGGTCCCTCCCCAGCTTCATATGACCTCCTTCATATACTGGAAGGCCACAAGAAGGTCTCCTCAGAGCCTTCTCTTCTCCAGACTGCACAACCCCAACTCTCTCAGTCTATCTCCAGAGCAGAGCAGCTCCAGCCCTCTGCTCATCCTTGTGGCCCTTCTCTGGACACCTTCCAGCACCTCCAGATCCTTCCTGGAACAGAGGCTTCAGAACTGGACACAGAGCTCCAGGTGTGGTCTCAGCAGAGTGGAGCAGAGGAGAAGAATCCCCTCCCTGCCCTGCTGGCCACACTTCTCTTGCTGCAGCCCAGGCTCTGCTTGGCTCTCTGGGCTGCAAGTGCTCACTGCTGGCTCCTGGTGAGCTTCTCATCCCCCAGCATCCCCAAGGCCTTTTCTTCAGGGCTGCTCTCAAGCCAGTCCCTGCCCAGCCTGTATCAGTGCCTGGGATCAAGAATCAGAGATATGACTTGAGCCTGTTGGTCAGGGGGTTGAGTTCTAGGGAGCACCAGAGGAGTTAAAAGCCTGTTTCACAGCCTATGCACATTGACTTACCTCCAGCAACTTTGTCATGCAAAGCATAATGAGGAAAAAAAAGAATTAGAACACACATTTGCGACAGCCGAAGGAGAAAAATAGACAAGGCAGAAGCCTTCTTCTGGAGGGATTTTATGACTGCAGGGATAAAATAGCCCAGATTTAAATGACTGTATGTTTTCTTCAAGATCCCAAAGGAAAGCAACATATGGATGATCTATGTTTAACATAATGAAAAACAAACGCTCAAACCCAACAAAATTCCATTAAAAAAAAAAAAGAAAAAGAAAAAGAAAGAAAGAAAGGAAAAAAGAAAAGGCTGAAAACTTGCACTCAGAATCAAATGCAATATGGCCATGAAAATACAGACCTGTCACCAGCCTGCTCCTCTCTCCAGAATTATTAAATCTACAGAAGAAACTACATCTTTCAAATGCAAAAGGAAAAAAAAAAATCTCTGCTTTTCCCACATTTTTTCCTTTATTTTTGCAGGAAGCAGGATCCTGCAAAGGCTGCTTTGCTTTTCAACCAGGAAGAGAAAGTGGGGATGGAAGCAGGAAGAAGGTGGCCTGGAGTGTAACCTCATAATGCCTGCAATCTCTTAGTAGAATGCACGTGATCAGGTGGAATTGAGGACAGGGGGGGACAGTTTCCCTCTTTTGAGACCTGGATGAGGGCACAGAGCACTGTCAGCAAGTCTGCTGGTGACACCAAACTGGGTGGAGTGGCTGACACAGGAGGGTTGTGCTGCCATTCAGTGAGACTTGGACAGGCTGAGAGCTGGGCAGGGAGAAATTGAATGAAGTTCAACAAGGGCAAGTGGAGAGTCTTGTACCTAGGAAAGAACAACCTCATGGAGCAGGAGAGGTTGGGGACTGAGCTGTTGGAGAGCAGTGAAGGGGAAAAGGACTTGGGGATCCTAGTGGATGGGAGGTTGACCATGAGCCAGCAATGTGCTCTGGTGGCCAAGAAAGCCAATGGCATCCTGAGGTGGATTAGAAGGGCTGTGGTCAGTAAGTCCAGAGAGGTTCTCCTCCCACTCTGCTCTGCCCTGCTGAGGCCACATCTGGAATATTTCATCCAGTTCTGGGACCCTCAGGTCAAGAAGGACTTCAGGGAAATGCTTGAAAGTGTCCAGCACAGAGCTACAAAGATGATGAGGGGAGTGGAACATCTTCCTTAGGAGGAGAGGCTGAGGGAGCTGAGGGCTCTGTAGCTTGGAGAGGAGGAGCCTGAGGGGAGACCTCATTGCTGTTGATAAAGATGTGCAGGGGGAGTGCCCAGAGGCTGGAGCCAGGCTCTGCTGGGTGATGCCCAATGCCAGCACAAGGGGCAGTGGTGGAAGATGAGGCATAGGAAGTTCCATGGAAACAGGAGGAAGAACTTTTTCCATGTGAGGGTGACAGAACCCTGGAACAGGCTGCCCAGGGGGGTTGTGGAGTCTCCCTCTCTGGAGGTATTCAAAACCTGCCTGGATGAGTCCCTGTGTGATCTGCTCTAGGTGGTCCTGCTCTGGCAGGGGGCTTGGACTGGATGAGCTTTGGAGTTCCCTTCTGGCCCCTGGCACTCTGTGATTCTGCGAATTCTGTGATTCTCTTTGGCTGCAGTCAATCAGAAGCCTGGAAGATTAGAAGCAGACAGTTTCTTCAAACATGGTGAAGGCAGCAGGGATGACTTTGAAATAGAGCTGAGCAGTCACAAACCCAAAGAGCCTGAGGAATGCACCATTCCTGGTGGTGACAGTGTGGCTGTCCCAGCAGAGCAGACTTGGCACTTCCAGAGCAGATTTCCAAATGAAGAGGATGCTGAAGGGAATGGAGCACTGCCTTGTGAGGAGAAGCTGAGAGTCCTGGGGGTGGTTAGTGTGGAGAGGAGAAGACTGAGAGGGATCTGATCAATGTCTATCAATAGCTGAGGGGTGGGGGTGAGGAGGGAGGGGACAGGGACAGGCTCTGCTCAGTTGTGCCCTGGGATGGGACAAGGGGCATTGGAGAGAAACTGCAGCACAGGAGGTTCCACCTCAGCATGAGGAGGAACTTCTTGACTGTGAGGGTCCCAGAGCACTGGAACAGGCTGCCCAGAGAGGTTGTGGAGTCTCCTTCTCTGGAGCCTTTCCAGCCCCATCTGGATGTGTTCCTGTGTGACCTGTGCTGGATTCTCTGGTCCTGCTCTGGCAGGGGGGTTGGACTGGAAGATCTCCAGAGGTCCCTTCCAACCCCTGACCTCCTCTGATCCTGTGAAATGCCACTCTAGAGCAGCCATCACTTTTCCCAGCTTGGAATTTCACAGAACTGAATCCAATGCACCCTGCTTTTGCTTAGCCCTTAGGAGTCAGCTTTTCTGTTAGACCCAACAGCAAACCAGCTGAACCCACCCAGGCTTAGAAATTGTTTGCAAAACAAACATCTACCACCTCAGGAAAACATTGAACTTCGGTTTAAATCCATTTCTATTGAAGCCAAACTGAATCAGTCTGGGGTTTGGGGTTTTGTTTGTTTGTTTGTTTGTTTGTTTGTTTGATGTCTATTTAAAGTTAAATATGAAACAAATACAAAAAGGTCAACCAAAAAAGAAGCCCCAAAAAAGTAAAAAAAGAAACTTACATGAATACAGAGTACAAAAGTACTGTGTAAAACTCATTTTGCTGCTCTGGGACCCTGGCTCCTGACAGGCTTTTCTGTAGCTTAAAGCAGACCTGAGTGCAGCCACTCTGCCAGGAACAATGTGGAGTCTTTTATGCAGGAAGGCTCTCCAGAGCAGTTGGGGGTTTGGACTTGAGAGCTGCCTTTAGGGCCAGGTCCTGCAGCAGGAACTGCATCGATTCTTTACAAAGCTGCAGAGCCCCCATACAAGTATTGACCATTTCTTCATGTGCAGAAAGAGAAAACCTAGAAAATGGTTGTACAAGGACTCAGTAAAGGAGCAGAGGATGCCTGCTTCAAAATGTCTTTGCAGCTTCCTCTGAAAAAGGATAAATATTTTTTCTCACCACTGAGTGTATTTGTAAGGAAAAGAAAGAGAGACTTCACTATTTACAGAATCATAGGATGGTCTGGGTTGGAAGGGACCTCCAAGCCAGAAAAAAATAAATAGTAAAAAATAATATAATAAATAAAATAAATAATAAAAAACCAACAACAAAAATAATAATTTAAAAATAATATTTTAGTCTGTTTGATTTTCCTTTTTAATGTTGCATTAAGTTTCCTCTTATGATGGTCTTTTAAAATCCTCACTGTCATGGAATGGTCTGGGTTGGAAGGGATCTCCAAGCCAGGAAAAATAAATAGTAATGAACAATATAATAAATAAAATAAATAATAAAATAATAATAATAATAATAATAATCATCATAAATAACAATAAAAAATATATAATATTTCAGTCTGTTTGATTTTCCTTTCTAATGTTGCGTTATATTTCCCCTTATGATGGTTTTTCAAATCCTCACTGTCATAGAATCACAAAATGGTCTGCAGTGGAAGGGATCTCCAAGCCAGAAAAATTAAACAGTAAAAAAAAAAAAAAATTAAAAAATAATAAAAAAATAAAATAATAAATGAAACAACAATAATTATTAATAAAAAATATTATTTTAGTCTGTTTGATGATTTTCCTTTTTAATGTTGCATTATATTTCCCCTTATGATGGTTTTTCAAATCCTCACTAACATAGAATCACAAAATGGTCTGGGTTGGAAGGGACCTCCAAGCCAGGAAAAATAAATAGTAAGAAATAATGTAATTTAATAAATAAATAAATAAATAAATAAATTTTAAAAATTAATAATAAATTAATAATAATTAAAATTAATAACAATAAAAACTAAATAATATATTAGTGTGTTTGATTTTTCTTTTCATTGTTGCATTATATTTCCTCTTATGATGGTTTTTAAAATCCTCACTGTGATAGAATCACAGAATTTTCTAGGTTGGAAGGGACCTCCAAGCCAGAAAAAAATAAATAGCAAAAAATAATATAATAAATAAATTAAAAAATAAAAATGGATAAAAAAATAATATTGTAGTATGTTTGATTTTCCTTTTTAAGGTTGCATTATATTTCCACTTATGATGGTTTTTAAATACTCACTGTCAAAGAATCATAGAATGGTTTGGGTTGGAAGGGACCTCCAAGCCAGGAAAAATAAATAGTTAATAATAATAATAATAATAATAATAATAATAATAATAATAATAATAATAAATACTATTTTAGTATGTTTGATTTTTCTTTTTAATGTTACATTATGTTTCCTCTTATGATGGTGTTTAAAATCCTCACTGTCATAGAATCACATAGAATCATAGAATGGTCTGGGTTGGAAGGAACCTCCAAAGCTCATCCAGTTCAACCCCCTCTGCAGTCAGCAGGGACATCCTCCACTAGATCAGGTTGCCCAGAGCCCTGTCCAGCCTCACCTTGAACATCTCCAGGGGTAGAGGTTTAGAAAGAAAGGTCACAGTACTCCAGCATTAGCATATTGCTCTGGTAAAACCATAAGCATGGATGTCAGACTATCTGATTTTGGTGATTCTTCCAATGTTGTAATAATCATAATCCCCTTTGGTAAGTGTTATTAGTGTAATACCAGATTCTCAGCCATCATCAGAGCCAGGCTCAACAGGGCTCTGGGCAACCTGATCTAAGTGAGGATGTCCCTGCTCACTGCAGGGGAAGGTGGGACTGGATGAGCTGTGGAGAGCCCTTCCACCCCAAACCATTCTATGATTCTATGACAGTGAGGATTTTAATAACTATCGTAAGAGGAAATATAATGCAACATTAAAAAGGAAACTCAAATATACTAAAATATTATTTTTTTTCATTATGCCTGTGTCAGAGACTTGATAAGAGGTTTTTTTCAGACTCCATGTTGCAGGCACAGATTGCACAAAGTTCTCTGTTCAACAGAGGTGAATAGGACACCCAACGTTCAAAATGGGCATGCAGTCTGTGACAGAGGACTAGAGAAAAAAAGGACTCAGAGCTGTTGGAGAGAGTCCAGAGGAGGCCACAAAGATGATGCAAGGGCTGGAGCAGCTCTGCTGTGAGGACAGGCTGAGGGAGCTGGGGGTGTTCAGCCTGGAGAAGAGAAGACTCCAGGGGGACCTTAGAGCTGCCTGCCAATAGCTGAAGGGATCCTGCAGGAAGGCTGCAGAGGGACTTCTCATCAGGGTGTCTAGAGACAGGCCAAGGGGGAATGGTTTGAAGCTGAGGCAGAGCAGGGTTAGAGTGGAGCTGAGGGAGAAGTTCTTCAGTAGGAGGGTGCTGAGACTCTGGCACAGGCTGCCCAGGGAGGCTGTGGCTGCCTCCTCCCTGGGGGTGTTGAAGGCCAGGCTGGATGAGGCCTTGAGCAGCTGAGTCTAGCTGAGAGGTGTCCCTGGGTATGGTGGGGAGGATGGAGTGGATGAGCTCTGAGGTCCCTTCCAGCCTGAGCCATTCTAGGATCCTATGAGTCTGTGATTCCATGTATTGGGAGAGAATGGAGATATTTCAGTGCCTGGTTTTCACAGGAATTTCCTGTTTGTAGGAAAAGCTCAGTAAATGCATCAAGCAAGGTGTGTCCAGCAGGGCTAGGGAAGTTCTTCTTCCTCTCTACTCTGTCCTGCTGAGACCACAGCTGCAATCCTGTGTCCAGTTTGGGGCTCCCCAGTTCAAGAGAGACAGAGACCTGCTAGAGAGAGTCCAAGGGAGAGCCAGGAGGATGCTTAGGGGACTTGAGCATCTCCCCTGTGAAGAGAGCCTGAGAGCCCTGGGGCTGTTTAGTCTGGAGAAGAGAAGGCTGAGAGGGATCTGATCAATGTCTATCAATAGCTGAGGGGTGGGGGTCAAGTGGAGGGGGCCAGGCTCTTTTGGGGGGTGCACAGGAATAAGCCAAGAAACAATGGGTTCAAACTTGAACATAGAAGGTTTCAGCTCAACATGAGGAGAAACTTCTCTACAGTAAGAGTGCCAGAGCCCTGGAGCAGGCTGCCCAGAGAGGTTGTGGAGTCTCCTTCTCTGGAGACTTTCCAACCCCCCCTGGCTGCACTCCTGTGCAGACTCCCCTGGGTGATGCTGATCTGGCAGAAGGGTTGGACTGGATGATCTCTTGAGGTCCCTTCCAGTCTTTGTTATACTGTGAGACTGTGATATCAACTGCACCAGTGCTGGGTTCCTCCAGCACTTTCACATAATAAATCTCCCATCAGTACAATGTACAATTTATGGCAATCAAGTGAGGGATTTCACATGCTGCTCAGCAGCTTTGTATGTACCCCAAGGAAGAACAGGGCCCATAAATGAGATTGTTTTCAAAACATTTACTGCTGGCATACTGATAATGCTTTTTAAAATCCTGGGGTTATCAAAAACAAACAAACAAACAAACAAAAGTGGGATTTGTTGGGTTTGTTTTGGGTTTGGTTTTGTGTTTTTTTTTTTTTCTCCAGGTTGTTTGACAGCTGAAATTAAACAAATCCTCTTGAAGTACAAAGCTAATAGAAGGTTTACTATGTGTGTCATTAGCACCATCCATATAAGGCAACAGAAAATAAGAGGTGTGGATTTTCAAAACATGATAAAATGAGAGCCCTGTTAGGTGCACAGGAAGGTGTGACTTCAGGCCAGGCAGTTGCTTATTAGAATCAAAGTGACTCTGGCTTACATTAGGAAATCATCACTGTTGTGTGAGGCAAGTTGATGTCCTTCAAATGATTGTTATCACAGCAAAAATATAGCTGAAATCCATTTTAACTGTTGCACCAGCCTCTTAAAATGCATGGGAGGAAATGGTCACCTTAACCACATGCTGCAGGCATGGTGGCCAATTTCATTTCTGCCTTAGCATAACTTTTAGTGCTTGCTTTAACTTAATATTCTATGAATTATTTATTGAGTTTATTATTTATTATTAACAATTAATTTTATTACTTGTTTTATTAATTTTTCTTATGCGTTATTGATTATTGCTATTATTTGTTAATATTTTTATCATTTGTTATTTATTTTTCTTCTTTTTCTTCTTTTTCCTCTCCTTCTTCTCCTTCTCCTTCTCCTTCTCCTTCTCCTTCTCCTTCTCCTTCTCCTTCTCCTTCTCCTTCTCCTTCTCCTTCTCCTTCTCCTTCTCCTTCTCCTTCTCCTTCTCTTCCTCCTCCTTCTTCTCCTTCTCCTTCTCCTTCTCCTTCTCCTTCTCCTTCTCCTTCTCCTTCTCCTCTCCTTCTCCTTCTCCTTCTCCTTCTCCTTCTCCTTCTCCTTCTCCTTCTCCTTCTCCTTCTCCTTCTCCTTCTCCTTCTCCTTCTCCTTCTCCTTCTCCTTCTCCTTCTCCTCTCCTTCTCCTTCTCCTTCTCCTTCTCCTTCTCTTCCCTCCTTCCTCCTTCTCCTTCTCCTTCTCCTTCTCCTTCTCCTTCTCCTTCTCCTTCTCCTTCTCCTTCTCCTTCTCCTTCTCTTCCTCCTCCTTCTTCTCCTTCTCCTTCTCCTTCTCCTTCTCCTTCTCCTTCTCCTTCTCCTTCTCCTTCTCCTTCTCCTTCTCCTTCTCCTTCTCCTTCTCCTTCTCCTTCTCCTTCTCCTCCTTCTCCTTCTCTTCCTCCTCCTTCTCCTTCTCCTTCTCCTTCTCCTTCTCCTTCTCCTTCTCCTTCTCCTTCTCCTTCTCCTTCTCCTTCTCCTTCTCCTTCTCCTTCTCCTTCTCCTTCTCCTTCTCCTTCTCCTTCTCCTCCTTCTCCTTCTCCTTCCTCCTCCTTCTTCTCCTTCTCCTTCTCCTTCTCCTTCTCCTTCTCCTTCTCCTTATCCTTCTCCTTCTCCTTCTCCTTCTCCTTCTCCTTCTCCTTCTCCTTCTCCTTCTCCTTCTCCTTCTCCTTCTCCTTCTCCTTCTCTTCTCCTCCTTCTTCTCCTTCTCCTTCTCCTTCTCCTTCTCCTTCTCCTTCTCCTTCTCCTTCTCCTTCTCCTTCTCCTTCTCCTTCTCCTTCTCCTCCTTCTCCTTCTCCTTCTCCTTCTCCTTCTCCTTCTCCTTCTCCTTCTCCTTCTCCTTCTCCTTCTCCTTCTCCTTCTCCTTCTCCTTCTCCTTCTCCTTCTCCTTCCTCCTTCTCCTTCTCCTTCTCCTTCTCCTTCTCCTTCTCCTTCTCCTTCTCCTTCTCCTTCTCCTTCTCCTTCTCCTTCTCCTTCTCCTTCTCCTTCTCCTTCTCCTTCTCCTTCTCCTTCCTCCTCTCCTTCTCCTTCTCCTTCTCCTTCTCCTTCTCCTTCTCCTTCTCCTTCTCCTTCTCCTTCTCCTTCTCCTTCTCCTTCTCCTTCTCCTTCTCCTTCTCCTTCCTCCTTCCTCCTTCTCCTTCTCCTTCTCCTTCTCCTTCTCCTTCTCCTTCTCCTTCTCCTTCTCCTTCTCCTTCTCCTTCTCCTTCTCCTTCTCCTTCTCCTTCTCCTTCTCCTTCTCCTTCTCCTTCTCCTTCTCCTTCTCTTCCTCCTCCTTCTTCTCCTTCTCCTTCTCCTTCTCCTTCTCCTTCTCCTTCTCCTTCTCCTTCTCCTTCTCCTTCTCCTTCTCCTTCTCCTTCTCCTTCTCCTTCCTCCTTCTCCTTCCTCCTTCTCCTTCTCCTTCCTCCTTCTCCTTCTCCTTCTCCTTCCTCCTCCTTCTCCTTCTCCTTCTCCTTCTCCTTCTCCTTCTCCTTCTCCTTCTCCTTCTCCTTCTCCTTCTCCTTCTCCTTCTCCTTCTCCTTCTCCTTCTCCTTCTCCTTCTCCTTCTCCTTCTCCTTCTCTCCTTCTCCTTCTCCTTCTCCTTCTCCTTCTCCTTCTCCTTCTCCTTCTCCTTCTCCTTCTCCGTCTCCTTCTCCTTCTCCTTCTCCTTCATTAATTGTTTCAGCATTCTACTAGTGCTCAGGTTCAATGTAAACATTCCACTATATTTCATTTTCATTTTCTTCTGAAAGGAAAACAAAAAAAAAAAAAAACCGGGAGGGGAGGGGGGAAATCGGTTAAATCAAAGATATTTAGTAGTTCCTGCTCCAAAAAATAACCCACAAGATACTAAAAATTTATCCACATGAGCTCTGCATAAAGCTGGGATGAATGTGTTTTTAAAACTTAACACAATATAATTGTCAAAGATGATTATTAAGGCAAAAAGATGAACATACTCTAATTTTAATCATAAATGAGAAAGCTGGAAAGTGACAGAAGGTTTTGGGTTCTCTCTGGATCTGCTGCACAGATGTAGCTTTAAGACTGTTGGTTTTGAAAGGGAAGTGTCTTTGGTGTGCTTGCTTTGGAATAATCACAGAATTATTAGGCTTGGAAGGGGCCACAAGGCTCATCCAGTTCCAACCCCCCTGCCATGGGCACGGACACCTCACACTACAGCAGGTTGCTCACAGCTACATCCAGCCTGGCTGCAAACACCTCCAGGGATGAGGCTTCCACCACCTCCCTGGGCAACCTGTGCCAGTCTCTCACCACCCTCATGGGGAAGAATTTCTTCCTAACATCCAATCTGAGTCAATCCATTTCTAGTTTTTCTCCATCCCCCCCAGTCCTATCACTCCCTGACACCCTAAAAAGTCTCTCCCCAGCTTTCCTGTAGCCCCCTTCAGATACTGGAAGGCCACAAGAAGGTTTCCTGGGAGCCTTCTCCAAACTGAACAACCCCAACTCTCTCAGTCTGTCCTCATAGGAGAGGAGCTCCAGCTCATTCTCCTGGCCCTTCTCTGGACACCTTCCAGTAGGAGTTATTTCTAACTTGAAGTTCATGCTCAGATGTGACAGCTTTCAGAGGTTGTTTTTATGTTATCAAAATTAAAATCATGGCACCTAAACAAATTCAATGTAAATGTAATATTGTAATTTTGGCGCTAAATAGCAAAATATAAAGGGGCAGCTTAGGGAGTATATGAATTCAGCCCATGTCTTGAGGTGACTTATTTGTAATAACCCCCCACAACAGGTGCATGGTGCCAAGTTTGCTCTGAATTCATCATGTGTGCTTTAATATATGCCTTTCTCTAATACCCATTACTGCTCCCCCAAGTTTCTTGGCAGTCTCTATCATTTTATCTTGGTTTCACTTTGTTGTTGTTGTTGTTCTTGTGTTTCACCCATGATTATCTTCCATTTGTTAGGTGGTCTTTGTTGCTTGTGTTTTTTGCTTTGTTAGACAGCTGCCAGGCCAGAAATACTTCTCATCTACATAAAGGGAATTTTAAAATGCTGATTTCTTATGGCTAAACTCCCTCACATCTCCAACTTCTCTTGCTGTGTTTCTGAGAAGCAAATGCTCAAGGCAGAATCTGTATGCTGCTCGTGCTGATACTACCTTTGTGAGGATCACAGGATCAGATGATGTTAGGGGTTGGAAGGGACCTGCAAAGATCATCCAGTCCAACCCCCCTGCCAGAGCAGGACCAGAGAATCCAGCACAGCTCACACAGGAACACATCCAGATGGGGCTGGAAAGGCTCCAGAGAAGGAGACTCCACAACCTCTCTGGGCAGCCTGTTCCAGTGCTCTGGGACCCTCATGTTGAGGTGGAACCTCCTGTGCTGCAGTTTCTCTCCATTGCTCCTTGTCCTATCCCAGGGTGCAACTGAGCAGAGCCTGTCCCTGTCCCCTCCCTCTTGACCCCCAGCCCTCAGCTATTGATAGACATTGATCAGATCCCTCTCAGCCTTCTCCTCTCCACACTGAACAGCCCCAGGGCTCTCAGCCTCTCCTCCCCAGGCACTGCTCCAGTCCCTTCAGCATCCTTGCAGCCCTCCCTTGGACTCTCTCCAGCAGATCCCTGTCCCTCCTGAACTGGGCAGCCCACAACTGGATGCAATTTTCCAGGTGAGGTCTCAGCAGGGCAGAGCAGAGGGGGAGGAGAACCTCCCTGGCTCTGCTGCACACACTCCTCTGAATGCCCCCCAGGACCCCCTTGGCCTTCTTGGCCCCCAGGGCACATTGCTGTGCAAATGTCATAAGGTGCAAATATCCCATAGCTAGCTTGACAGATGTGTTGAGATGTTTAATTCTCCAGTTCTCAAACCCACACTGATTCAACAGCCTGGAGTCAGAAGCCATTACATGGTTAAAATTGCCTTTCAACTCTTTTTTTTTTTTTCTTGCTTAAAGCAATACAACTTTATTGTGTATTAATAAGCACATACCAAAAAAAAAATGGTTACCTGTATTATAGGTATAAGCTACAAATGTACTTTTTCAGAGAAGAACTCTTCTATGGTTGGGTTTTCCATGTGGAACACAACTAACTTTCTTCACAGAAAATATGGATTCTCCAAAATTTCAGAAAGCTACAAAAGAAAGAAACTTTTAGCAAAGTAGAAAAAAAAAGTAAAACAAACCAAAAAATCCTCTCTGGAAGCTTTGTGGAGAAGTGAATGCTGTGATTGGCAACCTGCATTCTGTTCCTTTCTTTTCTGTTTATGTAGACTTCTCTGCCTGCAGCCCATAAATACTGTTTGTTCAACTTCTGTTGTTATGGCAAGTGGAAGTCATGGCAAAAAAAAAAAAAAAAAAAAGAAAAACATCAAAATAAAATAAAATAAAATGTGTGTGATAGGCAGTATCTGAGTAAAAGTAGCCACATGTCCTCTTCAAAACAATTCCTTAGAAGGAAAATAGTCAGGAATGTTTTCAGGAACTCATCAGGAATGTTTGACAAACTCAGATTGTTCTCACTGAACTCCCTTCCTCTAAAGCAAATGATACCAAGTGTAAATGTGTGCTGATGTTGCTGATGAAGTTAGACACACACACCCCCCCAAAAAAAAAAAAAAGCAAAACAAACATTGTTTTCACTTTCAATCAAGGAATAATGCTGCTAATCACTTCACAGGATCACAGAATTGAAAGGGACCTCAAGGCTCATCCAGTTCCAACCCCCCTGCCATGGACAGGGACACCTCACACTACAGCAGGTTGCTCACAGCCACATCCAGCCTGGCTGCAAAAACCTCCAGGGATGAGGCTTCCACCACCTCCCTGGGCAACCTGTGCCAGTCTCTCACCACCCTCATGGGGAAGAATTTCTTCCTAACATCCAATCTGAATCTACCCATTTCTAGTTTTGCTCCATTCCCCCCAGTCCTATCACTCCCTGACACCCTCAAAAGTCCCTCCCCAGCTTTCTTGTAGCCCCCTGCAGATACTGGAAGGCCACAAATAAAAGTCTAAATCTAATCTAGGAGGGAATGCTTATTTCTTATAAAATAGAAAAAATTCTTTGCAAACTGTGGGAAGAAAAAAAAAACCACAACCAGGTTGTGTCAAAGCATTCTGAACACACTTTGTAAATGAGTCCTGGCAGCTAAGAACAGTACAAAAGCTCAGACCATTTATCTAGGCAGTATCCTGCTCCTGACTGTGAGCAGGAGCAGGAGAACCTCTGACAGAGCATGGCCAGGACAGCTGATCCAAAGTAGTCAAAGGGATATTCCTTATTATAGGTTGCCATGCTCAGTGTGTGAACCAGGGGAGCTGGACGAGGAGGATGGATCTCAGGCATCAGGCAGTGGGTGGTGAGCAGCTGCTTTGTGCATCACTTGTCTGTCTTTGGTTTTATTTCTCTCTCTCTTTGTAATATTCCTTTTCATTATTGCTATTCATAATAATTGTTAGTTTAGTTTAGTTTAGTTTTGTTTAGTTTAGTTTGATTTAGTTGTTGAGTTGAGTTATTAAGCTTTTCTTATCTCAACCCAGAAGTTTTAGGGTTTTTTGCCCCCTGATTCTCCTCCCCATTAGTCCTGGTTTTGCTGGGACAGAACCATAGCTGTTAGCAGTTCCAAGTCAGCCAGGACAGCTGACTTGAGTTTGCTCATGGATGTAGCCCAGACCATGAATATCACATTCAGTATAAAGGGGAAAGTTTGCTGTATAGAGGGAGCCTTCTGCTAGAGCCTCTTGCTTACCCTCATCCTCCTCCTCCTGCTCTCAAGGAGTGCCCTCCTGTTTATTGTGACCACTGTACCTCTGCTGGGCTGAGGATAGCTTTATATATTTTGTCTCAACAGGCTGAGAGCTGGCTGCAGGCAAACCTCATGAAGGGCAATAAGGACAAGTGCAGAGTCCTGCAGCTGGGCAGGAATAACAGCAGGCACCAGGACAGGTTAGAGGCTGCCCTGCTGGAAAGCAGCTCCACAGAGAAAGACCTTGGAGTGCTGGTGGGCAGCAAGTTCTGCATGGGACAGCAAAGTGCCCTTGTGGCCAAGAGAGCCAATGGGATCCTGGGGGGCAGCAAGAAAAGTGTGGCCAGCAGGGCTAGGGAGGTTCTGCTGCCCCTCTGCTCTGCCCTGCTGAGACCACAGCTGCAATCCTGTGTCCAGTTTGGGGCACCCCAGTTCCAGAGAGACAGAGACCTGCTGGAGAGAGTCCAAGGGAGAGCCAGGAGGATGCTTAGGGGACTTGAGCATCTCCCCTGTGAAGAGAGCCTGAGAGCCCTGGGGCTGTTTAGTCTGGAGAAGAGAAGGCTGAGAGGGATCTGATCAATGTCTATCAATAGCTGAGGGGTGGGTGTCAAGTGGAGGGGGCCAGGCTCTTTTGGGGGGTGCACAGGAATAAGCCAAGGAACAATGAACACAAACTTGAACATAGAAGATTTCAGCTCAACATGAGGAGAAACTTCTTTCCAGTGAGGGTGCCAGAGCCCTGGAGCAGGCTGCCCAGAGAGGTTGTGGAGTCTCCTTCTCTGCAGACTTTCCAAACCCCACCTGGAAGCATTCCTGTGCAGACTCCCCTGGGGGATGCTGCTCTGGCAGGGGGGTTGGACTGGATGCTCTCTTGAGGTCCCTTCCCACCTCTGATGCACTGTGGTGCTGTGATATTGACATTAGTATTGGTTTGGCTATTTCATCAAATCTGCTTTCATTTCCACCTGTGAGTTGTTCTCTCCTTTTCCTGACAATTCTTCCCTGCTGAGGAGAGGTCATCTGGTGACAGAGCAACTGCTGTAGGTTACCCCAGATGTGAGCTAAATGCAGGCACCAACAAGGGACTGGGAGAGCAAACAGCTGCATGGTGCTTGGTTTGGATGAAGCCCCACCAACGACACAAGCAAAGAGATCTGAGCTGGGATCTAATTTCTTGACCAAAACAACAAAAGAAATCTGAACAAGCAATGTCAGAAAGCTGTGGCTTTTTCAGCTCAACTTTATTACTTTTTTTTTTTTTTAAAGAGATATAAAGAGGAAAGAAAATAATTCATTATGAAGCAACTATATACGGGTAAAGAAAAAGTTTAATTACATCTAAGCATATTTGCAGTGATTCATGATGGCTATTTACATCAAATGATTTTTTCTCTTTTTTAAATATTAAATATTAAGTCCATTTAAATGTAATAACTTGCGTGGCAAAATTCCCCTCTCTCTTTCAGGGCTCTGCTATTTTAAAATTTGTCATTTAGAGCTAATAAGAAATTATATTGAAACTACTCTGCACATTTAAATGAAGCATAAATCAATTATTGAAGCAAGGAATTTTTTTTTCATCATTGTAATGATTATTGGAATTAATTTAATCTTGAAATGTTTCATAATGAACTCTGCAATAGTGGGGGGGAGGAAAAATAACTAAAAATGCATGGGCTTAATTTTTACCCCTGTGCATTTAAAAGTGTTTCTTATTGGGGAAACATTTAAAGGAACAGATAAAATATCCACAGAGTTTCCTAGATAATGAAATATAAAACCAAGGCTAAGTTGCTCTAAGGTGCTGGAATTCTATATCTGTTTTTTTTTTTTTTTTTTTTTTTTGCTTCCTGCAGACACAGTATTGATTGCATCTTTTACTTTCTCTATCCTGCAGCCTTCAGGATGCATTACAGGGAATCAAAATATCATAGAATCATAGAATGGTTTAGGTTAGAAGGGACCTTGAAAATCTTCTAGTTCTAACCACCCCCCCCATGCCATGGACAGGGACACCTTCCAGCAGCCCAGGTTGCTCATCCAACCTGGCCTTGAACACCTCCAGGGAGGAGGCATCCAGAGCCTCCCTAGGCAACCTGTGCCAGTGTCTTACCAACTTCACTCTAAAGAATTTCTTCCTATCTCCAGTCTAAACCAACTCTCTTCCAGCTCAAAGCCATTGCCCCTCATCCTATCAGTACAAGCCCTTGAAAAAGTCCCTACCCAGGTTTCTTGCAGCCCACTTCAGGCACTAGCAGGCTGCTCTAAGGTCTGCCCAGAGCCTTCTCTTCTCCAGGCTGAACAACTCTCTCAGCCTGTCCCTTGCTGACAGAGCAAAATATGCTGTTGGAGTGAGTCCAGAGGAGGCCACAGACATATCCAAGGGCTGTAACATCTCTGCTACCAGCATAGGTGAGGGGTTGAGTTTGTTCAGCCAAGAGAAGGGAAGAGGCCAGGAGGACCTTAGAGCTTCCTTCTAATAGCCGAAGGGATCCTGCAGGAAGGCTGCAGAGAGACTTTTCCTCAGGGTGTCCAGAGACAGGCCAAGGGGGAATGGTTTGAAGCTGAGGCAGAGCAGGGTTAGACTGGAGCTGAGGAAGAAGTTCTTCAGTAGGAGGGTGATGAGACCTTGAGCATCTGGACCTAGTTGAGCTGTGTCCATGATTATGGTGAGGAGGTTGGAGCAGATGATCTCTGAGATCCCTTCCAACCTGAGCCATTCTGTGATTCTATGACTGGATGTAAGATGTGTATATATAAAGAAGACTAAGATACTTATGTCTGGGATACTGCATATTTATTTAATGATAAATGCTAAACCTCAATCACTTATCCTCTATAAATAGAATTCTGTAGGACATTTTTTTCCCCCCTCTTATTTTACTTATTGATTTCTGTGTAAACACATCATTCTTAACTGTATTGTCAACATGTTTGGTAAATAAGCATAAACTGCTACAGCAGAAAGATACAAACAGAATTGCAGATGAATATTCATGGCCAACTTAGCTCTGCTGCTCACAGGGAGTTCACAAAAGCACAGTGATGCAACAGGGAAACTGAAAGCCTCTCTCTGAAACAAATATCATGTGGATGATAGACCTCTGGAGAGTGACCCTAAGATCTTGACACAGGACAGACTGCTGGATTGGATGAAACACCTCTCCTGTGGAGACAGACTGAGGGAGTTGGGGCTGTTCAGACTGGAGAAGAGAAGGCTCTGAGGAGACCTTCTTGTGGCCTTCCAGTATCTGAAGAGGGCTCCAAGAAAGCTGGGGAGGGACTTTTGAGGGTGTCAGGGAGTGATAGGACGGGGGGGAATGGAACAAAATTGAAGTGGGTATATTCAGATTGGATGTTAGGAAGAAATTCTTCCCCATGAGGGTGGTGAGAGACTGGCAGAGGTTGCCCAGGGAGGTGGTGGAAGCCTCATCCCTGGAGGTTTTTGCAGCCAGGCTGGATGTGGCTCTGGGCAACCTGCTGTAGTGTGAGGTGTCCCTGCCCATGGCAGGGGGGTTGGAACTGGCTGAGCCTTGAGGTCCCTTCCAACCCTGACAATTCTGTGATTCTATTTAGTTGGAAAGGTTTGCTTAGAGACAGTTTAGAGGAATAAAGCCTCTTATAACAATATTTAAAACATAAACAACATTTTCCCTCATCCTCTGTGCAACCAGTTGAATGCTTCTCATTCCCTTCCAGCTCATCCATGGGAGCAATTAGCAGTGTTAGAGTTTTAATATCATTTCCTTAAGAAAATATGATGGCCTGATTATCCTCTGTATCAGTGTCTTTTTCTTAGCCATGTATGAATTTTAACTTATTTTCACCAAATTTTAACCAAAGTTGGCAAGTGCTGTGTAAATACTTAGCCAGGTGAAGTGCCTTTGTCCAAGGGAAACCTAACAGGCTTACTCTTGACAGATGCAAGAAACAGAGGATGAAGCCACTGCAAACTAGTTTCAGTATTTTTCTGCCCTAAGAAGTACATCTTTTATGAAAGGTGGAGGTTTAAGAGACCGAACAGCATTGGGGAATCATTCAGGCACAGTTTCTAATTTCAGTGACACCTGGACAGAGTGAGAGCTGGGCAGAGAGGAACCTACTGAGGGTCAAGAAGGAGAAGTGCAGAGTCCTGCACCTGGGAAGCAATAATCAACTGCAGCAGGACAGGCTGGGAGGGGATCTGCTGGAGAGCAGCCCCAAGGAGAAGGACCTGGGAGTGCTGGTGGATAACAAGTTCTGCATGGCACAGCAATGTGCCCTGGGGGCCAAGAAGGCCAAGGGGGTCCTGGGGGGCATTCAGAGGAGTGTGTGCAGCAGAGCCAGGGAGGTTCTCCTCCCCCTCTGCTCTGCCCTGCTGAGACCTCACCTGGAATATTGCATCCAGTTGTGGGCTGCCCAGTTCAGGAGGGACAGGGATCTGCTGGAGAGAGTCCAAGGGAGGGCTGCAAGGCTGCTGAAGGGACTGGAGCACTGCCTGGGGAGGAGAGGCTGAGAGCCCTGGGGCTGGTTAGTGTGGAGAGGAGGAGACTGAGAGGGATCTGATCAATGTCTATCAATAGCTGAGGGCTGGGGGTCAAGAGGGAGGGGACAGGGACAGGCTCTGCTCAGTTGTGCCCTGGGATAGGACAAGGGGCAGTGGAGAGAAACTGCAGCACAGGAGGTTGCACCTCAACATGAGGAGGAACTTCTTGACTGTGAGGGTCCCAGAGCACTGGAACAGGCTGCCCAGAGAGGTTGTGGAGTCTCCTTCTCTGGAGACTTTCCAGCCCCATCTGGATGTGTTCCTGTGTGAGCTGTGCTGGATTCTCTGGTCCTGCTCTGGCAGGGGGGTTGGACTGGATGATCTTTGCAGGTCCCTTCCAACCCCTAACACCCTCTGATCCTGTGATCCTAAGCTGGACTGTAATCATTTGAACTTGGATGACAGAAACTTCTGCCCTTTGCATTTGTTTTCCTTCAATAATATGATTAAAAGATGAGAAGACAGTTTTACCTCTACAATTGGTCCCTTCTTGGTACTCACATGTATGCTGATTCCCCAAAACCAAGGTGTGTTCATGGATTGTCTGCCCCAGGTCTCCATCTGCTGTGTAAAAAAAGAACCAAAACAAACAAACAAAACCTCAAGACCTTTTTAGTTTATTCAGTCCGTTGCTGGGTAGTCAGGATGCTGTCTGAAGCAATCAGACAACATCATCATCACAAGGCTCATGTATTATATAATGCTGAACACTCTGAGCTGTGCTATCCTCATGTTTTTTCCTCTTTATACCCCTATTAGAAAAACCCTGATTCAATCTTCCTGACACTATGTTAAAGGAAATAAAGGGTTCAGCTTGCATAACCCTTTGAAACAGCCCCCTGTGCTCTGGTAAAATGAAACTTGGTAATAGGTGTGCAGGAAGATCCCAACCATCCTCTAGCTTTGCTTTTTTAATTCCTTGCTTAAAGACAGAACATTTTTGTAGTTGTTGTTGTTCCCTCCCCCATGGAGAAAATGTCTTCTAGAAGATAAGAGAAAGGACCTGGAGGATAATGTTGCCAACAGCATGTCAGAGATGATTACTGCAAAAGGAAAAAGCATCTCCTGGGTTGACATTGGGCAGCCAGCAGAGGAGAGCAGAAAGATACAAGAGATTGTTTAGATGTCTAACTGGGGCTGGTGAGTCTGGAGAAGAGAAGGCTGAGAGGAGATCTGATCAGAGTCTATCAATATAGATGGTGGATGAGAAGCTCAACAGGAGCTGGCAGTGAGCACTTGCAGCCCAGAAAGCCAACCAGAGCCTGGGCTGTATCAGGAGAAGTGTGGCCAGCAGGTCAAGGGAGGTGATTCTCCCCCTCTGCTCAGCTCTGCTGAGACCCCACCTGGAGTACTGCATCCAGTTCTGGAGCCTTTGTTACAAGAGGGATATGGACATGCTGGAAGGTGTCCAGAGAAGGGCCAGGAGGATGAGCAGAGGGCTGGAGCTGCTCTACTCTGGAGACAGACTGAGAGAGTTGGGGCTGTTCAATCTGGAGAAGAGAAGGCTCCAAGGAGACCTTATTTTGACCTTCCAATATCTGAAGGGGACCTACGAGAAAGCTGGGGAGGAACTTTTTAGGGTGTCAGGTAAGGAAGAAGTTCTTCACCATGAGGGTGGTGAGACCCTGGAACAGGTTGCCCAGGAGGTGGTGGAAGCCTCAGCCATGGAGGTGTTTGCAGCCAGACTGGATGAGACTCTGGCCAGCCTGATCTAGTGTGAGGTGTCCCTGCCCTTTATGGTGAAGGTACCAGAGCCCTGGAGCAGGCTGCCTGGAGAGGTTGTGGAGTCTCCTTCTCTAGAGACTTTCCAAACCCACCTGGATGTGTTCCTGTGTGCTGTGCCCAGGGTGATGCTGCTCTGGCAGGGGGGTTGAACTGGATGATCTCTGGAGGTCACTTCCAACCCCTAACATTCTGTGATTCTGTGATAACTCAGATCTAAACTGTATAATTGTTGGGCAGCGCTCTTCTCTTCTTCGAAAGCAGGTTCCAAAAAAAAGGAAAAAAAAAGAAAAATTAATTTTTTCACCAACTATTGTTCAGTGTGAGGCAGTGCGGTGTGTCAACAGGACAAGTGGAAGGACAGCTACAAATGACTAAGTCAGAGATGTGTGCCGTGTATATAATGTACCCATAAAAAGAGATGAGTCACAGAATCAACCAGGTTGGGAGAGACCTCCAAGATCATCAAGTCCAACTGATCACCCAACCCTATCTGATCAACCAGACCATGGCACTAAGTCCCTCATCCAGGCTTTTCTCCAGGGCTGAAGTTGCATGTCTCATAGTTTTGGGTCACTGTCTTTTGGCCAAGTGTTTGTTTCCAGCTAGGGTTTAAAACTAATAGGATGCAATTAAGACAGATGTATCCCACCTGTGCCAGCAGCCCTGGTATCCTGTAAAGAACCCTAAGTCCTGCCAGTGACACCAGGCTTGTAACCAGGCATTGATCTGCTGGCTCTCCCTCTTTATTCCTTCAGCACTCCTCACAACTAGAAACACAGAAAACACCTGGTTGGAAGAGACCTCCAAGATCATCCAGCCCAACCTTCCACCCAATTTTCTGTGCACCTTTTCAGGGAGTGAAGCAATTAATGTGGCTCTCTTACCCTCTGTGCTACCTTACCTATGACATTTATGGCAACAGAAGAATTCAGAACAAAGAGGAAAATAAAGGCTGTTGGAAAACATATGAGTGAAGAGGTGAAAAGACAGAAACAGAATGTCACAGAATGTTAGCGGCTGGAAGGGACCTTGAAAGCTCATCCAGTCCAACCCCCCTGCCAGAGCAGCATCACCCAGGGCAGGTCACACAGGAACACATCCAGGTGGGGCTGGAAAGTCTCCAGAAGAGACTCCACAACCTCTCTGGGCAGCCTGCTCCAGGACTCTGGCACCTTCACAGGGAAAAGTTTTCCCTCCTGTTTCCCTGGCACCTCCTCTGCTCCAGCTTGCTCCCAGTGCCCCCTGTGCTGTCCTTGGCCATCCCTGAGCAGAGCCTGGCTGCATCCTCCCCACACTGCCCTGCACATCTTTATCACCAGCAGTGAGGGCAGCCCTCAGGCTCCACTGCCCCAAGCTCCAAGCCCCAGCTCCCTCAGCCTGGCCCCACAGGGAGCTGTTCCACTGTCTGCAGCAGCTTTTTGATGCAGAATGTAGAAACACTAATGAGATTTGCTGTCCTTACTCAAGTAGAGCAGTCAGGGGAGTAGAGAGGATCTTGATCTCAGCAAGGAAACTGAACCTCCACACTGGACATCTGCAGTGCTCTGTCACACAACCAGTTTTGCAAAGTTATGTGAACCAACTCTATCATTACTGTAAGTTGCAAAACACTTAATTCATTCCTACAAAGTTGAGTGTTCTATTTTACAATGTGTTAATCCAGGGGGATCAGAAGATTATTCTAATAGTGAAACATTTAAGTATTAAGTACTGTATATTTTATTGATTTACATGACAGGTGAAAATATCTCTCAGTTCTAAGGCTGTCAGAAGAAGAGAACCTCCCACAATCTCAACCTAATATACATTTGGGGGTGGAGAGGTTGACACTCATGCAAAGAACAATTTAACCTTTGAACATTGCATTTTGCCTAACTTTCAGAGACTGTTTCGCTGCCTTATTTCTATAAAAACTAGAAAAGGGAATTCACTGAATACAAAGGAGAGGGAAAACTCACCTTGGAGTCAAGCTTGGACTTGTTTTTTCCTTTCTGTTTTTTTTTTTTTTTCTCTTTCCCTCACAAAACAGCTAGAACTAAAATTCACTTCACCTTCTCTGCTCCAGGAGGAAACTGCAGCCATTCCAGTCCTTGGTACTAAACCAAAGTCCTAGTGAGTCTCTTCTCATGAAAGCTGATTCTGAATCTCTTCCAACATCAACCATTCTGTGATTCTCTGAAAGCTGCTTCAACTGACAGATCCTCAACTCTAGAGCCTAAAATACTAACAGTAAACACCTAATCCCAAAATGATGGGCAGCCTCATCTAGTTGAGGATGCCCCTGCTTATTGTACAAGGGGTTGGACTGGATGACCTTTGGAGGTCCCTTCCAACCCAGACCATTCCCTGATTCTATGATTCTGTGATTCTGTGATTCTATGATTCCATGAATCTATGACTCTGTGATTCTGTGATTCTGATTCTATGCTTCTGTGATTCTGTATTTCTATGATTCTATGATTCTGTGATTTTGTGATTCTGTGATTCTGTGATTCTGTGGTTCCATGATTCTATGATTCTGTGATTCTGTGATTCTTTGATTCTGTGTTTCTATGATTCTATGATTCTGTGATTCTGAGATTCTGTGATTCTATGATTCAATGATTCTGTGATTCAATGATTCTATGATTCTGTGATTCTATTTCTGTGGTTCCATGATTCAATGATTCTGTGATTCTATGATTTCCTTGCCTGCATTAGAGATGCCCTTAGCTATGATGCAATACCTTTATGGTAATGTAACTGCACTCTTTGTTGTTAAGGTTGGCAGAGTTCTACTCTCATGACCTTTGCACAAAGGCAAAGTAAATTAGACAAAACCTGGCCACTTGTGTTTATGTTAGCAGTGATTATGAAGGAGCATTCATTTCAAATGTGAAATCTTACTCAAATCTTACAATGCTTTCCAAGATTTTGCTCATGTAAAATCTTTCCTATGGGGCTGACCTCACTCCAAACCCAACAAACTGCTCGATGATTGCTGAAACAGTCTCTGAATGTTAGGCAAAATGCAATGTTCAAAGGTTAAATTGTTCTTCTTTGCATGAATATCAACCTCTCCACCCCCAAATGCAGATTAGGTTGAGATTGTGTGTGGGGGAGGTTCTCTGTTTTCTTCCCTTCCCCCAGCACTGGCCTGGGCATCCATTTGCTTTACTCAGACACCACAAAGCAGGAAAAGTGGATGGCCTCATCATGGAAGCAACAAATCAGAAACACACAGAGCATGAACAACCCAAGCTCTGCTTTGTGAGTAATTACAAATCAAAACCAAAGTTGAATCCCTCAGTGAACGATGAAGACACTGAAAGAAAAAGGGGCAAAAAGAGAGAAATAAAAAAAAAGGAAAAACAAGAAAAAGAAAAAATAACTATTTTAAAAAAGAAAACAAAAAGGGAAAAAAGAAAATGAAAAGACAAAGGAAAAATGAAAAAGAAAAAAGAAAAGAAAAGAAAAGAAAAGAAAAGAAAAGAAAAGAAAAGAAAAGAAAAGAAAAGAAAAGAAAAGAAAAGAAAAGAAAAGAAAAGAAAAGAAAAGAAAAGAAAAGAAAAGAAAAGAAAAGAAAAGAAAAGAAAAAAAAGAAAAGAAAAGAAAAGAAAAAGAAAAGAAAAGAAAAGAAAAGAAAAGAAAAGAAAAGAAAAGAAAAGAAAAGAAAAGAAAAGAAAAGAAAAGAAAAGAAAAAGAAAAGAAAAGAAAAGAAAAGAAAAGAAAAGAAAAGAAAAGAAAAGAAAAAGAAAAGAAAAAGAAAAGAAAAGAAAAGAAAAGAAAAGAAAAGAAAAGAAAAGAAAAGAAAAGAAAAGAAAAGAAAAGAAAAGAAAAGAAAAGAAAAGAAAAGAAAAGAAAAGAAAAGAAAAGAAAAGAAAAGAAAAGAAAAGAAAAGAAAAAAAGAAAAGAAAAGAAAAGAAAAGAAAAGAAAAGAAAAGAAAAGAAAAGAAAAGAAAAGAAAAGAAAAGAAAAGAAAAGAAAAGAAAAGAAAAGAAAAGAAAAGAAAAAAGAAAAGAAAAGAAAGAGAAAAGAAAAGAAAAAAGAGAAAAGACTGAAAATTGTCTGATAAAGTTGGTTTGGTTTATTTTTTTTTTCCTTTCATAGAAGTTCACTCAGCTCTGTTAAAGCTGTTGGAGAAATCTCATAGAAGAAACCCATTAAGCACTTCAAGTGTGTTATTTTTGCTCTGGGATGAGAGGGTCTTTTTCTGTGTCATTGCACTGGTCCCACTCAGATGAAACAAGCACAGAGAGAAACATTGGCACCTTTCATTCTTGCCTTTTTTTTTATTATTATTATTTTGTTGTTGTTGTCCCAAGCCCATCAGGTGCACAGCATTGAATTCCCTTGTTTGGAAGCTTTACCAAATGAGCCTAAAGTGTCTTGCTCATCAAGGTTGAAATATCTGGCAAATAGGAGCAGCTCTAGGTTGTGGCTTCTAATTAGAATCACCTGAGCCAGTTCAAAACCAGTGAATCAAGCCAGAACCTACTCCCCTGACACATCCTTCCGTTTCATTTTTAGTCTGGGATTTCATTTTGTAGACTGAGAGGGGGTTTAATAAATGTTAATAAATATCTGAGAGCTAGGGGTCAAGAAGGAGGGGACAGGCAGTGCTCAGTTGCACCCTGGGATAGGACAAGGGGCAATGGTTAGAAACTCCAGCACAGGAGGTTCCACCTCAACATGAGGAGGAACTTCTTGACTGTGAGGGTCCCAGAGCACTGGAACAGGCTGCCCAGAGAGGTTGTGGAGTCTCCTTCTCTGGAGACTTTCCAACCCCATCTGGATGTGTTCCTGTGCGAGCTGTGCTGCATTCTCTGTTCCTGCTCTGGCAGGGGGGTTGGACTTGATGATCTTCAGAGGTCCCTTCCAACCCTTACATCCTGTGAGCCTGTGATCCTGTGACCCCTTAACAGCAAAATATTGTTAGGCAGAATTTTCTTTTTAAATGATGAACTCTGGACTCCATTCCTGAACTACAGTTCACTTTGGGTTGAGCCAGTTCAAAAATAGTGAATCAAGCCAGAACCTACTCCCTTCACACATAGCTGTCAGAAGGTGTTAGGTATTAGGTAATAGGCTGGACTCTGAGGTCTTTTCCAATCTGGTTGATTCTGTGATTTTCTGTGACACATCCTTCCATTCCAAATAAGACTCCTGGACTTCAAAATATTGTTATGCAGAGTTTGCTTTTGAAATGATAAACCCTGGACTCCACTCATGAATTGCAGTTCATTTTGGGCCATCTGTGAAAAAAGCTTTTCTAGAGAAGGAAGCTGAGAATGATTACATTTTGCAGACCTCAGCTGAGAATGACTACATTTTGCAGAACTCAACATTGTGCATCTTGGATGTCCCAGAAGAAAATTGGGTTGGGTAGAACAGACACAGAATGAAAGTAATAAAAGAAGAAGAAGATGACAAAGAGTTGGATCCACTGAACCCAAATCAGGGAAATGAGAGAGAGGAAGCTACATTCAAAATATTGAAAGCAAGCAACCAAAAAATAAAACCCCTCCAAATTCCTAAATGATCAAAGAGATTTAGGAATATTTATTAAACTGAGAGGCAAGGACAAAAATCACAAAGGAGCTGCTGAGGTTGGGGAATGTAAGCAGGAATTCAGCAAAACATATAATTTCATTTGTTTGTCTTGAAACATTATGATGACTTAAGAAGCAAAATTCCCATAGGACAGTCAGGTTTACAATCTTCTCCCATATGGTCACCCAGTTTCAGCTTAGTGCAACTAAACTGAAAGTTAAAATGGTTTAACTAATCCATTATAGGTGTTTCTGAGATTTTTCCACCAAAAGGAAAAAGTGATAAGCATAGATATTAACCTTCCAACTTTGCTATTACATCGACACTGATGAGTACTAGCTCTGGGGATAAAAACATTTCTTTATCCAAACAGAACCAAACAGAGAAATTGTGCAACTCTCATAGAATCAGAGAAACTTAGAATCATAGACTCATAGAATCATAGAATGATTTGGGTTGGACATGACCTCCAAAGGTCATCTAGTCCAATTTCCCTGTAGCCAGCAGGGACATCCTCCACTGGATCAGGTTGCTCACAGCCTTGTGCAGCCTGGCTTTGAGTAGCTTCAGAGATGGAGCCTCAACTACCACCCTCGGCAACCTGTTCTGGTGTTCCACCACTCTCCTGCTAAAGAACTTGTTCCTCACATCCAATCTAAATCTGCTCTTCTCCCATTTCAAACCATTGTCCCTTGTCTTGTTACTCCAGACCTTTGCAAACAGTCCCTCTGCAGCCTTCCTGTAACCCCTTCAGGTCCTGGCAGGCTGCTCTTAGCTCTGCCTGGAGCCTTCTCTTCTCCAGGCTGCACACCCCCAGCTCCCTCAGCCTGTCCTCATAGCAGAGCTGCTCCAACCCCCTGATCGTCTTCATGGCCTTCCTCTGGAGCTGCTCCATCAGGTCCATGTCCTTCCTGTGTTGAGGGCTCCAGAGCTGGACACAGTGCTCGAGGTGAAGTCTCCCCAGAGCAGAGCAGAGCAGAGTGGCAGAATCACCTCTCTCCATCTGCTGGCCATGCTGCTTTTGATGCAGCCTAGGATGCCATTTGTGCCCCCTGAGCTCTATGCCCATCTTCCTGCTGAGGAGGATTGCCTCCAATTGTTTTTTTCTAAGCCATCCTTAGTTTTTAACAAACCCTTTGGCACCCTGAGTGTTTGCAAAACATTGTTTGGCCACAGGTCTAAGCCACTCACTATTTGCAACCTCTGTCCTAATCCCCCTGTAATCCTTTCAGCCATGACTCCCTCATCCAAAGTGTCATATTCACAGGCTCCTGAAAATAATGTTACAGAACCATAGGCCTATCAAAGACAGCATACTGTGAGCCTGCTCTGCTGTGAAATCAGAGAACTTTCCACATGAAACAAAAGCTCATGATGATTCCTACAATTAGCAGAGTGCTTTCTCATTGCTAGTGAGGCATGAGAAGGACATCTGAGGTGGCACACAACGTAGTGGGGGAGGCTTAATTTATCTAAAAGCACTGCAGAAACTCTTGTAAAACAATCACAGTGATTAGGTTTTTTTTCCAAGACAATTCTAAGGAGCAAATTACACAGGGAAATGCTTTATTAACACCTCTGCAGAACAGGGAAGAATTAAAATTTCATCTGAGAAAGGGTTTCATCCTCTCAAGAAATCTCAGTATACCTTTCCTGGAAATCTTAGCTAAATGGCAAGGCTCCTCTCACTGACAATCCCATAAGTAGATGTATGAGAAGGACTCACTTCACTGTGTGATAACAGATAAACAGTCTGGCTTGTGCTCTCCTGGATTTTAAGTTCTACTGAGAAATAATACTCATATATTATCTTCACAGAGGCACAGAATGTTAGGGGCTGGAAGGGACCTCCAAAGATCATCCACTCCAATCCCCCCCTTCTGACTCCCCTTTAGAGCATAGCAGATCAGTTCTCCTCTGATTCAGGTAGGGAACGTCATGTTTTAACGCCACTGACAATATTGCTTCCTATTGGTTTCTTAATATCTTTTCAATCAGATTCTTGCTGCAAGAGGTGGTTGGACTGGATGACCTTTGGAAGTCCCTTCCAACTCAGACCACTCTATGATTCTAAGATTCTGAGATTCTGTGATGCTGTGATTCTGTGATTTTGATTTTATGACTCTATGATTCTGTGATTCCATGATTCTGTGATACTGTGATTCTATTATTCTGATTCTATAACTCTATGATTCTATGATTCTGTGCTTCTATGATTCTCTGATTCTATGATTCTACAATTCTCTGATTCTATGATTCTATGATTCTATGATTCTGTGATTCATCACCAGAGAAATTGCTAGAACTGCCATTTCAAATCATAAAGATGTCAGAGGTGCTTTTGAAGCTGGACATCCTGCAAGATTAATTTGTTTGCTTTTTCTTAAAAGCTATCCCTGAGTAGTTTTCTGAACACTCTGATTAGAACTAGAAAATTCAGATTCCCCTCACTTTTTAAATAAAACTTCGTATTTAAAGGATTTAACCAGTACAGATGTCACCCTATAAGTCCAAGAGAATTTACAGCAGCTATTTTCTATCAGATAGTTTTACAATATTGCATCCAGTTCTGAGCTCCCCAGTTCAGGAGGGAGAGGGATCTGCTGGAGAGAGCCCAAGGGAGAGCTACAAGGATGCTGAAGGGACTGGGGAGGAGAGGCTGAGAGCCCTGGGGCTGGTTAGTGTGGAGAGGAGAAGACTGAGAGGGGATCTGCTCAATGTCTATCAATAGCTAAGGGCTGGGGGTCAGGAAGGAAGGGACAGGGACAACCTCTGCTCACTTGTGCCTGTGATAGGACAAGGGAAAATGGATGGAAACTGCAGTACAGAAAATTCCACTTCAACATGAGGAGGAACTTCTTGACTGTGAGGGTCCCAGAGCACTGGAACAGGCTCCCCAGAGAGGTTGTGGAGTCTTCTCTGGAGACTTTCAAGATTCATCTGGACGTGTTCCTGTGTGACCTGTGCTGGATTCTCTGGTCCTGCTCTGTCAGGGGGGTTGGACTTGATGATCTTTGGAGGTCCCTTCCAACCCCCAACATCCTGTGATCCTGTGAATATCAGTGGCTATGTAAAATGAAGCAGCTCTAGAGTGGAGCCTTTCTCATAGAGAAGAGCTTGGGCAGCTCCCTCTGAAAGAGGAACATTCTGGGGGTGGATCACTGCATGCTTGTCTTTCTCTTGTGCTCTTTACTACAAGTCTACTCCTGGTGACTGCATCATACAGGATATTAGGGTGGACAGACACTGCTGTTCTTGTTAGAGAACATTATCATAGAGTGAGCACATTGTTAAGCACCATCAATACTGCTTTGTCTGTTGACAATACCAAGAACCGAACAGACGAGAGCTGAACTGCTGAAAGTTTGTTCTCTCTATATATGGCTTGAAACATACTGGGAGGAGAGGTAGCTAACATATGCTCTACCATTATCAACACTTTTCTTGTCCTGTGAGGAAAAAAAACCCATCAAGCTTTCAAACTGTCATTTTGCAGGAACATCAAATACATGCACTTTCACACTGAAAAGGGAAATTTCAGCACAAGTACTTGGAATTTGTTTGTTGCTTTGTGAGGCTGGCTGCGTGCATGCAGGGTAACTGCAGCTTTCTAATGTTACAAACAACTGGCATGCTCCAAGGGAATAAACATGCTCCAAACAGAGGCACCACTCTACTTTCAAAACCAACCCCATGTGTAAAAGGCAACCAGGCAGGCTAGGCTGCATGAAAGTCAGTGGTGTCAGGCTGTGTCCTGCTGCTACAAAACTGTAATAAAAGCCCCAGAGAGAAGGAGAGAATGCTCCTCATTAGCCCTGCATTGGCAAAAGCAAAGACACTTAGCTCAAGCAACACAAATGCCCTCAGCTTTTGCCTTTAAGCCTGAGAAAAGTTGATTCCAACAAAAGAAAGAGGCTGGGTTGTAGTTACAAAGTGTTCTGAGCCAGAGCACAGGTCCAGCGGCAATGCTGTGAGGAACATATGCAGAATCCTCTGTCATTACTCCAGGAAATGACAAGGTTTTGGCATCATAATTTACCATTGCAATGTGGTCTCAATCATTTTATATAACATTGTTTTACCATTGTCTTGACACAGTAAAGTGGTCTCCATAGACTTCTATTGGCATAATTTTGCCATCGTCTTGACACCGTAATACAGTCTCTATAGACTTGAATTGAATTTTTGTCGTTGCCTTGAAATTGTAATGTCCTCTTCCCAGGCTTGCCTTCACAAGCACATCCTCACCACGTGCTGGGGTTGTCTCCTCCCCATTCTCAAACCACTGGGCACTTTTCTTTCCTACTGAAGCTTGAGAAAGGCACTGTGTGAAAGCCAAGCCTTGCATGCAATCGGTGACTCTTTTTAAACTGCATAACATTGGCTGACAGGATCACAGATCACAGAATGTTAGAGGTTGGAAGGGACCTCCAGAGATCGTCCAGTCCAACCCTCTTGCCAAAAGCAGAATCACCTAAGGTAATCCACACAGGAATGATAGAATTGTCAGGGTTGGAAGGGACCTCAAGGCTCAGCCAGTTCCAACCCCCCTGCCATGGGCAGGGACACCTCACACCAGAGCAGGTTGCTCACAGCCACATCCAACCTTGGCTGCAAAAACCTCCAGGGATGAGGCTTCCACCACCTCCCTGGGCAACGTGGTCCAGTGTCTCACCACCCTCACGGTATAAAACTTGTTCCTAACATCCAATCTGAGGAAGAAGTTCTTCCCCATGAGAGTGGTGAGAGCCTGGAATGGGTTGTCCAGGGAGGTGCTTGAGGCCCCATCCCTGGAGGTGTTTGCAGCCAGGCTGGATGAGGCTCTGGCCAGGCTGATGTAGTGTGAGGTGTCCCTGCCCATGGCAGGGGGGTTGGAACTGGATGAGCCTTGTGGTCCCTTCCAACCCTGACCGATTCTATGATTCTATGATTCTAATCTGAATCTCCCCATTCTAGTTTTGCTCCATTCCCCCCAGTCCTATCGCTACCAGACATCCTAAAAAGTCCCTCCCCAGCTTTCTTGTAGGCCCTCTTATGATACATTCAGGTGGATTTGGAAAGTTTCCAGAGAAGGAGACTCCACAACCTCTCTGGGCAGCCTGCTCTGAGGGTGCTCTGGCACCCTCACTGTAAAGTTTCCCCTCATGTTGAGGTGAAACCTTCTGTGTTCAAGTTTGTATCCATTACATATAGGACCCTCAAGGCCCTTCAGAAGTGAGTCCCTGATGACAAACATCCATCTTTTCTTCTTCAGTGTGGGTATTTTGATAGAAGGCTTGCTCCCTCCTAGTCTCTCTGAATGACACAAACTGGATGAGCTCTCATAGCTGCTGTTGTTTGGTTTCTCTTGCAGGACATTGGGTTTGGTAAAACCAGGTTCACCAAAACCAGCAAATCTATTCTTCAGAGGCACCTGGGGGTGGGAGGGATTTCAGTGGCTATTGGGGTGCCACACTTGCCACTGATCTCCAGCTTCTGAGTCATCCTGTTTGGGAAGCTGGCAAGAGGGTAGGGAGCCCTCAGTGTCCTGACTTCTGCATGGCTGTTGTGACATTACCTCAAAGGAAGAATTCCTTGAATCAGAAGTTAATCCCAGAAAACCCAAGCACTAGTGAAATGCTGAAGGACATGCAAATAAAGCAGTAATTTATATCTTTTGCATCCAATATTAACTGTCTCTTAAGAACTTTTGAAGTTTTTGACTCTATTCTCTACCCTGCAGGACTGCTCAGAAGCCTCAATCAAATGGTATCAGTTGGTTAACCTAAGCATGATTCAGAAGACTTTGCAGCTCTAAATCACTTCAATCTTCTGTTTAGTGTGAATGAGTCACCAAACATTTCAAGCTCAGAACATTTTCTGTTTGGGGACTGCTACTACTGGTACCTCTTCTTGGTAAAAAAAAAAACATATCCAATGCACAAAGCCACCCAGCTTTACCTCCTCTGTAGAGAAACCAAATTTGAAAGTGTTTCCCTTCACCTCCTCTTAACCTTCCCCTTCCTACTTGAGAATGACAGCAACATTTCACATGCAAATATTTGCTGATTTTTCACAGAATCACAGAAACATCAGGTTGGAAAAGACCCCGAGGACCACCAAGTCCAACCCACAACCCTACTTTACAAGGCTCACCCCTAAACCAGAGCCCCAAGCACCACAGCCAAACCACCTTTTGAAACACAGCCAGGCTTGGGGACTCCACCAACTCCCTGGGCAGCACATTCCAATTCCTGGCCACTCTTGCTGTGATTTTTTTTTTCCTGATGTCCAGTCTAAACCTACCCAGTGGTAGCTTGAGGCCATTCCCTCTTGTTCTATCACTAATGACCTGTGAGAAGAGACCAGCAGCAGCCTCTCCACAACCTCCTTTCAGGTGGTTGTAGAGAGTGAGGAGGTCTCCCTGGTGTTTTTGCTTCCTAAGTGAGTGAAAGGCCAGGTAAGTTCTGAGTTTCAGGATGTGATTTAGATGCAGGAACACAGATATCTGGGGCTATTTGGAGTGTCCTGGGATATGACATGGCATCTTACAAGGAGAGCCTGAGGGAGCTGGGGCTCTGTAGCTTGGAGAGGAGGAGCCTGAGAGGTGACCTCATTGCTGTTGATAAAGATGTGCAGGGGGAGTGCCCAGAGGCTGGAGCCAGGCTCTGCTGGGTGATGCCCAATGCCAGCACAAGGGGCAGTGGTGGAAGCTGAGGCATAGGATGTTCCATGGAAACAGGAGGAAGAACTATTTCCCTGTGAGGGTGACAGAGCCCTGGAACAGGCTGCCCAAGGGGGGTTGTGGAGTCGTCTTCTCTGGAAATACTCAAAACCTGTCTGGATGTGTTCCTGTGTGATCTGCTCTAGGTGACCCTGCTCTGGCAGGGGGCTTGGACTGGATGAGCTTCAAAGGTCCCTTCCAGCCCCTAACATTCTGTGATTCTGTGATCTGCACAAGCTAAGAGATGGAAGATGAGGTCTGCAGGAAGCCTGTACCCTTCTGGAGTGTGTAGGGTACTCAAGCACCTCTGGCTGACTGTAAGCATCTATGTTTAGGTGTCTGAACCTCACTCCCTGTAACCTGAGTGCCACCTTACTGCTTTCCAGTTCTACACTATCAGTGTTCTGTTGTATTATTTTCTGCCTTCCAAATTTATTATTTCTCGTGGCATTAATATTTTCATACATCACTGAAATTAACTTCACTCTCCTTCCACGCCTGCAATCTGTTACCAGTAAAGAAAGAGCAATTTCACCTTGAAGGAAAACATTGTATAAATGTTATGCTGAGCTTAATGTTCCTAAAAATGTTTTACTTAACCATGGTAAAGATACTTTTTTTTTTTTTTCAGCTGTAGTGTAGTGGAAAGCTCTACATTTCTACAAGGATAGGTTTTGGGGCATGGTGAGGAAGAGGTAGGTGCATACCAGTATGTTGACTTGCAGCCTATCTGACCAACTGATTAAAATTAGTTTCTCTAGGCAGCCCAGTGGAGAAATCACTTTGCCTTGTATTCTATAAGCAGTGTGTAGGAAAATGCCCAGTTCCTTCAGGAATCATACCTTATGTCAGGCAAAAAAAAGCCAAAAATGTCCTAATTTAGCAGCCAGCACCACTTACCTGTAGGTATTCTGCAGAGGAGGGCAAGGAAGCTGGGAAGGGCCTGGAGAAGAAATCTGATGAAGAGAAACAGAAGGAGCTGGGGATGGGTAGTGTGAAACAGAGGAGGCTGAGGGGAGACCTCATTGCTCTCTGCAACTACCTGAAAGGAGGTTGTGGAGAGGCTGCTGCTGGTCTCTTCTCACAGGTCATTAGTGACAGAACAAGAGGGAATGGCCTCAAGCTGTGACTGGGGAGGTTTAGACTGGACATTGGGAAACATTTTCTCATGGCAAGAGTGGTCAGGGCTTGGAATGTGCTGCCCAGGGAGTTGGTGGAGTCCCCAAGCCTGGCTGTGTTTCAAGGTGTTTTGGATGTAGTGCTTGGAGGTATGGTTTAGGGGTGACCCTTTTAGAATAGGGTTGTGGGTTGGACTTGGTGATCCTGAGGGGCTTTTGCAACCTGAATGTTTCTGTGATTCTGTGATTCTGTAATGTTGATAGGCTTTAGAGAGGATGTAAATGCTTCTTGGGACATGCACAGGATCACAGGATCAGAGGATGTTAGGGGCTGGAAGGGAACTCCAAAGATCTTCCAGTCCAACCCCCTCTGTCAGAGCAGGACCAGAGAAGCCAGCACAGGTCACACAGGAACACATCCAGATGGGGCTTGAAAGCTTCCAGAGAAGGAGACTCCACAACCTCTCTGGGGAGCCTGTTCCAGTGCTCTGGGACCTTCATGGTGAAGAAATTAGAATCATAGAATCATAGAATCAGTTAGGGTTGGAAAGGACCACAAGGATCATCCAGTTCCAACCCCCCTGCCATGGGCAGGGACACCTCAAGAACCGTTTGTGGAATCTACATGCTAACGAAGATGCAAGATTCTTTCAAAAGAACTTCAGAATAAAGACAATAGTTGGAAATTATAAAAAAGAATTCATGTCAGAAGTTAGGAAAGGCACTCAGAACAACTTTAAGAACAATTTTCCTCTTCTTAAAAAAAAAAAATAAAATAAAAGTACCTTAATGGCACAGCAATAATCTGACCTGGAATTGTCAGGGTTGGAAGGGACCTCAAGGATCATCCAGTTCCAACCCTCCCTGCCATGGGCAGGGACACCTCACACTAGATCAGATTGCTCAGAGCCACGAAACGAGCTGTCCTCCCTCTCAGAATCTAGCAGTTCCCTTTCCCTTGTATCAAACCAGATTTTGATCCCAAGAAGATGCAAAGCAGCTGAGTGCTGCCACAATGCAGTTAACAGAAGACATTTAAAGAGCAGCAGCACTCGCTCTGAAATCAGAGCCACCCTCCTCTCAGAGCACAGGTATCTAATTATAAGGATGTGTGTGGAGTCATGCAGAGCAGACAATGAGATGTCCTGGCTACTTGCAAACCAGCAGATACTGAGCTTCACTGAATGCCCTGCTTAGTTTCTCACATCTCCAGATAGTCTTTTAATGACTTCTTTCTTTTTAGTTCTTTTTTTTTTTTTTTTGCCTTTTTTTTTTCTTTTTGCATTTCCTGAGATTCGTAGTGGTTGGTTGGTAAAAAACGAACAAACAAAAAAATTCCATTTCTTCTGGTCCGCTTTAACACGGTTGACTTTTTCCAAAGCAAAATTAAAATTAGCTAGATTATGAGACAAAAAAAAAAATTAAAAAATATAAATATAAAAATGTGTAAAGATATAAATATAAAAATATAAATATAAAAATGTGTAAAGATATAAATATAAAAATTCTATTTTTTAAAATAGAATTTAGATTTGCAAATATTTTCCAAAGCAAAATTGTCTGGCTTCTGAGGCCAAAAAACAAAAAAATATAAATATATAAACATATTTTTTAAAAAAATTAGCTTTGCAAAGATTTTCCACAGCAAAATTAGCCAGATTCTGAGGCAAAAAAAATAAATAAATAACATATATAAATATAAAAGTACATAAATACATAAATAAAATTTTTAAAACATAGTTTTCAAAGATTTTCCAAAGAAAAATAAGCCAGTTTCTGAGTCCAAAAATAAATATAACAAAATATATAAATATATACACATGTAAAAATGTAAATATATGAATATATATTTTTAAAAAAAATTCACTTTGCAAAGATTTTTCCAAAGCAAAATTAGCCAGCTTCTGAGCCTGAAAAAAATAGAATAAAATATATAAATATATAAATATAAAAATATACCAATACATAGATATATAAATATATAATTTTTTTAATGAGCTTTGCAAAGATTTTTCCAAAGCAAAATTAGTCAGGTTCTGAGCCCCCAAAAATTACAATAAAATGCATAAATATATAAATATAAAAATATATAAATATATAGATATATAAATATCTTTTTTTTTCAATTAGCTGTGCAAAGATTTTTCCAAAGCAAAATTAGCCAGCTTCTGACCCCACCTAAAAATAGAATAAAACATATAAATATATAAATATGAAGATATGTAAATGTACCATTTTAAATTAACTGTGCAAAGATTTTCCAAAGCAACATTAGCCAGGTTCTGTGCCCCAAACAATGGAATAAAATGTACAAATATATAACTATAAGAATATATAGATATATAACTGTAAAAATATGTAAATATATAAATATATATTTTTTAAACTAACTTTGTAAAAATTTTCCAAAGCAAAATTAGCCAGATTCTGAGCCCAAAAAGCTTAGAATAAAATATATAAATATATAAATATAAAATATATAAATATTTAAAAAAAAAAAAAAAAAAGTTAGCTTTGCAAAGATTTTCTGTGGGCAGATTAGACCAATAGCAGTAAATTTACAGTGCTGAATTGATACATCATAACAAGAAAGATGACCGGAATTATCCACTTAGTTCAAGTAGTGGCAAAATAGGACACCAGAGAGAAATTTATGGTAGTTTCTCCAATACCTATTATCCTATTTAGGCCCTGATCCTATAATTGGGTTTGCCCAAGTGGATCTGATTGCAGGACAAGGGCTATATATCCTATGCTCTTCAAGGTACAGGCAGTTGGGATTGTTTTTTTTTTTTTTTTTGCTGTTTGGGGATGTGTTTGGGTTTGGTTTGGTTTTGCATTATAGGTAAGGCCTAGAGCAAAATGGATTCAACTGAAAAAAAAAAAAAAAGAGAGCGAGAGAAAAAAAAAAAGAGAGAGAAAAAAAAAGAAAAGAGAGGAAAAAAAATGTCAACCCAAAAAATACGATATTGAAATAAGGCAGTGTGGGAGACTACATCTTGTCTCTCTGGATGTGAATTAACAAAGGTAAAATCACCTTTGCTTGATGGGAATTAACAAAGATAACATCACCAACAGCTGCCCAGGGAGGGGATGGTGAAAAACCCCTCTGGGATGTCCAGCAAAAAGATCAGATTGTTGTGAACAACCTGCCTGATGGGTCAGCTCTGCACACTGCTAGCACACCTGGCAGCTGAATATGAATTAATGTGGCTGGGGTGTGGGCCAGGGGGAGCTGCCATTCACTGAGTAAAAGACACTGAGCCTTAGAAGCTCAGACAGAGAGAGAAAGGTTGAGGAAAAAACTGTCACCATGAACATCCAGCCTGGAAGCAGTCCAGGAACCATCTCTCCACCACCAGCAGCAAAGCTGTGCCTTAAACTTTGCCTGATCTAAGAAGAAAAGAAGAACTCCTGGAGAAGAGAAAAGACACTGGAAGAGGTTGCCCAGGGAGGTGGTGGAAGCCTCATCCCTGGAGGTTTTTGCAGCCAGGCTGGATGTGGCTGTGAGCAACCTGCTGTGGTGTGAGGTGTCCCTGCCCACGGCAGGGGGGTTGGAACTGGATGATGCTTGAGGTCCCTTCCAATCCTGACAATTCTGTGATTCTGTGACTCATGTTGTGCTGGCAGCCAAAGGGCTTTCATAGCTATCAGAAAAAATTCTTTCTGATCCTTGATTTTGACCCCATGGAACAAGGAAACATCATGTGTTCCATAAAGGTTGGACTAGATGATTCTTCAGGTGCTTTCCAACCTGGTACTCTATGAATCTATGAATCCTTACTGAAGACAACACATGCTGGAGGCTGCTCAGAGAGGGACTTAGACTTTGGGATCTCTCCCTCTCCTCCTCCAGCAGAAGACAGCACAAGCCAACAAGGATGACATCTCCTCCAAGCCAAGGTGGCAGCAACCTTCTTCAGACCTAAAGGAAGAGGGCAAGGAAGATGGGGAAGGGCCTGGAGAATATATCTTAGGAGGAGAGACTCAGGGAGCTGGGGATGGTTAGTTTGGAAAAGAGGAGGCTGAGAGGAGACCTCATTGCTCTCTACAACTACCTGAAAGGACACTGTGGAGAGGCTGCTGCTGGTCTCTTCTCACAGGTCATTAGTGACAGAACAAGAGGGAATGGCCTCAAGCTGCCACTGGGGAGGTTTAGACTGGACATCAGGGAAAAAAAAAATTCCCATCAAGAGTGGTCAGGGATTGGAATGTGCTGCCCAGGGAGGTGGTGGAGTCCCCAAGCCTGGCTGTGTTTCAAGGTGGTTTGGATGTGGTGCTTGGGGGTCTGGTTTAGGGGTGAGCCTTGCAGAGTAGGGTTGTGGGTTGGACTTGGTGGTCCTCAGGGTCTTTTGCAACCTGAATGTTTCTGTGATTCTATGTAAATCATCTTGGGGGGTGGGAGGGTGGAAATCTAATTCCTTTCCTGCTTTCTCTCTTTCTCCATTTTTCCTCTCTCTCTCCCTTCTTCTGTTCCATCCACTTTATTCTGTTAATGTTTGGCCTTGTTTGTGCTTTAAATTTCACAACAAGGGAAAGTTCAAAAAAAAAAAAAAAAGAACCAACTCTCTCTCTCTCCCTCTGGACCAAGACAGACACTGAGTAGATTTCCTTCTCTTTTGCTGTGCAATGAAGATTTGTAGATAGATTGCATCAGCATGGACTATGAAAATAAGAGGACATTGAAGGATGCACAGTGTCTCCAAAGAGTTTGGGACTTCCTCTCAGCCCATGGTAGAAATAACCACAGTTTAATACTGATTCATCATAACATCTCTGGAATTTCAAGAGGGACAGGCCAGAATCTTTGCCTGTAAATAGTAATCTTTAATATCTCATGCTTCTATAAGGCTTTCTGACCAAGGATGTTAAACTGCTTTACAAATATTAATTAAGGCTTAATTAAGCAATTAATCAACTGTGTCATATTACTTTATAATGATGATTTATATTGCTCCCAGTGTGTGTGGTAGGCAATTTACAGATATATGAATGAATCTTGTCCTGAAATGTAGAAATTGAGACCATGTGGTCTTTCCTTGTTAATCAGGACCCACAGATATCAAATATTTTCCTCTCAGCTTTACCTTTGAGCTCTGTACTATCACTGCCACAAATCAAGAATGAGCATCAAGATACCTCTGTGTGGGTCAAGGTCCAACCCATCAAGACTGGGCTCCTTTCAACCAGGGCAAAGCCATTGGTGTTTTCTTATTTCATCTTTCTCTCTTTGCTAGTTCATATCTTGTACAGAGGTCCAAAGCTAGAATGGGTTGCAGTGCCTGTGGCTTATGCAATCCAGGCTTTTCACAGCTATTCTGAGACCTCTTTGTTCTGTGAAACCTTGGGAAACATGGTCTAGGGAATGCTCCACACCACAGGCACAAAGTAAAAACTCTTCCAAGACAAATGGATTAACTGTGTTGCAGTGTGGCTGGTTCTGCCCAGTAACATTTCTGCCTTTCAGCAATGCATGCTCCCTACCCCTGCAAAGGGCTACCAACCTGATTTAACGGCCCTGTGGAAACAGCTACATGTTCATAGATTCATAGAATGGTTTACATTGGAAGGGATCATAAAGATCATCCAGTTCCAACCCCCCTGCCATGGGCATGGACACCTCCCACCAGCCCACATTGCTCAAGGCTCCATCCAACCCGGCCTTGATCACCTCCAGGGTGGGGACATCCACAGCCTCCCTGGGCAACCTCTTCTAGTGTCTCACCACCCTCTCTGTAAAGAATTTCTTCCTAATCTCCAGTCTAAATCTGCTCTCCTCAAGGTCTAATCCATTCCCTCTCATCCTGCCACTACAAGCCCTTGTCAAAAGTCCCTGCCTAGCTTTCTTATAAGCCCCTTTCAGGTACTGGAAAGCAGCTCTAAGGTCTCCCCAGAGCATTCTCCAAGCTGAACAGCTCCAACTCTCCCAGATTGCTCCCACAGGAGGACCATGGAGGTTCTCCAGCCCTCTGATCATCTTTGTGGACTCCTCTGGATTCACTCCAGCAGTTCCATGTCCTTCTTATGCTGGCAGCACCAGAACTGGGTGCAGTGCTCCAGGTGGGGGGCTCACCAGAACAGAGTAGCAGGGAAAGATTCACTTCAATCATCCTGCCAAGGAAAGCTTCATGAGAAATGCTCTTCCAGAGCTTCTCTTTTTTGTAGTCACTGAACTTCCTTTGTGTAAACTGGTGAGTCTGCTGCACAAAAGCCTGCTCCAGTACTAATGAAACAACAGGAATGAAAGCACACTCAGATGAATACACTGCTAGGATGAAAAAAAAAAAAAACAAAAACAAAAACAAAAAACAACAGGAATTAATTTTATGTAGGTTTATGGTTTCAAGCTGCACCAGAGTTGGCTTCAGGCATTCAGGCTGAATGCTAGGAGATACTTCTTCACAGAGAGGAATTGGAATTGTCTGCCCAGGGCAGTGCTGGAGTCACCATGCCTGGAGTTATTTAAGCAGCCTGTGGACCTGGTGCTTAGGGGACATAGTTTAGTGTTGACCCTTCAGTACTGGTTCAAAGGTTGGACTGGATGAATTTGGAGGTCTCTTCCAACCAGATGTTTTCTGTGACTCTGTAATGTTCTGTAATAATTTGGTCAGTTCTCTTCACAGGTTGTATTTTGTGAAGAGATAGTACAGAAAGTTTGTTGTTTGTTTTCTTTCCTCTGATCTCCACGAGGACTACATGACTCAAACTGACTGCTCAGCGCTCTAGAAGATCACAGTGCATATGGCCAGAGGTGCAACACATGAGTGGGGTCACAGCCACGTTGGTCACACTGCAGCTGTCCTTTGCATGCCTGGAAAGTGCCTCCAAGTCCTGGAGGCTGATGGCTTCATTTTGCATTATTTGTTTGCGTGAGATCACAACTGCTCTTCAACTACTACTAATTCAAAACAAGAGGTCGTCTTGGAGCTAGAAAAATTTCCTTGGAGCTAGAAAAATACCCTCAGTGGGTACAGATTTGAATTGGGAGCAAGAAGAAGGGTTCAGTTCCTCTATTAGCTTAGATTTTTACAACTCAGCTTAGATTGCTACAATTTTTAGCCTACTATTGCTTTGTCAAACATTAAACTTAGGCTTTCATTTATCAAATCATGTCACTTCTGAAATATTAACCTTTTTGCTTAACAGTTATCCAACCACAGCCCTCGAAGCAACTGCTAGGATGCCATGGAAATAGAATCCATTTGTGATTGTGAAGATTTGTCCTACTGCCACAGTGGTGAAGGTCACACAAGTGACAGGAATTAAAAGCCCATTTCTGATTATCATCATGTATCTTAACCAGTTGCTATTAACAGTTTTCCCTCTTAATGAATAAATACATTAATAAATAAAGAAATATACTACAATTACCTGCTGTGTTTGATATTTTTCTTCTATTTAATGCATAAAACCCCTCAGTATTGATGCAATGAATGGATTTGGGTGTGGTCAAGTCACAATCTGCTAAGGATTTCTTTGACTTACAGAGGTCTGAAATCACTTTTTTAATTATTATTATTATTGAATATATTATAATTTAAAATAATAACAAAGAAATAAGAAATAATAAGATAAATAATAAATGCACTAATAAATAAATAATTATAAATATATTGTATATAATGCATTACATAATATTAAATAATAATGATGATGATAATAATAATGATGATAATAATAATGATGATGATGATAATAATGATGATGATGATGATGATGATGATGATGATAATAATAATAATAATAATAATAATAATAATAATAATAATAATAATAATAAATTCCTAAATCTGCACTAGAACTTGTAATGGGTTCAGTCTGCCAATAAAGGGAGTCTGCATTTGGGCTTTGATGCTATCTGTAAGCTTCAAACTCTAATCTATTATTCAGATAATAAATAGGATATTGAGTTTTTCACAAGGTTCTTAGGAAGGAATCTCCTGGATCCTCCTCTATGTCCATTTTTATGGATTTGACTGATTTTAATGTATTTGAATACAATCATGAAGAAGTAGAACAAATAGAAGCAATTGTAGTGGTGCTCAGAGGAGATAAAAATTCAAGTGGCAAAACTGGTGGCAAAATTCAATTCACATTCGATTGGAAAGCTAAAAAAATATCCTTGCAAATACTGGACTCCACCTGATGGATGATGTGCATGAACTAGGTCATTTGCCACTACATCTGCTATCTCTACAAACTTCCTTAGGCACTTTTGTTCTTCCTTTTTTTTTTTAATATATATTAAAAAAAATACTGCAGGGATCAAGAAGTGAAGCAGTGGATTTGAAACAATGCACCTGAAAATCCAGGGTTTGCATTTTTAAGGAGAAAGATGATGAACAAAATCAACAAAGAATTAATGTACTCAAGAGCTCTAGGAAAATTCATGCATGTATATCATTTTATATGTAATATATGTTTTTTCCTTTTGCTCCAAAGAGATCCCAGAATCACAGAATGTGAAAGGCTGGAAGGGACCTTGAAAGCTCACCCAGTCCAACCCCCCCTGCCAGTGCAGGATCACCTAGAGCAGATCACACAGGAATGCATCCAGAGGGGTCTCCGATATCTCCAGAGAGGGAGTTAATTATTGCTGCTAAAATATTCCTGCTCAGATATGATGATGGGCTAGCTAAGGAAGACAAAACTAAAGGTAAAAGGCCAAAAGTCTCTCATGAATGCCAGGACATAGAGAAGATTCTGTAGCAGGTTAACTGCCTTGAGAAAATGAGGTTGTATTTCTTGGTGTCTGCATACAGGCTGCTGATGTTCACGAGTATATGATTTGGCAACCTAGCCCGCAGAAAACAGGAAAGATACAATTAAAGTGTAAAATAAGATTTCACTAATTCTCTCAGATATATCTGTGAAGCAGTCCTTCCCCCTTACTTACAGCTGCAGACAAGCAGGTCAGAAATAGGCCTCTTTTTTGTGTTGTATTTTGCTTCCAATATCCAAAGTCCTGAATCATGATGGCAAAATAAAAAGGACGTGTGCTCATACAGAGCTCGTCTAATGCAAACCTTTACAGTGTGAAGGACAAGATAAAATAAATAACTAGGTAAATAAATGGGGGCTTACTTAGTCCTGAAAGAAAGAAGCAGTTGTCACCATTATAAGACTCATCAGTCAGAGGTACACAAAAGCAAAGAAAACAAAAAACCCAACATTTTAAATATTCAATATTTGTGCCAAACGTAACCTTCGAGACACATTTCGCTCAAAATTAGTTTTTTGTCGGTTTGCTGTTTTCCTTCTCATCTTTGAAGATCTCAGCAAAGTTAGGGCATCAAAAAAAAAAAAAACCAAAAAACCCAACATCCTAATTCCTGGAGCTGCTCTTTATCTTTTGGAGGTTTGTTTGATTTGTTTGGGGTTTTCTTTTTTGCATTGTGGTTTTTCACGCTGTGGGAGCCACCGTACGTCAGCAGCTTCCCTTGCACTGCATTGTCTAGGAGCGCTCAGGAAGATGCCTGTGAGCTAAGCAACTGTCTGGCACATTATTTTGATGTGCTCCATAAGTTAGCAGATCAATAGTTAAAAAAAAAAAAAATAGACAGATAGGTAGATAGATAGATAGATAGATAGATAGATAGATAGATAGATAGATAGATAGATAGAAGGAAGAAAAGAAAACCTTTGCTTTCTGCTGCTGTCTGTCCTTTGTTGCTTCAACCATTAGCATCCGTGAGCTGCCGTCAGTAATTTCTTTAATGAGATTGTTGTGGCTTTCTTTTTGGAAATGTAACTGTCAGGCATTTTACATTTGTCCCTACTAATAATTCCCCAGGCCTTTATTAAAGAGATTTACAGATTCCTTAAATCCACAGCCCTGCGTCGCTCAGATACACAGGGTCTAAGAAAACGATAAATTAGGTTGTGGCTTTTTATTTTTATTATTATTGGCTTTAATCCTCACAAATGAAACGAGTTAAAAATTGTTTACCAAGCAGCCTGGCAGAAGGTAACAAAATTAAACCTTCCTCTTCTCTGGTCCTTTAGTCAAAACCAATACAAGACACATAAAACACCACTTATTTTTCTTTTTTTTTTTTTTTGTTTGTTTTGGGCTTTTTTTTTGTTTGTTTGGTTTTGGTTGATTGGTTGGTTTTTTGTTTGTTGGGTTTTTTGTTTGTTTGTTTTGTTTGGGGGGGTTTTGTTTGGGTTTTTTTGTTGGTTGGTTGGTTTTTGTGTTGTTTGTTTGGTTTTTTTCTTCTTTTAATCACATTTTAAAAGTCAGATTGGAAAACTTCAGCAGAGAAAAGGAAAGACTGACTGTAAAAATGATTTTTATCCGAAGGCAAGAGGAGGGATGTTAAACCTGCGTTTTCTTGTAGCTGTTTTAGGGGCAGGTTGTTTGTTTATTAGTCTTTTGTTTATTTATTTATTTAAGAAAAGGAGCTAAATTGTTAACAGATACTTGGTGCAGCAGCACTTGCTCGGGTTCATTTTCGCAGATGCAGCTGCAATGACGTGCTGAAGAATCAATACTCCTGAAATATTACAGGAGATTTTAATACTCCACCCCTAAAATAATGTTTAAGCTACTTTGGAGCGTTCTGGAGAGCAGCAAAACAGGGAGACCTGGATGATTTTTTTTTACCTCTCTGTGCCTTCCTTTCTACCTGAGCCTTTTCCACTTTCTCTCCATAATGCCATGTTGGAGTACATCCTGCTTAGCCTCCAATCAACATTTCAAGCACCGGGATCATGTTTGATATTGTCAGATGGCCTGGAAAATTAAAAACCCAATTAAAGGCTCAGCACGCGGGTCAGCTCTTCTGCATATCAAAAGGCCTCCTCTGGCTATTCTGCTCAAATTGTATCTGTTAACAGCTCACTTTGCAGAGAGTGAAATGGCTCAGCGTTTATGAGTAATAAGTACCTTCCAGCTGATACATTTCAAACACAAACCACTTTCATGGCCCCGGCAAAAAGTACAAGTCATAATCAAATTGTCAATTTCTTCTTTTTCTCTCTGTTTTTTTTTTTTTCCCCCCAGCGAGATGCATAGCTCCATTGTAACTGGGAAGGAAATGCATTTTATTCACATGTTGGGGGGGGAAGGAGGGGGAAAAAAAAAAAGGAGAAAAACAAAAAAGGGGGAGAAAAAAATAAAGATGCACATTTTCCCTACAATTAAATATTTTTTTTTCACTTTGCCTTTCCTTTCTGTTTCTAAATAGTTGCTATAATTGATTTTCAGGTTACATTCAATTTTTTTTCCTTTTTTTTCCTCATTTTTTCTATTTTTTTTTTCTTTTTAGAAGATTCATTTATAGTTTTTATGTAGTGGAAGAAATGGTTGAAGTGAATAGCATTTTGGTGGGGGTGGTTTTTGGTTTGTTTTTTTGGGTTGTGGTTTTTTTGTTTTTTGTTTTTTTTTTTGGTCTCTGTTGTTTAGCTGGGGTATTAATGTTCACCCAAATGTTTATAATGTGAATGTGAAAAAAGCACTAAAAGCTTTCAAGCTAAATGCAAATGAGCAGAGCACTCAAATGACTTTTTCTTTTTCTTTTTTTTTTTTTTTTTATTTTAGGAGGAGTTTTCATCTGTCAGCGTGGCATAATATTAAGTCAAACTAAAGTCACTACTTCAGCTACTGGCCATTTGGAAGGAAAAAAAAAACAAACCCCAACCAACCAAAAAAAAACCCCAACACAAAACAATTCATAAGATACTGAGGCTGACAGAAAAGAAAACAAACTCTGTAAATATTTTTCAACATCTTACATTAAGCAAGCAGCTGCTGGAGGATTTTTTCACAAGAAGTT